>NC_081439.1:79067474-79680955 GCF_949786415.1 Peromyscus eremicus | reverse complement strand
AGTGGAGAAGGCGATGTACAGAGGAACTGTCCTGGGGAAGGTACACATCAGGGTGTCTGTTGGTAACATACAAAAACAGAAAATCTGATTCTTGTGATCACTGTCTAGTTATATTTCAGTGAGAATGAGCTCTCTGCAATTTGCCTAGATGAAACTTCAGCAGCTTTAATTATCAAATGGCTTATTTTCAAGCCAGATCATTTGTGCAGTTGTGGCATCGCTACATCTGTAATGTTTGCAAATACTTTCAGGCTTGGGAAATTTGCTTTCCAGCTTGAAGTGCCTTCCATTATTCTGAGCTAGATACTACCATTTGGAACAACTGATGGATTGCTGTTCACATGCGTGTCCTTCACAAAAGTTTGATAACTTTTAGTTTGATGCCAGATAATAATCTGTATTAGGCATATTGAGTCTTTATGATGTTTCCAAGTGGGGTTCACTGAAGCAAGCATCAAAAATAGCTTTGACATTAAAGTATGAACCGGAACACGTCCAAGAGGATGTGCTACAATGCCGACTTTGGTTTAGGTGTTGTTAGAGATAAAATTCAGAGCTTCCTGCATGCCTGGTCAGCACTCATCCTACTATGGTACATCTCTACATTTGCTACAGAAATCTCTTTCTTAAAAAAAATCTTCTATTGTGGGGGTATCTTCGTGGTTTTCTGTGGGCCTCTCTAGCACTTTGCTTCTTCCTATTCTAATGTGGTCTTCCTTTACCATGGTCTCCTATTCCTTGTTCTCCCTCTCTGTTCTTGATCCAGCTGGGATCTCCCGCTCCCCCAAGCTCTCTTTCCCTCGACCCTAGCCCTTCACTACCCCCACTCATGTCCAGACTGTTCATGTAGAGCTCATCCATTTCTCCGTCATTGGGCGATCCCCGTGTCTTTCTTGGGGTCCTGTTTTCCAGGTAGCCTCTCTGGTGATGTGAGTAGCAGTCCAGTCATCCTTGTTCCACATCTAGTATCCTCCTATGAGTGAGTACATACCATGTTTGTCTTTCTGAGTCTGGGTTACCTCACTCAGGATGATTTTTTCTAGATCCATCCATTTGCCTGCAAACCTCATGATGTCATTGTTTTTCTCTGCTGAGTAGTATTCCATTGTGTATATGTACCACATTTTATTTATCCATTCTTCAGTTGAAGGGCATCTAGGCTGTTTCCAGGCTGCTGGCAATGGTCGAGAGACAGCCCAAACTGACCTACTCTGGTGATGGGATGGCCAAACACCCTAATTGTCGTGCTAGAAACCCCATCCAATGACTGAGGGATCTGGATGCAGAGATCCACGGCTAGGCCCCAGGTGGAGCTCCGGGAGTCCAATTAGCGAGAATGAGGAGGGTTTATATGAGCAAGAATTGTTGAAACCAAGGTTGGATAAAGCACAGGGACAAATAGCCAAACGAAAGAATGAAAACACATGAACTATGAACCAGTGGCTGAGGGGCCCCCAACTGGATCAGGCCCTCTGAATGGGTGAGACAGTTGATTGGCTTGCTCTGTTTGGGAGGCATCCAGGCAGTGGGACCGGGTCCTGTGCTCATTGCATGAGTTGGCTGTTTGAAACCTGGGGCTTATTCAGGGATGCTTGGCTTGGCCTGGGAGGAGGGGACTGGACCTGCCTGGACTGAGTCTACCAGGTTGATCTCAGTCCTCGGGGGAGCATTTGCCCTGGAAGAGGTGGGAATGGGGGGTGGGCTGGGAGGAAGGGGAGGGGGGCGGGAGGGGGGAGAACAAGGGAATCCGTGGCTGATATGTAGAACTGAATTGTATTGTAAAATAAAATAAAATAATAATAAAAAAACCTTTACTAAGTTAGTTCTTTGACATTGTCATACCCACCACACACTCATATCACATACAAATTACTGCCACCCTTACCATGTCCCTTTCACTCTTATTATCCTCTTTTGCCTTTAAGTGTTCTTTTCACATCACGTCCCTCTGTTTTGTTTTGTGAATGATCTAAGCAAAGAACAACAGCAATGTCCCACAAAGGAACACACAAAGTGAAAGTAGTTCACCACTTGCACGTACTTTTGTAGGAAGAGTGTCCTGAGACCCGAGCAAGCACACTTAGCCAAGATGACTTCAGTCTTTGCTCCCTGAACTAGGTGATAGGTATATCTCATTCCATTGGTGGAGTTCTACTTCACAAGCAGCACAAAGGGAAAGGGAAGTTTTAAGAGATGTTAAACCTTGCCTGACTAACTACCTTTGATAGAAACAACATTTCTCACGTGACATACCGTGGAGGATGTTGTGGTCTTTTTTGTTTGTTTGTTTCTTTGTTTTCTGCTTTACTTGTTCCTCCATTGCTTTACATCAAGAATCCTTAGTAAAGGCCAGGGTTTCTGGGGATCCTGAAATCCTTGCTTGACGTTCCTTTAGGGATCACTTGCATATTTCCCTGAGAACACTTGTGGCCTGGAGACAATTTATGACTTCACACAGGGACATGAGCTTGTTAAGATCTTTCTGTGTCCCTTAACCTATTAACTGTCCCTACTTGCTTGACTCAGCTCAGGAACATGTGTAAAGTGTTAACAACTACATGCCTTGAGACCCCCACTGTTTCTGTTTCTCTGTTTCCTAAATGAAAATCAATTGTGTGGTTTTGTAGTGAAAGTTGTTTGTTTTGTCTATTGTTTTTTACACTTTATTTTTTTTAAGCCTATAGAGTCTTCCAACATGTAGAACCTTGAAAAAGATTTGCTGATATTCTAGCTTTCTACAAGATTCCCTTCACTGCATGCCTATTTTCAGTCCAGCTTGCTCCATTGTGCAAAGTTTCTTGGCTTCTCCTCAGTCTAGTCATTCTCACGTGTTTGATAATGGAAATCAAGCTCATTAATTCCAATGTCTCAGGACAACCAAGGCCATATTGAAAGAATGCCCATATATTCAAATAATGATTTATTTGCCTGAATAAATTAGTAAGTATGGTCACTAACATAAAGAAAAGTCATTATTTATGATATGCATGTGTATAATCATACTGTGATTCAGAGACGTATGGTTGTTTTTCTGAGGAGTAATATGGGTGAATGTGGTTAGATTTTGTATGGGAGGAAAAATGGAGAGGAATAAAACCTAAATTCTCTCTCTTTCTCTCTCTGTGTCCCTTCCTCCTTCCCTCCCTCCCTCCCTCTCTCCCTCCCCTTCTCTTTCATACACACACAGACACAGACACAGATACACTCACACAAACACACACACACAAAACAAAACAAAACAAAAACAATCCATGAAAAATAAATAAGTAAATAAATGGCTTTATTAAAACACCAGTGCTTTTGAATTTGACATTTTGGGGAAATAATTTTTGATAAGATGGAGTGAAAATACCAGCTTCAAAAAATGACAAGTCGCCCCTTTCTAAGTTTTTAAGTAAGCTAATCTTTTTTTTTTCTTCTTCTTCCTCACTCACTTAGGAGGAAAAAGAACATAGTACCTATGGTTGCCCTGGTAACAAGCACAATAATAACATCTAAAGCATCCATGTGTGCTGTAATTATAGCATTATATTAAACTAGCACATGCTAATTCTTTAGGAAATCCTTTTTATTTTTTACTATGGAGAGTATTAGCTGTTGATATATCACTTTTTAAATCTTTGCAAAAATTAGTTTCATCACAAATAACCAACAAACAGCTTCTCTGATAATATTTCAAAAATGAAAACCAAGGCTTGTGACCTAGACATCCTGTTTTATGTTTACTTGGTCAATTATGTAGTAACTATCAGTGATGTGCATATATTAGTGGAGATGGATTTAATTATTTTTTTCTGTATGAAAATAAGATGTCTGTTTATAGAGCTAAAGGGAAATTAGGAAGATATAAGAATATCATATATAGAAAATGTCATGGATATCAACACATGTGTTTTTACACGTATTATCTAAACAAAGTACTCTAGTAAAATGTTGACATGAACAAAGCACTTCCTGTGGTTTTGCTGAATAGGAACATGCCATAATTGACATAGAAGAAAAGAACATACATTTGCCAGCTGCTCTTACCTCATACACTTTTTAGCTTTCTTTCTGAGTAGGATCTGCCCCAAATACAATACAGCCATGGTTTATCAAAATTCTCTTGTGCTTTGAATCTCTGACTTCTCCCAAAACTAGCTAGAGGAAATATTTTCTTTTAGATTTTCTCTGGTTATTTTGAGTGAGAGTCTAATGTATTATAGGTGGGCCTTAAGCTCTCTGATGCTGTGCTGAGCTAGAAGTCTCATTCCTATATCTGCCACTGGGGTGTGTGTGTGTGTGTGTTTGTGTGTGTGTGTGTGTGTGTGTGTGTGTGTGTGTGTGTGTGTGTGTGCCTCTATTTCTAGTCTGTGCACCTCTACCATCTCATTTTAGGCATTACTGGAAACTGAAGCCATGGCCTTTGGTATACTACCTGGACTTCTAGCCACTAAGCTACATCCCCAGCACAACTCTTTTCTTTAAAACTAGTCACCTGATTATGATAGGCCTACTGAGGTAATTTCCTATTTTATGAACAACTAACTTTGAAGTTTAATTAGATCCACAAAATGGCATCAGTACTTTACCTGGATCAATGTTTAATTGAATACAGTAGACAGGAATCTTAAATGTCCATATTTGGAATGCTGTCTACCATACTATCAAACACCAGAAAAGGCTACATAAGTTAAAACACAACTATAGCTCCAGTTTGAGAGGATTCAGCATTCTCTTCTGGTCTCTGAGGAACCCTGCACCCACATGACAATATATACACATGACCATATGCACACACGTGCCTTAGATCTTTAACAATTCTCCTAGAATTAAAGTTTTCTGATAAATCAATCTATCCAAAATCTCAGCAATGTTATCCTCTATATGTATATTTTGAGAAGTTTGTGCCAATTCCATTGTCATTTTCTTACTAAACCTGTAAAAATGTGTGTGTGTGTGAGAGAGAGAGCAAGTGTGTGCCCACACACATATGGTTATCTTTGTGTATCTTATTTTGAATTTTAAATCACTGTGACCTAGTTGAAAATGAACTTTGCAGATGTAAGGTTTAAGCAAGTTGCTTATATTGGTGAGTCCTGATTTGTTCATCAATAAAATTAGGGTAATAGCAAAATTTCGTTCACAAGATAAATGGAAGTAATGGAACATAGACAGATAAACAGAGGGACAGACATAAGCCCATAAAGAACATGCTTAACTTCTTTTAGTACATACCGTATTACTTCATTTTTTAGTCATATACAGCTGCATCGTGAACTCATAGTCTACTTATAGTCACCTTTGAGATTATTGGATACAGGCAGTTCTTATTTGACTCCTTCAGACTTGCAATTGGTTTTCTCTTTCTAATTATAAAGCACTGTCAATCTCGAATATTTTATTATATATAAATAATTGGTCAAAACAATAACCTGATTGAGATAGCAGATTAGATTGTGTTAAATATCAACCCTGTCCCAGGCCACTATTATCACTGCTCAATCTTGACATAATACCAATGATAGCTATTATTTGGGTGAATATTTTCAAATCAACTGATTGCTGTGGGATGGTCTGTATGTCAAGTGTGTTGCTGATTGGTCAATAAATAAATCACTGATTGGCCAGTGGCCAGGCAGGAAGTATAGGCGGGACAAGGAGGAGAATAAAGCTGGGAAGTGGAAGGCTGAGTCAGAGAGACACTGCCAGCTGCCACCAGGACAAGCAGCATGTGAAGATGCCAGTAAGCCACAAGCCACGTGGCAAGGTGTAGATTAATGGAAATGGATTAATTTAAGCTGTAAGAACAGTTAGCAAGAAGCCTGCCACGGCCATACAGTTTGTAACCAATATAAGTCTCTGTGTTTACTTGGTTGGGTCTGAGCGGCTGTGAGACTGGCGGGTAACAAAGATTTGTCCTGACTGTGGGTCAGGCAGGAAAACTCTAGCTACAAACTGATAATTCTTAAAAGTAATATTAGACTTGTCTAGGGGAAATGTAGGAACATATCATTTAGAAGAAAATGTGTAATGTTCTTCAAGTAAAGATAGATTAATATGGTATATGGTAGCTTTTCACTTATCTATATGGCTTATTCACCATTTAATAAAAACAGTGAATTGAGCATCCACTACATGCTACTCACCATGTTTGAACATTACAAAGATGAATAAGACATGATTTCTGTTCTGAGAGACCATACTCATCCACAGGAGAGATGTATGCACATGTAAACATGCATACTTACACACATGATAAATCACACTTTCTAGGTGCTTTTACGATGTCTTTTCACTTACACTGTTGCATGAGACCATGTTGAATACACACACACACACACACACACACACACACACACACACACACACGTTGCTGAACCTGCTTTTTCCACAAGCATTTACTGAAGAATCCTTCTTACCAGACTGTGTCACATACCACTATCACAAAGATCAGTAAGTTGTAATCTGTACATTTAAGGTGCTCAAAGTCCAGCATACTTAAGAGACTTTCTAAAGAACATTGCACAATGGTGATAGTCTTACATTAGTGGTCTACACACCTCAATTAAATGTGAGATTTACAGAGTATGGCCTTGAGAAATTAAGTGAAACTATAACTACAGTTTCTATTGTGTTCAAAGCCAGAAGTTACTGAAAATTTTTAATTAACAAAATTTATATTAAAATTGAGTGTAATTTCTTGATCTCTGTTTAGGATTGAATAAGAAATGTGTTACATAGGCTCATGAATTTGATCACTTGATCTCTAGCTGGAGGCAATGTTCTGAGAGGTTATGGAACCTTTAGGATGTGGAGGCTTGCTGGAGGAAGTATGTCACTGGGGGCAGGCTTTGAGAGTTTATAGTTGTGCCTGATTTCCAGTTTATTTGCTCTTCTTCATGTGTATAGATAAACTATGATCAGCCAGCTTCTGATCATAGCTACTGCATCCTATGGAGTGCTTGCTGTGCCATTATGGATTCTGACCCAATGGAACATGTGGAGACCCACAGAGGTTTCCTAGTGAGAACTTACTCAGGGTCTGAGAATCTGAGCTTTCTTTACCCAGCAGGGCTGCATAGGGGGATGATTTGACCACAGGTGTGGTTATCAGGTGTTTGGAAGGGTCTACACTTGGCTGTGTGGTGTGCTTTGATCTAGCAAGGGGGAGGTCTTTTGCCCCACCCCTTGGTATTGTTATAAAAAAGCCCCTTTGAATAAACAGAAAAGGCCATTGGGTATTGAACCAGGTCCTCCTGAAGCTATCCTGTGTTTCTGTCTTTCTCCTCTCTGCTATCTTTCTTTCTAATATTTTCTTATCCCTCTCTGCTTCTCACAAGAACCTTTGAAAAGGTGGGAGTTGGCCTCCCACAGGAACAATAAGCTAAAATAAATAGTTTTTTCCATAAATTTCTTTTGATCATGGGATTTTGTTACAAGAGGAATGTTATTTTCTTTCAGTTAAATATGGCCTCTTCTAGGGAGGTTTTACCAAAAGCTAATGTCCATGGAAAGTTAATCTATTATATCAACAACAGACTTGTGATCCCCTTCCCCCACCTCTGATAGAAAAGACTTAACCAGCAGGAAGATACAGAAGGTGTTGGGGAAGGAGAGTGTAGTGAGGGGTTTCAGAAGGTCCTCAGATTACAAGCCTTTGCTGAGATCTGGAAGCTACATCTCTACCTTAACTCTAGGGGCATTTCCACTGAATCATTTTAACTGCCAGCACTCTACTTCGTTTGCATAACTTTCCTATATTCTCAATCAACTGCTAATAAAAACATTCAATTTCATCTCTTAGCAACAAAGCAGTCTGTATGAACATGTATAGTACTTTATCTGCAATTCTTTCTTACAAATTAGAAATTAATCGACAATAAATATAATACAATTACTTTGAAAAATAGTTTGAAGAACAACATTTATTTCATTTTAGCTAAGTGTATAGCACATATTGGATGAGGCCAGTATGAACAAGTTTTTAATAATAATTTCTACTAAAAGAAAACAGAAGCAAAATTTCTTTGACTTTAAATACAGCATGACTTCTGTTTCTTATTCTTCTAATCTCTCCTCAGCTTTGCAAATGTGACCTTTCACCAAAGCTTCCTAAGATACTTAGTTACAAGTGAGATCATGGAAAGTACTCAATATATATATTGCATATATATATGAAATTTGTGAAATTTTAAGTCAATATTTTTCTTTCTCAATAATTGGTCTCTATCAGCATTCTCTCATAATTTTCTGTTATGTTTCCCCTTTCTTTCTAAATAATTAATGAAATATGGCTGAAAAACAAAACATTCTTATTTTATGTATTTAAATACTAACAGCACTGCCATTGGAATATCAAAAGAGAAAGCCACTAGGCACATTTCTTCATACCTATACTGACAAGAGAGCTATTATAGAGGTCTAACAAGAGCATTTTAGTTTGGAAGTTTTTTAAGACAAATTTTAATCCTGTTTCTTACTATTGCCCTGTCCTTGGATAAGCTACATGAGCATTTAATATATTTGCCAGTATTTTTCCATTTTAAAAGGTATAATAATCTTTATAAAATCAAATTAGGGCATTGAGAATTATTTGTCTTTAAAGAAAAAATTATTTCTGAAAACAAAACTATAGAAAATGTAAAGATTACATTTATCCTTAAATGTGTATTTTGTATAGCTTTGTTGTATTACCTCCAGATACATTACTATTTATATCTATAGTGGTGCAATGAAATAATGTTAACACTTTGGAGAAATATGCAATTTTGTTACATTACTTATATCTTATCATGTTTATACGTAATCGCTTTCCCATGCATAATTATGAAGCAGCTGAATACACCTTTTTTCTCTATCACCTTGAACATGTATTTTATTGTTTACTATTTTATTGTTATCAAAGCAGAATGGAGTGGAATGAACAGTGATGTTAGATGTCAAAATGCCTATGGTTAGACTGGAGGTTTGAAGACCTGATTTTGTGTATGATCAACATTTCCTAAGGATAGAGTTATTGTAAATTTTAAAATAAATGTTCACTAATATATATTAATTTTGTAAATGGTATGTTTGAAAATCTCCAGGAACAGCTGTATTTAAAGCTGATGATTTTCAAAATGCAAAATTCTTTTGGGGCTGGATACCTTAGTGGTTAAGAGCACTTTAAACTCTTGCAGAGGACCCAGGATAAGTTCCTAGCACCATACAGCAATTCACAATTGTCTATAACTCCAATTCCATGAGATCCAATATTCTCTTCTGACCACCAGGGGCATAGGCCCCTGTGATAACATAGACAACAGACATCAGCACAGACCCCAGCTGCAGCAGGACCATGAACCCAGACATAGCCATTGCAGTAGGTTGGGCCTGAATGTCACCATGGGCCCAGGTGGCAGCACAGGCCTCTCCATTAGCATGGGCCCAGCAACAGCATAGTCCCTTGACTCCAATATGGCCCGAGGTGGTGGCCCAGATCCCAGGCATCTGTATTGCATTTGATGGTAAGCCACGAACATCAACATAGACCCTAGCTGAGATAGGTCCTTGGAATCAGACATGGCCCTCAGCAGCAGCTTGGCCTGGATAATACCACGGACCTGGATGGTGATGCAGGTCATTCAGATCAGCATGGCCCCAGTAGAGGCACGTCCCTCTGACCCCAACATGACCACAGGTGTTGGCTCAGAACCCCAGCTTCCTTATGCTCTTCAGTGGCAACATGGGCCATGAACATCAACACAGATGCTGGCTGTGATAGGACCATGGACTCAGACATGGTCCTTGGCAGCAGCCTGGGACTGAATGTCACCATGGCCCTAGTTGGCTGTTTAGGCCATTCACATAAGCCCAATCCTCCTCACTTTCGCCTCTTCAGATCTGCCTTTCTCCACAAGACATGAATCATTCTGCTTCTCTCTTTCTCTTTCTCCCAGACCCCACCACATGTGGTGCTGGGCAGGCCTGTGGTTTCTTCTACCAGTTTAGGGCAAATAGCCTCAGGCAGGCATGTAGTGCCTACACTTCTTAATCAACTAGATCATTAACCTATATCTAGAATACTTTCTGGATACCTGTGGTTTTATCTCATGTGGGTGTCTCAAAGGTAGGGCAGACTAATAGTAAGCTTATGCACTTTTGATTTCAAATTGCTGCTTTCCATGTGGCATTTTTAGTAATACTGCTAAGTCATCCCTGACAGTTTCTGCTATTTCCTCTCTCTCCCTGTTCTCTGTCTGTCTTCCCTCATCTTCCCTCTCCTCATTTTCACTACCACCTTCACTCCAGTGATTCAAATCTTGATATACATTAGTGAGATCTTACACAGAAGAAATGGAACAGTTTTCAAGGTTTGTTTGCTGCTTCTAATATGGTAGTTGCTGATTATGTTCTGGTACAGTAGAAGGGAAAATAGGATCCTTCACATGCACTCATGAGAGCTCTATTCTAATGGATTATTCACTTCCCACATGGTTTAGGATAGTAGAGAATGGAAGGAAATTAAGTGCCTTCAACTTGGGGATTTTCACACAGGAATTTTGCATAGACATCAAAATTCCAATCAAAGCAGCAAGTTTTCTTTGCATTCTGAGGCCCATTTAAGAGCAATAGCTACTTCTTGAGGGGTCCTGATTTCAAATTCCCAGCAACCACATGGTGGCTTACAACCATCTATAATGAGATGTGGTGCTTTCTTCTGGCATACATGCATACATACATGCAGGCCGAACACTGTATACTTAATAAGTTAATGAATCTTAAAAGAAATGACAATCACATATGATATCACACCAGTAAAAAGTTATAGTTTTTGTTAATCCAAAACCCTAAGCAAAACATTTCAATTTCAATTTGAGGATGATTTTTATTACTGTATTGTCTATAGTAATTTGGGTAGTTAGAGCATGAAAACCTCATTTCGAGACAAGATCTTGCTGTGTGGCTCAGGTTGGCTTTGAACTCATAGCCCTTCTGCCTCTACCTCCAGAGTGTTAGAATTAGACATGTTCCATCAAGTCTGATTAGGATGTGATAACAATTGATTCTGGGAATTGTTTAATTAAAATAGAGTGACACTATAAATCCAGAGGACTTAAACTCTATCCCATTGTAGTCATTTATTATGAAATTACTTTAATGTTATTGGACCTTAGCCACACTGTAAAATGAAGATACGTACATTGCCTATAAGAAAATTTCTGACCTGTCTCACATAGTTACCAGGATACTGGAATGTGATTAATAATTCTAGAATTTCCTTCACATCTCTAGAGAATTGCACAAACAGAAGATTTTTGTTCTTCTCTTAAATTTAGACACTTGAATTTCACCTTTATTACTGCTACAAAATTTTACCTTCTAATCCTGACAATACTATACTCATGAGATGAATATGATAGTCAATTCTATATTTTAAGCAAAAAATATTTTATTATCTGCAGTGTTATTTTTATTGAAATCAAAATAACTAGTAATGCCTTTTATGTGAACTTACATAAGGCCAATTCATACTTTTTTTACAGTGTCTGAGTCCATCTTTTGATCCTGCTTATTGTCTTTAGATCTTAGCATTAACATTTTGAAGATGATCAGTCTACAATAGTGTTTTAAACATTTATTTATTTATTATTATTATATTAGTGTATGATGTGTGTCTGAGGAGAGTTTCATATACCATGGCACATGTGTGCAGCTTAGTGGAGTCACCATTTTCCTTCTACTTTTATTTGTGTTCCAAGGATCAAACTCAGTTCTCCAGGCCTCTATTGCAAGAGTATGTGTTGCACAAATCCTAAATGGTCTTAATAAAAACCAGGAGCCAGATATCAGGATGAAAGCTGAAAGATCAGAGAAGCAGAGTATACCATAGCCACCACCTCTTACCTCACCAACTCTTCAGCCTGAAAGACAGAGTTTCTCTCTCCTCCTGCCTTATATTCCTTTCTCTGCCCAGTCATTTCACTTCCTGTCTCAAACTTTCTAGTGCTGGGGTTAAAGGCCTGTGATCCCAAGTGCTGGAATTAAAGGTGTGTGCTATCATTGCCTGGCTCTGTTTCTCTTTTAGACTGGATTAATCTCCTGTAGTCTAAGGTGGCCTTGAACTCACAGAAATTCAGACGAATCTCTGCCTCTGCCTCCCAAGTGCTAAGATTGAAGGTGTGTGCCACCACTGCCTGGCCTCTATGTTTAATCTAGTGGCTCGTTCTGTCCTCTGATCTTCAGGCAAATTTTATTTGTTCAAAATATCACAAGTATCTGCTGAACCATTTCACTAGCTTCTGACAGAGTATATTTTACATAAGAATTTCCAAAGAGAAAGTCACAGGGTTTTTTGAAATGCTTTGTTTTGGGACTATAGAGATTGCTTAGTGGTTAAGAGCACTGATTGCTCTAGAGGAGAGACAGAGCTGGTTCTCAGCACCCACATGCTGGCTTACAACCACTTCTAACACCAGTTCCAGGGTATTCAGCACATCCTTCAGACCTTCATGAGCACATGGTGCACATACTTATACTCAGGTACACACAAATATATGCATTAATTTTAAAAATAAACACATTGTAAAGGGAAGGCTGGAGAGATGCCCTCATGGTTAAAAGTGTAGATTGTTCTTCCAGAGAACCCAGATTCGGTTTCCAACACCCACATGGTGGCTTGTAAGAGTCTACAACTCCAGTTCCAGCAGATCTGATGCTTTCATCTGGTCTCCATGGGCACCAATCACACATGTGGTGCTTGCAATGCGTTCTTGCAAGGCACATAGTCAGGAATACACTTTAAAATAAACAAATCTTAAAAATAAACTAAAATATTCTGTCTTGTTATGTGCACTATGAGAGAAAAGAACTGAATTTGGCTTGGCCATCGAAACAAATAAAATGAGAAAACTACTTTCTGGGAAAAATAAAAGCCTCTTAAAATAGGGAACAGAAGCCCTATTGTGCAGTGGGATTCCAATACACAGGGACAGGAGTGCTTATACTGCTCCTCATTACGTTGTAGGACTCACCAGGCCCCTGATTCATAATATGGCAATTTAGAGCTGTGGTCACAATGATCATCCAGCTGTGTGCTTCTGCTCTATATCCTTCTTAATATTAGTTTGCTAAAAGTGAACCAGTCTAGACAAAGTAATATATCCTGGAAAATTCAACTTTGGTTACAAAGAAATCTTGATTTACCTTCTACAAAGATAATTTGTGTAGTTCGTCTACAATTGTCTGTCTCTGTCTCTGTCTCTGTCTCTCTGTCTCTCTGTCTCTGTCTCTGTCTCTGTCTCTGTCTCTCTGTCTCTCTCTCTGTCTCTCTCTGTCTCTCTCTCTCTCTCTCTCTCTCTCTGTGTGTGTGTGTGTGTGTGTGTGTGTGTGTATGTATACTTTTCTGGTAGGAAATAGTACATAGTTCCTAACTATCTGGCATACTGGTGGGAATTATGGCAGTAGACATGAAATTGGTAGCTTGAGTTTTGGAAATCCAGAGTTCAAGCCACCTTACTTTGCGATATAATTGGCTTTGTGTAAGTCACTGTTCCTTTGGGGCTCAATTTACTCTCCTGTAAACATAAAATCCCTTCCATTTTGAACATTCTGCACCTGATTTAAGAAAGAAATAAGAGCTCATGAGCTGCATGAATGACTCATCACTCTGAGTTAATACTGAAACGTATTTTAAATTAATATTTGGTTGTAGCTAGTTCTTCAGTTATATAACTAATGTGTTATCATAGAAAATGAAGATATAAAGAACTGATTCTTCAAAACACCTGGACATATGACTTATGCTATCTTGATATTTTTATTATCTAAAGAATCCAATATATGTCATTCTGTTCTCTTGAATACTGCTAAGTCAATGAAGATTTTCTCGTTTTTTTTTCCTGTCTCTTTCTTCTTGTTCCATAATGGACTTTAATCTCAGATATCAAATACAGTATATTTTGACCCATACTGAATTATTACTGATCCCAGGGGAGTTTACTGTTAAAGTTCCATGCATTATTTAAGGCAAGAGGATAATCCTAGGGCCCTTCTTAAATCTTACTACTATAGTGTACTCTAAGTTATCCACACCTTTTGATTTCTTCTGTATCCCAGACATCTTTGCCTGATAGTAATGATGATTGGGGAAGAGTCCCTGACTCTCAGTATGTTCCTATTCAAATGACTTAGGAATTCTTAGCCATGATAATTATGTTAGGTAAATCTTTGCAACTTAAAACACTTTGATTTTATGCTACACTTCAACCTAGTTTGGCCTTTTAAATCCAATTGAGAACGTGGGTGGTATTACAAGTATATAAGTAATATTTGCGGGTGAGATCCACTAAGGGGTATGCCTATGCAAATCCTAATGGTGCAGTTTCTTTTCATGTTGTAAGCCTGTTCAGCTTCAGGAGCCTGTGGATAGAAGTTATATCCCATTATCGCACAGGGAGAGAAGGCAATCCACTAATCCTTCTCATTGCTTCTCACTTCACTTGCACCCTCCAAAGTGCAAGTTGCAGGGGCAGATTTATAATCTCAAAGCAAGACACTCAATACTGAAAGTCTAGGGTGGGGAAGCCCCCAAAGGCCCACAATTATTCTTCCACACATGCTCATAAAGTTATTAGATATCCTTTTTGGGAAAGAATGTCTGACAAGGGACACAGCATGTGGTTCAGCTCCAGCCATGAATTTGATATAAGGGTTTTCAGGAAGTCATAGCAAAGGGCAATATGAGTCTACTTATTAGCACTCGTGTTTTATTTCCACTTGGTGCATCTGCTGATCCTTTGCTTTATACGGAACTGCTTTACAGAATTGCAAATATCTTCTAACAGAAAATCACCCTGGTAAAGATAGGGTTTGAACTCTTCATTATATAAATCAATACTGTAAAAAAATGCATAGAACATAACAAAATGCATAGATAAGTATCAAATATACTTTGAGATCTCCTTTCTGATCTTCGTCTATAAGTGATTACAGACAAACAAAGAAGGATGCATACTTAAAGAAACTCAAAATGTGATATGGAAGTAGAGAAGTATAACTGTTTACAAAACTGCAAAGCAAATCATAAACCAAAGCAAGTAAATGTAGCATGCTTCCTAATTTGATGTCACATCCTAAATGTGAAAAGAGCTTTTAGGTTTCAATAATATACAGATGAACAGTTCACAAAAATTGGCAAGGAAGAGAAAAGACAATGCAACAGTCAAGAAAATTAAATGGCCAATAATGAATGCAGGCCAGCCTAGGTTACAGAGTGAGACCTTTTCTCAAATAACAATTAAATGATTAATAAACTAATAAAAGTAAAATGTCAGAGGCTATGGGTTAGGGAGACAGTCTAGATTGTAAAATGTTTGACATGTAAACATGAGGACCTGAGGAGGAAAATAGTGGTGTTCATTTGTAATACCAGCTCTGGAGAGGTGGAGACAGAAGGATCCTTGGGTAGCCAGTCTAGCTGAGTAAGTGAGCTCCAGATTCAGGGAGAAAGGAATGACATTGAAGGTTGTCCTCTGGCCTTCACATACATAATGCTTTACACACAAACATATTTCTATGTGAGCACACACACATATATACAAGCACACACATGTACACAATTTAGAGGCTATTCCAATATTACATTTTAAATAACATTTTATTATATCATTTGACAAAGTGTTTCAAGAATAGATATTTGCTGCCACTAAAGTTGCAGAAACATATACATTGGCATCCATAATTTGTGAAACGTGAGTTAATATTCTCTTTCTTGAAGAAAATGTTTATATTATCAAAAATGCCTTTTTTAACATACAGATTTATTATGAAGACATTACACATGGTCATCAAACATATTTTGCAATATTACTTGTAAAATTTAAAAATGGAAAGAGATTATCCAGTAATTTTCATTAAGTAAACACTCTAAATCCCTGCTAAAGAAATACAAAATAATCATTAATATGATACTGACAGAAACATTTAATGAAATAGGAATCTTTCATAACAAAAATCAAATGAAAGATTGTACAATTGTGAATCATGACCTTGTTTACTTTTAAAAGACTATGTACATTATATATATATATATATATATATATATCCACATGTACACACACAAAAGTAGGGACTATACACCAAAAATAAGTAAACTGATTAAATAAATAAATACATACATAAATACATACACACACACATACATACAAGCAGAGTGAAGAAGGAATAGCAAAAGATGTTTTATTTCTTTAAATTCAGTTGAGTTTCGATATTTTCTAGAATATATCATATTACAAATATTCAAACATGAAATATTTTTGAAGACTGTGGAACTAGAACATTTAAATTTGTGTGTTTTACAACATCATATCTTTAAATTACTATATAGAACATGGAATATATTAAATTAACATAAAATTTGAAAATTTTCTAATAAATTGTTATAGTCTGGAGTGTTCTCACAGATTATAACAGGTATAAATAATAAAAAAATATTCATCAGTTGATATAATCTTTGCTGATTCAATTTCCTAGTTATATTGAGTAGGGCAGCAATGAACATGGATGTGCAAGTACCTCTGCAGTAGGATATAGTGTCTTTTGGGTTATATTTAGGAGTGGTATAACCACTTGTGTGATAGATCTATTTCTTGGTTTGTGCTTTTGTTTTTTGAAGAATTTCAACACTGATTTCCATAGTAGCCTTAGCAATTTACACACTCATTGATAGTAAATAACCATCCCTCTTCCCCTATGCCTTCACCCACTTTTGTTGTGGTGGTGGTCTGAAAGAGAATGGCCCCCAAAGGGAGTGGCACTATTAGGAGGTGTTGCCTTGTTGGAGGAAGTGTGTCACTGTGGGATCAGGCTTTGAGGTCTCTTTTTCTCAAGTTTCCCTCAGTGTGACAGTCAGTCAACTTCCTACTGCCTCTGAGTCAAGATGTAGGACTCTCAGCTCCAGTACCACATCTGCCTGCACACTGCCATGCTCCCCATTGTGATGATAATGGACTGAATCTCTGAAACTATAATCCACCACCTCAATTAAGTGTTTTTATTCATAAGAGTTGCCATGGTCATGGTGTCTCTTCACAGCAATAAAAAACCTTAACTAAGACAGTTGTCATTTATTTTCTTCATAGTAGCTATTCTGACTGCAGAGAGATGGAATCTCAAAACAGTTTTTATTTACATTTAGCTGATGGATAATGATATTGAATACTTTTTAAAATGTTTATTAGCCACTTGTATTTCATTTGAGAACTCTCTATTCAGATCTATAACACGTTTTTATTGTTTTTTTATTCTTAATGTTTAGATTTTTTAGTTCTTTTTATATTCTAGATATTAATTCTGTCAGATATATAGACAGCAAAGATTTTCTTTATTCCATCTTGCTGACATTCTGCATTTCTTTTACCTTATAATGTTTTATATTCTATTTTCTCACTAGAATATTTGTACTTCATCTCTACTGGCTTTTCTAAGTATCTTTGTGATCTGACTTCTTATCGAAAATACTCCTATGCTATATAGAGGGAAGAACACATTGAAGTATACTCTGTACTCTTAACTTCAAAAGCCAGGAGTCCAAATTGATAGAGTTTGGGATATTGAAATATTTTATATATATAATGCTTCCCATAACACACAAGGAATCCTCAAAAGGACAGCATATTAATAAGAAAGAGCTGTTACAGAGAGCTGAGTCAGATAACGGTTTCGGGCTAGTACATAAAGCTATTTCCCTTGTCTATCTTAATAGTGATCATATCTACATATAAAGTAAGAGCAGTGCATGAGCCCTGAATTGAGAAAGAAACATAGAAGCAGTCAGGAATGTTCATGAATATGTGAACTCTAATTTTTATTTGAGGTTTTGCAATTTCTACGTCCACAGTGCTGATTTACAAAAACCCTACTGATAGCTCCTATAATTTTTGCAAGCTAGAGTCAACAGTCTTCATAAAGCTATATAAGAGTCTCCAGAATTCTATAAAAAAGGAATTTTGAGTACCATAGTAGTGATCATGTGGTTACTGACTACCACCATAATGCCTAAAACATTCTGGTTATTCCTTTAAGTAAAGATCAGGTGGGCATGAATTTTTCTTAACTGAAAAACATCTCTCTAGCTCTGTAAATAGTATTTTAAAGTCTTTATATATTGTCTTGATTTCATAAAATTTGAAAATCATACATGAGAAAAAACCCTACTTAGTAAACAATTTGTTAAAAACCTTGGATATTACAATTACCTTCAGTTACAAAAAAAAAAAAAGAAAAGAAAAGAAAAAACCTGAAAGAACATTTTGAATGAGAAAGAGTCACTTAAGAATGAATTTATAGGTAAAACCTGGATAGAGTAACTGATCTGATTCAAAATCTAAATAAAAATTTAGTTTATCCGTTTATATAGCAAGATAACTGGGTATACTTGATCCTAGTGACTGAATGATTGATAACAAAAGGGTGTTAAAATTTTTCTTAACTGATAAGAGTCTTCATTTACTGTAGAAAGCACGTATGGTGGCTTCTGGGTACCGGTTTGTATCAGCAACTCAGAAAAGTATAAAAGTTATGCAAAGCAGATCACTATAACACTTCACCAGAAGTAGAAGTAGAAACCTTTGCTGAGTATGAATCATAAAGGTTAATCTGTAGCTGGTATGTACTATGTTGTAATAACAGTCTGAAATCAGTTGTATCCTATATCAGATGGAACAAAAAATCCATTGTGATGGGAAAATGATAAAATAGAAGTACTAAATAAAATATGTCTGTTGCTGGTATGTACTATGTTGTAATAACAGTCTGAAATCAGTTGTACCCTATATCAGATGGAACAAAAAATCCATTGTGATGGGAAAATGATAAAATAGAAGTACTAAATAAAATATGTTTAGAAATACACGTTCCCATTTGGACCTTTATTAGGAAATCTGTTGATTCCAGATTGCAACTGGCTCTTCAGTTGACGATTAGTGATACTTGCCATTTTGCTCATGATCCACCATTGAGTTAACTGCACTTCAGCACAGTGGACTGAAGAAGAAGAGATGATGCAGGTGGTGACAAAAGGAAGGGAGAGAAGTGCTTTCTTCAAGAGTTAGTGCAATCTTACACATTTTTCCTTTTAAAAATGCTTCTAGTTAACAAATATAAAGCCAAATATTTGAAACTATTGATTTTTGTTGTTGTTGTTGTTCTTTAAAGTTATACGAAAACAAATGTGTAGTTTCCTTATATGGACACCCTTATAAGTAAGTACATTCAGCAGCAACCTATAATAACACAGAGGGAAAGATCCTTCATCCAGAGGCCTCGCATTCTGGCAGGTCTGAAACACGTTGTATTCAGGTATCTGTAATTTAGAGTATAAAAGGTTTATCTTTTGCATGCAGTTATTAATTCGTGTGTGAGTGTATTTCTGTGTGTGTGTGTGTGTGTGTGTGTGTGTGTGTGTGTGTGTGTGTATGTGTGTGTGTGTGCATGTGTAAGAGAGAGAGAGGGGATATATATATATATATATATATATATATATATATATATATATGTATCTCAAGAGTAGGCATACCTATAGCACAGTCTGTGTGTGGAGGTCAGAGGACAACCTGCAGGCATCATTTTCTCCTTCCACAGTATGGGTTTAGGGGATTGAATTTGAGATATCAGTCTGGGTGGCAAGTAACTTTATCCACTGAGCTATATATTCTGCCAAAAGAGTTATATTTAAATACAGAATTTTATTTTAGTGTGTGTGTGCATGTGTGTGCATATGCATGTTGCATGTGTGTGATAAATGTATGTTCATCTGTGTGTGCAAGTACCCATGTATATACCTTTACATAGGCCATGGGAAGGTATCATATATCCTCTTCTATTACTTACCACCTTATTTCCTTAAGATAGAGTTTTTCATGAACCTGAAGCTAGTAGTTACTGGGGAATTGAACTCAGATCCCCATGTTTGTGAGGAGAACACATAGTCAGAAATTTTCTTGTGTCCTGGCTGGCTAGTAGTTGGGACAAATCTGTAGCCACTCGTGTCCCCCAAGTAAGCATGCAGAAGCTTATATTAATTATAACTGCTTGGCCATTATCTCAGGCTTATTACTGACTAGCTCTTACACTTAATTTAACCCATAACTATTATTTATGTTTAGCCACGTGGCTTGGTACCTTTTCTTAGTTCTGCATTCACATCTCGCTTCCTCTGTGTCTGGCTGGCAACTCCTGACTCTGTCCTTCCTCTTCCCAGAATTCTTTTAGTCTGCTCACTCCACCTATACTTCCTGCCTTGCTACTGGCCAATTACCGTTTTATTAAACCAGTATACAAAATCATTATCACACAGCAAGAATAAGCTAAGGAGAAACTTCTAGCCACTCTCAAGAACACAGCCAAGATCAATAATACCTTTAGCTCCCTTAAGTTTATCTGAGTAGCTCAGCTCGCTATTCTTTTATTAAATGAGGAAACTTTTTTTTTCTTTTTTGTTTTTTTTGAGACAGGCTTTCTCTGTGTAGTTTTGGTGCCTGTCCTGGAACTCACTCTGTAGACCAAGCTGTCCTCGAACTCACAGATATCTGCCTAGCTCTGCCTCCTGAGTGCTGGGATTAAAGGTGTGCGCCACCACCGCCCGGCCATTAGGAAATTTCTTAAAGGTGAAAAGGGACACAAACAAGAAATTTCAAGCATCCAGCTTTTAAAGGGATTGGTTAGGCATCAAACCTAGAAACCATACAATCTAGGGGGAAAACTATGGCAGCTGTAGAGGAAGAAATGAGCTACAGATCAATGGAAACAAGTACATGGAAGCATCATCATCACCTTAAGGATGCTGTTCAGCTTCTTGACTCACAAAATAAGGAGCAAGAGCTAAATCGATAATTATTTACTTCTGGTTACAAAATGTCATGGTGCTAATCTGAATATGGCAAAAACTGTCTTAGGGTAACATGTAAAGAGTGCAGCAATTCCCCTGTGTTTGATTTGGTTCACCCACTCTCTCCCATCTGTCCTTTCTTTTGGACCACCTTCATTAAACTGTCAAGTTCACACATTCTTTTTCACATTTGCATTTTATCTAAAAGTATGAAAACACAGCCAAAAAGAAGGCAACATTTTTTCAGAGGTTTTGATGGGGTAAGTTAAGGTCAATGTTTTCAGCATTAACTCTGAATGTCCTTGTTTTTATGAAGTTAAGTCAGACCCTTAATATACAATTTAAATGCAGCTTTGACTGACTAGGAAATGTTATTTAAAAATCCCCAGAAGACACAGATCAAAGGACAGTAAAAATGCATCCCATATTTGATTTAATGATGCTTTGAATTAAAGTAAACGGAACATATGTCAAAACCTTGATCCATTGATTATTCAAGTTCAGTTTAAGGCTAACCTGCTATAGCTTCACACAAGTCTATTGCCTAATATATAATGCATAGCATACACTACCTGTTAGTAATAAATATCAATGACTTCAAAGGCATTAAAGGTTTCTAAGCCTGAATGTGAGTTGTGTTCATAGCTTTAATGTGATGTTTTTCTTCTCTGAGATGGAAGATCCTACCTTCTTCTGTTCGGCCCTGAGGAACTTTAACAGCGCTACAACCATTGTTTGTGTCTAATAAGGACTGGAATTTCTTTGTCAGTCTCTTACATTGTTTTGTTTCCCTCACTACTCTTCATAGCTACTGCGATGTTGACTACTACCACTTCCATTATCATTATTTGTTACACTTTTACCATTTATTTTACCCAACCCAGAGTCTTCTGCTATCCCTTTTTGCAGCCATCTTCTATACCTCTTACACATGTTTCCATAGGAGCGATTCACATCTCTTACTGGATATCCCACTTGCCTCTGCCACAAACATCTTTCACTCCATCCTGTTAATAGTAAAATCTTCTCTCCCAGTCTCTCAGGCTTGAGCACTTCAGTCACTCTAGCCTACTTTCTCTACCTGGTCCTTCACACACAATCAATTTCTAAGAGCTCTTGATCTTACTTGCTTGGTATCTCTTACATCTGTCGCCTCCATTCTGATTCCACTGCCAACACTCTGGTTAATGCTCTCATTACCTTTTCATCCTGGGCTACTTTAATAGCCTTCTAATTGCTCTCTCACCATTTATCCCTCTTTACTCCACTGCATGCTGTATTCCCTGTCAGAAGGCCCTCAAGATAATTCTGGTCCAGTTCTCACCATGCTCAAAAAAATTTAACACCTGCTCATTGCCAGCCAGCCAAGTATTAACTATAGACTCTACCCTTAAAATCTCCTATGATACAAAACCACATTTCAACTTCTGTGATTCATGTCTATATAACTTGGATATAACTTTAGGAAAATGACCTATGCCATACTTCCTCTCAAGGCCATCCTTCTCTCCTTCTCTCCAAGCAGCAACACTAGCAATTCCTCCAGGTCCATCTCAAACTGACAGTATCCTGATATTTCTTATATGTCGCCACTAAAGCCATTTTGATATTCTAAAGTTGTTATTCTTTGGGAGGCAGTGTGAAGAAAAGGTAGATCAAATCTTCAGTCTGATAGACAACAGACTGAAGTTCAGGAGAAGCTTTCTTCAAAGGTCACATGGAAAAATCCTATATGTGGATAATTATTAAGAAGTAAATGAGAAGATCAACTGGATTCAGTAACATCATGGATGGTCAATACTCACCAGGCATTGTGCTTATCCATTTCTGATGGCCATAGTAGATATAACATAATCTTTTGCCCATATGGTTCGAAATTAGAGCTTAAGCAATCCTTTGGTTTTATCTTGATAAACATTAATCCAGATAGCTTCCTCTGAGTTGTGTCCTTTCTAAACACTTTTCTTTGTACCATTATTTCATTCTGTCTTTAGTTAATATAATATTTTTCTGTACATTAGTTTTTGAGTCATTTGTGTGTTTATTTTATTTTACCTTCTCGGCTTCTAAGATCCTTCAGAAAAACAATGTCTCAATAGCTATATAGACCACAATCCCTATGCAAAACGAAAGTGGAGGAAGCAATCTAGTAAGAAGGGTGTGGCTGAAGGAGGGACTTTAGGCTCAGAACTGTTTGGTAAGCAAACAGTTCTATGCAATGAACATAATACACTATTTTATTTATAGCAATGCACTGGCCTATACTTCTGGAGGTCACGAAGGGCACCAAGTGAACTCCTTTGAATTATATCATATTCTTTATGTAGCTTTACATAATTTGTCCTTACTGTGTACACAGACTGGCTCAGGTATGTTTTCAGATGCTATATGACAAGGACTACCTCAGACTCTCACTCTTCTTTTTACTCTTCCTTCCTCCTTTCCTTCCTCAATGCCTTCTTGGGATCCTTTCCTATTAGAACAAATGCTTTGAGGTTATGAGGGTAGCTGTGGTATAGTGTTTTAGAGATTAAATAAATCTGAGTTGGTATCTGCCTGTATACCTGTCAACAAATGATGCAATCTGTCTGCTCACCATTCTCTTTACCTAGAGATCATTATACTATTTTTGCTTAGCATGTAGAGTGGAGGAGTAATAGTAGCCTCTCAAGAGAAATGAGGTACTCATCTAGTAATTTTGCTTATGCTTCCATTTTGTACCACATGGATATCAAAATTTAGATATGTGATGGGACTGATTGAAACCAGAAGAATATTCAAACTAGGAACAGTCACTGTGTCTTTAGTATGCTTTATGTACTTTTGTAATTTCGACAACATAATTATGAATTACTCTTTGTTCTTGAACAAATGAAGAACCCTTGTGCAATGAAATGGTACAAATGCTCATTTCACTTATGCTAATATTTCCAGAAAACCTCGGTACTGTCTATTTATGATTCTGGAAATGTAGATGGATATTGTTTTCTATCATAGCATCAGCTGTGAAACTACAAAATTTTACCATCCTAATGGGGCTTATCTCAATAAAGATTTTCGGAAATAATTTTGCTGTCATTTGGACATCCTATTATCTTCTCCTCAAAATTTGGCACTAAAATAAATGTTTTCTTTTTACTCATTTGCTTTTGGAGGAAAAATGAAATTCAGAATGTGTTATCTAGCAAAATGGTGATTGTTTCAAATTTTTTAGTCGATTTTCTACTCTTTCTTGATGCTTGGGGTAAATTTAAATAGCTGGTAAGCAAACAGTTTTTTGCAATGAAAACATTTTCTTCCATAAGTATAGGTTTTCCTTTTTGTAAGTGTGTTTTTCTTAAGGAGTGAACGCAATAACAGACAGAATTGTCTTTGGGGCTCACGTAATTTATTTAATATCTATAACTTGTGCTCTTAACACTCTGTGATTCTCTATCTTGACCCTTCTGTGGGGTGGTGGCTCCATTGTCAGGTTGACAGCGAAGAGGCAATAGCAATTAGGGCCTCATACTCAGTCAACATAATATCTACAATGAAAACTGCACGTATAGATTTTTTTTTTTTATTCACTCAGTTTAGAGTTTTGTTCTTTCTTTCTTTCTGGAGCCTTCTGAGGTAACGTAACATTCTTATGATGTGAGAAAAGAAAGTAAGGCAATGTGGGTATACAAGTACACAAAGTATTGCATAAAAGTAAGACTTGGCCACCTGCATTGCCTCCACAGTGAGTATCCTGTATAATACAATTTAATGTAAATAGTTTCTTTGTTGTATTTTAATGCCAAATTGATGCCTTTAAATTTTGATTTATTTTTAATTATGTGCATGTGTGTCTGTGTGTGAATTTGTGCACATGTGAATGCAGGTGCCCTCAGAGTCCAAAAGAGTGTGTTGGATTCCCGGGAGCTGGAGTTACAGATGGTTATGAGCCACCTGACATGGGTTTTTGGAACCAAACTTGTAGTTGCTGAGCCATAACTCCAGCTCCCATACTGATGCACTTTAAGACTACATTTTCCTCTTTCACTTTTTGACAAACTGTAAACAGACATGAAGCAAATCAAACTATTCTCCAAGGAAATATGATATCTTGTGTGTGATGCTGAGCAACTGATTAAAAATTGGAATGAAACAATAGAAATTATATGCCCAATACCATGTAAACATATTATTTTTGACATTTATGTATTTATTTTTTGGCACAGGCTATAATTCTCTTTGAAGCTCTACACATCTCCTGTCCACATTCCCAGATGCATGCTTCTGTGCAGAGCAAAGAGCCAGATGTACATGTTGGAATTCTTCTTTCTACCAATATGATATGGAATAAATTATGCAACTTGTTTTGAAACTCAGCTTCTTCTTCCATAAAACGAAAATAATAATTCCTCTTTCATAACTTTGTGGTGATTCAAAAAATAGGATTTTTGTCGTTTCTGGTTTTATTTAGCCTTTGAATTTATTTTTTTACACGTAAACCTTACAAATAAAGCTTGTAACCAAAATGATATCTGCCAGTAACATAAGCAACCCAAAAATGTGTTTTACCAGCTTTTCAAAGTATCTTAAAGCATTCTCTTTTATATTTCATTTTGACTTCTCAATCTGGCATTTCAAGTCAATCTACTTGTACAATTCAGGCCCATTAAACAGGAAGTTGGCAGTTTTCTCATTTCCCTTTCATTTGCTTTATACACATGAAAATTGTACTTTTTTACTGTTTGTTATTGGGCTTATACAAAATATATCTCTTTAACAATTTAGATTGCCAGTCTTCTTGCAACACATTTTTCCCACTCTAGCCCTTAATAGTGAGCTCTTTTTTTTTCCTTTGCCACTTTCATTTAACCTTTCATGTCTCTGAGGCAACAACATGTCAATACAACATTTTGCTCTTTTAAAAAATGAAAGTAAAAATGCTTGATGATAAAATGCACTAATTACTTGCATTCAAGTTTCATGTGAGGGTAAGACTGACAACCAATAGATTTGGTTGCTATGGTACAGAATATAGCCCTTTATTTATAACTGCTTCATTAGAAAGTATTTGAAATTAATTTTCATCAGATAAAGAAAGCTGTGGTATGGTCAGAATTATAGATGTCAAGGTAACACTGGTGTTGAAGAATGCCCCCCCCCATTTTGCCCCGGACTGCAAGTGGTGGATTACAGATCACTTCAGGAACGCTATAATGAAGCTTCATTGTGTTTACTTAAAAGAACATTATTAGCATAGTAATTTTGTAAGATTAATATTCTACTAAATTGTCTCAAAGGTTTCAGATAACTCTTCTAATTTTGTGGGAAATTGTTGCCAAAATTACATCTCTTATGAAAAACACATTAATGTATCAGACAAGATAAATACATTTTAATAAATAAGCATTGTGTTACAAAAGAGTTACATCTTATTTGAACCTGGTATAATGAGTAATGGAGCATTTCAACTTGATACAATGAGTAATGAAACCTTTCACCAACACCAATGATTCACTATATCATTAAAATACACTGGAATTTTCAGAGAGAGACATTAAAATCATCACAGACTCCCATTCAGAGTCTACAAGAATAAAGCCTGAATTATTTTCCATGCTCTGCCAGAGCAAGAGACAGAGGCTGCTTGCACAAGTTGTTCCTAGAATTCTAAAAGGAGCAGAGGCTGAATAATTTATTTCCCCTGTAGTGGCCCAATACTGTACTACAAAATGGTATACCTGATGAAACTAACCCTTTGTAACTTGACATCTTAATAGCCTAGTGTTAATTTTGACTAGGTTTTATAGCATCATTTATTTTTCATTATCTCTATAGATTTGCACAGGCTTTGTAAGATTGTTAACAACTGAATATAAAATTGGAGCTATAAATCAAGAATGAAAATGGGAAAAGTAACTCTGCTATCAAATAACAGTATATTGTTTGCATTTCAATAACAGAATCAACCAAGTATAACTGTTTCTACAGTCCCATTTCTTACTTTTTTTCAAGAATATTTTTTTCTTCCTGGATTTTTTTTCTAATCTCCTCTTGAACTTTCTGTATGGGTTTTAAATGTTTTCTCCTTCAAGATACATGGATACCTAATTCATTGTTGGTGACGACTGTTTTGTTGTACCAGATAATATTAGACTACAAAATTAGAGTGCTATTAGTATCATTGCATTTCATTTCAAATTACCCTTTTGAATCTCAGCTGAGGAAAGCATATAACTCCATTCCAAGTCCTTAGATACAGGAAAAGTCAAAAGATATTTCAAAGATGGTAAGTGTTAATAGCTTATATTTTTTAAACTTCGCCAAAATTCAGGGAATGGACATTTGAGCCTTCTAAGCTGATAACATTTCAGCAGCAAAACCTCTCTCTAAGAAATTATTTTAAATAAGTCAGTTATAAAAAAAAATCCCTAGATATTTTGGCATTGCAAAGAACTTCAGGCTGAAATGGCAACATTCCATGTCTGGAATTTCACAGCCAATCTAATTGTGTCCATTTTGATGTTTCCAGATGAACTCAATGATTTTATTTGCCACTTGGATTCTGTTTGCCTCACATAGACATACAGGAGACAGTCACCCTGGAGTAGCTAAGTTGTACATAGGGGAATTCTTCGGACTTTATCAGTACTGATGCAAATGCAGCCATCACCAAACGGGAAAGAAAACTGCAGGGAGTGTATCCTGGGTTTAAAAATATGAATGTAAGGTTGGAAGCATAGACATCAATCATGAGTCTGGAAGATAATTGCTTTGGGACACACTTAAGGGGATAGTCGTTCTTTGAAACTGGTGTCTTTTTCTTCTTTCACATGTCTATCGGTTTCTTAACTTTGTACATAGTGTTGAACCTACTACCAAACGAAATAGTCATTCTTGTCAACCATTTGATTGTAATGACTCCCAAATAATTTTTACACATTTTCCTATCAGTTCAGACACCAAATTGATGCACACAAATGGATCAATGTAAAACCTATCAACAATTACCAGTTACTGATATAACTGCGTTTTCATGTAGTCAATAATTCTTATAAAAATTCATTCCTACCACTGGCAGGAAATTATTTGTATTGATGGTATACTTTCATAAGGAACATAACTGTCACATTATGTATGTATAGTATAAAATGGACTTCTCTGGAAGTAAAGGAGGAGTGGATAAAGGGGAGTGTGAGAGAAAGAAAATGATGAGACAATGGGGTTACATGCTCAAGGTACATTATATATTTGGATGAAAATGACCTTGTATAACCCAATATCATGTACAGTGAATATATACCATGGGGGGCACAAAAAGGAAGATATTTGTCACAAACCTACTAATATACATTACGATTTCATAATTTTATATAAGTATGCCTATATATTCATGCAAAAATGACTTTTAATAAGAACTATGAAATTTCAGATAACACTTTTCAAAGTACTTAGTAAACCTGGATATTGATCTCTTTCAAGAAGTGTCTTGAGAGTGTTGGAATAGCAACCGAAGCTCATTGTAAACATCAGGACAGCAGCATACAATATAGATGAGATTTAGGACTATTATGAGGTTTTGTGTTAAGGGTCCTTTTTTCCTTTTTTAACTTTTAGTTTTTGAGCCAAGGTCTCCCATATTCCTAGGCTGAACTCAAGCTAGCTGTACAACAAAGAGTGATCTTGAAATCCTGAGCCTAAAGCTTCCATATCCCAAGTGCTGAGATGATAGGTATGTGCCACCAGACCCAGTGACATTTAGTTTTCAGATGAACATGTTTGGTAACAGTGCTTTTAGTTACTCTCACCATATTTTCAAACTGTTTTATCTCAAATCTAACTGGAACTTGCTCTCCAACACCAAATTATTTGTTGATTCATTCCCCCGTGTTTATTAAGGTGTCATGCAGGAAAAGCGTTCTTATTATGAAAGTGTTCTCATTTTGTTTTCCCAGTGTGAGTTTTATTATTCCTTTTGCAATCTCTTTGCCTGACAAAGATTTATTACTATCTTTCTTGCCAATATCATCCCTAGTATGAATAATGAGTGAGGGTAACTCCCCACTCACATTGGGGCTGGTGTTCACTCAACTTTAGGCAAGATGAGAGGTGAATAATTTTCTAATACTTCTTCAAACTTTTTTCCATTCCAGATAACGAACAAATAACAAGTTTAAAAATAGGCTATACAAAATGAAATGAATTATAAATGTTCTGCTTTAAATCAGAAACTGGATTAAGAAAAACAATGTGGCAGTGATTATAGTATCAAACATTATCTACCGAATACAGTCAAATTTCAGTTATCAAAATGGAATTAATGTGAATAACATGATGGTCAAATGAAATTATGAATGTATATATTCCTATCTTGCAAAATGATCTCATTTAAATGGCTGGTTTGTAATAAAACTCTTATGAGTGAAGCTCAATTGTAAATTTCAGTTCAAAAGGAGAGGGAAAAAATGTCATTTCATCTGCATCGCATGTTCCACACATTTTTTTCTGCAATAAATCCAGGATGTTAGAGTCCTTAGGGAAATGTGAAGACTAATACCTTTTCAGTTGCTCTTGCACTTTAAAATGGTCGTCACAAATGGTATATAGCAGTGAAAAGCATTCTTAGAAGCAAGACATCCAGTGTCACTTTAAGACTTGAAGTTCTCTGCACATTTCATGCAAATAAATTTTAATTTTTCAATAAGGAGTACACTGTTTAAACTGATGCTGAAGTACATTGATTGACCTAATTAGATATAAAACCCTGTCACTGAAGTCACCAAGAGTATATGATCTCATGCCCTAGGTAACACACTCAGTGTTTTTATTATTATTGTATGATAATTCCCTTAGATTTTTCTGTAAGGAATTCTCTCTGGGCTAAGTAATTGGTAGTTTCTCATGCATGTTTTAATAGTCTTCAGAATAAAAGGTTCTGAACAAATGCCATCTACTATGGAATACCATTTGAACTGCATTTCTTTCTATAGCAGATTTCCCTAGTTGGCCAATTAATTACAAGGTATAAAGGTCTTTTTAAAGTCACTAAAAAAAACCAACAATTACAGTTCATTGTTCCCATCTTGAACTGACTCTGGTAATATATGCAGCATGCATCATACATACCTTTTCAGTACTGTTAGGAAAAGATATAAATACATATAGCTTGTTCAAAGTTGTCATTAAAATGATATGTTCTTTGATTTTTGATCTTATCAGTCTAGGGACTGGAGAACTTAAAAAATTCTATCTATTTATAAGCACTTTTGAACACTGCTAAAGAAGGTATTTTGATCTATACAGCAATTATAACTGTGGGATGCATAAACAGGAGCTATGATCAGCACTGGAAGACTTAGATTTAGATAATTTAAGAAATAAGATTACAGGACACTACAGATTGAATTAATTTCTCCTATTTGTATGTGTGTTCTTGGAACCAGATGGAATTTTTTAATTCACAAGAGGCTGTTTAGAAGTTTCAGTGTGGGAAGTGCAGGTTTTTTTTTTTTTTTTTTTTTTTTTTTTTTTTTTTTTTTTTGTCTTTGGCTGATGAATGGCTCTCAAATATTTATAAAATTTTAGGGAACCTGGCTTAAACAGAGTACATATGATTTTAAGGTAAGTCTTCAGAATAACAGACATGCCTTTACTAGTCAATTAGCTTGTCTTTAATTGATCACAGATACAGACATAATAATGGTTTTCTCTGAAACTAAGTCTTTTTAACAGACCCTCAGTGGAAGGATCCAAGGTCTCCTGGGCTCAGAGCTAACTTTTAGTGCATTTGTACAAAGTTTTGACACTATAGAATGACAGAAGATATAAAACTGTGATATTTCTGCCCTAGTATTTTCTGTATTTAATGTTATTACACATCATCCATGTAGAGAACTCATTCATATATAGTACATGGCTTACAGTAAGTATATAAATATACTGAATGAATGAATGTGGGACTGCACATTACTTATAATACAAGCCACATATTTGACACATATCTATATATTAAATATGTCACTAAGCTTATCCTAATTCTTTTTTAGACATATTAAATGTGATTACTTTTTATTAAAACTATAAGTTAACATATAAAAATGGGTATCATTGTGACTGTCCCATACATGTGGATCTTTTCACTTTAATCACATTTTATCCTATAACCCCTCTCTCTTATCCTAATTCTTAAAACAGCTACTATGTGTGACCTAATAAGCATCTTACTGTAATTTAAGTTGATATTTATTTTTTAGGCAGCCTTTCTGTTTTAAAAAGATATCAGTTAACAAGTCTACTTAACAAAAAAAAATGCATTTTAAAGTTTAGGAATGGCACTATTGCCCTAAGTAATGTATGAAATCAGTTAAAAGCTCCCCAGAGATCTAGTTGATATTTGCCTAGGACAGGGGTTGTGAATTTTCTCTTTGGAACTACTGCTCTTATTATTGATACAGACCCCTCACTTCTCTGGCCCTCATAACAATGTTATTTCCCTTAACAATGGCAACCATGAGTTAGAAATTCTGGTGTGACATTATTCCTAAGGAGACATTAACAATTATCTATTTATCCTAGATAAGGAACCAATGATAGACCAAAGCACAATTTCGGGGTTACCTGCCAAAATATTGGTGAGGGCTTATTTATTGGAGCAAAAAATGACTCAAAGACAGACAACTACATCACCAAAGTCCACCCTAGAATGGTTGACAGCTTCCAAAAGATGGATACTAAGGCATACCGCACAATTGGTAGGCAGTTCAAAGAGGTGGAAGAGTGTCCTTTACAGCTGGCTCAATTTGTCTGTGCTTTCTGCAGGCAGTTTTAATTGTGTCTACCTCTTTTGGGTGACTTAACTGGTCTGACAGTGTCTCTCAGGACTTCTTATAGCATATATATATATATATATATATATATATATATATATATATATGCTTTATGCTTTGAAAGGAAGAACTTAGTGACTCTAATCAGTTTCAGGACTTCTTAAAGTTATTTTGAGTTGTTTATTTCCTGAGCTTAACTAACATACTTTCAGAAGGGATTGTTTCACCTCCTCTTAGAATATCCTGTTATTTTATTTTCCTGTAAACATCCTTGTAGCAGGAATCTAAAAGGTACTTATTAATAAAATCAAACCTGGGGCCAGTTATTGGGGTGAAATGCTAGATGGTCAGAGAGACAGAACAAGCCACAGCTAACCTCACCTGGCCAACTTCTGGTCTTGTTTCCTCAGATTGGAAGCTTCTGTGTCCTCATCCCAATGGCTCTCAGCTGAACTGCTGCTCAAAAGCCTGAAGGTTAACCAGCTAAAAGCTTAACCAGCCAAATGCCTAACCAGCCAAATGTTTCTTGTTTCTGGTCTTCACGCCTTATATACCTTTCTGCTTTCTACCATCACTCCCTGGGATTGAAGGCTCACTTTCTGGGATTAAAGGCATGTGTCACCATGCCTGGCTGTTTCCAATGTGGCCTTGAACTCACAGAGATCCAGAGGGATTTCTGTCTCTGGAATGCTAGGATTAAAGGTGTGAGTGCCACCATTTTCTAGCCTCTTTATCTAGTGGCTGTTCTGTCTCTGACCCCAGATAAGTTTATTAGGGTGCACAATATTTTGGGGAACACAATACCACCACATTTCCCCTTTTTTGTCTAAAATTAAAAAAAGCTTATAACTAATACAAGAAAAATTATGTCCAATAAGTATATATAATATACACAGTCAAGATTACATTAATGATGTCTAGTCCATTAACATTTGACAGATTCAGACAAAAAACTCCATTAATATATAACAATGTCCAGTCCAGTAACATTTGACAAATTCAGACAAAAAATTTTCATTATATCTTATTTAAAACAAGTAATTCCTTTTTAAAAGTATTTTTTCTTTTCATAATAGATTCAGTAATCTACCTTTTGTCATTTTTATATCTTCCTCTTTTTCTTTTTAGTGTAGATTCAGTGATCTACCCATTTATCCTATTATTCTTTATCTTTTTTTATCAGAATAGACTCAATGATCTATCTCATTTCTTTTTTTTTAAACAAAAACTCTGAATCTAATCTCCTTGTTCAGCTTTTTTCCTGACCATTAACAATTAACAACTTGTAACCAACCATCATAAACAATGACAATTTCCATAACTCATTAAACGACCAAAAACCTCCCATCCCACCTCTTGGGAATGTGGGTGTCATTTTCTTAAAATTACTTCCATCTTTAGGGGATCTTGAAAAGAAAATTTTTGGGTTAATTGTCAAGTCCTATATTATTTGTCCAGCCGCTGCATAATGAGAAAGTGCAGGGCTTGTTTCAAGTCCTTGTTCAAGTAGTCTGTCAGGCTGGATCATCTCAGCTAACCATCTCAAAATTGTCCTAAGCAGTTTGTAGTCCAAAGTCGATCTTTTGGTGGTGTTAATCAGCTTAATGGCTTTACCACAGTTCTTGTGGAAACATCATTGTGGAGTCCTGTCGTCTTTTTGAAGATTTCAAAGTCACTGTTGGGCGTGGTCATGGTTCACTAAAGACTTTTTTTTGTGCCTCTTCTGTGGTTTGGAGTAATCACAGTCTGATAAATGTCTGTCTCTCGGAACCACGAATGCTCTTTTCTAGAAGAATAAATCTTCACAGCAATTTCTCCCCACCATTTGTCTTGCCAAACTTTTCCAAACTGACCTTTGCCAATGTTTTCTTGTAACACGATGGTCCTGGTAATTCTTCTCTGAACAAGCATCAGTAAACCCTTTGTCCCAGGTAGCAGCATCATTGCAGTCACCAACATGATGAGAAGAAGCCAGCAACTCGGAGTAGCGGCCACTGCCTCCATGGTCCCACCACTGTTTGTGGCTTGGCCCTGGCCGAAGTTTCTCCTGAGCAAGCCTCCTAGGCCGGCCTCAAACTCGGGGTCCTCGTGCCTCTGCCTCCTTCAGTAAATCCTACTGGCATGCGCCACCACAACCAGCATTTTTTTCGTGAATTCGTACCACAAATGTTGGGCACCAGATTTTTTTTTTTGTTATCCAGTCTGTGTATAATGCCAAAGTTCAGGGTTTATCAGGAACACAATACCACCACACATCCTGTGTATTATTGAGCTTCCTTCCAAGGTGGAAGGTTATAACATCATAGAAAAGTACTACAAAACACTGATGCACATGGAAAAGTGTGAATTTTTATTCCCATGTACTGGTATCACATTGAAAAGCATATTGAGCATAAATGTACATGGGGAAGAGAGTCCTATATCTTTAAAAGTAGTTTTGATCTCGATGAATTAGTGTAGTTTTCATATCTCACAAGAAAGGTTTCTTTCTGCAGTAGACAACAATTAACACTAAAACTTAGAACTGGTAAAAGTGTAGAGAATTAGTATTTGGGGGTACTCACTCACAAATGAGACATTTGTTTTACACTCCCTTCCACCAAGACTCAGGATCCATCTTGGAAGAAGGATTAGAAAGATTGTAAGACCCAGGGTTGGAGGGGACTGGAACAGTTGAGGAGGGTTTGTGTGTGTGAGAGTGTGTGTGTGTGTGTGTGTGTGTGTGTGTGTGTGTGTGTGTGTGAAAGAGAGAGAGAGAGAAAGAGAGAGAGAGAAAGAGAGAGAGAGAGAAAGAGAGAGAGAGAAAGAGAGAGAGAGAGAGAGAGAGAGAGAGAGAGAGAGAGAGAGAGAGAGAGAGAGTTTTCCTTAGAGATATAGCCCCTGGTAGGTTGACTATGTTCCCACAAATGGCCTCACACCATTGTGAGGTGCAGCTAAAATAGTATTCAATAGGTTATTTGTTTAAAAAAAGACATGAAGTTGGAAGGGATTAGGGGTAAATGTGGGAGGAATTAGGGGGAAGAGTGGGAGTAATTAAGATCAAAATACATCATATACATGTATGAAATTTCTAATGAATTAATAAAAGTCTTAAAAATAGTTTTGGTCGTTTTTGTATATTTACTATCATCATTAGAAACTAACACCCTATAAAGATTGAATAATTCTCTGTAGTTCCACAGGTAAGATATAACACAACTGGAATTGGAACTCACATGATGAGGTTCAAGTTCCAGATTTGTAACTTAGCATTTACATGCCCCAAAACATATTGCTTAAACACTTTGGCCCTAAGTGTATAGAAGAATTCCATGAAGGCTAACAATGCCTAATGTTCAGGGCAGTCATTAGCTAGTTTATAAATAATTATACTGACAGATATTGACCAAGTGGTTCACTATCTTTACTTTTAGAAAAGTATAAGAAACATATAGCATGAGTCCTGGCATATAATACATACTTATTACTAAAACTTATAATAATAATATATGAAAAAATTTCCTCAGCAAGAAATTTCTCAGAAGATCCTGGATAAAATACATATAAACATACAAAGTCAATTTTATTGCAGTATGCAAATTCTCACTGATCAGGAAGGTAAGAAAACTGAGTAGCACTTAAATGGTCCAAGAAAGGCATATATGTCATGTTGCTATGGTTTGAGTGGTCCTGGTAGATTCTTAGGAGTCAAATATAACTAATAGGATCTCTGTTGCATAAATTGCTTAGGTTCAAATTTATCGAGCACTAAAGCAACCAGAGGCAGAAGAGCCTCATCATCCTTAAGACAATGCTATTGTAAGTCTAAACTGTAGTTTTGTAGATTACATTTAGGCCGACGTGATAAGTTTGGTTTCATGTAAATTGTTTTTAATTTTTTAAAAAAATTGTGTGTTTGTGTGTGTGTGTGTGTGTGTGTGTGTGTGTGTGTGTGTGTGTGATGGTACATGTGTGGCTATCAGACAACAATTTGTAGAAGTCTACCATGTGGGTCCCGAGGACTGAACTGAGGTTATCAAGCTTGGTGGCAAGAACTTTCACCCACTCTTCCATCTCATTGACCTTTATTTTTTTACTTTTATGCTTTAAAAATGCTTGAGCATTCTCCAGTCCTGATCATGGCCACAGTCTTTGTTCTTTTGCTCCTGATAGGAAATCCAAAGGGACATAGTATTAACACAAGCATCCAAAGTACAATGGCTGGTGACAAAGTGAAAGTGTAAGTTTCTAAGTGGAAGTCTGAATGACGATGCCCTTGATCTTGATAGGCATGAGGACTTATGTTTCTCCCTCTTCTCTTTTTCCTTACCTTATTCCAACCCCAGGGCAAGTACCTCAAGGAAATGGACATGTTCTTGGAACCTCCATTACCTAGAATTCAGAATTCAGTACGATAAATAGATACATAAGCAACAGCACTATGTAAAGTCACAGAGTTTTGTGATGTAATTTCAGAAGCGACTACCAAATTCTTGTTTTCCAAATCCCGTTTTGGAAGATCCATTGGTTAGTCCCAGCAACTGATTAACTGGCAATGCTAGGGATAAAAAGTGAGGGTCTCCTGCATGCTAAACAAGTGGTCTTTCAGTGATTTACATCCACTAGGGGAATAAAAATGGAGATGTGTTATGTGAATAGATTGTAGCCTCTAGGACATCTCCAGTTGAAAATGTTACTTCCTCTTAAGTTTGTTTTCTTTACTTCCTTCTGGAAGCTATCCTGTTCTGATAATGCCAGTGAAGATAACATCCTAAACGATGACAAAGCATAAAAGTGGAAGAAATTTACTACCAACTCTGCAGAAGAGTTGAAAAATCAAGTAGATCATTATGTGAGAAGCAAAGAGATGTTTCATGAATAAATAACTTAAACATCTTATTTAAGACATTATTTTGATATTTTACTGTCATGAAATTATCCTTTACTCTGATTATTAAACCAATATAATACAATTAGTGTAGATAAAGAATTGGCTTAATGGCCGGGCGGTGGTGGCGCACGCCTTTAATCCCAGCACTCGGGAGGCAGAGCCAGGCGGATCTCTGTGAGTTCGAGGCCAGCCTGGGCTACCAAGTGAGTTCCAGGAGAGGCGCAAAGCTACACAGAGAAACCCTGTCTCGAAAAACCAAAAAAAAAAAAAAAAAAAAAAAGAATTGGCTTAATGGATCAGTCAGACCTCAGAATTCTAGTGCTGTCATTTCTTGTATAAGTGACATTGATGAGTTATTTTAAATGTATGTATTCATTTCCTCATCTACAAAATAATAGTATCAATACCTACCCATATGAGAACTCAAGAAGTCAGTGGAGGTGTGTTATCTTATATGGGGCCTGCAGTAAAGTATGGTGCTTGATAAATATGTTTTCACAGCTTTTTTTATCATTCTTGTAAGATAAAATGTTTTTTGCCTTATTATTGGAGCAATGGTTTTTATATAATAATTTCCCTATCCATATTAATCCTACCTATATATAGAGTTTGATCTAATCAATGTCCAATATTATACAGCAAGATATATTTTTCATTTTAAAATAAGTTTTGACATATTCAGAGTCATTTTAAGAATATGGCAGTTGGCAAGAGAAAATCACTTGAACAGACTTTTTTATTTTTTTGCAGATCTCCATGTCATGAATATGATGGCTGAGTGAACAAACAAATATGTTTTGTGTCTTCTGGGATGGGATGACTGGCCAGAGAGGCTTTTGTATTAATACATGCTTTGAATCACAACATCTCACAACATTCTAGAGTTAAAACAAGAGATGTGGTTAATCCCTGAAGTCTTTGTGAGATTGTATCATTGTGATGCAGTGTCTAGACTCAAATGGTGAAACTGACACATGAACAAAATCATAGAACTTATTACATTGGTGTAGAAAGAGAGATTGGAACTGGGCATTGTTGGACACTATGAATAATTTACTTGGTGTGTTACTCAGTCTATGCATCAGAAAGGCAATCTGAACATATTACTAATGTGTTGTTTGCAAAGGCTAGGCACTTGTGAAATGATAGCATCGAGCAATTGGTTGAAATTATAACTGAGATGGGTAGCCAGAGATATCATTCAAAAACATACCGGTTTACACTGGAAATTTCTTATGTGAGCTGTAAAATCAATAATTTGGTATCCCTGGAGCTCAGGTAAGTCACACAATGATATCTCATTGAAAAAATATAGCGTTGGACAATTTTCTCTTAGTGCACAGGTATTGCTTTTGGAGAGGGCACATAGGTTAATGATACACCAATAGTCTCTGCTGCTAATAAAAATGTGAATGATTAATATTTTGGGGCACTTGAAACTCCTCTCTGATTAACCAACCAAGCAGAGTGATGAGATAGAGGTGGCTATTTCTTGTATCTTGCAATCAACAATGCCCACTACCTGTGAGGGTTTTTCCTCCCCAGATACTTGGAGGAATTGCACTATGAGTTATTTTCCATCAAATAGGATTAACTTTGTTCTAGATGGAACACTCTTGATTTTCTCTGGCAAGGAGTAGAGCAGTTTGGTGTGTCATGCATTACTGCTCACTACAGACCGTCAAACTCATTTCGTTTGTGACAAGAGCTGGAATTAAAGCTTGTTCTCCAGAGATGTGATGCCCATGTATTAATCTCCTTTGAGCTTCTTTTCCAAGCTACCCTGTGTATTGCCACAGCAGCTTCTCTTTTAGCTGCTAAATCTACCTTGTTTGTTTGTTTCAGGAATAAAGAGAAAAGCCTTCCTTGTGTGTTTCCCTAACTATAGAACAAAATTGCATTGCTTTTGTTTGGCATGAGCTCAGCCTTCGACTAGGCTTTGGTAGACTCAGTGAAGTTACCTCATCAGAAGTCCTTTATTGGCTAGGTGATTCTCTGGCTCCTTCATCTCTAATTTAGCAGCTTCTTCAAACGCTACAAATAACATTAAGCACCACAATTCAGAGAGTTTCAAATGGTAATATGTACTTAGGTAAAAAGACTATTATTTTTTACAATTGTAAATCATTGCCTTTATGTAGACCAGATCACATAGTCTAAGGCTGGAGGATGAGTTGGTTACTGTTATTAAAGACTTTATAAATAAAAACTGGGATACATTTTCTTTTTAATTCCACCTGTTTATTTAATTCTTGGGAGTGGATTTGATCAAAACATACTATATGTATGTATGGGTTACAAGTTTAAAATGATATGTAAATTTGGACAACCATTAAAATGTATACTAAGTTTTCTCCTCTAGGATTTTATATTTTTAAAATATCTGAAAATAAAAATAATCACGTTCAATTTTTCCTAGCATTTTCTTATTCAAGAGCCTAAGGCCATTTTTAATTGTCTTAATTGATTGTGAAGTTGCAAAAACTAAGAGATTAAAATAGGAAACAAATGTGTCACTTGCTCTCATAATTTAATAAGAAGTAATGCACAGCCACTGGAAATATATATTAGTTTAAATTTTGGTCAGTCAAAAGCAAAGCCAACATACTTGAGTCACAGAGTTTTAAGGAAGACTCTGAATACTATTATTTTAGAAAATGGTATTTCTTGTGAAGGAATATGATTGGAGTTAATGCACTATTAATGGTCACATTGTGGAGTTCCTGACATTTTAAAACACTCTTGTGCTAATAGGAGTGCCAATTCATGTTGCTTCTAAACTGCTAAATGTCTCTTGATTGTTATGTTGGGATGTCTTTTTCCCCCATTGGCATAATGTCTCAGCATAATAGTGTTGGAGGGTTCACCTGTTGAAAGGAGTCTCAGATAGGCTTCAGCCATTAGACCATCAGCCTTCTTGTTACATTTGGTTTAATTTGCAAAACCATGTCAGAACATCTGGGCACATAGCCTTTTTTTAAAATGTAACTTGGGGCCCAAGGCCCCCTGGAGGAATGTTCTAATCAGACTGTATTCATAAAGCTTTTTTAAACTTTTATCTGTTTGCACTAGGATGGTTTTGTGCAAATTGGAGGAAATAATTTTAATTGTTAGACTAAACATAGAAATTAACAGAATGGAATTCTGTCAGTAGAAGTATTGTGATAAGATTTTATCCTTTCTGTCTTGGACCATACATTCAAATTGTGTTTCATTGATATGCTTGACAATATAACACCTTTCTAAAGACCATCAAACACATTTATAGATGCAGAGTCCATCAGGACAAACTTCCTTGTGGTGGTATTGTGTTCCCCCAAATATTGTGAAACCTAATAAACTTATCTGGGGTCAGAGACAGAACAGCCACAATATTAAACATAGAAGTTAGGCAGTGGTAGCACACACCTTTAATCCTAGCATTCCAGAGGCAGAAATCCATGTGTTCAAGGATACAGCTAAGCATGGTGACTCACGCCTTTAATCCCAGAAAGCGAGCTTTTAATCCCAGGGAGTGGTGGTAGAAAGCAGAAATGTTTGTAAGGCGTGAGGACCAGAAACTAGCAGCATTTGGCCTGGTTAAGCATTTGGCTGGTTAAGTATTTGGCTGGTTAAGCTTTCAGGCTTCTAGCAGCACAGTTCAGCTGAGAGCCATTCGGCTATGAGGACACAGAGGCTTCTGGTCTAAGGAAACAAGACCAGCTGAGAATTTGTCCAGGTGAGGTTAGCTGTGGCTTGTTCTATCTCTCTGACCATTCAGCATTTCATCCCAATAACTGGCCCTGGGTTTGATTTTATTAATAAGACTCTCTAAGATTCCTGTTACACTTCCTCTCTACTTTCCTTCAAGCATGTGCCCCTTGGTCACAGGAAGATGTAAGGGACTTCATTTGTTCACAGCACACCACTGGAAATCCTAGAAAGCTGCTCACTCCACTATGGAGAATCACTGAATACTTTTTCAATCATGGGGAGTGAAACTACTTGTGTAGCTTATGTCCATGAAAATTAATCTTTCTCTTCACTTTTATGAAAAGCTTTAATGGGACATGCAGGATTTCTGCACAATAGTTACTGGTATCCAGATTCAATGAAGGAACACATATTCTCCTTATGGAAGTTTGGTGTGTCATGTTGTAAGACAATGGCTCAATTCCTATAGTCATTTGTGGGACATGGACTCTGGCAAATTCTACATACGTGAAAATGACATATTGTCTTTGCTCACAAACATGCTGGCATTTGTTGCTTTCTTAGTCTTAGCTGTTCTGACTGGGATAGGATAAAATCTTATTTTTCTGTGGGGAATGACTCAATTATTAAGTAGAGTGATGGTATCATGTGGTCATATTATTACTATGTTTTTTTTGCATGTTTTATAATTGTTCTGATAATATCTGCCTGGCAAGGGTTTTGATAAATAGAGCACATTATACAAAGTTATGGTACAACTGTGAAAAGACACATGTCAAACAGCATTCATTGAAACATTCTCTTAACAAGAATGGAGTATGCCTTGGAACATAACTCAGTGGCATATCACATGTTTAGCGTTTTGAAATCAAAAGTTTGATTCCCAATACTGCAAAAAAAAAAAAAAAATCAGCAATAGACTGGAAATGACAAAACTGTTCAGACCAGGAGAGCAAATAAATACATTATGGTACAGAGAGCATGACATGTGCATGTGTGTGTTTGAGCACAAAAGTTTACATTTGAATGTTGACTGTAAAACAGCAGATTGCAAAAGATGTTTATAATATGATTGATTCAATTTTTATGAAAAGAAATGTCTTTATACATGTATATGTCTGTATTTGTATGTATATGCAATATGTGTAAGCATACTTGAGAAAAGCACAAGGTTGGAAAGATGGCTCAGAAGTTAAGAGTACTTACTGCTTTTGCAGAAGACCCAGGCAGGGTCTCAGCCTCATCCCATGGTATCTCATAACCTGTATCTCTTGTTCCAGGGGCATCTCTCCACTGTCTTCTGGCCACTATAAGCACTGTGTGCATGTGGTACATATGCATACATAGAAGACAAAACATTCACACACAAACAATAAAACTTAATAAGTTTTTTTATAAGTGCTATTGGTAATTAATCTCTTAACAGTGTACATGAGGGGATATTATACTTTATTTTCAATATTTAATTTATTGAATTTTTTAAAAATTAATATGCTAATTTTTAAATTAAATTAAAATTAAGCACAATATCCCCATTTCTGAGTCTTACCTGCAAAATAAGCCCAAATAAACCCAATGAATTTTTGTTCTATTTTTTAAAGGTGATCTAGGCATTATCCACCCTGCTTTAGACAGGCTTCCTGTTCTGATTTGACTGACAGTGTACTAGAGAGTAACTTTGTATATCAAAGTCATTGCCACATGATGTGTTTTATCTTGGACACTGTATGAATATCAGGAATAAATAAATATGTAGATTCTTCTCATCATTGGAAAATTCCCCTCAATTCCTGATTTCAAAGCCTCCACTACTGCCTTCATGCCAGCAGCTTCTCCTCAGCTGCTGTCCCACCCTGGGGGGATGTTGTCCCTGCTCGGCTCTCCGCCTGCCCTTTCCTGGTTGTCTATTGCTAGGCTCTAGCTGCAGGGGATTCTAACTAGGATCTAAAGTATCTGCTGTTTTTCTAATACCTGCTTGAAGGGGAGATAGGACTAGCAGAGAGAATTTGTCCTGTTCCAAGAGGTTATTTGTTTTTCTAGAGCAATTACAGATGATTTTTCCATACTGATAGATGTTATTTTTAGGTGAGTTAAATTTTTGTCTTACGGAAAGACAAAACCTGAGTAGGAAAGACTTGAAAACCTTCTAAATTTTTACAGAGAGATTACTAAGTTTTTTGTAAGAAAGCTTTCATTTTTTGAGAGAAAGATTACTAAGTATTCCCCAAGACTTCTGTTCCCTAAACTTTGACTTCATGACCAAGAGGAAACTAATTCTGATGGTACGATATTTTCATACAGTAGCAATGTTAGCAGAGTGAAGAGTTTTATTTCAGCTGCATCCACCTCAGGGAAAATTCTTACCCTGCCACTCAGGACTCAGATCTAAGCTATCCATAGACCAAAAGCTTCCACCAGAATCTTTTTCTGCCCATTTTTCTCATAGTATTTTTTCATGACTCCCATTCTTCCCAGGAATTTGTGTTCATGATCCCATAGTTGAAAAATCAAGGACATAATTCCTCTGTCGTGTTGCTTATCTTATCCTAAGTTTCTTCTTAAACTATATTCCTATATTCTACCTTATGTTTTTTCCTTCTTACCCTAAGTTTTTTTGTACACTATATTCCTACATTCTACCTTATATTTTTCCTTAAATTTTTAGATAGAAATTAAGAGAGAGAGAAAAAAAGAAACCCTGAGAGAGAGAGAGAGAGAGAGAGAGAGAGAGAGAGAGAGAGAGAGAGAAAGAGATTCACTGTAGCCTCACTTTTCACTTGGGCATCTTTCATTCACTTAACTTTCACTCCCGAAAATATATACAGTATAACAAAATTAAGTTTAAATTTGTATCAATAAACTAAAATCTATAGCAATGTAAAACATTTTAAACAAGTTGTTACTCTTTAAAAGTAGGTTCATTAATCTACCCTTTCATCCTATCATATCTAAACTATCCCCCTTTTTGTTTTAGAAAGAGATTGTATTTATAATCAACCTGATTTAAATAAAAATATTGTTTTTTCTCTGTCCCACACCAGAGGGCTCTTCTGATTTGGGACACAAGAATCTCTTAACCATTTTTTTTTTTTGAGCAATATGTCTGGGTTTAGAGGGGGAGTGAGCCAATTCCATCTCTAAAGCCAGCTTGGTATATTTGGGAATTTGGGCGTAGCTTCTCTTACTACTTCCTGCTGGAGGGGGGCGCTGTATCTTCTGGAGACAGAAAGAAAATTTTAGGATCATGGAGTAGTCCGTGAGGCTGTATATCTGAGCCAGTTGACTTGAAATCATTCTGGATGTTGAATCATCTGGGCCATGGTGTCATTGGAGACCTTTCAGGGGGTCTTGGCTGGTCAAACCTGATGTATCTTAATCTGGAACAAATCCATAGTCTCTGGCTTTCTGTGGAAACAAGAGCAGAGACTCTTTTCCAAAGCAACATATCCTTATATCCAAATTTTGAAGTCAAGGTACCTTTAAAATATACATTTTGGCATAACTCAACAGCTTTTACAATCAAATGTTTTTCTTCAGTTACGAATATCAAAGAGAACATAATCCAGATTCTCTGTGTGGTAGTCATCTTTACGTGGCTTATTTTTTTATATTAGCTTGAGCCTATTTCTTTTAAACTGCAGCCTTCTAAGCCTGAAACGGCGCAGTGGCTGCTGGCTCCGCCCACTTCAGCTTCCCAACATGGCGGTGGTCTGCTTTCCGCCAGCTCTGGGAGCCGTAACTCTCAGAAATAGTGGGTCTACACTTTTACCAAAGTAGCGTGTAGCCCAGAAACCTCTTTTTTTGTTTTGTACTAGCAAAGGCTAAATCCACCACACAGTTTAATGTGCTACTTGCAGAGGCCTCATTCCCACCATACTGCAGGTCGAGAGCGCACGCTAGGAACCCGCCAGTAGCTCAAACCAGCAGCTGCTGCTTATTTCAGAGAGACAATTAGGAAGCTGTTTTTAGGTCCGTTTTAGAATCTTTTTTCTAAGTTTTTAGGTGGAAACTCTTGCCACCACGTTGGATGCCATTTGTTAGTCCCGCCTATACTTTCTGTCTAGCCAATGGCCAATCAGTGATTTATTTACTGACCAATCAGCAACACACTTGACATACAGACCATCCCACAGCACCACCTTAATTTTTCAACATAATTGGACATGCCCAAACTTCCTGTGGGACCCTCTACCTTCCTTGCACCACATCCCTGGTCCCTCTTCTTGGTGCTTCTCTGTAGGAGACCTGCTCCCACTTTTCCCCCCAGGGTACTCTTGAGGAGGGTGAAGTGAGCAATGTTAGATAGAAGGATAGAGAGGAGAGAAACAGATAGAAATACAGGACAGCTTCAGGAGGGCCTGGGTCCAAACCCATCAGCCTGTTCTGTCTCTTCTAAAGGGCTTTTTAAAGGAATGCCAAGGGGTGGAGCAAAAGACCTCCCCCTAGCTCAGCCAAGTGTATACCCTTCCAATTACCTAGTAACCATACACATGGTCAAGCAATCTTCTAATGCAGCCCTGTTGGGTAAAGTAAGCTCAGCTCTCACTAAGACACCTTTGTGGGCCTCCACAACTGACCTTTTTTTTTTCTCATTTGTTGACGACATTCATTTTATTCTCCCATATCAGTTTTATCAGTTCCAAAATCATTAAAATTTTGGTAAATTTGGTCTTGTCAACATTTTCAAAAGCAGTTAGAAGCTTTGCACTGCTGCTTGGACTATTGCTTACTAGAGTAGCTCTCTTATCTTCTTTAAACTTTTACTACTAGATTTCACTTCAGTGACATCTGGACCCAATAACAGCAATTAAGAAGGAATGCATTATGTTAATATAAATGTTTTGTGTCATATTTCCCAATCCAATGACATTTTTCTTGCAAAGGTCTTTTGCACAAAAGCTAACACTTTTCTCCTGTTGGCGGCTAGTGGTCATTTCATACACTAAAGAAAGATAGAAACGAGGTGGTGTCCTGCTGAGTTTTCTGACTGTTAGACTTCTTGTCCATTATAACCAAAAGCTTTTTTTCTCAGACCTTTCTTCTGTCCCACCCTCCATCAGCCCTTCAAAAGGGCCCTTTTGCCTTGTAAAGTATAAAAGATTAAGAAAAACATCCCTGCTGTGAATCAAAGCCCCAAACTGTCCACTTTCATTTTTTTAAACACTGTATTGTGAAGTTGGAAGAATTACCACAATAGTAGTATATAGTGAAGAGTATAAAACATCTCAAGCTTAGAGCATAGCAGTCTGCTCTTCTGCTCTTAGAAACTTGAGCTGGAAAGGAGTGCGCACACGCACGCACGCACGCACACACACACACACACACACACACGTATGCATGCACACACTCCTATGTACCAAATTGTGGAATTCAAAGTGGAAAAATGAAGATGGCAATAATATTTAGGATGATTTAAAATTGAAATGGATGAAAGCATCAAGAGAAGTGTGGCATTTACATAAAGCAAGGTGTGACTTGCCTAAAATACAGAATTAGTAGCTACTTAAATAGAAGACTTCATAAGAAATTTAAACATGAACTGAGCAGATAACAGATGCAGAGTTCAGACCTTCTGAGACATATGTGGGCCAGTTATAATCCCCCTTTAGGATCCTTTCCCACCAGACTTCCTGCACTTACACTTCCTCTCCCCATCTGTACCTTTTCTGTTCCTTGTCTTGTTGACACACTCGAAATTCACTTTTTCTATTATCTTTTGCCAAAGTAACAGCACAGTTGTTTTTGTCAGATTACCTGGCAGGTCTTTATTTCTGCCTTCCTCTTTTGGCTTCTTTTAGGCTCTCATAACCTCTCTCAGCCTGGAGACTTTTATGTCTTCTATCGTTTTCTGATTTGCACTACAAGGTATTAATGAAAAATCAATCATTTTCATGAGAAAATTATACCTTTGACTTATAAAGCTGGGGCTATCCTTGAAGAAGAAAAAACACGGTAACTACATGTTTGGTTGCTAAGCTGTAGCCCAACTAAGGCCAGAGGGTAGGCTGTCTGCCTATGCAAACTACTGCCAGTAGGAGTTCGAACAAAATGTTTTGGCTGCCATCCTACAGTCGCACCAGGCTGTGTTATTTTTTTTGTGCCAGGTTCCTGTGATGAGGACCACAGGAGACTGTCACTTTGAGATATATGCAGAACAAAGCATAATAAGATTTCTTAAATTGAAATGTGAGAGGTATATCTTTTTTAGTATTGGTTTCTACTGTGAGAGAATGCATTTCTTTTAGAGACTTCCTGTTGTCAAGACAAAAGCAAGACTACAATCTAAGAAAATAGGTTAGGATTTAAATGGTTACTGCCTGAAATATTTTCATTGTCTGAGAAATCTCTTTCTTACAGGTTAAAGTACCTAATCCATCTATGGCTGCTAAAGAATTGCCAACTAGAAAGCATCAAACCCCTGCAGTGCTAGCTCGTCTACTAATGGCTCTCAGTAATAGTTTTAATGATGAACTATTTGTCAATGTGATGGTTGAGTTTTTCCCCATTTTGTCACACAGCCATTTTCAAAGTTCAAATTCCATGGGTCTGTAAACATTTGAATCCATACCCCCAGATAGAGCTGTAATTATTTCTAGAGACAAAAGTTTTTGCTGTCATTTTCTTCTACCAGAAATATCGACATTAAGAAACATGCAAGTCAAAGACATATTTGAACTGTACCAGAATTCTACTCAAAACCGTATAAATTGATATTCTGTAGTCTTCCAATCGAGGAAAATAGTTGAGTAAGATTAAAACTCTAACTTGGCATCTGTGAATTTGATTCTTTGTAAGTGAATAAGAAAGCATAATTTTTTCTTTATGTAACTTACTGAACTAAGGTCTGTTTACATGATTCCAAAACCATAGGTTAGGTAAACAAACTCAATCAAGTATCCAGTAAACTCATCAGTTTTAGAAATAAAGTCTTAGAAACAAATTAAGTTTTTCTCGTAGTCCAAAATACATTTGACAAATAGCCCCCCTCTTATTTCCCATTTTGCCAGTTGAATTGTCATTGTGAAGAGGGATCTTAAGGCCATGATTACTAAGTTAAGGTTGTCTACATGAATGTCAAGGGCTGTCAAAAAAATCCTCAAAATAAAATTACTTTTAACTCATTTCAAATCATAAAATATACCATGTAGCACAGTTATTAGAAGTTGTGAAATCAAATACTTAAAGTATGATAATTTCAAAGCAGACTAGGAATAAATGAATCAGCCCAACACAATTATAGGGATATTTATTTTAAAACTTGCTAGTGAATTTCTAAAAAAGATTTGATTATTTTTCACCCGCTGCCTCTGCCTCTTGCAGTTGTTCTGCCCCTTGTAAAACAGAAAAGTATAGCCCATTGTGAGCCAACATTTGAATGTGGGGAAATAAACACAGGTCCTCTGCAAGAGCAACAAGTGCTTTTAACTATTGCACAATCTATCTGTCCCTTAGTGGTGACTTTTTAAAGAAATTTGCAAAGGTAGAAGAAAAATATGCCTACTTTCATTGTAATGACTCTTAGATTTCTTTTCTTAAATGGTTTCTTTTTGTTGTTGCTGTCATCATTATATTACTATTATATTTCTTGGTACCATTCAGAAACTTCCCTTAAATGTTTGAAGACAGTAATAATACATTTAATGCCTATTAACTCACAAGTGAAAATGTTTGCTGAGATAGGTTAGTGGGTAATACATCTTGCCAGCAATCCTGACCATGACCCACGTTTGATTCCACCCACAAGGTAGAAGGAAAGAACCAACTTCTGCAAGTTGTCCTCCTATCTTCATGTACACATGATCACTCACACACTAAGTAAATAAATAAATATATTGTTTTGAGATACAAAAGTATTTAGGCACACTCAGAGATAAATTCAGGTTCTTATTTCATCAACATTTGATTTTTAGCTATAAATTCTGTAAACTACAGTAATGACTGTTCTGGCAAGGTATACTCAAGACAGCAATATTAGCACTAATGTCTTGAAGGCAACAAAGAGCTGTCTGATCAAATTTAGGGCCTGTACAATAGGAAGGAGCTCATGCTTATTATTATAAAGCTAGCTAAGAACCCATGGCAGGAGATGTTATAGATTCTGAGGAGAACCAATTAATATTATTTTTCTAAATTATTATAATGCCCTAGTGCTTTTAAAAGACCTGTCCTTATATACACAGATCAATGCAGTTCTCACTTCTCATCAATGAGGCTTCTTTATTAGCAGATGGAAGCTACTATGGAGAACCAAAACTAGTCAAAATGCAGAGAATGAGTGATTGTGAGGTACCCAACCCCAAATGGGACATCTGTAATAGAATCATCACAACCAAGGCTCCAGAAACAATATGGCAGCCTAAACAGAACTCCACAAGACCACACCACTCAACATGCTGACACGAATGGGCAAACCACTAGTTGAAGAGCAATAAGAAGTCAGTAGCTCCTGGAGAAGGGAGAGTCAGCTTTCATCAAGTACGAGGCTGCCCAGGCCTAAGTGGGCAACTCTAAATCTATGTTCATACAGACAACAATAATTAGACTCAATAGATTGCATACATATATAAAAATAGTAATTACTAAAAGAGAAGTCATGAATTAGAAATGAGGGACATGAAATGAGTTGGGTGAGAAGGGGGAGGGTGGAATTGATACACATTTGATTGCCTTAAATCGCTTGGCTCAGCTTTGTCTATCATTGGATTTGCTTTTCTCTACAAAGGTAGAGGTGTCATGCTAGTAAGTGAAATGTTAAATCTCAAAGCAAATAACATTACCATAAAAATTAGCTCAACAAATTCTTTTATCTCACTCTGATTTGCACTTAGTAATGTTCAATTAGTGAAAAAATTACCTTTGACAAGGATCAGACCGGGGTTATACATCACATGAAAATGAAAGATGATTGATCCCTCATCAGAATGTTTTTAAAACATGATACAGGAACATAGATGTTTGCTGGGCAAAAGGAAAAAAAAATAATGCTTATTTCCACAGTATACTTCATATGTTACATGTATGTGTTGCTGTTTCTGTACTTCCATGTAGAAGTATATATCATGAAATTATAATGCTACATATTTACAAAACAATGTTAAGATGGCAGACACTGTTTTGTTTAACTTCCCTTTTGAAAACTATGAGGGATAGAGTATGAAGCTGAGGCTCCCATGAGATTGGGAATCTGCAGAAGTGCTGAAGCTTGTATAAGCTAAGTTGAGGGAAAATCCACAGAGCTTCTTGAGGTAGAAGGAAGAGAAAAAAACCTATTAAGAACCTCAAGCCTTTGGAGACAATGTTAGGAATATTCACACCTATTGTGGTATGTTTTTTTAAGACTTACTTCTTTTTAATTTCTCTCTCTCTCTCTCTCTCTCTCTCTCTCTCTCTCTCTCTCTGTGTGTGTGTGTGTGTGTGTGTGTGTGTGTGTGTGTGTGTGTGTGTGTGTGTGTGTGCCACATGTATGTGGGTGACTGGAGAGGCAAGAAGAGGGCATCGGATCGCTCAGTGCTGGACTTGTATGATGTGTGGTTGGGAGCTGCTGAATATGGGTGTTGCAAACAGGGCTCAGGTCCTCTAACTGTTGAAATTATCTCTCTGACCCTTATACCCAGTGTCTTTAATTTTCATAGAAAAATAAGGCAGTTTAAAGTAGCACCATCTTACAGATGAAAAAGTTAAGGTTCAATGGCACTAAATGATCTGCTCATAAACTCAGAAGCAGTTAGAGTGCAAGCTGATATGAAAATGCAGATGAGTATAGCCTGAAAGCCTGCACTCTTGCATTTCAGTTTCTCAGCACTCCTGACTCAGATTGTGATTACCTATATGCAATTTTATATAAACAGGCAAAGTATTATACTTTGATCCTAAGATGTACAAATGGATAGAATGCAATCTAAGTAAGAAGAGCAGAAGTAGTCCCTTGACACATGAAATCTGACAACAGCAAAAGCAGTGTTCAATGTTGGAAGCAAAAAAGAGTAGCTTCTGTCATTTGACAAGCCTGGTGACAGCACTAACCACATTAACATCCCAGAACATCCTTGATCTCGTCATCTCACTCTTTGATTTCAAGATAACTGTACCCTGGAAATTAAATATTGTTCTCATCATTGATGTTACGTATAATGTGAATAGAAAGCATTACACTAGCTTTGAAACCCTTTTCAGTAATGTCCCTTACCATAGAAGTTAATGCCTAAGGAGAACTCATTGGAGAACAAATCACAGTCAACCACAGAAATGCTGAACAGGCCTGTTGCAGCCAGTCAACTCCATCATGCAGAAAAATTATACATTATTTATACAATCAAATCTGGGAGTTATTACAGAGAACATACCAAAAAGTACATAAACAGGGCTTCTCAAATATTTTAAACTCCATGTAGGTTTTTGGTTTGGATCTTCTAATACAGTAACAATTTATTTGCTAGCAACCTCTGTAGTCTACTAACCGTTGTTTCATTTTTTTTTATTTTCTGAGTATGAAGAGGCTTTTTTAAAAAAAATGTCATTTGTATAATAAAATGGGTCTCGGTGCTGCAGGTTTACACTCTAGTAGGTGGCACTGGACAGCTTTCTGTGGTGAGTTAGTTTGTCAGCAATTTCATTATCAGCATTTCTTTTTTCCCTCTGAGCTATTTCACAACCATTCTAAATTGTTTCTGGACCAAACTTGGCATCGAAATTGCCAGCTTAGATAGAATTCTGTCTCAAAGAAAATCCCAATGTCAGTCTAATGAGCTGAATTGTGTATATATAGCACAGTGTTTTCTAGGTAGCTCCAATTTCTATTTTTAAACTCAGCTATAACTAAAGCTCTGAGATAATTATGATATAGAAGCCATGTTGATGAGAAGACTGTTACCACATTAATTTATTAATTATGCTTCTCAACTAAGGCCAGGAATCTAAGAATGATTGTTTTCATCCTAAGGAGAAATTGATTCCTTTTACCAATGTTGTCCTGAAAGTATTTTTCTTTTGCAGCTGTTATTTAGCATAATTCACCCAGGTGAATGTTTTCTAAAGCGTTACAGTTTATCTTCAAACTTTTTGTTTGAACATCGACTCAGGCTGTCTTCCCATAGTTAAAGTGGGACAGAATCGATGCATTGTAGGCTTCCTCTGCTGCTTTGTGTGATAAACACTGTCTAACAAGTCTGAAAAAATCCATTTTGATGCTACTTCCCCAATTAGACCTGTTAAATGCTCTTTGAATGACTGAATTTGCCTTTAGTTTTACACCCAGATACATTGTTCAACTAATGTTTCAAAGCAGAGTGAACTACAGCACCATTAACACTCCTTTCTAAAAAGTGCTTTTTTTCTTTTATCAAGCCTGACTATGAGCAAATGAAATTGTAATTGTTTTCTTGAGATTCAGTGTAACTTGATTACCCTCTAACTACTCAGTAATTTTGGGAAATTTTGTTCATTCAGTCTGAACAGTTGCAGATGACTTGTGTGTGTATAAGTAAACTATGTCATTAGTGCACGTAGTGAGAATGCCTTTGAATATGTGCACATATTTGGAAGCTCCTGAGGGAACAAATGTTGCATTCACTCATTCAGTGAGTCTTTGTTACACAGGCAAGACTCTGAGATGGGTTCTCCAAGGGTTGAAATGTGATAAGACAGCACACAACACTCAAGAAGCGTGTTATCCACTGTGGTAAACAGCATCTACATAAAATCTTAAAAAGCAGGGCTTTGTAAGATAAAGATCAGAAAGAATGTGCAGTCACTGAGAAAAGCTCCAACCATTCATTCTTGCTCTGTTCCTAACACAGGAAATTCAAATGCACTGTTTTAACATAGTAATTTCAACCCCATGTTTTGGTATGAATCGAGGAAACCTGATAAATTGGGTTTCTGGAAGATGGCACATGATTTACTGGGGCAAATGAAACTGCTTCACACACTTGGCGATTGTCAATCCTTCTGTAGGCTTGGTCCATAAATTCTTATAGCACTGTAATTTTTAAAGAGCCAGATTAAAATCAAGGCCATGTTTAAGCTATTAAACTATCACTACTGTGACTTTACTGTTGTTAGAATATCTACTTCCAAAATGATAATTATATTTAAAACTGAAGTGCTGCCTATTTCAAAACTGGACCCTTGTGGGTATTATACTCCATAGATACAGGTAACATACTTGAAAGAGAGAGAAGAAAAACTGAGATGGTTGAAAGAGTGAAGTATTACAAAGAACAGCTGTAAGTGCTTACATCAATGATAACGATAAAATAGCTCCACTTTAAAGATTTCAGAATCCAAACTCCCTCCCTATGGGAAAGTTAATGCTTTTAAATTATGGTTATCCCTCTAGATGGCATCCTGAACCCTAGAACAGCCATATGTTCCTACTGATGATACACTATTAATTTATCAACTACCGTGTCACTTTTGAGGCACAAAAATATCTTACTTCATTACTACACATAAAAAGACAAATGTGGATATAGTATGAGGGATTTTGGAGATGCTAGAAAAATTTAAGTAATATCTTTAAAAAACTGATTCAAGAGAAATAAGGACTCACACTGTAGAGATTTTGAGCCTATTCTCTTTAAAGAAACCATTTGGAGGTAACAAGAGAGTTTAGACCATGCCACTCACATTTCCACAGCCAGGTTAATGTGTGCTCATATCTTGGTGCCTTCAGATTTCCTTGCCACACAATATTCAGAATTCTACAGAGCTACCTCAGAGTGCTCACTAATAAATCTATCAAACTACTCTTCACTCACTGAGAATTTACCAATATATTTGTTAAGCTTAAATAGGAAACTATTACTCATACTTTAGGTAACAGTGGACTTCATCCTATTGAAATGTTACAGATTAGGCTTGAGAAGGCATTCAATCTTATTTGGTCCCCACCAATATTATTACAATATTTTATTACTAACATTAAATGTCTGCTTTTCAAACTGAAGGGTGTACTGTTGTGTAGGAAAGGGTACTCACAAAAAGAATCACTTTAAGTCAGTAATCAGCATTTCTCTAATAAACATGGATACACTAAGGGTAAAAGGAAAATCTGTATCATTATTCAGATAAAACGGGTACCTTCAAAGAAATTTTCATCATACAAATAGTTCTTAGATTATGGCAGTTAACTATTACCTCCATGTCATTGGATGTATCAATCATTTTGTTGGAAGCAGCCTGAAAAGGAACAAAAAATTGTAATGTAAGGGACAGAAAAAAATAATTCTAATTTACAATCCCAGAAAAAAAAAAAAAAAACAACAACTCCCTACTCTACCGGAATGATTCAAAATCTATTGTTAAGATTCAGAAAGAACTTCTCCTTTTTAGACAAAGGATAATTCTTTTGTTAGCCTTTGGTTGCTGTGACAAAATACCAAACATAAACAAAAAGGAGACAATATTGACTTTGCTTCAAGTTTTTAGTGTTTCAGTCCATGGTTACTTAACTTCCATGGTTTTGGGTTTGTATGGTTGCAGTAGAACATAATGTGGTGGCCTCAGCAGAGCATAATTGCTCATCTCATGACAGACAGCAAGCAAAGAGTGAGAACAAAAGTCAGATACTGAGATGGAGACTTCTTTCTGTAGTATTCTATACCATCCCCAAGCCTGTTAGACAAGTCCATTAACATTCAACCAGTACCTTCCACCCTTGTGCACTGACTTGCTGTCCTGTTTGTCAGTCATTTCTGAAACCACCCTCGAAGAAGTGTTCTCTATTAACCTCTTTGGTGTCTTGCAATCTGATCAAGCTGACCACCAGGATTACCCATCATAATTAGAAAATAAAAGGCTTCTTATATTTATTCCCTTGTCCATAGTAATGAACTACGGAATTAAAAAAACTAAGAATAGAAGCAAGGAAGATTTTTAGGATAGGACAGAGTCTTAGGGCAAGTTTCCCCATAACAGTAAAAAATTCGCAAAAGGTCTAGAAGACAAACTTAGCCTGTTGGTTTTAACTACCCCAAGGCTAGGAGATATTCCTAGTTTTCTGTGACTAAACAAGCTAACTTTATTTCCTGTAAGTGCCATAGACCCTTATATATATTTTACAGATGGGGAAATACGAATTCTCCAGACTTGCTTATAGTCATGGAGCCAGCTTGCCCCTTTCTTCTTTGATTTCTTTTCGTTCTTTGAGGGTATTTTCCGGTAGTGCATTATAGGCTTTCCTAACTCATTACACGGTAATTGAGCAATTTGAACCAGGTGAAAGTCTTCAATTGCCTTCTTTTAAATACAAGAATTTTTCATTCATTTCCCTTATTCTGAGAAGTTGCTAGAGATTTGTATTGGTCCTAGACTAGAGTGACCAAGTTAGTTTCTTTTTAAATCTGCATATATTAGTTTAAAGAAAAAACAACAATTGGAATTGTAAAGAGTTACAACAGTGAAGTTAATTATGATTTCAATATTAAAGCTGTTGTTTTTCTGCATGAATTTTTTTGTTTGTTTACTGCTTCATTGCATACCTACCCGGGGAGAAAATTCAAATAGGGCTCCAAATCGTTAATGTGGATGTGTTTCCAATTTTACAAACATAAATGGCTTCAGTATTTAGGAAAAAGATTCAGTGAACACATATAACAAATGCAGGACAGTGTGTATTGAAAATGAATTTGCTGAAGATGAAACTAGTCTACTTATACTCTATAGTAACTGGCTATTTTTCAAGTGGGTTGACTGTTCTCCAGAAGCCTGGTTTAGAGTTCTTTAAGTCATCCAAATTTATTTTCATAATCTTATAACATCATAAAAATTAAATCATATGAATATGAATTATGATTCTAAACTATTGATGCAGTATTGACAATGCTTGCATTTAGAATTGTACTACATATGCTGTAGGGATATATATATGGCAAACACAGAACGATAGTGTAACAGGAATCTAGAGTTCAATGAACTTCAATAATAACTTACAATAAAAAAGATATCAATGGCACAACATTGGAATGTAAACAAGAGATGAATTTTATAATCCCCCGTTAGTCTGGCCTACAGTTTTCCAGTTGTTCTCCAGGGATAGTTTGACAAATGGCATTATAAAACCACTTAGATACATTTCTTCTTTCAAATAGTTACACTTGCCCTGGAAAACATAATTATCTGAATATAAAAGCCCAAAGAAGACACCTGTTAATAAAGGGCGTTGATCCCAATTCAGTTAAGTTTTCAGATTCTGCTTCTGTTTTGATTTTTAGAAATTAAAATACAGAATTGTTATGTGTGAGAGAAAAGAGGAAAATGGGAAATGTATGTGCTGATTGCAAAACTCATAGCTTAGCCAATGTTTTTGAAAATATTATTGATATTTTCTTCAAACGTATGTGAACGAGTTACTGTCCTTATTGATGTGACAGATACTTGACAAAGGCAATTTAAGGCAGGCCAGCTTTATTTTGGCTCAGAATTCTAGGGTACAGTCTAACATGGTGTGAAAAGGCATGGCAGCCAGAGGTTGAGGGAGCTGCTTGCATTACATCCACAGTCAGGAAGCAGAATGAGATGAAGACTGCTGCCCCATGGCCTTTCTCCTTTTTATTCTGTCTGGAACATGGAATGGTATGCTCACATTCATGGGAGAGTTTTCTACCCTTTTGGTTGTTGTTTGATTTTTGTTTTTGTTTTGTTTTTTAAGACATGGTCTCATGAAGGAGCAATGGATATTCTGGAACTCTCTATGTAGACCAGGCTAGCCTTGAAGTCATAGAAATCCACCTTCCTCTGCCTCTTGAGTTCTGGGATTAAAAGTGTGTGCCACCACATCCAGCTTTTCCTATCTTAATTAAGTCAGTCTAGAGCAGTGAGTCTCAAGCTTCCTAATGCTGCAACCCTTTAATATAATTCCTCATGCTGTGGTGACTCCCAACCATAAAATTATTTTCATTGTTGCATCATAACTGTAATTTTGCTACTGTAATGAATCACAACATAAATATCTGTGTTTTCTGGTGATCTTAGACAACCCCTGTGAAAGGTTCATTTGGCCCACTCAAAGGGGTTTCGACTCACAGACAGAACTGCTACTCTAGAAACTATCCAACAGATATGCTAAGATCCTGTCAAGCTGAAAACACTAAATGTTTCATTTTTAAAAAGTAAAAATTGAAATTCACAAAAACAAAAGCTTTAACAAAACCACAATCAAAACTTTTTTGAAATGTAATCTGTTTAAAATTTAAATGGTGCTGTGGGATGGTCTGTATGTCAAATTGCTCTGATTGGTCAATAAATAAAACACTGATTGGCCAGTGGCTAGGCAGCAAGTACAGGCGGGACTAAAAGAGAGGAGAAAAGAAAGAACAGGAAGGCAGAAGGAGTCACTGCCAGCCGCCGCCATGACAAGCAGCATGTGAAGATGCCGGTAAGCCATGAGCCACGTGGCAATGTATAGATTTATGGAAATGGCTTAATTTAAGCTATAAGAAAGTTAGCAAGAAGCCTGCCACAGCCATACAGTTTGAAAGCAATATAAGTCTCTGTGTTTACTTGGTTGGGTCTGAGCGGCTGTAGGACTGGCTGGCAGGTGACAAAGATTTGCCTGACTGTGGGCAAGGCAGGAAAACCCTAGCTACAAAATGGTGAAGTCTCAGGATTTTTTTTGTTTATTATAAAATAAGACTACATTTTTATCACGTTTCTTTAGTCTTGAAAACTGCATACATGTACACAATGTATCTTAATGGTATCTATCCCCTGCTCTTTACCTCCACCTACTCCTGGGTTCTGCTGCAAACACGTCTCCCTCCCAACTTTTTGTTCTCTTTTCTTATATATAATAACCCACTGAGTTCAATTCATGCTTCCTATATGCACATGGATGTGGAGTCATCTACTGGGGCATGAACAGACTACCAATATACAAGCACTAACCCGCAGCAAAAGCATTTCCTTCATTTCTCTAAATCCTTCTTTTTGTCTTTCCTTCTTTTATTCCTGTACTGAAGATCAACCTTAGGTTCTTGCTCTGTAAGAACTCCTTTTTTCTTTTTCTTTTTAATACAAGGTTTCTCTGTGTAGTCCTCATTGTCTTGGACCACACTGTGTAGACTAGGCTGGGCTTGAGCTCACAGAAACCTGTCTGCCTCTGCCTTCTAAATGCTGGGATTAAAGGTGTGCACCACCATGACTGGCAAACGATCTTTTTAGTATACCTAATTTTGGTGTGGTAACTTGGTTAGTGTGCTCTCCATCAATTTCATGTTTACTTAAGCTATGATACCATATGGAAAATGTCTTCATTGTAAAAACTAGTGAAGGTCTTGTGGATGAAATTATTCAAGGTTGAAGGTAGGCATAGATCCACTGTCACTTTAGCCTTGCAGTTATAAGGAGAGGACACAGACAAACAGAAGAGAAGACAATCCATGTGTAAGAACTCACTACACCATTCTACTTACAAGCCAAGAATTGTAGCTAGAGTTTTCCTGCCTGGCCCACAGTCAGGACAAATCTCTATCACCTGCCAGTCCCACAGCCTCAGACCCGACCAAGTAAACACAGAGACTTATATTGGTTACAAACTGTATGGCCATGGCAGGCTTCTTGCTAACTGTTCTTACAGCTTAAATTAATCCATTTCTATAAATCTATACCTTGCCACATGGCTCGTGGCTTATCAGTATCTTCCCATGCTGTTTCTCATCATGGCGGCTGGCAGTGTCTCTCTGACTCAGCCTTCCACTTCCCAGCTTTATTCTCCTCCTTGCCCCGCATATACTTCCTGCCTAGCCAACGGCCAATCAGTGTTTTATTAATTAATCAGCAACACATTTGCCATACATCCCATAGAACTTCCCCCTTTTTTTTTTCTTTCAAAAAGGAAGGTTTTAACCTTAACAAAGTAAAATTAAATATAATTTGGGAATTTGGGCGTAGCTTCTTTTACTACTTCCTGCTGGAAGGGGGCGCTGTATCTTATGGGGAAACAAAGAAAATTTTAGAATTATGGAATAGTCCATGAGGCTGTATCGTCTGACCCAGATGCCTTCAAACCATTCTGGATGTTGGATCATCTGGGCCATGGTGTCATCGGAGATCTTTCAGGGGGGTCTTGGCTGGTCAATCCTGATGTATCTTAATCTGGAACAAATCCATAGCCTCTGGCTTTCTGTGGGAACAAAAGAGACTCTTTTCCAAAGCAACATATCCTTATATCCAAATTTTGAAGTCAAGGTATCTTTAAAATATACATTTTGGCATAACTCAGCAGCTTTTACAATCAAATGTTTTTCTGCAGTTAAAAATCCCAAAGACAACACAATCCAAATTCTCTGTGTAATATCCATTTTTACGTGGCTTATTTTTTATACTACCTTTACTGTCTCTTTAAACACTTTATTTTTTAAAACTATGTATTTGTTTCTATAATTCTATATATCACCTTTTTTGTCTCTTTCAAGCCTACGTATCTTTTACACACATTGTAAACTATTACATCTGAATCTGTTTTATTGTGAATCTCTTGCCTTAAACTGCAGCAGCTGTGGCTGCTGGCTCCGCCCACCTCAGCTTCCCAACATGGCTGTGGTACTTTACCACTGGCTCTGGGAGCTATCGTGGGTCTATGCTTTTATCCAAGCAGCGTATAGTCCAGAAACCTCTTTTTTTGTTGTTGTTGTTTTGTACTAGCAAAGGCTAAATCCACCATGCAGCTTAATGTGCCACTTGCAGAGGCCTCATCCCCGCCATACTGCATGCACACTAGGAACCCACCAGTAGCTCAAACTGGCAGCTGCCGCTCATTTGATAGAGACAATTAGGAAGCTGTTTTTAGCTCCATTTTAGAATCTTTTTTCTCAGTTTCTAGGTGGAAACTCTTGCCACCACGTTGGACGCCATTTGTAGTTAAAGTTTTCCTGCCTGGCCCACAGTCAGGACAAATCTCTATCACCTGCCAGTCCCACAGCCTCAGACCCGACCAAGTAAACACAGAGACTTATATTGGTTACAAACTGTATGGCCATGGCAGGCTTCTTGCTAACTGTTCTTACAGCTTAAATTAATCCATTTCTATAAATCTATACCTTGCCACATGGCTCATGGCTTATCGGGATCTTCCCATGCTGTTTCTCATCATGGCGGCTGGCAGTGTCTCTCTGACTCAGCCTTCCACTTCTCAGCTTTATTCTCCTCCTTGCCCCGCCTATACTTCCTGCCTAGCCAACGGCCAATCAGTGTTTTATTGATTAATCAGCAACACATTTGCCATACATCCCACAGCAAAGAATGGCAGGAAATTTCAGGCAACATCAGTAGCTGGGAAGGAGGATTAGAAAAATTTAAGTCACAGACAGGTGACAGAAATATATCAAATTCCCAGGCCAAGATGACATGAGAAATCAGGTTTCAGCTAAATCCATTTCAAAAGAAATGTTTGGCCTTGTTCAAGCTGTACATATTTCCCCCAGAAATATCAAAATCTCACCAGGCTGAAATGGGATACATATAGTATTTTAGGCATGAGAGCTATATTTCTCATCAAAGCTAGCCAGCCACCAAGTGTCATCTTACCCATTCTCTTTCCTTTCCAAAAATTTGTTTGTTCTTATCATTTTGCCCTCCCTGTCTGAGTGCTAGAACCTTGAATTTAAATTGTAATTTCTTCAATTTTGCGAGAGTACATTATTTTTTAATTGGTTTAAATTTAAATTTAAGAAGAAGAAAAATGACATTAAGGATTTCTGAAAAACTCATAAGGAATCCTACTATTAACTATGTATAACTTCTTTCTTTCTTTCTTTCTTTTTTTTTTTTTGGTTGTTCGAGACAGGATTTCTCTGTGTAGCTTTGCGCCTTTTCCTGGAACTCACTTGGTAGCCCAGGCTGGCCTCGAACTCACAGAGATCCACCTGGCTCTGCCTCCCGAGTGCTGGAATTAAAGGCGTGTGCCACCACCGCCCGGCTATAACTTCTTACTTTTTCTTTCTTCTTTATTTTATTTATTTATTGTAGCAGGAATCTTAAAAGGTCTTATTAAATAAAAAAAACATGAGAGCCAGATATTGGAGTGAATGCTGAAAGATCAGAGAATCAGAACAAGCCACAGCTAACCTCACCTCGCCAACTTCTCAGCTGATCCTATTTCCACGAATCCTCAGACTGGAAGCCTCTGAATCCTTTCCTCACACAAATGGATCTCTGTTTGCCTGTAAGATGTCCATTGTTTCCTTTGGCCTATCACTTGAGAATGTTCTACATCAAATAGTAATAGATAAATAATTTTCCTAACTGTACTGCCAATGTACGTTTTTAAGTATACATATTTGAACCATCTCAGCTTTCACATTGATATCTATGTTCTTATGTTTCACATAAAACAGAATAAAAGAGAAAAGAAAGAATAAAAACTACATTTCACAGTGAAATTATGGAAACATTTATATCTTGTTCATTTTAGAATATCTCCAAGCTGAACTTTTTTTCCTATTGTTGTTCATTTTAATTTTACTAAATTTTCGGTGTGCTTGTTAGTTTTTTTGTGTCAACTTTACACAAGCTAGATCTTCTAATAATAGAGAAATTCAAATAACAAAATGCTTCTGTCAGATTGTTCCGTAGGCCAGTCTTTGGGGCATTTTCTTGATTAATTATTGATATGCAAAGACCCACTCCCCATTGGTCAGTGTCATTCCTGGGCAGCTGGTTCTGAGTTGTATAATAAAGCAAACTGAACAAGCCAGGGAGATCAAGCCAGTAAGCAACATCACTCCATAATCTTTCCTTCAGATCTTGCCTCCAGCTTCACGTTTTGAGTTTCTTCCTTGTCTTTCCCTGATGGTGGACTATAATCTCTAAGATGAAACAAAGCCTTTATTTTAAAAGTTGCTTGTGATCGTGTTGTGTATTTCACCAATAGGAACCAAACTAAGACATTGTGTGAGAGCAGAAAAGCATGTCAGCATTCATACTGTCTACCTAGATATAAAGTCAAACTCCAGCACGATTAGCTGACAGTGTATGACAATATTTAACATTGAGAAATGCTTTTGAACAAAGAAGCTGTGAAGGAATTAGTCTTAATGTCCTGGTTAAGCAAGTAGGTGCTGTCATTTCTGCTATACTTGGAGTTCACCATACTGAAAATAATATTTTCAGTTCAAGATTTTCTGTGATACATGCTCCATAGAGGAACAGTAAGAGCATGGTAATGCTACAAAATAACAGTAGAATGTAGATATGTATTGTGAATTCTTCAAAACCCTTGGTGTTTAAAGTCTTGTTTCAAATTTAAAGTGTGTCCTTACTTTTTATCAATGTGAATACTAAGATCACCAGTTATAATACAGAGAAATCGCAAGGGATATTACTATAGTGCATTAAGGCACTGTTGCTAGATCCTAATAGCTCCCTTGGGGGAGGGATTCAGAAGACACAGAATCAACAGCAGAGGCACAAATGTTTTGTTGAAGGCAAACAACAAACTCATTTATTCAATAATGGGGAAGGCCTTATGTACCATCCTCCCAGACTGTGTCGCAATCTGGTGGCATTGCATGGTCGTCCCTCATTGGCTGGACATGATTAGGAACACTGACAGTGATCAGGAACTCTGACAGCACCTGTTGCTAGGCCTTCCAGCCAACTTCAGGTTAGCTCATAAGGAAGTACATTATGTGCATGCCTTGGTAACTGGTCAGAGCAAATTTCCTTGACCCTATAGGCCTGTCCTACTACAAGGCACCTATTTTGTTCTAACAAATTTCCCCAATAAACAGTGGTTCAAATCCACAAATGTTATATCTTCTTCTCTATGATCCAGGAATGTAGATGTGTCTCAGTTGTGGAGGAGGGATAGATCTGTGCCAACATCTTTCACAAGGCTACAATTAAGTTAAGATCTCAAGGTCCTAAGAAGGATTGGTCCACTTTCCATAGGGCAGCCCAAAACATTGCTAACATTTTCTCTTACAGTAAGTGACAAGATAGCGAAACATGAGGATGTACAAATACACAAACTCTTAGAGATCTGCTTTTAGGAGGGACATCATATCACATTTTCTATATTCCGTTGTTTAGAGCAGAGATGCAAGTTCTGGCTCCACTCAGAAAGAGAGACTGATAAAAGGGCATGAATATGTAGAGGGAGAAATCATTGCATGTCACCTGCTATACATGGCTAAAATGTCACTGACTAAAAGGGCCATATGCCCTTTCCAGACTCATTATACTTCTATATATGAATTTATTAATATTTTAAGGGTTCTCATCTCATAATTATTTAAAACATTGTGATTTGCTCAATGTTGGTACTTCAATACTAAGTGTACTTATTCCTCAACTTGATTTGTTCTTCCAGAATAGGACATTTTAAATTGTCTCCATGAGACTCTTGAATAAATAAAGCTTGAGTTTTGGTGACTTGCTTATTGCCAGATATTTCATTATACATTAAAAAAGTGAAAATTCTTCATGTCTGTAAAGATAGTATTTCCTGAAGAGAGCCCTTTCACATTTTGAAGGTACCAATAAGGTCAATAAAGGGGGTGAGAAAATGAGCCTGAGTTAGACTTCATTAATAGAGAAAAGCAACGTGAAGAAATACATTATTCCCTTTTTGTTACACACCTTAATTTTCGTGGCTACAAATCATGAATGTAGTCTCTGAACTCACGATCATTTTGTATGCCTTTCTTGAACAAGATTTTAGCCAACTTGGCAGGCCATAGAACTTCCATATAGTTCTTAAAATGCGTTTTACATTATTTATTTCATGCCAAGTTGGAATAGGGATGGCTTGCACATCTCTCCTCATAATATCACATCAGTCCTGAACATACAAATCATGCCTACTTTATAAACCACAGTGTCTTTCGTCAATCAGTTTCATTAATCTCGCATAACCAGTGTCTTGCATAACATTTCAAATGAATGAATTTAAGTCAAGTTGGATGAATATAAATAGTTTAACCTAGCCTGTATCTTAATGCTGGTCCTTAGTTTAATTGAATGTCTTATAATTTGCTACGATTTGTCTCATAATTTTGCTTTATGGAAAAAAATCTTTACAATCACATATCTGCATTCAAGCCTGAAATTTTTTGTTTTTGTTTCAGTGAAGGTGCTATTGATACTGATTGAACATACTTTAATATTTTTTTCTGACATATTTTTAGGTTGAGCTAGGTTGGTGAATGTTTATGAGCTTATCTGATCCGTGTACATAATACTTAAAGATTTGTTAAGAAAAATTATGTTGACTGACAATGTTGTGACAAATATGAATGCCAGTGGTAGAAAGGATGAAAACATTTACCTGTGAAATGACAAATCTTGATAAATAGGAAAATCAGTCCTGGTGATGAGGTTTATGAAGGGGAAAAATACGCCTAGAAAAAATAAAGGGCAATAAATGCACCTGTGCCACAAAGCTAAATGTTCATGATGCCAAATCACTAATAAGCAAGGCACATGGAAAAATCACTTGCTGCATGAGAACTGAACAAGATTGATGAGAAAATTCACCAAGTGATTAAGATAAAAATGCCATTCTATTAGAATTACCACATTACCCAGAAGTAGAAACAAATGGTAGGGAATTGTCATATTAAGACAAAAAAGAAAAATTAACAGAATTCTAATTGTGATAAATGAGGAATATTGGCAAGAATTGATAGGAAAAGGACACAATAGATGGAAATAAGCTATGACTAATAAAATCCAAATTTAAGCTCCTAAGACAGTATTTAGCGAGGAGCATAGTACTTATATCATTAAAGGACAAACGACTCTGTTAGAGATACATGAAGCTGAGATGCACACAGCTCTATTGCATTTTTCTTTATACTCCTTTATGAGAGATAAAAGCTACTTTTTAGGGATTCCTGCTGAGAAACATGAAATCCTCAAACAAAGGCAATTATATTCATGCTGTAACAGGTAGCTATGGTATAATGAGAATGATTAAATGCTAGTAAAGTCCAAGACTTGAGTAAAGTAGCAATGAGTTCAAAGCAAAAATCATTAATGAAAGATCTGCCCTTTGAAATAATTTGGGGATGTTTGGAAAATTCTGGACACAACACAGCCTGAAAATTTAAATATAATTTTAAATGACACAAATAATAATGAATAAAAAAACATGTTGAATATCATAAAAATTCAGGCAAAAGTTGCAATTTATTCTGCCTCATTCATCAGTCAATGCTACTCATTTGCTCAGTAACCACTGTGATCAATTGGCCACTTATACTCTCTAGGCTTATCACGTGTGGTCATCTATTATTCCAAAACTAAATTTCTTCTTCAACATCACCTCATTGTATTCAAGTACATAGAAATTTACCTCTTTCTTGTATTAAGTACATGCAATTACAGGTAGCATGAATATAGAGCATTGTTTTAACTATGACAATAATCACAGACCTTTAACATGTTTGAATTTTCCCTTTCCATTATAAGCAATGCTGAGGTAAACATACATGATCATGGCTCATTGTAAATATGTGCAAACAGATGCTGCTCTAAGAAATAACAAGACTTCCAGAATAAAGAGTATGAATGCCTTAGTTAGGGTTACTAATGTTGTGATAAACACCATAACTAAATGCAACTTAAGGAGGAAAGCGTTTATTTACTTACACTCACTGATCATAGTCCATTATAAATGAAAATCAGGACAAGAACTAAAGTAGAGGTCATAGAGGAATTCTGCTTCCTGGCTTGCTCTCCAAGACTTGCTCAGTTTGCATTCTTATACAAATCAGGACCACCTGCTCAGAGGTGGCAATTCCCATAGTAGGCTGAGCTGCCTACATCAGATCATTAATTAAGAAAATGTGCCACAGACCTGCCCACAGGTCAACTAGATAGATGTATTTTCTCCGTTGAGGTTTTTCTACTCAGTTGTTTTGAACTGGTGTTAATTTTATAAACAAACTAATCATCACAATGATTGTTTTAAGTTTGGGTAGATAATATAAAGAATGCCATCAAAAGACTATTCCAATTTACAATTGCAACTTATGTGTTAGCATTCTTTTCTCCAAATCTTTAGCCATGCAGAACACTGGGAATTCTCTTTTATGCTGTCTCTTACTTGACCTTCTATTTCCTATCTGACAAGAAATGTATATGCCATAAATGTATAAGTTTGTATTTCTATAACTATTCATGAGACAGAGGGTCTTTTGATATGCTTATTATCAATTTCTATGTCTTTGTGTGAATCTATTCATAACTTTTGTATATTAATTTCTCTTTGGTATTTTTGTCTTATCCTTACATACCACGTTTCTTATATTTTCTCCATTCTAGATTTCAAATATTTGTCCATTATATAAAGCATAAACATTTTGCCCAGTCTAGAATTTTTCCTTTAAATGTGGTAGCATCTTTTAGAATCCAGATGTTTAAAATTAACTTAATCTTATTAATATATTGCCTATGGTAATCAGCCAGAAAATAAAGTACTATATATATTGTACCATGAAATAAACAATTATTTAGAGTAAATATTGAAAATAACAATGAGATAAAAACAAGCAGGGAGAGGAGAAAGTGAAGAACAAGCAAAGTTAAGCAAATGAAAAGAAAGGGAGAAAAAAGAATTTTCTGAAAAACAATTTTCAGTACTAAGTATATCAAAAACAAAATTAAATAGATGTAAGATGGAGAATAAAAGCTAACAATATATATTTAAAGAAAATAAAATAAAAGCAAAGCCAAAATTTAGTAATATAAAGATTATACGGCAGAAGGAATAAAAAAAGAAATTTTTAGTGAGAAGAAAAGAAATAAGTAAAAAGATAATTTATTGGACAGCAATGAAAAATTCATGAATAAAATTAGATTCATGCATGAAGGGGAGTGAAAACTTTAAAAAATGTGTATAAATGCAATAAAATAAGAATAAATCTAGCAGTGTAATAAAAAGAGATGAAATGTGGGAGAAGATTTGGGAGAATCAGATGTTAGTTATATAAATGGTGTAAGCTGGTTGAGTTCCTGGACTCTTCTCTATGGCGTATGCTGGTGTTAAGCCTCTATTGGACAAGTGCTGATGTCAGCCAGAGCTGTCTCCTTTGCTTTAGTATCTTCCCTCCTTGAGTACTAGGGTCATTTGTGGGCCACAATTTGTAGTCTGTAGGGCCAGTTTCTTCACCTTCCTCAGACTTCTCAGCTAATAGCCACTTGGTGTGGTTTTTCTTCTTGCTGCAGATTTTTCCAGGTTGCCTTGGAAGTTGGGGAAACAACCATGACACTATGATCTGTACAGGTTCTAAATCTTCCTTGAAATTCCAAGTCTTCCTGACCCATTAATCACGCAGAAGTAAGCTTCAAGTAACCTGTAGTAGCTTTAGCACTTTCCAACTGCAGGAGTGACCAGCAGATAGATGGCTCCAGAAGTTGATCACCATGTGACCTCAGGCTCAACACTCTCATACACACTTCCAGCAAGTAAGGGTAGTGTTGCCTTTCCCTGTGCACCTCACTGTCTAGGACACACCGCTTGCCATATGTACTTTCTCAATTCATCAGTGTCTAATCATTTTGCCCTCCACAGCTGCCTTCCATGAGTATCAATTGCCCTGAGGATGGAGCAAATTAAACTCAGCCTTCTTATTTTGTGGTTATTCCCTGTTCTTTGCATCTAAATCAGTTCATTTTCCAATAATAGCTTCTTTCTTGGGATGTCACACAGCCTCTGCCCTGTGAGTCATAATATGACTCAGAACACATGATATTCTTGTCCATTGCTGGCCCATCTTCCAGAGGAATAATTGTATCATCAAAACCTACAACTACTTTTGATACTTGTGGGGGTTATGGGTATATCCTGAATGCTAGATTGCTACAGCTGTGTTCTGTGTGGCTTAGTGCCTTTTTGCTGCATCATTACTTTGTTACTTTGCAGTTTTCACCATCCCATCATTCCCAAAGCTTTTACTCTCTCATTCTTTGGAACAGACTTCACTTCTTAGCCTAATCCATGGAACAGGTTTCTTGCCAAACATTTTAACTGGAAGTGTTTTACTTTTTCTTTCTTTTGCTCACTCCCCGCCCCCGTCTGTCTCTCTGTCTCGGTTTCTCTCTGTCTCTGTTTCTTTCGCTCTCTGTCTCTGTTTCTCTGTCTCTCTGTCTCTATCTGTCTCTCTTTCTCTCTCTCTCCCTGTAATTTCCTGTATATGGATTTTCTGAGGTCATGCCATGCTTAAAGATTTTAGGATAAGTAGTATGTTTTACATACTTTTAATGCACAGCTTAATTTTATTTACTATTTTGTATTTTTTAACAAAAATCATGCAACTTATGTTACAATTTTTATATTTCTGTAAAGAAAGAAATATATTTTCTGGCAGTGGCACTACACAGAGGAAACAAATTTATCAGAAAATTGTTTACAGTTGCAGAAAAAGAGACAACCTGTGGTTTTCAGGCCTAAAAGCTAACATTTTATCCACTCCAAACTGGAACCTCCTGTAGAGAAGTGGTCAGAAAAAGCATAGCTTTTTTGGTAGCAAGAAGTTAACATAATTATATAGATTATTTTTGAGAGCTTAAAAGATTTATATATGGTCAAAATATATCTACAAATTTGAAATTTAAAACATGGACAAGTATCTAGTTATCAGGACTTCTGGTCTTGTGTTAAGTTTTAGTTTCCTGTTGCTGTGATAAAACACTGACTAAAACCCAACTTGGGAATTTCCTTAATCTTGCATTTTATCATCCATCATAGAGCCAAGGCATTGCAGGATCTCAAGGCAGGAACCTGGAGGCAGGAAATAAGCAATGGCAATGGAGGAGTGCTGCTTACTGATTTACTTCCCACGGCTTGCACAGACTGTTTTCTTATACAACACTGGACAACCTGTCTAGGGTAGTACTGCTCCACAATTTTGCTTGCAGACCAACCTGCTCTAAATAATTTCTCAATTGAAATTTCCTTCTTCCCAGGTGACTCTAGTTTGTGTCAACTTTACAAAGACTAACCTGTTGTCAGAAGTTTTCCTGTGTCCCAGCTGGCTGGCAGTGGGGACAAATCTCTCCTACTCTCGTCCCCCAAGTAAGCACACAGAGTGATTGATTATAAGCAGGCCACGGGACTGCAGGGCCTGGCAGGACTGAAGAAATTTCCAACTACACTAACCAGTACAAATTTCCCGATAAATACCTCTATATATGGAGAAAATGCGTGATACTATAGAAGAAAGCTTGAGAATTAACATATATATATATATATATATATATATATATATATATATATATATATATATATATAATCTCACTATGTATGGCCATATAGAAATGACTAATGTACAAGAAACTTAAGAATAATAGTGATATGACAGTAAACGTCACAAGTAATCATTTTAGAGCTGAAACATCATATTTCCTTATAAATATTAGCTACCCTATGATGATATCTGAGGAAGGACACAAAAAAGAAGGTTCATATTTTCATTTTTGTGGCTATGATAGAATGCAGTGATGAAACAGCTTCAAGAGAAAGCAGTTTATTCTACTTACTATGACCCGTAATTGTAAGTGGAATAAATTAGTTTCCCTTTCAGTAACTAGTCGTATTCACAGTTAAGAGTAGTGAGCAATAAATGTAAGCATGCCTAATACTCAACTCACTTTTCTCTACTCTATAAATCTAGGGCTCAAAACCTAGGGAATCATGTCAAGCTGGGCCTTTAAACATCAATTAAAGCAACCAAGAAAATCCCCTACAGACATGCCCATAGGCAAAACTAACCTAGACAATTTCTCACTAAGAGTCCTTTCCTGTTGGTGGGAATTATGACCAGTGTGAGATGGAATGTAATGGCAGTTCTAGACAATAAATGCTGGTGTAAATGTAGGACAGATGAATTTTTACATACTGCTGATGGAAGTGTAAACTATTCCAGCCACTTTAGAAGTCATTCTGGAGAATTCTCAAAAAAAAAAATTGGAAATAGAATTGAATTACCATATGATCAAGCAATACCACTCCTGGACACATACCCAAAGGACTTGTTATTGTCTTACTACAGGGACACTTGAACATCCTTTTTCACTGTCTCTCTATTCACCATAGCTTGGAAATGGAATCAACCTAGATAGTCATCAACTGATGAATGAGTAATGAATGTGTGGTACATATACACAATGAGATACTACTCAGCTATAAAGAAAAATGAAACTATGAAATTTGCAAGTACATGGATTAAACTGGGGGGAGATATACTAAGTGAGATCACCCAGACACCAAAAGACAAATGCCATGTAGTCTAAGTGTTCTAGCTTCAAGTATTTTCTTTTCTATGTTTAATATGGAGTATATGCAGAAGCTAGGAAACTAAAAATAGGCTACTGGCAGGGGTTGTGCACTTAGAGTGGAAGACAGAATATGAAAGTAGTAAGTGAATATACTGGAGACAGAAGTGTTCAAGCAGGTACTTTAGTGATGTGAGTGAAGAAATGAAGGGCCAGTGGGAGGCAAACCAACTTTAGGTGTACATGAAAAAGCTACTTTGGATCATGCAATTAAATTTAAAAAATGTAGTAGGAGTTGATAGTGGAACACATGTGATATGAAAAAGCACAATGGGAGGTATTCCTGGAGCTAAAGATTTAATCAGGGATGGGAAAAGGATTATGGTGAAAATATTCAGGAACTTGCTTCATGAAACAACTAATTTGTAAGCTAATTAAAAATTGGAATTAAAAAAGTTTAAACAGAGATACCCCATATCAGTAAACAATTCTGCTGTAAGAAGATACTGTTTATTAAATGAAAATCTCAGTGTTTGCTATTCCTCTTGATTGCCTACCATAACTAGATGTCAAGACCCTATTACTGAAGAGAGCACACAAATTGGTTACATGACACAGAGAAATCATTATTGAACTGATCAGGAAACTCATTCTCTGCTGCCTAGGTTTCATATGCTGGAGGTGCTACACAGGATCTTGAGGAAGAAAAGAGACTGATGCTCTTATAGAGAACTGGGCCTGCAAGGCAAGAGACATCCATTGTTGTAATAGTGGCACAAATATTTATGGGTGCAATGAACTGCCCTGCTCTCTGGAGTGGATTTGAGGCCTACCCCACAAGAGAGAATTCATGCTTTTGTTATAGTCAAAACCCATGGCTATGAAAGTGTTGTTTTTATTATTATAACATTATTATTATTTTCCAGATGGTCATGTCAAACAGATTTCTTAATATTTATGTTTATGTCCATAGAATGGTGCTGATCCCAACCTTTGACAGAAAAGGTTCATATTGCAATATTGCTTATACAGAGACTCATTTCTGTTCAGAGCATAGAAGAAGTGACAGTGAGTGCTCAGTCATAGTTGGGATATTTATATCTATCTCCCCTATGTCAAGACTCAGAGAATATCATGGAGGAGGGTCTAGAAAGAATCTAAGTGCTGAGGATGTTCATGAATGCTATAAAATAGTTTCTTCTACATATGACTTGAGTGTTATACACATGAACTAATAGCAACTGTGGCAACCTGCACAAATCCAGCTCAAAATAAGACCAGTTATAAATTCTGGTAAGGAGTGGGGAAGGCACCAAAGGCCCCACTACTTGCTGAAGAACTATTGGTACTTGATGACTACTAAGAGAAAGAGGGTCATTTTTTTTTTTGTGTGGGGGGAGATATGGTCACTGATAGGTTCCTCATACACTAGTGAATGACCTCACACCCATGCACATATGAGCAGCACTAATTAAACTCAGTTGATTAAAAAACAATTATTTTAAAAGAACATGAAATTTTGATTGGTGTTCTGGAGAGAGTTGGAGGGGACAGTGGGGGATAGATATGGTCAAGATACAGTTTAATTAGGTATTTATCTATTGGTGAATAAACTGAGTTTTCTCCATACACTCAAAATTAAAGTATATCATTACAAAATAAAAGACTCTTCTTTTCCTGGGTGATTTTAGGTTAAGTTATCAGTTAAAACTAAACATCACAGGAGGTTTCCTAGAGAAATTGGTAAAACAAAAACCTAAAAGAGGAGTACTGTAGGTTCGATTCACTTGAATATATTAGCTTGAGTATTTTTGAGTTGGTGTCGTTCATATTATTATGTCAGCACTTAGCCTGAATACATGTTCGAATTAACATAAATAAGATATATATGAAAGATGCTGTAAAAAGTGCAGTAGTTTTACAAAACATTGTCAATGTTGTTTTTGTTTCAAAATAATGTTTCAATATGGATATGTAGATCAGTGGTAGAATGCTTGTCTGACATACAAGAGACCCTATGTTCAATTTCTAATAATCTTAATAATTATTAATAATCTTAATAATGATGATGATGATGACGATAACAATGCCTTAATGAAGTAAACCCTGGCTGTTAATATCCATCTATACAAATCTGATATTTCCTTCAATTAAAAAAAAAAGAAAACTAAGCTTTCTTGATGGCATTTATTTCTTTTGCTTTAGCTTTTGAAGAGAATATGTGTGTATTTCTGGCAGATGATAACATTAAACAAAAAGTGTTTAGTATTTTTTCCTAATAGGCTTGAGCATCCTCTTTAATATGAGTAATTGACTGTATAAGAGCAAACAGGCGTCTAGAAATAAACAACATTTATTTCTCAGTGTTCTCCTGTCTATATTGATAAATACTCAATCCCAAGAGTACATAGTATGACAACTTCTATGCAACCATTGTTTTTCCCTTGTCATTTTACCTCAAATTAAGTAAGAAAGAAAAAAAATACAATGTCTAACTATCACTGTACATCTGCCTATTTCTTTCTCCTGGGTTCTTTTCTTTGAATGTTGAAATTCTGTCATGAGATACATGACATTTTTGGATTTTTGTGCCTCTGATAAGTTAATCTCTTTGCTCTTTATGTACCTGCATGAGTGAGTGTGTGTGTGTGTGTGTGTGTGTGTGTGTGTGTGTGTGTGAATTAGTGTACAGGTGCCACAGCACATGTGTGTAGGTCAGAGAACTGCTGGAGGCTCAGTTCTCTCCTTCATTCTTTTGAGTCCTAGGGATCAAAACAATTTTGTTAGACTGGAAAGCAAGAGGGTTTTCTTATTGAGCAATCTTACTGGCCTCACTGTCTTGATTCTTATGGAATGTCCATCTCAACCCCTAACAGTATCATTATAGATACTATGTAGAAGTCTACCCTAATTGTTGTTAGTATAGCATTCTAGTTCCTATACCTTGCACCATAGACTTATCTGTCTTTTTACTATTAACATCTAATGTTTTATTTGAAGTGAAATTTTTACATGTAGATGTCATACAGACAAAGCTTTAATTGCTTTATTTTTACCCAATCTGTGAATGTATGACTATACAATTTAAAATTTTTATATTACTCATATGATTGGATTTATTTTTCAGGAGTCAGATATCGAGGGTGAAAGTTGAAAGATCAGAGAAGTAGAGCAGCAGCTACTAGAACTTTCTTATCTTTACGAATCCTCAGACTGAATAGGGCCAGAATTCTGTCTCCACTCACTTTATATTTCTGTCTCCACCTCCCTAGTGCTGGGATTAAGGGTGTGCCCCACCACCATCACCTGGTTCTGTTTCTCATTTAGAGTGGTTCAATCTTGTGTAGTCCAGAGTGGCCTTAAACTCCTGATTTTCCTGCTTCCTCCTCCAAAGTTCTGGGATTAAAGGTATGTGCCACCATTGCCTGGCCTCTTTGGTTAACTCATGGCTAAGTCTTCCCTCTTATCACCAGGCAAGCTTTGTCAGAACACAAACAAAATGTCACACAACAATTTAACTTAGTGATAGAACACTTCTCTGGTATGTTTAAGGCCCTGGATTTGCTCCCCAACATTAAAACAAATAGAGAAAACTTACTTTCATGAACCTCAAAAGAAGAGAAAGTAGGAAGTATTCTTGAACACACTGGCACAGGAGATCACTTCCTAACTATAACACCAGTAGCACAGACACTGAGCATAACAAACAATAAATGGGACATCTTGAAACTGAGAAGCTTTTGTAGGGCAAAAGACACGGTCAATAATACAAAAAGACAGCCTACAGAATGTGAAAAGATCTTTACCAACCCCACATCTGACAAAGGACTGATCTCTAAAGTATATAAAGAACTCAAGAAACTAGACATCAAAATACTGAGCAATCCAGTTAAAAATAGGCTACAGAGCTTAACAGAGAATTCTCAGCAGAAGAATCTCAAATGACTGAAAGGCATTTAAGGAATTGCTCAGCATCAGGAAAATTCAAATCAAAACAACTCTGAGATACCATCTTACACCTGTCAGAATGGCTAAGATCAAAAACACTGAAGACAGGTTATGTTGGAGAGGATGTGGAGAAAGGGGAACACTCCTCCACTCTTGGTGGGAATGCAAACTTGTACAACCACTCTGGAAATCAGTATGGTGGTTTCTCAGAAAATTGGGAATAAGTCTTCCTCAAGACACAGTTATACCACTCTTGGGCATATATCTAAGGAATGCTCAATCTTACCACAAGGATACATGCTCAACTATGTTCATATCAGCATTATTCATAATAGCAAGAACCTTGAAACAACCTAGATGCCCCTCAACTGAAGAATGGATTAAGAAAATGTAGTACATATACACAAAGGAGTACTACTCAGCAGAGAAAAAACAATGACATCATGAAATTTGCAGGCAAATGGATGGAACTAGAAAATATCATCCTACGTGTGGTAACCCAAACCCAGAAGGACAAACATGGTATGTACTAACTCATAAGTGGATACTAGATATAAAGCAAAGAACAATCAGATTGTAACCCACAGAACCAGGGAGGCTACATAGCAGGGGGGACCCTAGAATGACTGTGGCTTATAATAAGTTTTGGTTTTACTCAATCACTGGGCAAGCCTCAATGAAACATTTCACTATTAGGATAAAAATATATACTGTATCAAGCTGATAATAGAAAAATAAATAAATTTTAAAAAATACAGACAGAAAAAAAAGAAGTATGTCTTAGGCTGCATGGTGGTGGAACATGCCTTTAAATCCCAGCACTCTGGAGGCAGAGGCAGGCAGATCTCTGTGAGTTCAAGGCCAGCCTGGGCTAAAGAGTGAGTTCCAGGAAAGGCACAAAGCTACACAGAGAAATCCTGTCTCAAAAAAGAAAAAAAAAAGTATGTATTAGAAGAACATCTGGTTCTGACTATCTTAGTTTCATTCATTAAACCAATTATCAACCACAGACCATTCACTAATGAAAGTGCGAGCAAAGCCAAAATATTGTCCTATATGTTTTACAAATTTCAAATAATACCATTGACACATATTTACTTTTATTTTTATTAAATGAATGATTTATATATTCATTTTATAGGGGCATATTCAGTTATTCAGTCATTACACACTATTTTTTTTAATTTTGGTTTATATATTGCTTATTTTAGATACTTCTATAGTTTTTGGATTCAGAAATAATATTATAATGTGTCCTCTTGCTATTTTTGTTCAAGTATCAAATGCAAAAACTGCTAAAAATGTCAAGTGGATTGATGTGAAATAAAAATAAAGAACTATTTTTGTCTACATTGTGAGGCCAGTTTTTCAAGTGAAGGGATTCAGATCTCATTACTTAAAATAATTACTTGAAATACTAATATTGTGGAGTTTTTGAATGATACTCAGCATGTGCTACTAAATATAGTTAATTTGGAAGATCATCACAGTTTGTGGAAAATACATTTGGGCCAAGATTTATAAATACATGCATCCCCAATTTTCCTGAGCCCTTATTAATCTATCAACTATTTTAATGTCTCTCCTTGCTACCATTAAATCATGAATATTATTTATATAAACAATAAATGTAATAGTCTCCAAAACCTAATAAGAAACAGTTGTCTCACTGTTATAACTAGAAGTGGAAGGTGAGTATTCTACCATTAGAAAATAAGAGGAATGTCCTTTAGAGGACTATGTTCCATAACAACAATAACAAAAAATACAAATTCTAGAAATAAGTGGGAGATGATGAAATGTTAGACCAAGAGCATGACATTTACTGCCTGCTTCCCAAAAACAATGGTTTTTAACATGTAATACTATACAATATATTAGTAGAATCTAATACACTTTACAATTTAAATTAATTGAAAATAAATGAATGACTTATCAACTTCTTTAGACATTTAAGTATATTTTACAAGGACATGTTTACCAAGGACAGAAGAAATGCACACAACATGCTTTCCTATTTTTCTGTTATAAACAAAAATCAATATAATCAATCATATTAAAGACAATTTTCAGCCAGGTACTGTAAATATACCTACAGCTGGTTAGGTCATGGACTCTAGAGGAGAAACTAGTATGCCACTTTCCTAAATCAGTACAATTTACAACTATTCTAAATACTCATCTTTATATCCACGGATATGTGTAGCTTCCTCTCCTCATCAAAGAAACTTCTACAGGATCAAAAACACAAAGTGAAATGACAATGAACTTAAACATCTGAAAACATGAGTCAATATAAAATATTCCTCTCTTAAAGTGCTCTCAACCCCAAGCAATTTTACTTTTATTTATTTCACTTTAAGCCGATCATGAAATTTTAGATTAATTTCTGGGTTGGGAGGAGAAATAAGGCAGTGTTCAGAATGAATGGGCAGTGGCCTGATTGGGTTGGACTGATGAGGTATAGGCAGGGCAGATCCAGTAGAACAGATGAAGGAACAGGAACTGCCCAACCACCAGGCAAATGATGTGTCATGGAGCTCTTACATAATATTCTCAGTGGCTTCTAGAATGGGTAAATCAATTAAGCCATCATCTGCTAGGGTAGCCAGGGAGCTGGCAATCAGCTCAGCTCCCTTGGAATTGCCCAAGACAGAAACAGTGGCTGCCTTCTTAAGCTTAGCCTTTACCACCGCAAGTTTTGCCCACACTGCTTCCTGCTGAGGCACCTATGTGGCTTCCAGTACTTCTGTGAACTTCCTGAACTCCAGATATATCTGAGATGCATCGTCCAAGATGAACTCACAGAGCTTGTTCTGTGACATTATCGGATAACTGCCTAGGAGACCTGGTGTTCCTGGGTGATCAGTTCTAAAACATCCAAGTGAGCCCCCACCAACTTAAGTACCTCTGTGGTGGTATATAGGAGTATCTGCTCACCATAGTTCTGATGAATACTGGTTTAGATCCCAGGAAGCTGGTTCACAATAGACTGGAAGACAATGCACAAAATAATGTTGACGATGCACAGAATAATGTTGGTGCTCTAGTATATGTTCCTTAGTTGACAGTGACAGTAAAAGACTTAGTTTCTGTAGCCAAGGGATGGAGAATATATGCCCTTCCCATACTTCAGTGTTCTGTACACCATGGGGATTGGTCAAGAATGGCAGCTCTGTGCACAGAACCCTCATAATATACGGCAGAACTCACCATGCCTCCTTGAGACTGGTAAAGCCAATTATTTTCCAATGGTCTTAAATACTTTGGATGCTGTGTTTCTTTCTGTTGGACACATCCATAGCTGCATTTCTTCTGCCTACTAGCCTACTACATGAACTCTCCTTTAAGTTTTATTTATGTATTCATTCATTCATTCATTCATTCATTCATTCATTTATTTATTTGGTATTTTGTAAAAAGAAACTGGTTAACACAGAAAATTAGTCCCAAAGAAGTGAAGTCATTACTTTGATCCTACCTCACCATATACTAAGTCATTAGAATTGGCTTTCAGGATGAAATCAGGTAATTTTAGAGATGTAGAAATGCTATATGAAACCTAGAATGCTTAATGACTAATACTGGTTGGAGCTCAGAAGACCATAATGACAATAGTAACTTAGAGAGTCCGGACTGTGCTTGTGAGGTTTTTAATGGAAAAATGGACTCTATTTGTATTTTTTTTTTAGAATGGAAGCTAATACAGTCTGTAAAGTGCAACAATTTCCTCCTAAGTACAAAGAAGTCCCACTAGGCACACTCAAAAACTGGCGTATGTCTCTACACATTTTAGTTAAGAGGATGCATACTTTTTAAGATCATGTAGAGTTTGGCTATCAGGAATGAGGGGAAAAAAGAGTTTTTGCTTTTATTATATTGGCCTATACTACCCATATTTCATGTTCCTGTACATGTAGGTTTTGAAGATGTCATAGGTGATAGAATTTCATTCCAAGGTAGAAAAATGAAAATATTTGTGTTTGGGGCTAGAGAGGTAGCTCAGAGGTTAAGAGCACTGGCTGTTCTTCCAGAGGTCCTGAGTTCAATTCCCAGCAACCACATGGTGGCTCACAACCATCCATAATGAGATCTGGTGCCCTCTTCTGGCCTGCAGGTGTATATGCAGACAGAACACTATACATAATAAATAAAATTAAAAAAAAAAAAAAGATCCAGGACAGGCACCAAAACTACACAGAGAAACCCTGTCTCGGAAAAAAAAAAAAAAAAAAAAAAGGCCGGGCGGTGGTGGCGCACGCCTTTAATCCCAGCACTTGGGAGGCAGAGCCAGGCAGATCTCTGTGAGTTCGAGGCCAGCCTGGGCTACCAAGTGAGTTCCAGGAAAGGCGCAAAGCTACACAGAGAAACCCTGTCTCGAAAAACAACAACAACAAAAACAAAACAAAACAAAACAAAACAAAAAAAAGAAAATATTTGTGTTTAAAATCTTTATATGTGACAAGTTACTTGGTATTTGGCTGCACCTCATAAGTGTGTTAAAAGAGACTTCAGAACAACAACCTGACATATGAAGACAAAGTGTTCTTCAAAACTACTATAGTGGTTGATAAGGCTTTGCTTTACAATGAATATCTCAAATATTTGATCAAATGATAATGAAAAAATCACAGTGATTTTCTTTCTAATACATCAATTTAAGTGTAGCATCAAACCCTAGATGTACATTTAAGTCATCTTAAGTATCTATTCATTGCCTAACACAATACAATTAATAGGATATTTTTTCTCGTGTGATAAATTTATGTTAAAAAGAATGCATTTAAAATATATAGAATATTTTTCCCATAGTATTTTGCATTGAGATTTAATATGCTTACAAATTTCCTTTAAATATAGGTTTAAAGTGTTTTCAATAGTTGTCTAATTTTCCTCATTTCTTATAATGAAAAATTTTTGCAACTTCATTTTACTCTGGAAATAAATTATAGCATGCTATAGTGTATATATGTGTACTGGATAAATAAGCTCATTGATTATGAGCTCAGAAGTTACTGTGCTTCACTTCAAATATAAGGCTCTTACTTAATAATTGTTTCCTTGAGTAAGCAACTTAAACTCTCTGTACCTCAATTTTCTAATGATAGTCCTGGGCTCATATTCATTTTGTAAGTATTAAATGGTGTTTTTCCATGTCAAACAACTGGAATGGTATTCAACCTTAAGAAAACAATAACTGTGTTTGTTGTATATTACTGTTGTGGTATCTCTAAGGGTATGGTAGGCCCATAAGAATTATCCCTGAGTAACTTGGAAAAGAAAGAACAAAAAATTCATGGAAAATTTCAAAAAAGTCAGTGAAAAGCATCACCAACAGAATGGATCATTTATAAGACACAGTAGCAGGATTAAAAGGTTTTATAATGCATTGAAATCTAATATGCAGGATCCTTGGGATACCATGAAGACTATAAATTATTCGTATCCAAAAGCATAGAAGTTTAAGGTCATAGTACAGAAAATATTTTAAGTAAAATAAGAAGCCAATTCCCCAAATCTAGAGGAAGAGATGTCCAGTTAGGTAAAAGAAACCCACAGAACACCAGAAAGACAAGACCAAAAAAGAAGCTCCCAATCATAGTATAGCTCAAACCCTAAATACATGGAACAAAGAGAAAGAGTACACTGAAGACTGGGAGAGAAGGTCCAAATACCACATAAATGCAGGTCTATCCAAATAACATCACATTTGTCAACAGAAGCATTAAGGCCAGAGGAGCTTCGAGTAACATGCTTCAGGTTCTGAAAGAATGAAAGAGGCAAATGAAGATAGTTTTACTAAGCAAAACTATCCCTCATGATTAAGGGTAAAAGATAGAATTTCTATGATGAAAGCTGGCAAAACTAACTCATCAGCACCAAGCCAGCCCTATAAAGAATACTGGAAGGACTATATCATAATCAAGGGAAGGATAAACATAACCAAGAGTCTACACTGTGGAATGTATTTGTTAGGATTTTTATTGTTGTGATAAAACATCATGACCAAAAGCAAATTGGGGATGAAAAGGATTATTTCATCCTACACTACCATATTATTGTGCATTATCAAAGAGAAATCAGGGCGGGAATTCAAGGCAGGAACCTGGAGGCAAGAAGTGATGTTCTTGAAAGGCTGCTTACCGGCTTGCTTTCCATAGCTTGCTCAGCTTCCTTTCTAATGACACCAAGACCACTGACCCAAGGGTGGCACAACCCACAATGAGCTGTGCCTTTCAACATCAATCATGAATGAAGAAAATGGACTACAGGTTCATCCACAGGCAAATCTTATGAAGTCATTTGTCTGAGGTGAGAACTGACTCTTAACTAGTGTCAAGATGATATAAATATAGCCAGGATAGGGAATAAATAAATGATGCCAGTTTACAATTTATGAAAACCAAGAATAAGAAAACAAACATGACAAAATGATATCAGTCAATGCCAAACTTTCAATAATGACTCTGAATATTAATAGCATCAATTCCCTCAATAAAGAGATCGAGAGAACTAGGTTGGATTAGAAAACAGAATCCTACTTTTAGCTGTTCAAGAAATACTTCATCATCAAATAGACATGACCTTAGCATAGAAAGATGAAAAATGTATAACAAGAAAATGGAGCTAGTAAATGAGCATGCATAGAAATTCTAATAACCAAAAAAAAAACCAGACTTAAACCTGAAATTTATTAAAAGATAAACAAAGGGTCATTTCACATCAATGAAGGGAGTAATCTGTGAATAAGATACTATAGTTTTAAAATAAACATACAGCAAACACAGGTACACCCACTTTCATAAAACAAATGTTACCAAATACAAAGCCATGAATTAATCATAACATAGTGTTGGTAGGTGACCTCAGCACCCTACTCTCACTGGTAAACAGGTCATCAGGTCCAAAAATAAAAAATAATAACAGAAACATTGAAGTTAAATAACACCATAAATGAAACAAATAGGCATCTATAGAACATTCCACTCAAACACTAAAGAATATATATTATTCTCATGAGACCATGAAACTTTCTCCAAATGATACTATATATTAGGACACAAAACAAGCCACACAAATATAGAAAAATTGAAATAGTGTCTATTAGGCTGCAATGAAATAAAATTAGAGGTCAATGTCAAACAAAACTTTGAAAGGTATGCATACTCAAAGATAATTAAATAGCACACAAATGAATGATGAATGAGCTACTGACAAAATCAATAAGGAAATAAAAAATTCCATGAATTGATAGAATTTGAAAACATATCTTTTTTAATTTATTTTTTTATTCATTTTACATACCAACCATAGAGGTTAAAAATAGATTCCCTGGTAAACTCTACTAGATCATTAAAGAAGTAAAACCATTACTATTAAATTATTTAATAAAATAAAAAATAAAGAATGATTACAAACTCTTAATGAAGTTAGTGTTACTCTGATATCAAAACCAAATAAAGACATCAGCAAAGAAAAATACAGATGGAATTGTAGGCAGACTTTTTTCTGTCCCATCAGCCAGCTCCTAAAATAGCCACACAGAGACTTCTTGTTAACTATGAAAGCTTGACTGATAGCTTAGGCTTGTATCTAACTAGCTCTTATAACTTAAATTAACCCATATATTTTAATCATATTCTTATGTGATTCGGTTACCTTTACTTTGTAAAGCCCATGCTTCTTATTCTGCATCACTATAGTCTCCTCAAAACTCTGCCCTTTTTCTATCCAGAGTTCTATCTTCCCTGAAAATCCTGCCTACTTATTGGCTGTTTGGCTTTTTATTAAACCAATCCAAGTGACTTTTCTTCACAGTATACAAATGATTATTCTACACCCCCAACTTCCCTTATTAAGTTAAAAGCAGCAATTATCAACAAAGTATCTAAAAACTGAATTTAAAGTTCACAACATAAAGATTATGCTTCATAGTCAAGCTGGCTTCATTCCAGATGTGCAAGGATGGCTCAGCATACAAATTAAGACATATAATTCATTGCATAAGTGTTCTCAAAGTCTTAAATCACATGTGCTGTGGGATGTTCTGTATGTCAAATGTGTTGCTCTGATTGGTTAATAAACAAAATACTGATTGGCCAGTAGCCAGGCAGGAAGTATAGGCAGGACAAGCAGAGAAGAGAATTCTGGGAAGTGGAAGGCTGAGGCAGAGAGACACTGCCAGCCACCGCCATGACAAGGGAGATGTAAGGTAAGCCACGAGCTACATGGCAAAATATGGATTAATAGAAATGGGTTAATTTAAGATATAAGAACAGTTAATAAGAAGCCTGAGCCGTTAGTCCAAACAGTTTAAATAATATAAGCATCTGTGTGTTTATTTTATAAGTGGGCTTTTGGACTGCCGGGAATTGGCGGGACCCGGAGAGAAAACTCTCTAGCTACACACATGATCATCTCAATATACAGTGAAAAATTCACTCAATCCTCAGGGGAGTCTTTGCCAGGGAGGAGATGGGAATGGGGAGTGGGCTGGGGGGATGGCAGGGAGTGGGTGGGAGGGGGAGAACAAGGGAATCCATGGCTGATATGTAAGATTAAATTAAATTTAAAATAAAATTAAAAAAAAAGAAAAATTCCTTGCCAAACTCTAACATCCTTTCATAACAAAAGTTACAGATAAGCTATAGATTGAGACAACATATATCAACATAATAAAGACTATACATGACCAATTTATGACCACTATGAAAAAGAGAGAAATAGAAACATTTATACTAAGAATTACAATGAAACAGGGGTATCTACTCTCTCCATTCCTATTTAGCATCATGCTAGAAGTCTTAGCTAAGGCAATGAAGGAGATAGAGGATAAAAATAAGAAGATGTAAAAGTATCCTTATTTGCAGATAATGATTTTTAATGTAGGAGATCGTAAAGACTACATCAAACATCTCTTAGAGCTTATAAATTGAGTTGTTCATATTCCTTTTTAAAGATATGTTTATTTTTATTTTGTGTGTAGTGTTTTTCTTACATGTATGTATATGCACCATGTGTGTCTGGTCTCCTTTGAGGCCAGTAAAATGTATCATATTATCTGGAATTGGTGTTACAGTTGCTTGTGAACCATCATGTCAATTCTGTTAACCAAGCTCAAGACCTCTGCAAGAGAAGCATGTACTTTTATCTGTAAGTCATTTGTACAACCCTAGGATGAGTAATTTTGACTTCTTTGTAAAAAAAACTAAAATAATATAGCTCTAGGTACATGGGTTTAAAATTCGAACTTCTAGTATATTTACATTGATCTGTGTGTCTGCTTTTATGTTAGTATCATACTGTCTTTGCTATTATGAATTGAAAGCATATTTTAAATCCATTATGTTGATGCCTTCTCAGTTTTTATTTTCTTCAGGATTGCTTTGGCTGGCCTTGATTTCTTTTCTTTTCTCTTTCTCTGTTTATTTTGTGTTGTTGTTTCTCCATATAAGTTTTAACATTGCTTTTTCTATGACTGTGAATGGCCATGGGATTTGATTAGAATTGTATTGGAGCTGTAGATTGATTTTGATTAGATGGCCATTTCACCAGTATGTGTTTTTATAGTCTTTGTAAAAGGAGGGAGTATCTTTTCACCTCTAGCGTCATCTTCCGTATTTTTCTTCAGTGTCTTAAATTTTGATAGCTTCCTTGGTTAGGTATATTAATTACCAAGTGTTTTGTTCTTTCTTTCTTTCTTTCTTTCTTTCTTTCTTTCTTTCTTTCTTTCTTTCTTTCTTTCTTTCTTTCTTTCTTTCTTTCTTTTTCTTTCCTCCTTCCTTCCTTCCTCTCTCTCTCTCTCTCTCTCTCTCTCTCTCTCTCTCTCTCTCTCTCTCTCTCTCTTCTTCCTCCTCCTACCCCTCTGCCTCCTCCTCCTCTTCTTCTTCCTCTTTTTTGGGGGTGGATATTGTGAATGAGATTGTTTCCCTGGTTTTATTTTTTTAGCATGTTTGTTGTTACTATATTGGAAGGCTACTGATTTTTATCTGGTTATTTTGTATCCTGCTTGTTCTATGGGAAATAATCCATACTTGGTACTGAAAACCCGATCCATAGTGCATGATAGGGGGTTTCATAGGCACTGAGTGGGACTTATCATTATTATTTAACTAAATTGATATAGTATCAAACTGTCTTCTACATAAGTGACTTTATACCTATAGACAAATGCCACTCTCAACCCTATTTAGAGAAGCATCTCTTTGTAGTGAACTAAAGTCAGTGCACAATCTCAGTTAGTCAAGATACTGAGAATAAATGACAGTTTAGAATGCGTCCTTAAACAAAATAAATTTACCACATCCTCTAAGGCTCAAGAAACTTTGAAAAAGGAGACCAAAAAGACTGTAAAAGTCAGAATATAGAGACCTGTCATTATCATTGAAGTTATAAACATTCAGCAACTGTGGTTACTTCTGCTGGGCCTGCACAAGACTGGCCCCAACAATAGTCAGTTGTCAATAGAGGAACTTATGAGACCCTCTCCTTTACTGTTAGACTATTGATTATTCATGGATTCTGGAACAGCAGAGTCATAACCTTCAGTTTTATACCCACTTGTGAGTCCTACAGGCTCTAATGGATAGTCCCAACCTATGATTACACAGAAAGTCCTGATTAACTTCAATAAGTCCCAAAATAAAATAGAAAAATATGAAAGGAAAAAAATGTATAGGGAGGAGATGGTAGTGGCAGGGGTTTAGAGGAAATAGGAGTGGGTTTTGCCTGAATACTTAGAATGAATGCATAGTGTACATATATGAAATTATTAAATAATACATTTAATTAATAAAAATATATCAGAACATATATCTAAGAATCTCAATGAAAACTTCAAGAGAGATCTGGATATATGGTGGCACATGACTGTAACCCCAAACTTGAGTGACTGTGGCAAGAGGTTCATAACTTTAAGGCCATCCTAAGTGATGCTGGGGTTTTAAGCCTACCTCCAGCCACAAAGGGAAACCATTTCTCAAAACAAACAAAAGGATAATTTTACATCAGGCAATGTAAGCTATTGCCATGCAAAGTAGCCAGAGGACTGGTGTGCTTAATTACGGATGTGCTGCAGATTTTATCTTCTGTAAGAAAACGAGTATTAGGCAACCTACAGTGTCTTCACGCTCTAAGACAGTGGTTATCAATTTTCCTAATACTGCAACTCTTTAATACAGTTCCTCATGTTGTGGTGATTCCCAACAATAAAATTATTTAATGGCTACTTCAGAACTGTAATTTTGCTACTGTTATAAGTTATAATGTAAGTATCTGGTGTGCAAGATATCTGATATGTGTCCCCCCAAAAGAGTCATGACCCACAGGTTGAGAATCACTGCTTTAAGAGCTCCTTACCATAATATAGCTGTTGACAAATAGTTGAATCATTGAATTCATTGCTAAAAATGTGTCTGGTAAATAAATGTGTGTGTGTGTGTGTGTGTGTGTGTGTGTGTGCATTTTTAATTCGAGGGGGAAAGGATTCTAAATATCAGATCTAGGGATACTTTTCTTATATAGTGCTGTACCAACTTACAACTCTATCAAAGGTAGGATCAAATAATCAAGAGGTATGAAACTTATTCAAGTCTATACTCTCATTACTTTTAATGAAATCTCTACTTCAATCTTTCCTTGGCTGTTTTCTACATTTGTAGATAAGCATAGCTCCTTTCTTATCAAAGATATTCTGAAGTAAGCAAGTACAGCAAAAGGGCAGTTGATTCATTTTACACCGTATCCAATTTGTGCAGAAAGTTGTTTGAAGGCTATGCCTACCTCCATTGCATGTGAAAAATACCAGTTTGGGGAACAGAAATAGTGAAAAATTCCACGTTGTTATGCAAACTGATTTAACAAGACTTTTGCAGATGCTTTTTAGTGGGGCAAGAGTTCCCTGTGTAGACTTTCCAGGATCTTGGTACCAAATTAAACCAGGAAAAGAGATGTTAATAATGCCTTTGAGATTGAAAGAGGAAATGAAACATTAACGTTAATGAAATCTCCATTGCTAGGAAGTCAGGAGGTACTTTGTAAAGATTTCTGTGCCTTGAACTTGTGTAGAATTCCAGCACAAAGGAAGCACAAAACTACATTAGGAATACTCAGTGATGCAATTGACATAATTCACAAACTCAATGCACTTGCTCTCACACCTTGCACTCAAGATCATAAGACAGCAATGTAAAATGCAATCAAGCAAGTTCTCCAAGCCCATATGTGAAGCTATAGATGATTTTTACAGAATTTCCTTAATGATGATCCCATGACTGTATTGCCAAATTGTGCAACTTAGAAAGTGATATGCTGTGGGATGTTCTATATGCTGTAAATGTGTTGCTCTGATTGGTTGATAAATAAAATGCTGATTGGCCAGTAGCCAGACAGGAAGTATTAACGGGATAAGGAGAGAGAAAAATTCTGGAAATAGGAAGGCTGAGTCAGGAGAGATGCCAGCAAGCTGCCAAAGGAGCAACATGTAATGTGACACAGGTAAAGTCACAGAATATGTGGCAGCACATAGATTAACAGAAACCGACTGAGTTTAAGTGTAAGAGCTAGTCAGTAGTTAGCCTAGGCTAATGGCTGAGCAGTTTTAATTAATATAAGCTTCTGAGTGATTATTTTATAAGTGGTTGCAGGGTCTGTGGGGCTGGGCAGGACCAGAGAAAACTTCAGCTACAGTGATAAATCATATCGAATTGTGTCTCACATCAATTGCAACCACCAAAGTAAATACACAAGTCCCAAGTGGCCTTATACAATTGTGTAGTATAACATTCCTATCCATGAATGTTTAAACATCTAGGCTGGGGTTCTCATTAGCTCATGCTTCCTATTTTCATTGGCAACAACATCAAACTTGCCTATTTATAAATTACCCCTACTATCTCTTCTACATAAGTAACCCCTCCCCTGTCTCCATAGAATCCAATAAGAAATAGGATCAGACATCTGATTCCTTTTAGTAAACAGCAATAATGTAAGAAATAATATAAAAAATTACCTTTAAAAGAGTTCATGGATAATTGTGTTTTACTCTCTTTTCACTGGTAGAGTCTGTTCTACAATGCATACTAGAATGGACATTGAGACAACTTTAAATTCACCTATTAAAAGTATTTGCAAAAGGGACATGACAGGATTTAATGAGTAATCTGGACCAAGAGACTGCATCCATTTATTATCATATCCCTGCACGTTTTATTGCAACATCAAAATGAGTTGAAATGTGACAGATTGGTGAAGATGGTCAGGACCAGGTGAAAATGGACTTAGTATGCACATAACTGAAAAGAAAATAAATTGAGTTTCTGACACCCATAGTGCTACAAGCCATTAAGAAAAATATGAAATCTAGCAAGGAAGCAGTCTCTTTTTAGCTCTGTAGAGACCTAGAAAACTAGTTTCTTTCCAATTTCATTTCAGCTTTTTAACCATTGAGAAAGCAAGCAAGTCTATGTAGTAAATAGAGAAATTAGAGGTTTATAACCTTTTATCCATTGTGTGGATTCTTCTCTGTCAGTCTACCTTCAGGCCTTGGAAGGAGTAGTTTGGGCTTCATTATGACCGATGAGTAACATCACTACCACAGTATTTCCCCACCTTACATAGTAGAGCCCAGGTAATGTTTCAAGAGATGAATAGAGGTAAAGATTGAGCTGTCTTACTATCCAAATGTTCATTTTGTCTTTCTCCAACTTCTGATTCTTTTATCAGCTCCTTGATTTTCTAGTCCAAAACCAAGTGAGGAAGATACTGTACTAGAAGTTGGAGGAGACATGGTTGGAACTTGGCACTGTTGCTATTGAATAGTACCCATACAAACATGAAAGCTGTGGGAGATAAATTACAGTATCCTACCCATGAACTCTATCTTTGGAGGTTCACAACTTTCTGTAGTTCTGTTTCCATAAATAAGCATGGCATTTGTGGCTTACCTTGAATATAACAAAGGAAGTGGAAGGCCATTCCCATGACAAAGATGCACCCTGTAAATCCACCCTGCTAGCATACTTGCTCTTCTTTCCTGGGTGGCTTTGAAGACACAAACTTCCATGAAATACAAATGCATGTTGGAGATATCCATGTAATAGGATAATGTAGGTGGTTTTGAGATACTAAGGAAAGCCTCCAGAATCAGGAAGATTTTGAATTTGGTAACAATATGAATGAATCTGGATACAGATCTTTCCTTTCTGAGATCATAACCTCAATCACACCTAGATTGCTGCATGAATGAAATTTCACTAAAGCTTATATTTGATTTTAAGCAATGAAAACTTATACCAAGGAGTTTCTGATAGCTATCACAGAATATCAGTTTTCTCAGCTAATACATTATGGATTTATCAGCAAGTCCTTTGAACTGAATAACTTCTTTGAAACCATAGTATTGTATAGTATGGGCATCAGCTAGTATTTGCATTACTATCTACAAAACATGAATCAAAAAAAACATAACAAGATAACCAATTTTTGTGGAGAATAGGATGGAAGAGTGTGAAGGGAGACGTCTCTTGATTCTATGAGACTTTATTGTACTTTCTTCCTCATTCTCTCACTTATTGTCCATTGCTTTCTAAAAACAGTTCACATGGCCACTGAGTATTCCATCTCATTTTTCATCCTGTGATCTTTGTTTCTAGCTCTACTTATCTCCAAACTTGTCTTTTAGTTTCAAAGTTTTGAGAAAGAAGAATGGGTAAAATATGAGTGTAGATGTAACCAACCATCTTATTAAATAGGAAACACAGAGTCGATTCAGAGAAGAAAGCCAAGAGGTCAGAACTAAGAGCCTTACCCTTCCTGCTTCAGCCAAGAGAGCTCTCTGAAAAGACCTACTTCCTGTGTGTATGTCTTATATAGTCTTTCTGTTCTGCCTTCTCATTGGTTGTAAACCCAAACACATGACTGCCTCCTCACTGCCTGTCTGTAGAGACTTCCAGGTTTTCTATGGTTGGGATTGAGATTAAAGGCGTGTATCTCCAATGCTGGCTGTATCCTTGAACACACAGAGATCTACCTAGCTCTGTCTACCAAGTGCTGGGATTAAAGGCATGCGCCACCACCGCCACGCTCTTGCTATGGCTCTAATAGCTCTGACCCCCGGGCAACTTTATTTATTAACATACAATTAAAATCACATTTCAGTACAAATAAAATACCACCATATATGAGTTTCTAGTTATGTACAAGGGACAAGATAAAATTTTCTGCTTCTAGTCATTTACCCATCCCCGCCCCTAACAATTTTATACTATTTAATTTGAAAGATATTAGATAGTTTGAGAGGGTGTTCAGTATACCAGATCATATGGCATGTTCTTCAAAAAAAAATAGCGTGGGACTCATTTTTACACAAATCATTGGGGAAAATGAACTGTGTACAAGTATTTGAAGGATATTCAGCCTTTTCATTTCAACAATCCCCTGGCTAGAGGCAGGTATAAGAACAATGATCCAAAAAGAGTCCCAGAACAAATAAAAGCCAAAGATTAAATTGCATTTCTTTATAGAACAGGTGACCAACTTGAACCATAGGAAAACAATTAAATCCTTACTATAAGGCATAACATAAGAGATATATAAGTCTGTACTATTGAAGTTGAAGGTTTTTTCCTTATTTTATGCGATTAATTAACAAAGTTTTCATAATGCCTCTGAGAATTACATGAATGAGATAGGAAAGAGTAACTTAAAAGACTAAATTAAATAAATTATTGAATGTCTAAATGGGATTTCAAAATCCCAATCTATTTTTATTTCCAGCTATCAAAAATCAATCTCATTCCCTTTCTGAAAGAAAAAAATATTACAAGGCCTCCTATTTTGAAATCTCATGATCATAAAATATCCTCTTGGAAATGAATTTCCGTTTCAGAATGTATCAACAGGAACTGAGTAGAAAGTTCTGTGGATAAAGCTCTTGCCATGCAAGCATGAGGCTGTGAATTTACATCCTGTGAACCCACATCAAGCTTGACTTAGTAGTGCAAGTATCTGTAGTCCCAACACACCCTATGGGGATAAGGAAGGTGGAAACGGGAGAATATCTTGAGGCTCATGAGCTTGGCACATGCAGTGGCAAACAAGAGACCCTATCACAAACAAGGTAGAGGATAAGACCAACATCATGGTTATTCTCTAATTCTACACATGAGTGTGTTATCCTATATGCCTGCATTCACATATACATACATATAAAAATTTAAAATATATACATATAATAATAGGTAGTATTGGCAAGGCTATGTGATATTCCAATTCTTTCTGCAACCTATTATTAATCAGCAAACATATTTCAAGACTAAGCTAAAAAGCTAATACATACTGAGTTGAAAATGTGATAGGAAAATTTAGTTAAGTAATCTAAAGTATATTCCACAGACACTAGAGTTTGTGAGATGTTAAGGATAACTTCGACAAAATAGTACTTTTAAAAAAGACTCCTTTAGGCAAATGACACAATCACTTTGGAAAACAACTTTGTAGTTCTCCAAAATTTTAAACATAGAATTACCACAGAACTTGGAAACTTCTCTCTCCTTGATATATACCATAGAGAACAGAACTCACATGCTCACATGAAAACTTCTACATGAATATTCACAGAGGTGTTAGTTAATGCTAGTCATACTTTGGAAACAGATCCTATGTCCATCTCTTGACTAACAGATAAGCAAAACATGCTGTATTTCTAATCTATGAAATGTTATTTGGCTATACAAAATAATAGGAAACTGACAATTTACACAAAATGCAATTACTTTGAAAATGTTATACTAAGTAAAAATATAAGGCCACATAGTAGATGGCTTCCTTTAATGAATATACAAAATGAGTAGTTTTTGCATGTAGCAAGAGTTTCCACCTAAAATCTGAGAAAGCTTTTAAAAAAGATTCTAAAATGGAGCTAAAAACAGCTTCCTAGTTATGTCTCTCAGGCAAGCCAGGAGCTACAGCATGGTGGATTCCCACCTCAGTACACAGAGGCATCTCCAAGGCACACACTATGCTGTGTGGTGGATTTAGCTTTTGATAGTACAGACAAAAGAAAAAAAAAGTTTTCTGGGCTACACGCTGCTTCAATGGAGGCATAGACCCACTGCTTCCAAGATTTGGTGGTACACATGGCTCCCAAAGCTGACTGTAAGCATACCACCACCATGTTGAAAAGCTGAGGTGGGAAAAGTCAACAGCCAAGGCTGCCACTTCTGTTCTAACCACTCTGCAGTTTAAAGCAATAGATTCACAACAAAACAGATTCAGAAGAAATAAACCTCTAAACAGATTACAATGTGTATAAAAATATATGTAGGCTTGGAAGAGAGAGGAAAAGGAATATAGACAGTTATATAAAGAAATAGAAAGTTTTGAAAAATAAAGTCTTTAAAGAGAAAGCAAAAGTAATATAAAAAATAAGCCACACATAGATGGAAATCACACAGAGTGTCAGGTTTATATTGTCTTTGGGATTTTTCACTGCATAAAGAGACATTTGATTGTAAAACCTGCTGAGCTAAATCAATATTTATATTTAAAAGATATCTTGATTTCAAAATTTATGTATAAGGATATGTTGTTTTGGAAAAGAGGTTCTGCTTTTGTTTCCACAGAAAATGAGAACCTGTGGATTGCTTCCAGGCTCATATGGTTTGATCAAGGAAGACACCCTGAGAGGCTCAGATGATTGAACATCCAAAAACAGCTTCAAGGCAACTGTCTCAGTGAATACAATGTCATAGACTAATCCAGTAAGGACTTCACCATAATTCTTAATTTTTTTCAGGATCCCCATAAGAATACAGCACCCTCAATCAGCAAGAAGTAGCCTAAAACACTATGTCCACATTCTCAAAATAATGGATTATGGATATTTGTCTTTGTTAGAGATTGGTTACAAATTGTTATTGGTGACAGTCAATATATTTCTAAAAGAAAAAAAGGGAATATGATATAGATGTGAAGGGATGAAATGGTAGATTATTGAATCTAATTTTAAAGAGCAACTTGTTTTAAATTGCTATAGATTTTAGTTTATTGATACAAATTTAGTTAATTTTATCATACTGTATTTATATTTCTACTCTTGTTTAAAGTATTTTGTTTGTGCAATTCATTTAAGATTGTAGTGTATAGTTGAGAAATATAGATTAATAGTCTTCTATGATAATCAAACTCATAATCATGTTAGTTAAGTTTACTAGGTATACATAGATATATTTCAATTAGATAGGTAATCTTCAAACACTTCAAAGACATACAGAATATGACATTTACAATGTTTTAAAAACTTAGACTTTCCTGGACAATGAGATACTTCTGTTCCTGCAGCACTGATTTACTTCAAAGACAAAGATGGGCGTCAAAGACACTCCATATGGAGTTATCTTCTTCTTGGCAAAAATATCATTTGGGCAAGAAACTGTTCTTGCCTGGACTGTGTGACAGTATGTTGTATAAACTGGACATGCAGGACACATAAGAAGATGACCACTGAATTTTCCACATCAAGGTGAAATGGTCCTTCAGGTTCCTGCTTCACAGAGGAGGCTGCAAGACATTCTACAGGACATGTGGAAAAGAAACTGAGAAACTCTAGGCCTATAGGCTGAAGATGGATGTCCCAATGTTGCAGAGGAACTTTGGGTGTCTGTCCAGGCAGGCAGCTGTCTTTATCATTCTAGATTTTCGGAAGATGCTTACAATGAATTTCCTGTTTACTTAGGGAATATTGTATATCCTTCTGAGGTCTTTGATGTAGTTGAAGACTAGATAGTTACATTATAGTTTTTCTTGGTTGTGATAAAATATATTAGATATGAAAATTTAGACTCACAAATATAGGACAGAGAGAATATTCTCTTTAATTTTCCAAAATACAGATGGACTAAATGTTGTAACTATAATTCTTGCTTAATAACTGTTTGTTATATGTAATTTTACTATGTTAAAGTTAAACCCTTCCTTTTTGATTAGACATAAAAGGGGAGGTGCTGTGGGATGTTCTGTATGTTGTGAATGTGTTGCTCTGATTGATTGATAAATAAAAAGCTGATTGGCCAGTAGCCAGGCAGGAAGTATAGGGGGGATAAACAGACAAAGAGAATTCTGAGAAGAGGAAGGCAGAGTCAGGAGATGCCAGCCTGCTGTCTAGGGAGCGGCATGTAATGGCACACAGGTAAACCCATGGAAAACATGGCAACATATAGATTAACAGAAATGGGCTGAGTTGAAGTGTAAGAGCTAGTCAGTGGTAGGCCTTAGCTAATGGCTGAGCAGTTTTAATTAATATAAGCTTCTGAGTGATTATTTTACAAGTGGGCCATGGGACTGCAGGGGCTTGGCGGAAATCAGAGAAAACTTCCAACTACACTTCATAACTATGTCTATACTAAAAACAATGAATCCTACAGCCTAAGTAATATATTTTATGGCATGTGAACAGTAGCTTTAAGAAGTTGTTAAAATTTAATTAAAAAATGAAAAATCTTTCAGTATTTACATAAATATTAATAGTTGTGATAAATACATAATACATTTTACGTCTTTCTATCCATTCATCCATCCATATATCTATCGTGTGTGTGTGTGTCTTTGTGTTTGTGTACATATACCATGGCACCTGTGTAGAAGTAAGAAGACAGCTTAGTGGAGTGGCTCTTTTCTTCTACCATGTAGTGCTGCCCCAGAAAATACACTCTTAAGGAAAAGATATTGCATAACTAAAGATAGCAGGGTATCCTATTCATATAGGTAAAGAAATATTAGAAAAATGCTATCTAGACTTATCTTCTATCTTCAATATATTTCTTTGATAATTAGTGTTAATATGATAAAATTATGGGAGCCATGATGTGGGAGAAGGAGATCTAGAGAGGAAGCTAGTAGGACAAAGGGCCTATGATGGAAGACATGAGAAAAACTGGGGAACAGTATAGAAAGTTACACAGAGGGAAAGGGGTGATAAGGGATAAAGAACACTAAGGATGTCTGAAAAAAAAACATGGAGGGAGCTAGAGAGACTGTTCAGTGGATTAGAGCACTGGTTACTCTTCCAGAGAACTCAGTTTCCATTCCTAGTACTCATATAGAAACTAACAATTGCCTGCATCTGCAGTTCAAAGGGTTCCAATGCCCTCCTTTGGACACTAAAATCACTTTACACACGTGGTACATAAACATACACACAGGTAAATCACCCATATACAATAAAGCCATAAGGAAGTATTTTACTTTGTATTTACTTAAATATACATATGTGATATATATGAGTGAATCTGCACACACACACACACACACACACACACACACACACACACACACACACACGAAGTTACACCACTTGGAGTGATAATGCACCTTTCCCACTCCAGATCCATACTGTATAACAAAAAGATTTTAGTACGAGGCATGGGGTAACTCCTTGGTTAGGGGAGTCTAAGACATCCCCAAAGTAATATAAGCTATTTCTACTGTCTTTAGTTTCCTCCGTGAACTTGAAAGTAAGACTACTGCTGAAGACAACAAACAATTTGGGAACAGGATTTGGAGGAGCTGAGCAGGAACTGACATGGAAGACTCATTCATTAGAACTAGCACTCATAGTACCCAAAGGTGCTATGCAAGATTCCCGAGAGAAAAATGATCAGTAGTCTTACCCAGATGTGAAGACTTTGAACCAAAACAATAGTCAACATGACAAGATATCTGGAATGGTTATATAATGCCACTTATATCTTAGTGATAACCAACATCTGTCTAATGTCTAATTGGATTTAAGGTCTGCTCAATAGGAGGGGATTTTTGCCAGGTCATGAAAACCTAGACTACTACCAATAGCTGGTAAAATTATGGACCCTAATGGGAAATCTACTGCTGCCATGTTCTTAAACCAGTATAATTTCTAAGTACATTCTAAAAACACATCCTTATACCCCCAGATAAATATAGCTCTCATCCTTGTCACAGATCCTTTTATGTAGCAGAGAGAATGTATTACCAAAATCCACAATGGTCAACATATAGAGAAAAACAAGCTGTGGGGTTCCTAAACTCAATTAATGCACCTACAATCCAGACTTTCCTTGATCTGGAACATTGTGGAACAGGGGATAAGATTTTAAGAGCTGGAGGGCTAAAATAATGGCTTTAAGGCAGTATCTTCTAAATATGACAGGAAAGCTGCACCTAAGAAATCTCAGCAATATGACCACCTTAACAAGACCTGCTTACGAAAAGCAGCAGCTGGCATGCCGATGTGGAGACACCATCTCTAGATGAAGAACTACTCTAGGCAACATGGCTACTGAGAAAGTGCAAATCAGTCTTTTCCATGATGAACCCATGAATCCCCAGTGATAAAGCTATAAATTCATATACATATGAGCAAATTTTGTGTGTATGTAAAAATAATAAAGAAGAAGAGGTTATGAACTTGAGAAAGGGATCACTGAAGGAGTTGGAAAGTGGAGAGGGAGGCTGGAAATTATATAAATATGATACGTTCAACAGCTCCTTCCATCCTCATCTCCATTCCATGGGCAGAAGCATTCCTTTTATTGGGCCACAAGGGAAAGAATGCGTTGTCAAAATCCTTAAGAAGCTTCTACATTGCTTCCATCCTGATAAGCCCTTCTCATACACATTTAAAAAATGCTCTTGTAGCCTGGATTTCATTGAAGTACCTGACAATATAAAAGTGAATGTGGTTAGAGAATTTCCATGTGTTTCCTTTAAAAGAGGTTTCACTGTTAGTATGAACTCCAAAATGATTGAAAATAAATAAAATTCAAACATGGATAAAAGGGTTGCAGAGTACAGGGTTGGAGAGAGTGAGGATATTTATAGTAGGACACAAACCAGAAAATTGAAATGAAAAGGGTATCTGGAAAAGCAAATGATCAAGTGCTAGGATGTCTGTTTCTCTGTTTCTTTAATTTAACTTCCACTTTGAGAGATAATTTTTGTTACAGAATTTTTGGCAACAGAGATGTTATTACACAGCATTGTAATGGAATTCTTTTATCACAACTGCTTGTGTGTGTGTGTGTGTGTGTGTGTGTGTGTGTGTGTGTGTTATACAACATTTACTTTTCTCAACACTGCCAATAATGCAGGTTCCTTATGTTTCCTCTTCAGTGGTTAGTGTAAAGCTTCAATTTGTTTGAGTTTAAGGATCACTATGAATTTTGATTAGTCCTTAACAATGAGAGGTTAGGGCATACTGCCAAATAGAAGCAAGAAGTTCTAAAGAAAAAAAATGTCCTTTTATTGTAGCAATATTTATTAGGCAGCACAAGAAGAGACCTTGCTAGAAGCCTGTGCTTACTCCCCAAGTCTACTCAAAGTTCAACAGTGCATTCCATTTCAGGACAATGGGGTGTTATTTACTTTGTATAATCATAGAGTAATCTGAAAAATTTTCTACCTGAGAAGTATATGCTTCAACTTTAATCTTTGAAGAGCCTTATTATTATGGATTGACTGTTAGTGTGAAATAATATGATGAAATGTTAATTCATAATGTGACTGTAATGATATTAATAGGTGGCATCTTCAGGAGGTAATTTTATCAAGCCAGGAGATTAGAGCCCTCAGGTACACCAATAATGCAGTCTGAAGAAAATCCTCAAGAGCTCTTTAGTCCCTTCCCACTTTTATGGGACCAGAAAGGGAAGATGGCACTCTGTGAACCAGAAACAGAGCCTTTTTAAACACCAAATGATTTGGCACAGTATCCTTAGACTTCCATATTCAATCCAATTCTAAGATAAAAGCATTGTTGTTTAAGCTACCTCATTTATGGCACTGTGTTCTTGTGACCTAGACTAACTTCCTTCCAGAAAGGTTCACTAGTACACTTTCGAGGTGGTTACTATACATAGAGAATCAGAATAACTTCATTGTACTTAGGATGATAATTTCAACTAATTTACTAGTTCATTGAGAGCCTCATTTTGATCATATTTACTCCCCCTCTCCAACTTTTCCAAGATCTATCCCTTTCCGTATTCACCAAACTTTGCATCTAACTTTTTTAAAACCCTCAAGATCATTTGATGTCACCCAAATATTCTTGGATGTGTGGTCTTCAACTGGGTTTCCAATTACTATTATAAATGTATTTTCCCAACCTAAACGAGCACATAAGTTAATAAAAATCATACTGTGTACAAAAGTTCTTTTGCCTTTTTTTTGCTACTATTGTTTCCATAACTCTTTCAACTATAGCTGTATAGATCTAGTCTCTTTAATTAAATCTAATATCTCACAAGAAGAAATTTGTTATTTGTTATTTGTTATCAGCCAAATAATTTGTTATAAGAAAAATTGTTATTTTGCAGCCAAATAATTTATTATCAGCCAAATTATTATTGCACGTAATTAAAAATTTTATATAAGTCTCTTGTATATCCAGTGAATACTCTCATGTGTATATTATGAAGAATTTTATATATAGTAATGGACAGGCTCACCAGACAGTGGTGGCTCACGCCTTTATTCCCAGCACTCGGGAGGCAGAGGCAGGCGGATCTCTGTAAGTTCGAGGCCAGCCTGGTCTACAAAGTGAGTTCCAGGAAAGGTGCAAATCTATAGAGAGAAACCCTGTCTCAAAAAACCAATAATAATAATAATAATAATAATAATAATAATAATAATATACAAGCTCCAAAATGAAAGATGAAAAACATGAACTCGAAATCGAGTTTTGTTTGCTAGACATTCTAATTAAAGAGGAACACATAAGCTTATAGAAAATTTAAAACTGTTGGTCCCTTTAAATAGATATCATTCTGATTTATGAATATTTTAGAAACTTTTCTGAACCAGCTAAAAGCAAATAATTTGAGGTCAGGCTTTATTACAGAAGTTCCTAATATTTGATGCAAGAATTTTGAATTTTTATCCTTTTTAAACACACTGTTAATTATTTAGAGATACTTTTATAAATCTTTGAAATACAGACTTTGAGAAAGTATCTGTTTGTTACAAACAATTAGCTCAACATAAAAGGCCACCATAACATTAGATGCAATAACACCAAAGAGAAAGTATTCTGACAAAATTAAGTGATGGACTCTAGAGATTTGTTTTTCATGTGTACCGTGTTGAACTGGCAAAGTGGTCAAAACAAAGTCCTTTCTTTTCCCTTCAAAATCAACTAATACTCATTTATACTTTGCAAAAGTATAAACATACCAAAAATTCAAATTCCTTTTCTCATCCTAAAATTTGTTAAGACTTTATACATAATAAAATATATAATGAAGAAAGCATATATATATATGTACATTTTAAGCTTTATTGTGTATTTCCCTAAATATTAGTGAAATTAAACCATTAAAGTTCCACTTCTGTAAATTATGTTTATGTATTTTATTCCTGTTCTATTGTTTTTGAATTCTCATTGTTGTGAAGTAATTACTTTTATATTGGGAATATTAATTCTTTGTATACACATATCCCTGACTACCTTAGGAAATGAGTGAAACAAATACAAAGAAAACATCTGTCTACTCTCACAAATGAGATCCTCTACCTTCTGCTCTGATTTTGTTGTGTGTATTTATACTCACATTTTAACACTGCATATTTATACAAATATATCAAAAATAATATTTTTAATATTTTAAACTTCATACAAATGGTGAAGACATCACCTACTTTGTTCCACATTATATTTTGGCATTAAGTATTTAGAAATATTCTTCTATGGAACTAATTTTCACTTCAGGATAGAATTTTGTTGAATTAATATGCATAATTTAATCCATTCTGGTTTTGTTCTATTTAAGTCTTCATAGTTTTACAACTTCTATGAAGATTATTGTGTCAGTCTCTTTTTTACATGTGCAGTTTTTTGGGTTTTTTTTTTCAAGACAAAGTCTCACTATATATCCCAGGCTGGCCTTAAACTTGAGATCCTACTTCTACCTCCTGAGAGATGGGGTTACAGGTATGGTGGAACACATGTGCAAGAGTTTCTTTACAGTACAGACAATCAACACATCTGCTTGGCCATAGAATATACAGATCTTCAAATACATATTCTGGCAAATTATTTCCCAGATCTTCTGTATTCATGTTTTCAGTACACTACTTCTTCTTGGATAATTGGTTTAATTAAACTTTTGTTTTTGAATTGTAGTGAATAGAAAATGTTTATATATATAATAAAATATATATAATATATAAATACTTCAAAAGTATATATATATATATATATACTTTTTAAAGTTTTGATTTTTATATTTAAATATGACAGAAACAGTCTGAATTTAACAGTTGTGCAACTTTTTGATTTCTTAAATTTTTTATTTCTTTCTCTGAAAATGCCTGATAATATACCATATAAATTTTAGAATATGTTAGTCATGTGCGAAATTTACTTTTAGATTTATAACACTACTTGAATTGAATTAAACCACATGCATGACTTTACAGGATGAACTAGTTTCATTATAATATTGATCTACCTAACCATAAGCATGGAGTTTCTTTGTATCTATGTAGAGTTTCCCAATGCCTTCAACTGAATTTTCAAGTAATATTTTAAAAATTATGTCTGTTGAATTTATCCCCATTTATGTACTATGCTTCATGATACCCTTTTGAATGTTATAATTATTTTTGTTAATAATTAGGAATTGGATTGATTTCAGAAGATTGAGCTAAATACCACAGGGCTTTCAAAAACAGTTTCTTAATTTTAATTTATTTACATATTCATTTGGATTTTCTAATGTGTAGTCTTCTTGACTGTGAAGAATGAAACACTTGTTCCTTTTTATGTAATTGAGCATCTTACTGTCTTGAGAACAACATTCATTGTAATGTTAATGAAAGATTTCTAGCATTATATTTTGTGGGTATGTATGTGTAGTAGTATATATGTTCATAAATTCATTTGTATACACATGTGACTGCTGTCACTTATATAATGTTATAAAGGGGAGGTGATGGAGGATGAGAACATGAGGGAATGGGATGATCCAGTTGGGGGAGGAAAGGAGAGGGAGAGCAACGAAAGAGATATCTTGATAGAGGGAGCCATTATGGGATTAGGGAGAAACCTTGATGACCCCAACTGAGACTCTTAGTAATAGTGGAGAGGGTGCCTAAACTGGCCTTCTCCAGTAATCAGATTGGTAACTAGCCTAATTGCCATCATAGAACCTCCATCCAGTAACTGAAGTAAGCAGATGCAGAGATCAAAAGCCAAGCACTGGCCAAGCTCCTGGAGTCCAGTCAAAGAGAGGAAGGAGGGATTGTATAAGCAAGGGGGGGGTTGTCAAGATCATGACCATGATGGGGAAACCCAGAGAGAAAGCTGACCCAAGCTCATGGGATCTCATAGACTCTAGACTAACAGTTGGGGAGACTGCATAAGACTGAACTAGACCCACTGTATGTGGGTGAGAGTTGTGTGGCTTAGTCTGTTTATATGGGAACCTTGGCAGCACTAAGAGGAAGATTTGTAACACTAAATGCCCACATAAAGAAGTTGGAGAAATCTCACACTAGTGACCTAACAACACACCTAAAAGCTCTAGCACAAAATGAAGCAAACTCACCTAGGAGGAGTAGATACCAGGAAATAATCAAATTGAGGGCTGAAATCAATAAAATAGAAACAAAGAGAACAATACAAAGAATCAATGAAACGAAAAGTTTGTTTTCTGAGAAAATCAGCAAGATAGACAAGCCTTTATCTAAACTAACGAAAAGGCGGAGAGAGAGCATCCAAATGAACAAAATCAGAAATTAAAAGGGAGGCATAACAACAGACAATGAGGAAATCCAGAGAATCATCAGGTCATATTTCAAAAACCTGTACTCCACAAAATTGGAAAATCTAAAAGAAATGGAGAATTTTCTGGATACGTACCACAGATCAAAGTTAAATCAAGACCAGACAAACAATTTAAATAGACCAATAATCCCCAAGGAAATAGAAATAGTCATTAAAAGTTTCACCAAACAAAAAAAGCCCTGGACCAGATAGTTTCAATGCAGAATCCTACCAGATTTTCAAAGAAGAGTTAATACCAATACTCTTCAAACTGTTTCACACAATAGAATCTTAAGGAACGTTATGAAACTCCTTTTATGAGGCTACAGTTACTCTGATTCCAAAACCACACAAAGAAGCAACAAAGAAAGAGAATTACAGACCGATATCCCTCATGAATATTGATGCAAAAATATTTAATAAAATATTGGCAAACAGACTCCAAGAACACATAAAAAAAATAGTCCACCATGATCAAGTAGGCTTCATCCCAGAGATTCAAGGATGGTTCAACATATGAAAATGTGTCAATATAATACAACATATAAGCAACCTGAAAGAAAAAAAAAACACATAATCATTTCATTAGATGCTGAAAAGATCTGTGACAAAATCTAACACCCCTTCATGATAAAGGTCTTTGGGAGATCAGGAATACAAGGAAAATACCTAAACATAATAAAGGCAATTACAGCAAGCCAACAGCCAACATCAAATTAAATGTAGAGAAACACAAAGCAATTCCACTAAAATCAGGAATGAGACAAGACTGTCTGTCTTCCCCATATTTATTCAGTATAGTACTTGAAGTTCTAGCTAGAGCAATATGACAAAAGGAGATCAAGGGGATACAAATTGGAAAGGAAGAAGTCAAACTTTCACTATTTGCAGATGATATGATTATATATATATATGTGTGTATGTGTGTGTGTGTGTGTGTGTGTGTGTGTGTGTGTGTGTGTATGTGACCCCAAAAATTCTACCAGGGAACTAGTACAGCTGATAAACACCTTCAGTAATGTGGCAGTATATAAGATTAACCCAAAAAAATCTGTAGGCCTCCTATATATAAATGATAAATGGGCTGAGAAAGAAATCAGAGAAACATCACCCTTTACAATGGCCACAAATAATATAAAATACCTTGGGGTAACTCTAACTAAGCAAGAGAAAGATCTGCATGACAAGAAATTTAAGTCCCTGAAGAAAGAAATTGAAGAAGATATCAGAAAATGGAAAGATCTCCCATGCTCATGGATAGGTAGGATTAACATAGTAAAAAATGACATTCTTACCAAAAGCAATTGGCAGACTCAATGCAATCCCCATCAAAATCCCAACACAATTCTTCACCGAACTGGAAAGAACAATAGTCAACTTCATTTGGAAAAACATAAAACCCAGGACAGCTAAAAAAAATCCTGTACAACAAAGTCACCTCTGGAGGCATCACCATCCCTGACATCAAGCTCTACTGTAGAGCTATAGTAATGAAAGCAGCTTGGTATTGCCATAAAAACAGACTTGAGAACCAATGGAATGGATTGAAGGCCCTGACATTAACTCACACACCTATGAACACCTGATTTTTGACAAAGAAGCCAAAAATGAACTATGGAAAAAAAGAAAGCATCTTTAACAAGTGGTGCTGGCATAACTAGATGTCAACAGACAGAAGACTGCAAATAGATCCATATCTATCACCATGCACAAAATTCAAGTCCAAGTGTATCAAAGATCTCAATATAAAGCCAGTTATTCTGAATCTGATAGAAGAGGAAGAAGGAAGTAGTCTTGAGTGCATTGGCACAGGAGACCACTGCCTAAATATAACAACAGTAGCACAGACACTGAGAGTAAAAATTAATAAATGGGACCTCCTGAAACTGAGAAGCTTCTGTAAGAGAAAGGACACAGTAAATAAGACAAAACAACAGCCTACAGAATGGAAAAAGATTTTCACTAAGCCCACATCTGACAGAGGACTGATCTCCGGAATATATAAAGAACTCAAGAAACTAGACATCAAAATAACAAACAATCCAATTAAAAATGGGCTATAGAGCTAAACAGAGAATTCTCAAAGGAAGAATTTCAAATGGCTGAAAGACATTAAGGAATTGCTCAACTTCCTTAGTCATCAGTGAGATGCAAATCAAAATGATTCTGACATACCATCTTATACCTGTCAGAATGGCTAAGCTAAAAAGTACTGCAGACAGCTTATGTTGGAGAGGATGTGGAGCAAGGGGAATACTCCTCCACTGTTGGTGGGATTGCAAACTTGCACAACCACTTTGGAAATCAATGTGGCAGTTTCTCAAAACTTTGGGAATCAATCTTCCTCAAGACCCAGCCATACCACTCTTGGGCATATACCTAAGGAATGCTCAATCATACCACAGAGACACATCCTCAACTAAGTTTATAGCAGCATTATTCATAATAGCCAAAACCTAGAAATAACCTGGATGGACCTCAACTGAATGGATAAATAAAATGAGGTACATATACACAATGGAGTACTATTCAGCAGAGGAAAACAATGACATCATGAAATTTGCAGACAAATGGATGGAACTAGAAAATATCATCCTGAGTGAGGTAACCCAGACTCAGAAGGACAAATATTGTATGTATTCATTCGTAAGTGGTCACTAGGAGTAAAGCAAAGGATAGCCAGACAACCCACAACTCCAGAGAAGGTAGCTAACAAGGAAGACCCAAAGAGGGATGCATGGATCTCCCTGGGAAGGGGAAATAGATGAGATCTCCCTGAGTGAACTGGGGTAAGGGGTGGGCAGTGGAAGGTAGGGGGTGGGGGATGAGAACAAAAGGGAAAGGGGATGATCAAGCTGGAACAGGGATGGAGTGGGAAAGCAATGAGAAAGATACCATGATGGAGGGAGATATCATAGGGATAGAGAGAAACCTGGTGCTAGGGAATTTGCCAGGAATCCCTAAGGATGACCCCAGCTTGGACTACTAGAAATAGTGGAGAGGGTGCCTGAACTGAACTGGCTTGCCCCAGTGATCAGATCGGTGAATATCCTAAAGGTCATCACAGAACTTTTCTCCATGACTGATAGAGGCAGTTGCAGAGATACATAGCCAAACAAGAGGCTAAGCTCCAGGAGTCCAGTAGGAGAGAAAGAGGAGGGATTCTATGAGCAAGTGCATCAGGATCATGATGGGGAAACCTGCAGAAATGACCAAACCAAACTTGTGGGAACTCATGAAAGTTGGATCAATGGCTGTGGAGCCTGCATGGGAGTGTACTAGGCCCTCTGCATGGGGAGACAATTGTGCAGCTTGATCTACTTGGGGGGCCCCCTGGCGGTAGAATCAGAATCAATCCCTGGTGTGTGAGGGGGCTTTTTGGAGCCTACTACCTATAATGGGACACCTTTTGCAGCCTTGAGGTGGGGAAAGTGCTTAGACTTGCCTCTACTGGATGTGCCTCCCCATGGGAAGCCTTGCCTTCTTGTGGGAAGAAATGGAGGGTTGGTTGTGGGGGAGGCTGCAGGGACAGGAGAAGGGAAGAGGGGGATCTTTGGTTAGTGTGTAAAAATGAATGAAATATTTTTCTTAATAAAAAATAAACACTATTATGCATAAAAAAGATACTATTCACATTTATTTTCATCCTCTCATCTCAATTAATGTGACAATCAAGATAATAAAATTTCCTACCTTCTATTTTCCTAGTATCTTGTATATTTTCTAAGTGGTATATTAATTATGTGTTTATTTTTATTTAGTATTATGACTCTGATTTATGATTATACATTTGAGTTATTTATTTTTTAATTTTCAAAATAGTGAAGCTATTTTTAGTCAAATAGTTTTGTCCCTTAGATCTAATAATCTGTATAAATATTTTCACCAATTTGCTGAAGCATTATTTGTGGATTATTTAATGGTCAATTCTCATAAACAGCCTATGAATACTTCAAAATGAATATTATGCAGTCTTTGGTGAATCCTATGCAAATTTATAAAAACACAATCCTTACTTATGATGTCTACATTTCCTATGTCTTAATTCATGTTTTTTTTTAAAAAAAATGCTTAAAGAATCTCTCGCAGCCATTGGGAGTTTGTGTTCATAATTAGTTTTTTATTTTAAGAACTGTTTTCCCTTTTATTGAAAGTAGATTTTTTCTCAGAAAGACTAAGTAATATTATACTTGAGTATGAGTTTAGAGCTTTAGCATTTACTTCATGAGATGTATTTTAAGCAGAAATCATCTGTATTCCTAAAAACACTTTTCCTTAAAATTACTTTTACTGACATCAACAAAGAATTAGGATTTAATTGACATGCATTTTCTACTTCTTTTGTATTCTTTGTAAAGTTCTTATGATTTGAACTTTTTATGCTAAATGTGTGTTTTAAATAGTTTGGATCAAGTTTACTGTTAGATTCAGATATACTTAGATTGTTTTCTGTGATTTTTTTTATTTCATATTTCACCCATTTTACTATGCTTTTCTTACTTATTTTAAATTAAGTTTTAAAAAATGTCATTAAAATATAATAACACATGTCTATAATTGCAAACACTTAACATGCTGACGTAGGAGAAACTTATATTCCAGGCTGCCCTGTGCTATATAGTGATTCTCTGCCACAGAAATAAAAAAAACAAAATACTTCTTTTTCTGCAGCTTCAGGATTATGATATTTATACCTGAGTGCTCTTATATAGTAAAACACATGATTGCCTAAATTCAATTCAATTATAATAAATTTCTGCTGTTGGATAATGCTTTTGTACACTGGTTTAATAAAACACTAATTGGCCTGTAGTCAGGTAGGAAGTATAGGCAGGATAAGCAGACAAGGAGAATTCTGGGAAGAGAAAGGCTGAGTCAGGAAATGCCAGCCTGCTGTCTAGGGAGCAACATGTAATGACACACAGGTAAAGCCACAGAATACATGGAAACATATAGATTAACAGAAATGGGATGAGTTTAAGTGTAAGAGCTAGTCAGTAGGAAGCCTGAGCTAATGTCTGAGCAATTTTAATTAACATAAGCCTCTGTGTGCTTACTATGGGGACACGAGTGGGAGAGATTAGTTCCGACCTCCGGCAGGCTGGGACACAGAAAAACTTCTAGCTACAAATGGTGCCAAAATGTGGGGCAAGAGTTTCCACCTAAAACCTGAGAAAGCTGTTTAAAAAAAAGATTCTAAAATGGAGCTAAAAACAGCTTCCTAGTTGTGTCTCTCAGGCCAGCCGTGAGCTACAGTATGGCAGGTTCACAGAGGCATGTGGGCTTGAGTGTAGCATAGAGGATTCCTACCACTGTACACAGTGGCATCTCCAAGCCACACAGTGCACTTCATCATGACAGATTTAGCTTTTGCTAGTACAAAAAAAGGGGGTGGGGTTCTGGGATACATGCTACTGGATGGAAGCATAGACTCACTGGGTCGCATAGTCAGCTGTGAGCCTGGTTCCCAGAGCTGGCAGTAAATGTATTTCCACCATAGGGAAGCATAGGTGGGTAGAGCCAGCAGCCAAAGCTGCCATTTCAGTCCTTGTAATGCTGCAGTTTAAAGCAATAGATTCACAATAAAACAGATTCAGATGAAATGAACCTCTAAACGGTTATATATATACATATACATATATATATACATATGTATATATACATATATATGTGTATATGTATATATATATATATATAGGCTTGGAAGAGAGAGGAAAAAATATAGACAGTTATATAAAGAAATAGTTTTAAAAAATAAAGTCTTAAAGAGACAGTAAAGGTAATATTTTACACAGAGAGTCTAGATTTTGTTGTCTTTGGGATTTTTAACTGCAGAAAGACATTTGATTGTAAAAGCTGCTGAGTTAAACCAATATTTATATATTAAAGGTATCTGGACTTCAAAGTTTATGTCTAAGGATATGTAGATTAACAGAAATTGGCTGAGTTTAAGTGTAAGTTCTAGTTAGTGGTAGGCCTGAGTTAATGGCCAAACAGTTTTAATTAATATATGCCTCTGTGTTTACTTGGGTCTGAGCGGCTGTGGACTGGGTGGGACACAGGAAAACTTCTGGGTACAAATTTCTTCTCTTAATATAGAACTCATAAGATACCTTAGTTGACAACTCCTTTCACGTAGATATTATTGGTTATTTCATTTTGCTATTTTGTCATACTCCTAATGTCTATTGTTACTCTTGCTACTATCGTTGCCATTGTATCTCTGTATCACTGTGACAATTTTGTTGCTCATGCTAGTTTATATCAGATCATAATGCCAAATACTAATATGTTTTAGTATTATAAAGCATACACTCTGTTTTCTAGTCTGTGATTGTAGTTTAAATGCATCTACAAATTTCATGTATATAAAAACACATTATATATATCACATATTTTATACACATATAATACATTTATTGTATGTGTGTGAATATGTGTATTAGTCTAGGCTCTCCAAAGAATCAACATCAACATGCTTTGGTTGTGTAGGTGTGAATTGATTTATAGTAATGAAAGCTAGAGGATTTTGCAGAGTGGAAGTTGAGAGTCTACAGCATTCAATAGTATCATTAGAGTATGAAGAATGACATGCTCAGGACAAAAAGGAGTCACTGTTTCAATAGTAACATGAAATAAAACTAACATTCTAGCTTAAAGACCCAAGAAGTTTCATCTTACTTGATAATGTGTGAACCTGATTGTTCTGTTCAGAGACACTGGGCTTAGTAGAGTAGGTCCATCTGCATTAGAGAAGGCAATTTGCTTTACTCAGTCTACCAACTCAGTTTTATCCAGAAAATATTCTAACAAATACTAAATCAAATTCCTGGGCATCTCATTGACCAATCAGATAAATACACAAAATTAAACAGCACAATGAAGCATGCTTATGATCCAACAAAATTTAATGAAACAAATGAGAGGCTGGATTTCATTACATTTTATTTATCCCTTGTTTAGATGAGCAATATGGACAAATAGCTTTGCTCATATTCTTAGACTTAGTCCTTCATTTCACACAAAATTTCTCAGTTTTTTCAGCACCTTGTCTTTGTTTTGTTTGTTGTTGTTGTTTTGTTTCGTTTTGTTTTGTTTTGAGCCAAGGTCTCACATACGCAAGACTGGGTTTGAATGCCAAATTCTGTTATTTTCAAGTTCCTGGTGGCATGAGCCACTGTTAGAGAGCAGCGCCTAAAAATGAGGTGGATTAAAGTCCCATGCAACAGCCATCTTTATTCAGAGCATCAGGCAATTTATACTCTGAGGGTTAAGAGAAATCACATGAACAAAATAAGAGGTTGAAGATTGTATTAAGGATAAACCAGTTCTCGCTGGAGCTTGAGGAAGGGAGTATCTCTGTTGGATTTGAAGAAACTAAGGTCACAAGACTCTTGATTTCACACAAGCTCAAAATTTTTATACAACTCCATTCTTGGACTGTGTTCTGACAGGCCAACTCACCTAATATTTATACATGTTTTCATTTCTTTCTTTATAAATTCTAAAGCATTCCAAACATATTTACCCAGCTCTAATTTTGGCATTCCTGTGCCTTTTATATATTTCTACTTATTTGCTCATATTAGACTGTTTTCATTTAGAAGACTATCTTGCAAGATGTGACTCATTGCTCCAGGTACCTTTAAGCACTGCATTATCCTAGACATCTTTATAGCAGCATCTCTGAGGATTGCCAAACTTGTATGTAGTATAAATGTGACAATGACAACTGATTAGCAAGTACAAATATATGAGGTTATATATTGCTATTTTTTATTTTGTGTATTTGGAGCAGTTATACATGTGGAGGTAGAGATTAATATCAGGTATTTTTAAAGATCATTTTCTACCCTATTCCATGAGACAGTGTCACTGAACTCATTGCTCACTGATTGGTTAAATTGGATGGCTGGTAAGCTTTGAGAATCTGTCTGTATCTGCTCTGAACCCTGTGCTAGGGGTACACACACACACACACACACACACACACACACACACACACACATACACACCCTCTCCAAGGTTTGTCATATGGGTGTAAAGGATCCAAATTCAAGTTCTCGTGCTTGCATGGCAGGCGTTTTACCAACTGAACCATCATTAACTCAGCACTAGATTTTTTCACTCCAAAGGAAGGGTAGAATGCCTATTTTAGTTATTTCGTTTTGCAGACAAATAGAAATATTACAGAGTGTTTTCCATTAAAGTTAAGTATAGTAGTTCAAGGATCACCCATTATGAAGGTTCTCACTCTAACTTGCCGAGGGAAAAGGTTTGCACTCTGCTCCTTGCAACTTTTAAAGTTTAAACATCTCAGGTAGGGGTGCCATAAAAATTAGAGGAAAAAAAAACAGATACAAGAAGCATTGAGAACAGTTCTTGCCAACTAGTGATTTCCTGTTGAGGATTGTAACAAAGACCACTGATAATAGTCTGTAATGTTTGGAGTCTATAGAACATCACTGACCAGTAACTCCTAAAGAGGTTAACCCATTATTAGCACTGGGATTTCTATTTGTTACACTGTAGTGTCTAGTAGGGCATTATTGCTCCAATATAGAGTAAGTCTAGTAGGGCATTATTGCTCCAATATAGAGTAAGTCCATTTGAACTCTTTTTATGTATGCTTATACATATATTCTTGGAAGCTTCTACAATATTAGGTTGACATATAACTTTTTGAAATGATTTTAGTATTGAGTATCGCTCACCGTATTCCTTTCTCTACCTTGCCCCTTACTCCATCCCATTTAATATTTTCTTTATCATTATTCTGCTTTAAATATTTATACCACTTGTTTCTAGATTCCTCTACCTTGAAATCTTCATATGGACCATTATTAATTTCATGACCTCAGTAAGTATTCCAAATGGAACATGTATCTGAAGATTTAAAGTTAACATCCACAAATGAAATAAAGCATGTAACAATGGTTTTCTTTCTGTGTTTGGGTTACCTCACTCAGAATGAATGTTTCCAGCTCCATTCATTTACCTGTGAATTCAATTCTTAACAGACTAAAAGTAGAATAATATTCCATTGTGTAAATGTATCACATTTACATTATCCATTCACCAGTTGGTGGACACCTACACTATTTACATTTCCTAGATATTGTGAAAGGGGAGAGCAATGAACATGGATGTGCATGTATCTCTACAGTAATTATGTAGAGTCCTTTGAATATGTGCCCAAGAGTGATATTTCTAGATCATGTGGTACATCTATTTCTAGTTTTTTTGAGAAACTTACCCCACTAATTTCCATTGTGGCTGTACCAGTTGTAATTCCAACATGTGTCAATAAGTGTTCCCACTTTTGCACTAAGACCCTATTGCTGAAGACACCATGTTCTTGAGTCTTAGAACACAAAAATCAGGCTCATATCTACCTTGAAGCTTCATCCCTACTGGCTAGCTTCTATAGTGCTCTAAGGTTATCTTCATGACATTGGAAGATGAAAGCAAACACCAGTCTTAATCACCTGGTTATCCTGTGAGCTATAATAATGACCAACTTGGCAATACATGTCCATTGATGCAATAGTGGCATGGATTTCATGAGTGTAGTTAACCACTTTCTTATTGGATTTAAGGCCTACCTTACCCACAACTAGCACCAATATGGAGGCCAAGAATATATGAGTAGATAGGTCATAGGCCCTAGGGGAGAACCTACTACTATTATTCTGCTAATTGAACATAGTTTGATGCTGAGTTCCAGTGGCTTATTGTTATAAGTATCTATCAAATCTCATCATAAGTTTTTTTTTCTTTTTAAACAAAGACCCACAACTGGTCAAGACACAGTGAAAAAGAGAATGTGTCATACCCTTCCTTAAATGTGACATCAATATCATACTTACACTCCTCCTGATCCTCGTGATCATTGCAGAAGAGGATGCAGAAAGACTGTAAGAGTTGAGGATGGTTGATGACTATAAGTTGCTTATATAAATTCATAGTAGTTGAAACATCATGCAGAAGAACTATGCATATTCAAGCCAAATAAAATCCCAGTGAGAAGATCAAGACAGGGTCAAAGAGCTTAAATTACCTCTCCTTCACATTATATTGTAGGACTCTATGTCCCTGATCTTTTAAATTTAAATGACTGGCACTGGAAATATTAAGTTCCAGGATACCATTTACTATTCTCTCTATTCTCTTTTTACTGACCATGGATGTGGGTATGGTAACAGAATTCTGCTATTCTGGATCCCAGAATAAAGGTGATGAGCAGAATATTCCTCAGTGATCCATATTGGGTACTTAGTACAAGTGAGAAATATAATTGTGATAATCTATAGAGATTCTGTACTTTTTTGTCCGGAGATCATAACCAAGCCTCTACTGGGTAGAATGTTTCTCCGGGCTTGACTTAAAAAAAAAACTAATTTCAATCTTTAGAAAAAAAAGGTTGTATATGGTTGACAAAAAAGAAAGCCTACCCTACTTTGAAGCACTAAATCATATATAAAGTATCAGTCTAACTCTAGGTTATTATAAATCAAGATGAATTTGAACAAGCAACAATTAACCCAAACAAAGAAAATCACTATTGATTATTCAAACAAAATACAGATGATAAATTCTTAAAAGAACTAAAAAGATATAGACTGCCACCAAACATCAGATTCATTTAAAAAAACAACAAGCCTACAAGTAAAAAGAAATGAAAATGAAAAATGAATTTTTGCATGTGGATCCAGAGACTATAACTACGATGCTGGGGACTTTAAAGAACCCTTGTTGATAAAACCTAAACTGTTCAAATTGGTACAGAACATCCTGAGGAGTCACTTGCTGATCTCTATATTTTCATTCCCCACTATATCTTTGTACTCAAATGTTGGTGCCAAGGAACCTTAACTATTAGAACTGACATGTCACACTTCCCGCTCCTCCCTTCAAGATGCAGTTTAAGTCACATTCTGACATTCACTTCCTGCTCTCTTCCATATTTTCTAACCAGATGGAATTAGACTCTTCATCCTTCTTTTCCTATAGCATCTGCCTAATAGGGAGACGGATTTTGGTACAATGAAGATGTTAAAGTAATGAAGTCCCAACTAATTACTGGTGAGCTAGTGATTTATTGCTACTGTAAATACTCAAGGAGAGGCATGTCTGCTTAATGATAGATTGAATTAGTTAGCCTCTGTTGTTCCCACAACCTCTAAGAACTATGCAAACATGAGGTTGATTTTATTATGTTCAGTGTTGCATGGTGCAATGCCTTCACAAGGAGATATTATTATTCATTACAGCAGGATATTGTTGTTGGTTTATATGCCTCTATGAAAAAAATAGTTTTTTGTCATATGTGGCTTGTCTGCTATACTTTAATTATTTGTGAAGAATTATTTTTTTTTTTTTGGTTTTTCGAGACAGGGTTTCTCTGTGTAGCTTTGCGCCTTTCCTGGAACTCACTTGGTAGCCCAGGCTGGCCTCGAACTCACAGAGAAGAAGAATTATTTTTACGGCCTCATCAACACTGAGATTCCTGAGACTCTGATTTTCTGATCTTTTGTTTAAGAAGGAAGATAACTTTGGTATAAAAATATTTTTAATCAAAATGTAATCTTAAAAATAAAAGTATTGTCTTTTACTTGTCTGTATTTAATTTTTTGCATTATCATCAATTCTTTTTTTTTCTTCAAGAGGATATTTATTTTAAAATAAATTCTCAGTTATAGGACTCTGACACTCTTAGAAGTCAGAAGTCCAGACAAAATTTAATTCCTTTACATTTAAATCTAATCCTTTACCTTTCATTTCCTTCAGAATTTTTTTTAAAACCCATCCTTTGAATTTTACATTTTTTAATTTTTATTTTATTTTATAATTAATTTTACATATCAGCCACAGGTTCCCCTGTCCTCCCTCCTCCCACCCCTCATCCTCCCCCCCAATCCATCCCCCCCATTCCCACCTCCTCCAAGGCAAGGTCTCCCCTGGGGATTCAGCTTGGCCTGGTAGATTCAGTTGAGGCAGGTCTAGTCCCCTCCTCCCTACACCAAGACTGAGCAAAATGTCTCAGCATAGGCCCTAGGTTCCAAAAAGCCAGCTCATGCACTAAGGACAGGTCCTGGTCCCATTGCCTGGGGGGCCTCCTATATAGTTCAAGCTAAACAACTGTCTCACTTATCCAGAGGGCCTGATCCAGTTAAATTGGGACTCCTCAGCTATTGGTTCATAGTTCATGTGTTTCCACTAGTTTGGTTATTTGTCCCTGTGCTTTTTCCAATCATGGTCTCAATATTTCTTGCTCATATAATCTCTCCTCTCTCTCGCTGATTGGACTCCTGGAGCTCCACCTAGAGCTTGGCCGTTGATCAGAGAAGGAAATCAGAGATACATCACACTTTACGGTAGCCACAAATGATATAAAATACCTGGGGTAACTCTAAATAGGCAAGCAAAGGACCTGTATGACAAGAACTTTAAGTCCCTTAAAAAAGAAATTGAAGAAGACATCAGAAAATGGAAAGATCTCCCATGCTCATGGATAGGTAGGATTAACATAGTAAAAATGGCAATCTTACCAAAAGCAATCGGCAGATTCAATGCAATCCCCATCAAAATCCCAACACAATTCTTCACAGACCTGGAAAGAACAATACTCAACTTCATATGGAAAAACAAAAAACCCAGGATAGCCAAAAGAATCCTATACAATAAAACTACCTCTGGAAGCATCACAATCCCTGACTTCAAGCTCTACTATAGAGCTACAGTAATATCATCAATTCTTTAACTTATATGACCCTGAGAATAGGGATTACATCATAATTATAGCACTTATCAAATGGTAAGTAGCTAGGTACAAAAAGAATGGGGATAGAATAACCTCTAGCTTCTCATATAGGTTTCTAAGTCTGTTCTACAAAGGACACATTATAAGTGGAAACATGATCACAGATAGGTTAATGTTAAATGTGTTAAATAGTCTCAAATGTGCTTAATGTTATATATGTTTTATGGTTTTGGCTTAATAAAATCATAATAAAACCACCAATAAAATACTTTTCAATGTACCAAAATTATCCTGAAATATGTCATCAGTAATAAAGGTCCACAATACCTAATATTTTACTTAAACAAATGAATATAGACAAAACAAGTGATAAACTATATTTAAAACATCAGTAATGAAAATAGCATGATCATAGTACAAAAGAAACCAATTCAATATGATGAAATAAGATTTTAAGAAAATCCTAAAAACTCACAAGGAATATATAATAAAAATAAAATAATAAATTACTATAGATGGAGTTATAAATTAAAAATTCTACTTTGACAGTTTATTATCCTTTAGAAATTAAAAATGAAGTACTCATCTTATACTTTATAAAAAATTACTTATATTTTATGCCACTTCAAGTGTCTGATTAGAGTAGATCATTATAAATTTGGATGCAACTGAAGGAAATATTACTTTAAAGCATATTATAATTATAGTTTTAATTATATTTAGAATTTCAGTAGTTTAATATTTTAACTTTAACTTGTATAATCACAATAATACAAATCCTCTGATATTATGATTTTGGTATTTTAAAGATTCTTTTTAGGTCCAGTCCTCATAATACCACTGGAACAGTTGAAAGTAGCAAGTCATCTTTACTTATTGTTCCAAGTGAAGGAAGAATGACAAGTAGGGTCTATATTAGACTTATATGCCAAGTGATGATGTCACAACCTGCAAGGCTTTGGACTTGACCTGACTGAGACCATGAGACAATGAAGAAGAAAGGACACAGATACAAAAGCTGGAGTCAGGTGGACATTGTGCTCTGATACAGAAGCACCAGAAACCTGGGAAACACAGCATGTTTATTATACACCACTGAGTGAGAAGGCAGGTTATTAGCTAATCTAGGTAGGACATCTCTGTAGGGGGTTTAAAAGCAGCTGTAACTGTTATTAAAGAGAATTCAGTCATTCTATACCAGGAGAATATAAAAGGTATTGTACAGGCAAGATACTATCCATCAAAGGCTCCAATACATGAAAATGCAAAGAGAAAGTCTGAACTAAGAGTGATGCAGAAAAGGTACCCTACTTGTGTAACATAAATCTTAAAGGTCTTATAATAAAAAAAAACTCAGAGCCAGATATTGGGGTGAAAACTGAAAGATCAGAGAAGCAGAACAGCCAGCCACTATCTTACCTCTATGAAATCTTAAGCCTAAAGTGAGCAAGTTCCTCTTACCTCATGCCTTATATACCTTTCTGTATCCTGCCATATTACTTCCTGGGATTAAAGGCGTGTGTCACCACTGCCTGGTTCTGTTTCTCTCATGTAGCCCAGTGTGGCCTTGAACTCAAAGAGATCCAGACCGATTTCTGCCTCCTGAGTGATAGGATTAAAGGTGTTTGCCACAACTGCCTGAACTCTATGTCTAATTTAGTAGCTGGTTCTGTCCTTTGATAGCCAGGTAAGCTTTATTGGAGTACACAATTTATCACCACAACCGCCAACAACTGCATAGGAATGTGATTTTGCAGATTTACCAATCAAGGCATATGGAAGCAAACAAAAAACAGGTCCAGGCTACATCCCAAGATGTCATCAGAAGTCACAACATTGTCCATGTGCTACTGGATTTACAGGTATGAATTATGAAAGATAGAGAGATCATGGTGTCTTGCTCCACAGTTTCAGTAAGCCACGGAAGCTAGGAAATATGTGGCAGAGTTGGAATTCCTCCCAGAAAGACACGAGAAGCCTTTGCATGCACCCATGAAAGTATAGCTAAACTTAGAATGAAGACTACCAGAGGATGATAGTGCCAGACTGATGGGATAGCCACCAAAGAAAACTGCAAGCATAGAGTAGACGCAATTCCAGAGGGAGGCTGTGTGTGTTGCAGGCAACAGTGCTGGAAAGGAAGGGTCATCTAAAATCCTTTCAGTTCTAGATGATTCCATCATGAACTCAACATGTCTCCACATGAAACTCTAGGATTTGGTGTTTTACCTGCTAGGCTTTGACCTTTCTTTGGCCTTATATTTCTTAGCTATGTTACCATTTCTTCCTTTAAAAATAGGAATGTATGCTCTGCACCATTCCATGCTAGAAATATGTAATTTGCTCTTTGTATTCATTAATATTTATATGATTGTTTTATAAAGGTACACAATCCATTCTGATTACTTTCTCCCTTAACATTCCTTCAGTGTGCTTTTTTGATTTAACAGGAGGTCACAGTTAAGAGATTACTCTGAGTCTCAATAATGATTTTGTTCTTCAGACTTTTGAAGTGTTAAGACTAAGAGGCTATGGGAAATTTTGAAGTTTGAATGAATGCATTTTGTCCCGTGAGATGGCTATGCGTTTATGAGGTCCAGGGGTAGTATGTTTTTGTTTGTATATAAAATGTCCTCGATAGGCTCGTGTGTTTGAACACTGGATCCTCAACTCATGGTGTTATTTTGAAAGTTAGCTGAATTTTAGGAGGCAGTATGTCATTGGTAAAAGTGAACAGTGGATACAGGCTATGTTCTTGAGAGTCTATCGCCCAGCCTCAAGTCCTATTCAGTATCTTGCTTTCTGAATAAGAGATACAATATGATCAGCTGGCCTCCTGCTCTTGGGACCAAACCTTCCTCACCTGTTGACATGTTTGCCACACCATAGAAAATTATTAGCTACAATTATAATCCCGAATAAACTCTTTTTCCCTTAAATTGCTTCTTGATAGATATTTGATCACAGAAGCATGAAAAGTAACTAAAATAAGCATGCAGATGCCCACAATAATATACAATAATACTACAAAATAGTGGGAGTGAATAGGTGTGACACTGGATCCTGACACAAATAGCAGTGCCCACAACGATATGATTGTGTACAAGGAAACTGGCTCTTCTATGGACACGAGAAAAAGTGGTAATATCTAAGACTGGTTGCAGAAGGAACCCAATTAGAGAGACTATTGAAAGTCTATCAACCATTGACAAGGCCTATTCAAGATCATATACAAAAAAACTTGGTAACTTTTTGAAAATATGCCAATATTAGTGCATTTACAAGAGATTTAGACAAGCCCAGAGAAAAAGGCAGAGAAATATGGGCTAAATAGTATGTGCATAATCCATTCCTTGTATGGATAACCTGCCATGCTTCCAACTCCAAAGGTAAGATTTAAGTTTCCAAGCGTTGAGCTCAGCTGAGAGGTAAAACAACATCCTGAGAGATTGCTTTGCTCAGAATCCAAATGTAAATCACTATGCATCACATAAAAAGTATGATCTGCCATGACCAAGTCTAATACCTGATTGAAAACTTCACAGAGGCTGGTAAGCTTATGAGCTTCTTCAGGAGGTATATTATAGTTCCTGTGGGAGTCTCTGCAGCTACCATGGCCAGCAGAGTAATGGTTCAGGGGGGCAAGATGGTAGCTTGGTTCAACATGACTTGGTAGCCAGCATTGGTTCAAACTTTGGGAGTCTGTCCCCAGGTAATTTATTTTAGGCATTTTTAAGCACAGTGAAATTTGGTGAAAATTTTCTTGGTGATAACTCACTCAATCCTGAGTTCATAATAAAACTTAAAGCGTGACTATACTAAAACTCTTTGTAAAGTACATGTGACATTTTCCATAAATATGGGTTCTATAGATTGACATGTGACACCTTCCATAAAGATAGTTTCTATAGATTGGCAAGCTCAAGGTAAGGATTTTAGGAGGATAAAATGTGGTCTCAAGCACATAGATAGCACAAGAGTCATCAAGCTATTAACTATGTTGTCTCCCAGCCTTCTGAGTGAGTAACCCGTTATGCATTCCTCCCTTTGAAGAGACAACCCTGTGTTTTTAACCTTCCTGGTTCCCCTAATGCTTATTTGTAAACACAAGGACCTTTGTTCCACCCACAAGTCCCCAAGGAAGAAAAAGTAAATTTCTTAGCAAATTAAGTTTGATTTGTGTTCGGTTATGAGAATTTTAGTGACATGTTTCCCCAAATGAGAAATGCGGTTTTTACGTAGGAAAATAGTCATGGATCAGTGTGCAATAACCCCTTCATTACTCAGAAGATGCATTTATCTGATCAATGAACTGGGCAAAACTACAGTGTCAGTGTTTCTAATGCTTAAAAATCTTATAATATTCAGATTAATTATATACTTTTCCTAAATCAATATGTTGAATAATTCAAAAATTTATAAATATTTGTCCTTTTATCTACAGGTAAGTGTATTCACCCCTCATCGAGGAAACTTCTTTTCAAAATAGATAGACTACTACATTAAACCACAGTCAATCAACATGCAGAGTTGTGGAGCCAAGTCCCAATGGACATCTAAAAAACACTGCCACACCTAAGGCACAGAGAACATTGTAGTTGAGAGAATCTAAGAGACAAGGGATCATAGATTTTTATGTGTGATTGCATCTCCCGGTAACATCAGAAGTTATACCCACAAAGTCTCACTAACATGTTCACCCAAATCTTAGCTGAACAACAATGACACTAATGAACATTCCAAACTTCACAGGGAAAATCCCAAGATGCCTTAGCCCTACACAAAGAATTATGGGCAACATAATAAAGCTGGGAGCAGAAGGGGAGGCCCTCCCCAGGGAAGAGCATAACAATTTGTTGTCCAGTGTCAAATGTTCTGCCCTAAAACATACATACAAGTTACATTATATGGATGAAACAGGTTACATTTAAATATACAAATATATGTATGGATGCAATAACAAATGATGAAATAAGAGGTCATGAATTTGAAGAGTTAGGAGGAGTATATGGAAAGATTTAGAAGTGGGAAAGGGAAGGGAGAAATGTAATTGAAATGCAATCTCAAAACTAAACAACAACAAAAACTTTCAATGACATTGTTATACTGAATTTGTTTTTAAATCCAAGTTTTAAAGAACTATACTGGTCTTTATGGATAAGAAACACCTTTCAATAATTTCAGAAATGGTCTGATTCTTTGTGTTTTACAAGGACTTGGCATTGTCCCTAGACGTACTTATTCCAAAACCAGCAATATCTCCATCTCTAGAAATGTATTTACATCAATACGTAATAATGTATGTGCTTTCTTGACTGCTTTAATACATATATGGAAGCTCAAATTTGTCCTACTCGGGCTTTACCCCTAAGAAAAATAGATCTCAGAATGTTTCTTACTCTCAATTTATTAAATCATAAACTCATCAAACAAAAACATATTTAAAGGTCATCAAAATTATGAAAATGTTATAGTAGGAACATCCACACACACACATATGCATGCATGAAGGCACATACACACTGTTTATTTCTCTAGGAATATTACCTTTCAGGTTTATTATAACAAGGGGCTTTTGAACTCAATTAGCATCAAAATACAGAGAATAGTATGTCCAATTATTAGATATATTTTTATCTTTTTTCACCTTAAATTGAAGATTTTTTGTATTGTTCTAGTTATAGACCCCAATTATGAATTATTTTTAAAACATGTATCTGTAGCAAATAAGCTATTTTCAGCAGTTTTAGTTTTTCTCTTAAAACTTTATAGTTGTTAGTTTTTCTTTTTTTTTAGGAAAAAAAATTCCACATGTATAATCAACCTGATTATTCCCAGACAGAGGAAAGTGTGCTTCATAGTGCTTCCCATTCTTTTTGATATTTTTCTTTTGATAGGCCCAATGTAGTAGTCGTTGACACTGTTTAAATGGTGTACTTGTTTTGGGGAAAGAATATACACATATCTTGGCTCAAATTTTCAATATAAACCATAGCAAGAGTTAGAATGGAAACAAACAGCTTGGAGTTTCTTATCAAATCGACTATGTATTAACTATGTGACCTTGAGAAAGTTATTTAATCCTTTTCTACTTCCCTTTAGGAGATAACAATGTGTTTCAGAAGGCTTTTGAGACTCTTAAAACATACATATTTTAACTTTTCACTGTAGGGTTTAAAACTTACAACACAATCAATGTCACTACTATAATAATCACTATAGATTAGATTAAATAATAACCTGGATTATTTATTTGGAAAATGTCTTTGGAAATGACTATATTTTGGATTTAAAGTTTATATCATGTACTACTTTAAAAAAAACCTCATGTGTGTCTTCATAGGTTCTGTGATGATTAGATTTTTAACCTTATAATTCACCATAGCAGAAAATTATTGAACACTGTACTAAGTGCCCATTTCTGAATTAAGTGCTTGGGAGTAAAAGATGAATAAAACTGGGTGCTTGTACTTGAGGAGCCTTTTAGAATTCAGAAGTGAAGGCATTCATTTTATCTCTTTGTACTGTGGAAAAGGAAAAATGTGATGATTATCAGTCGAATTATGTTTACATTTTGACAAATGGCATCTAAAATTGTTCTTTATTTGTTAAAGTGTAAGAAAATGAAAAATATCCCCACTTTTTCCTTTTCATTAATCTATCATAGGTGCAGACAATGAACGTCAGGGAAACAAGGCACCCACCAACATTCTATTATAAGTTCCCTCAGTATTTCTATGTTTTTATTGCTTTTTCACGTGGCTTGACATTTTCATGTGAGTAAAATATAGTCCCACAGTCAAGTTGTTCTCAGTCAGGTCTACAAAGAGAAAGTCATTCAATAAACATAAAAAAATGTAAAGGAAAGTGCTAGAAGCCAATCCACTGCTGATATATATTTGAGTACACTTTTTTTTACTTTGATTAAAACTGCATGCAATCATTCTTTTGAGGAATATGATATTGTTATTTTGCCAAAATATGCAGTTCAAGCTGTCAGAGTAACAATATGGGTGCTGTCTTAGCAGAATAGATCATCAAAGGAATCAAAATGTTTGTTGATGTGTATGTTAGTAGGTCAGACCATAAAGGTATTTAGTTGTAACCATGTTTTTGGTTCAAGAAATCTGAGACCTTAGAGGACAACATAAACTGTAGAAGCTTTTGAGGTATTGTTCTAATTCCAGAGTTTCATGCTATGAACATGAAATGTTCCCGTTTCTTTCAGATACAGGGCAGGTTATAGTATCCTTATTGATTTAATTTTAAAGACCTCTTATGACCAAAGAATCGCAGGACAGCATAGGGGCTGAGAATTCAAACAAAATTCTTCACCTTCCTGTTTTTTTTCCTTTCCCATTTCTTTGATGTTAGTAAGGATATATATTTCATAAGATTATTGAACATTTTCTTATGTATGTAAATGTGTATATGTACATAGCTTAGATATATGCTTAGTATTCAGGAAGTGTTGGCTGATTTTATCAGCAGTACTTTCTCCCTTCTTGTGGGTTAACTGAAAATTCTACCTGGACTTATGATTATTTAAAGATAGTTTTGATCATTGAATAATTAGGAATTCATTGAGTATTTGCATTGTGATCAAATCACAGTAAATATTGTAAGAAAGTAAAAGAAAAGTAAATAACTAGGAACATGGACAGCATCCATGTATTTTGAAAATCTGATGTGGAGTTATTTCAGAAAGCAAAGAGGAGGGAGGTGCTACATATTTTAGGAATAGTTCTGAAATGACAGCTTTCTCTCCATTTTCTTTTTTTTTCCATTAAATATTATTGCTTAACTTTAGGGAACTTACATCACAGCATATATTTGTTTGAAAATCTATAGCTAGATACTACTTGTAAAGGACAATAAAGAGATTTTTGCAGTTATATTCACATGAGTGGATTTCTCTACTGCTTCTAAACCTATATAAAAGGATCTTTCTTTTAAAAATGTGGTATAAGAAGCCTAAATATAAGAATTTTTGTACTATATTCATAACTGTGTATTTTCTTTTCCTTCAGTTTTGGAGATTCAACTAGTTTTGCTTCATTTTCCACTTTGAGATTCTTATATTGTCCATAATTTATTGGTTGTCTCCATTTAGTAATGACTCATTTGAAAATGCTGACAAGAATTGGATGTGTTAATACATTTTTGCCCATCATCAGTATATTGGACCTATTTCATCTTACTACTTGCTGTTTCCTGATGAAACTGTTGTATATTTAAATATGGGTGGGCAGAATTACCTCTTTTCATTTCAAAGCATATACAAAAGGTTTTTTTAAAAATTCTGTATCAAAATGTTGTCAGATAAATAAGTACAGTACTGTGACTCATCTTTATAATTCTCTTTTTACAATAAGAACAATTTCTTTTGGCATTCAAATTATTTATTTTTCTAAAGATGTCCAATGAGATTCAGTGAGACTATACCAATGGAAACTGTCATCTTGACCAAATCTGGAATTACCTTGGAGACAGACTTCTGGGCATACCTGTGAGGGATAATTTCAATTGCATTAATTGAGATGGAGAAGACATACTCATTGTGGGTGACATCATTCCCTGGGCAGGGGTCCTATACTGTGTAAGATAGAGTAAGGGAACTGAGCAGCAACATGAATTTGTCCTTGTTTTTGCTGATTGTGGATGCAATGTGATTGGCTTAAACTCCTTCTGCCTTGACTTCCCTGACATAACGGGCTGTGCCTTGAAATCTAAGCTAAACCATTTCTCCCTTAACTTGCTTTGGTTAGAGTATTTTATGATAGCAACAGAAAAAGATACTAAGCCAGGACCCTACTATAGTTATAGCCTTTCTGCTGTATTTACACTAATTCTCATTTCACTTGTTAGAAGCAAGGATATAACAGCGTGAAGATTCAGAGAAAAACTGTTATCTCTACTCTGGCTTTCTTGAACAAAATATGTACATAGTATACCGAAAAAATTAAAACTGTCTTTTGCCTACATTTAGACAGAAATATCTGACATATATTAAACTCCAACCAAAAAGCAAGTAATGACGGAAATATTTTCTCAATTCTATGTTTTTGTCAGTACCATTTCCGATAAACAGTACTCACTTCCTGCACATTTGAAATTTTATGCATTGGAAATGAGGAAGTATGGCACAGTTCCTTTCCCATGGGAGCCTTACTCTAAGCTCATTTGAGCAGTGACCTGTTTAAGCTGCCAGAAAGTGTTAGTATTTCTGTCGAATCTTTAAAATAGAGATCCAGAGTGAAAGGACAACATCTGAGAATTAGACCTTTTTACTCTATAACAAATGAAAAATATGAGGGAGTCTATTTTCTTTCATAGAAAAGGGTTTTCACAACTTTTGCCCTTTATCAGATCTTAATAGGCAAACTTTATCTGTGAAATTGCTTTTTTCGGGTAAAAATTGTTCTATGCAAATTGAGCATCTTGAATCCTAGAATTCTAGCTGGCAGCGGACAGATTTAAAGTCTGTGAACATCTCAAGCCAAGTATAAAATCCCTCTCTTCAGATATGGGGATTGATTTGAGTTCTTGAGTGAATAAAGCAGTGACTGTAGGAATGGCTTGGGTACATCTGTAAATTGAATTTTTATGCATAGTTCCAAGAAGAGATTTTTAAACAGTATTCTGGGTTTTTTTTTTCAATAAAAGGAAGAAAAGGGAATTAGGGGTAGGGTGAAGAATAATTGTTCTTTTTGTGATAGGCCTTTTAATTGTTCAATCACTTTGAAATCCACAATAGTACAATAGATCAACAGAGCACAATATCATCAGGAACAAATATTGTTCATTCAGGACAACAACACAAACTTCAGTTTTAAAGGCATTCCATTGCTGAATATATTTTATTTCTATTTCTGTGGTCTATTTGTTCTGAAGAAGCCAGAGTGTGTAGTCGGTTTTTGATTTTCATTTTCCTGTTCAGTTCCCAAATAAATATACGGAAACTTATTCTTACTTATGAATGTTCAGCCTTAGCTTGGCTTGTTTCTAGTCAGCTTTTCTAACTTAAATTATCTCATTTCTCTTTATGTTTTGCTTCTGGGCATCTTTTTTACCTTTCTATTTTCTATACATCCCTCTTTCCTTCTTACTCGATGGCTGGCTGTGTGGCTGGACCCTGATGTCCTTCTGTCCTTATTCTTACTCTTTGTCCTCTCTCTTTTCTTGAGCCTAAATTTCTCCTATTTATCCTTTCTGGCAAGAAGCCCCACCCATCCCTCTCCTGCTTAGGTATTGGCTATTCAGCACATTAATAGAACAATCAGGTGTTTTAGACAGGCAAAGTAACACAGCTTTACAGAGTTAAATGGATGCAACATAAAATAATGCAACACATCTTTGCATTATTAAACAAATATTCCACAGCATAAATGAATGTAACATATCTTAAATATTCCACAACATTTTCCCCTTTCTGTCTAAGTAAAAATGAAGTTTTAACTTTAGCATAGTAAAACTGTATACAACAAAACAGTTATCAAGTAAGAATTACATTTAAAATATTCAGTCCATTTGTGTTTACCAAATTTAGAGAAAATACTCCATTATCTATCTTCTTTTAATGATTCCAAAGTTTTATTCCTAATTTATTTTCTATCCTAAGTAAGGAAACCTATAACTATTTATTCTTTAACTCTATGAAATAACCCAGGAGGATGTAATATTACCTAACAATAGAGACATCTGGCTGCCTTGACAGTCACCCAAAGTTCCTCTGCAACATTGGGTATCCATCTTCAGCCTACAGGTCTAGAATATCTGGCAGACATTTCAGTGAAGCAGGAAATCTGAAGGACTGTCCTGTCTTGTATTGGTAAAACTCATCATTTGTATTCCTCTGTATCTTACAGAATATCCAGCAGACTGTTCTTTGAGGCAGGAATTTGAAAGGATTATCCTGCCTTGTCTTGGCAAATTTCAACAGCCTTTTTCATGCATACCACTTGTCTAATCTGTACAGCATACTGTCAGCAGTCAAGGCAAGACCTGTTTCTTGCCAAAATGGCTAGCCTTGCCACATTGAAAGCAAACTCTGTACTTAGTTTCTTTGATATCCATCATCTTTTTTATGATGTAAATTGGTGTTGCAAGGAGCAGATGTGTCTCTTTGTCATGAAAAACCTTAGGTTAGTAAACATTTTAAATGCCACATTCTGTAGGTCTTTGACATGTTTGAAAATCATCTATCTGTAGCTGAAACATTTCCTGTGTCCCACCAGGTCCACAGCCACTCAGACTCAAGTAAACACACAGAGGCGCATATATATATATATATATATATATATATATATATATATATATATTCAGCATAAAAAATAACTTTAAATTTGTATAAATATACCAAAATCTATGCCAACGCAAAGTATCTGAGATAATAGTTGTCTTTTTATCTTATATTCCTACATTCCCCTAAATGATAACAAATATCCATAAGCCAACTAATAACCAACAACTACCCACCCTATCTCTTGGGAATATAAGCATCATCTTCTCTAGACTGCTTCCTGTTGTCTGTGGGTGAAGGAACCTTTAGGGGTCCCTGAGAAAATTGAGATAATGGCCAAGTCCTGACCAGCTGTCACCTTTGTTGATATATATCACCTGTCAATATTCAAGATGTATCCCTTGATCAAACCTGATCATTATTAACCTGGAAGAAATCCATGGGCTCTTGTTTCCTCTAGAAACAAAAGCAAAACCTCTTCTCCAAAGAAATGCATTTTTTGAGTTTCATTTCAAAGCTGAAGCATTCTTAAAATATATAGGCTTGTTCATTTTAGCAATCCCTCTTTCAATCTCATGATTTTTAGCAGCTGTCCTTTGCTAGCTGTTCTTTGCTAATCAGCAATCAAAAAATTCAAAATCAACACATACTACATAAGATCCAGACTCCCTGTATATTTTCCATCCCTACATGGCTTATTCTTTTATTCTTTTTTTTTATTATTTTACTTTAAAGATTTCATTATTTTTAAACTACTTTCTTTCTATGACTGTCTATCTTTTTTTTCTTTCTTAAGCCTACACACATTGTTAAACACACTGTAATAAGTTTAGAGGGTTTTTTCCATCTGGATCTACTTTACTGCAAATCTAGTCATTTTTTGTCTGCATGAGCAAAAAACTGCAAAGTGACACAGGTAGGATGTCCACTAGGGCTTTGGTGGCTGGCTCCTCCCACTTCTCCTGTCCAAGCTATATAGCGAAGCTTAAAGCTCTCAGGTCCAGTTGGAGGGAGGTGACCAAGAATTGTATTCAACCCTCCAGGTATGGACTGCTAGTGTGCTGTACTGTGGCAGATATACTTTTCTTAGTTTTTTTGTTTCTATTTATGGTGAAAAGGGCTGTTTAAGTGCTCTGCTGTATGACAGAACTTTTTAAAGAAGCCCTTTTATTTTCAGCTTTCTTAGGCCCTTCATGGAAATATGGGCCCACGTTGGAAGGCAAAAATGAATTTTTGTTCTTTTTTCTTTTTTTCCTCTTAGGGAGTCTTCCATCCAGCTCTCAAATAAATACATGGAGACTTAGTCTTACTTATGAATGCCTAGCCTTTGCTTGGCTTGTTTCTAGCCAGCTTTGTCTAACATAAATTATCCCATTTCTCTTTAACTACATTTTGCCTTTGGGTTTTTACATTTCTTTGTTCTACATATTCCTCTTTCTTTCTTACTCTGTGGCTGGCTGCATGGCAGAGTCACTAGACCCTGATATCCTCCTCGCCCCTTTTTCTCACTCCTCCTCCTCTCTCTTTTTTTTCCTCCTATTTATTCTTTCTGCCTCACAGCTCCATCTATCCATCTCCTGCCTAGCTATTGGCCATTCAGAATTTTATTAGAAAAATTAAGTGTCTTAGACAGGCAAAGTAAGACAGCTTTACAGAGTTAAACAACTGCAACATAAAAGAATAGAACACGTCTTTGTATCATTAAACAAATATTCCACAGCATAAATGAATGTAACACATCTTAAATATTCCACAAGAAGAGATTACTTGGCAATCTCAAAGTCTTCTTGGTTGCTAATATTTTTTCCTCAAATGTCTCAACTAAAAGGATACGTCTTCCAGGAACTCCACATTATGCTTCTGTGTCTTTCTGTGATTTTCATGTCATCTTTAAATTCTCTAGTATAGCATATGTCACTTCATATTGAATTACTTTGTACATTTCCTTTGCAATTCTGTGTTGTCTCCACTATAAAAACAATACCTGCCATGTGTTAAATATAAGCTATGAGCAAGGCACTATTCTAAGCACTTTGCATACTTTGTAATATTCATAACTCATAGCAATGGTAACTCATGAATCCATTTCACAGATGAGTCAATTGAGGCCAACTGATATTGAAATATCTTTCCTAAAACTATATAGTCAGTGATAAATATAATCAAATATTGAATATGACTCAGGAGTGCAGGCTCTTTGCCATTACTTTATGCTGCCTCTTTTATGTTATGATTGTGTGTGGCTGCCTCACTTGTGTATCTAGCAACTTAAATAGTGTTAGTAAATAGAAAGTACACAATAATTCATTTGTGGAATGAATTGATGGACTTATTTTTATTAAGAAAATAACCAAATAGCATGAATGCGTTATGACTCTATTGTGAAGTAAGAGGAATAAAATTGGCATCTGATTGAAATTTTCCTGAAATAGAAATTCATTCATCTAATTATTAGAGTCTAACACTAGCAGATGTACCTGCCCAATTGAATCTACAGAAGAATACCATCTACTAGAAATACTTTTGTGTTTTGTTTTTCCCATTTAATCAACAAATTCAGGCAATGGAGATGAACACACATACAGCATGATGTTTAGACAGAGCAAGTCTAGATCAGATGTCTTAGAATTATTAAGAGATATACAGGACTAAAAGACCAACTGAGAGGGTCCCAGGTGATATTTTCTTTGAGGGATGATGAGGTGAATTCCTATGAAATTGCATTATCAAAAGACACAAAAGCAAATGATTATACAAATTGTAAACTACATTTTTCTAACAGATTTCAATTTCATCTGACAAAAGTCTATTTTTTTGGGTAAGCTTAGTTAATGGCTACTCACATATACACATATTTGGACATATGCACACACACACACACACACACGTGAATTTGTGTAAAATTAATTTCCTATGCTTGTGAAGATAAATTCTCAGAATACACCAAAGTTAAATATTGAGCTTGACATTTCTGATAGGTTTGAAAAAACTGGTTGGTTCATGAATACTGGTTATACTAGTTCTGCATGAGTAATTTTGATTCTACTAATAGGCTGTAGTGCACAGAATTTTGTACAGTCTGATGGTGCCCCAGAGAGACAAGATTATCTAGTTGAATATGTCAGTGCATGGCATCTAAAGGAAAGATCAGAATATCCCTGGAGTTTTCTTCACTCAGAAATTGCCTTTAAACAAAGCTATCAGTAATGTTGATATGTTAACATGATTTAATTTATGATCTCACAAGTTATTGCTCTGAAATCATTATGCATTCTAACAAAAAATAGAAATGATCAGACAGCGTAGCCTACAAGGTCTGTGACAGTTTTTTATCTTATGTAAACAAATTATGATTAAAAAAAACAACAAATGTTATATAAGAGTGTTTATAAAAGAAGGTGCTCAACTGTTCCTAAATCTCAGACAGAGGTGGCTAGTCATAGAAAGAAGTAAATTCTTCCATAAAGAATTATTGCTTAAAGGTTTGTGGCTATGTTTTCCTGCTTTTTGTTAGATATTCTAACTCAACAACATTACCATATTTTGAAATTGCTCTTAGAAAATCAATACAGGTTATTCATGACGTTGAATAATAAACCAAGGCATAAAGACATTTTGTTTTCTTCTGGTTCCTATTTATATAAATGCATGTAGGTATTCAATTATCAAGGATGTAACAGTACAATCACTATTAAGCTAACTTTTGTAAACTGCAGAATGCAGATGCATCAAAAGCAACATATATATGCATATGTGGGATCTGAGATTTACAAAGTTGTTTCCAAGATGTTCACAAAGCATTTTGTTGTTTTGTATCCAAATCCATTCTTCAGTGATATCTGAAAACCTATCTCAGTCATTAAAATATGTCACTCAAGAGACTAATGTATCACATTTGACCAATGCTATTTTTGCTGTTTTCCTTTCATTATTTTAGTAAATGTGAAGAATTAAACAAACAGCTGTTTCCTTTCCATATATTAATAAAAACTATGTCATATTCTCAGTATGGACTTAGGTACTTTAAAAATTGTTTAAAACAGATTAAACAATGAGTCTGAGTGATGTGCATAAGACAAGTTCATTCTTGCTTATTTCTATCAATCTCATGTACTATAGGAGTTTACACATGTCACTAATATAGAATAAAAACTGAAAATTAAATAATTTTCTTCTGCAGTGTTATGATGTTCTTGGCTATATTGTATGTGACTAAATCTTACTTTTATTTTTTATATATTATTCAATATTCATGTATGTATCAGGTACATATGTTTAATTTTTTTTTGCTTTTTAGAACTTTATTTCAATGTAACTATATGCATAAGAAATACACTCATATTGGTTAATAGAATGCAATTATGTTTAACTTATCCTACACAATCTTGACCAGAAACTTGGTACATGGTTTAAATTTTCAAAAAAAGAAAAAAGAAAAACAAAAACTGCAATCTGGTTTATTTCTATCTATTACAAATGTATAAAAGATCCTCCATCAACGCTGCTGACAGCAGCAGAACCTTGAGAAATATACCTTTGGTTTGCCTCAGAAAAGGAACACATATTGCACTGTAAAGTTTATAAAATTGGCGCAAAACATGTGGTAATGTTACAATACCAGTTTTAAGAGTTCAGTAACCAATGGGGAGCCCATGGGATACATGCAGAACTGTAAAAGTGATCTCACTTAGCTAGCTGTACGCATAGACTGTAAATCTACATTCAGATCATTTCTGAACTAATCTTAATTATTTTTGAACCTGTATTCACCTTGTTTTTTTCAAATATCTTAAGTTATATTTTCTTTTTCAGAGCTGCTTCTTATGTGGGGCTACTTTTTTTTTTTTAATTGAGGCGTAATTCATAAAAGGGTACATTGTTTTGATGAGACTTTTTACAACTGTGGCTGGATGTCTTTCTCTAGTCTTCCAAGAAGGGCCATTTTACTTTTTTAGAGTTACTTTTTAAAGTCATGAGGTCAACAACTTGGACTACTATGCATGTAAGTACTAATGCAAATTAAAGCCCAAGTTGACCTCGAGCAGTTCATTCTATGTTGACAGTGAGAGAACACTTTGCCTGTTAGTATACTGTTACTCGTGGACTGAAATGCTGAAGAAACCCCTCTCCCTTTTTTGTTTTTACAGAAATCAAGGTATATTCTAGGGTTTCCTGTTTGACCTCAACATATGTTTAATTTGATACCGCTAATGATAAACATTACTATCAACACTACCTACAATGGAGACTGTAGAGTAAATGTTGATTTTCCATTCAATCACAAATTGAAAGCTAAACGGAGAACTACACTTAATCAATGAGCACTTTAACCCAGTCCCTTGCAGACTAGAATTTCACATCAGTGCTACAAATGATGTTAGATGCCAATCAGGTTAAGTACTAGCATGTCAGTGTACAGGATGTCAGAACAGCCCATGTAATATTGCCAAGGGAAAAGAAGAAACTGCCACTTAAAAGCTTCTAAAATATTCTGCTGTATCCCTTTGTAACAATTCAATAGTATTTGGTTGATAAGGTACTTTCAACTGTGCTACAAATTGACATAATATGTTTGTGAAAGGCAATGTGTTCTGATTCATAGAAGAAAAGAGTAACTGTTACCATATTTGAATATAGATAATCAGGAAACCACTATGTAAAATACACCAAAGCAGCAGAGGATATTTAATTTTGTTCTACAAGATGACATTCTGGTGTCTTATTGATGGCTTGTAGATGTATAAATATGGAAAGAAGTTTTTAATTCAGTGTATAATGACTGAACAGATTTGTAGATAACCAAAACTGGTATGTTAAATGAAAGACAGTCTCATTGGAAAACTTCAGAGTGTGCAATAGGTCTATGTTAATTAGTACAATTCTGAAAAATAAGATAAGTCAATAAATTCATTTGCCAATGCTGCCTTATAAACCACCTACAAGATAGAGAAATTTACCTGACTTTTTAAGGCAAAAATGTACATTAGTTATTTTTTAGAAAAACAAAGATGTAACAAAATTATTATGTCTAGACAATCCTGCATTGATACTTAAAACACAAAAATTAGATGAAGGAGGTTCTCATAATCCAATGTTTGACACAGGCTCTTCCATAATTTATTATATAGTTATTAGACCTGAAGAGTGAAAATTGTCTTAATTTGGTCTTATAAGCTATCATAAACATCAATTCTCAGATGATAATAATTCTAATATTCTAGTGGTGTTTACTTGGTAATGTCCAACTTGAATGTGTTGGAATTAACTTCTCATGGTAAATAGCAAGTAGATATAAAAAACAGACTCAGTAAATCAAAAGAAACAATAGAAACCATTCCAGTAAAAGCAGCACTTAAGTCCCTGGATTAAAGGAATATATCACACAACTAAACTGAGGTAAAACTCCACTATGACTACCAGATTAACTTTTCTTTTTCCCTGAGATGTCGATTTTGGTCATATTCCAAATATATATAAGAACCATTGTTGACACTGATTTGCTCTTTTTAATAGTACATACAGTGGCTAGCTAATTTTAAGTATACTAAGTGTGAATTGATTGTGGAAAGCACATGGTCTTAAAATGGAGTTGAGTTGTGAAAACTATTGTATGTAGCACATTGTCTTTCTAGGACCTAGGTATTGGTGAATGGAATCCTATGACTACTTCTTTCTTTAAACAAATGAAATTAATGGTTTATAGAGAAAGTGAAATAGAAAATATATAAGGGAATATGAATAGTGATCCCTCAGTTATAGTGGTACCTGTCTTCTCCAAGAGGATTTCGTTGTCATATAATCCCAGATGGACATCTGGTCCCAACTGGAAGTATCCCCAGTAATAAAACCAGGCTCATCATCCTCTAAGATTCTACAGTTTAGGATCACCAGGTTCACTGTAATCATAATGCAGAACTAGCTCTCCTGGTAGGGATACACCCTAATTGTTTGTTCTTTTTTTTTTTTTTCAAGTTTCAACATCTGTGCAAGTGTCAAAGCAATTAGGCTGTGCTACTGAACTGAAATTTGACTGTATTTATATTAAACAATAGCTCATAGTTTTACCTGCATGTAAATGATAGATATCCTTGCTCAGGAAAAAAATGAAATGAAACCCATTTTTTTATTACACATAGTAAATATGTAGTATTCTTGTTAATACACCCTTGTTAATACACCTATAACTATACAACATGTGCCCATTTGCATTATTTTTGCATTTTACTATATGTGCACATCTTTATTTTTACATAGTCTTATTGATCAGTTTATTGCCTTTATTCTAATCTCTAATTATCAGACTCCTATAATCATAATATAGCAATGGCTTTGGTTATTTTTACATCAGGCCCTGATTCTTACACATACACATTTTACATCATTGAAATTGTTGTTACTCATTTCCTTGTACTACACAGCCTAAAAATGATCAATTTCAGTAGCTGCTTTATAAAATGCCTTCATCTTTGATGAGGAACGAGATCTACACTCTTCTGTGAGTATAAAGATGCATATTGAGAAATTGGTTAGGAGTTACGCAGGTTTAGGAAAGAGGCAGTAGCAGATTTTCCTCTAATATCCATGGCTTCACTAGACAGATGTAGTTGCCTAGTTTTATAGTAACACGCATAAAGAAGGCCTAGATGGCTGCTTGATTAGCATTACCAAGTATAAGTGAAATACATGCATCTTTAGAGATATCTTGCCATGCTGGTCATTGTTGTGATTCAGAAGCAGTATGGCTAGGTAGGACTGTTGATTGCTTTCCGTTTTTAGCAGCCTGTGAAATACCTGCCAGTACTTTAAAAGCTAGTCCTCAGGTAAGAGAATTCTCTTTACAACAGAAGGGAGACCGTTACAGAAAGTCACAACTAATTAAAATGCAGAAAACAATTGACTATGGTATGCCCAGCCACAACTGATACATCTGCAACAGGACTCCTGTAAGCAATGCTAAAGGAACATTGTGGAAGACTGGGAGGTCTTCAGTGAGATTGTACCTTCTAGCCATTAAAGGAAAAGCTCCATCTGTGAAATCTCATCAATATGGCTGTCTAAACAGGATAGGATTAATTCCAATACCAGTTGACATATTAGTGTACATAGGGAAAATATCACTAGGTCTCACCCCTAGATGAAGGGGTACATGCATTTAACTATTTCTGAGAGAGGAAAAATGAGTCTTCTCTGGGAATGAACCCCATTGTCAGTTAGGCACTTCAGAGTGGTCAGCCCTAGAAACAAAAACAAGCAGCCAAAACTGAAGGGATTCACCAGTTTTTATTTGTATATACTGACTTGTTTATGTATTTAGATAGATAGATAGATTGATAGATTGATAGATGATAGATTGATAAATGATTGATTGTGTGTGTGTGTGTGTACACACGTGTGTAATAACAGTAATTAAAGAAGAGAAGGCTGATAAGGCATGGGAGGGGAAAAAGAGAGAAGACAGAGGAGAAATAGTGTCATTTTTTTAATTTTATAAGAGTCATTAAAAATATTAATATGTTAAAAATATCATCTAAAACTTTGAGTTACATTCACTACTATAATAGTTATCATTCATTTTCAAACTTTAAAACTGTGTTGGGTAGTTTTATGTCAACTTAACATAAGGTAGAGTCATCTGAAAGGAGAAAGCCACAATTGAGAAAATGCCTCCATAACTCCATAAGATCAGGCTGTAGGGCATTTTCTAAATGAGTGATTGATAGATGAGGACCCAGCCCATTGTGGGTGGTGCCACTCTTGGGCTGGTGGTCCTGGGTTCTATAAGAAAGCAGGCTCAGCAAGCTATGGGGGGCAAGCCAGTAAGCAACTCCTGCCTTCATGTTCCAGCAGAGTTTGAGTTCTTGTCCTGACTTCTTCTATGATGAACCGTGATACAGAAGTGAAAGCCAAATAAACTCTTTCACCCTCAATGTGCTTTTGGTCGTGGTGTTTTATCACAGCAATAGTAACCCTAAGACAGAAAACAGTGTTTGTTCAACACTTTGTTATAATTCAGTGATGTATTTTAATAAGAATAGTAATCAATTCTTTTGTGTTATAGTCTTGCATTACACAGTTTAAGCAAAATGAAACAAAACCCAAATCTTACGTCTAAAGTTGTTTTGATGCAATGTTGGAACTTCATAGGTAAAAATAACCTTGTGCCTTTATAATTAACTCAGAAACAAGTCAACCACCAATAATTTAACAGAATTAGAAAATTCAAGTTGACTGGAAATGATTTTCAATTCTTCTAGAGAAATCCCAGGGAAGCATTCTCTTTTCTCTTTTGTCTTAGTCCTCTTCAGTTCTTTCTCCACTCTGGAACTAGGATGACTTTTTTAAAATATCCATCTGACCAAGTAGGTAAAACATTCCCTGGCCATAGTGGACACATTTGAATTCCCCAGAAAGTTCCTATCTCTAGCCTCAGAGCCTTCCAAAAAATCTTCTTTTTATCTGAATCCCTCCATGCTTGATATTAGCACATTTTAAATGCATGTTTAACAATCACATTGCTGCCACACACTAATAATTATTCAGCATGCACACCTTTATGTTACTTCTCCATTTAAAATTTATTATGCACCTTTCTCAGGCTTCAAAATCATTATTTCTAATGAATGCCTGGTATTTCCTTGAATAGATGGCATCATCGATTACTGAACAATTTTTTTTTGTGTCAGTATTTTTCAGTTTTTCAGTGTTATAAACTTGATAATATTCGTCTTTGTAAATAAAATATATTGTGTTTAGGTTGCTATCTAAAGCATCATATCCCAGAGCAGAACTTCCATAATCATAGCAATATAATGTTTTAAGACTTATAGTACTTATTTTAAAATTACTTTTCCAAAGTATTTGACAAAACTTGTTTCCACTGACGTTGTAAAAGGAAGCCTATTTCCACACAACTTTGTGGACATTTTTTCTGGATATGGAAGACGGTTGTTTGACTTGAACTGTTAGGGGACACCCAGGCAGGGGAATCAGGATCCATCCCTGGTGCATGGTCAGGCTTTTGTGAATCCGGTGCCTGTGGTGTGACACCTTGTGCAGCTTTGGTGCAGTGGGAAGTGGCTTGGACCTGCCTAGGCTCTGTGTGCCGGGCTCTGCTGACTTCCCATGGGAGACCTTGATTTGGGGCATGTGGGCATGTGGGCATGTGGGGTGGCTTGGGAGAGAGGGCTGTGGGGTGAGAGGAGGGAGGAGGTGGGATTGGTGGGTGGTATTTAGAATGAGTAGAAAATTTCTTAATAAAGAAAAATGAAAAAAAAGCATTTTCAAATATTTTTCATATATTCATATATTTTATATATTCATAAGCATTTTAAGTAATTGCAAACTTGGTAAAAGAATAATCATACTTCATGGTTTCTGTCACTTTATGCCACAAGCAAGCTCAAACATTTCCCATAGATTGGTTTACAAACCCTTGTAAACTGCTGTCTTGTTTACATTTTCTTTTAATCTGCAGAATATTTCTCAAATGTACTCATATTTATTGGTGGCTTTCCCTATTTGGTGACTAAACTGACTTAATGCACACACATACATATACACAGACAGCAGTACTGTGTTTAGTAATGCTGATTTGCACTAATGTAAGCAGACACTAAAAAGGAAAATAGTTTTCTTTTTGTAAGCAACAGCACTGATACTAAACATGTGCTTCAAAAATCACTTGGGACATTTGAGCTGAAATTTTCAGTAGGGAGAGACCATCTAGGTAAGAAAGAGGCCCCTTGGAACAGTTTAATCTTGATGATTACATTCTCAAAAGGAATCTGGGGAATGAATGTTTGTGAGTGACTGAAAAGGGAAGGAGAAAAATAAAAAGAGAAGTGAATAATTGAATTATAGTCTTAACTGTTGCCAAAATCAAATCAGTGAGTTAGCTAGAGGCTGAGCTGTTCATTTTATTCAAATTATGTCACAGGTCTCTGGGCTCTTTTTGTATGTGTCATTGTCCTTTGCTATTAAAATTCATCACTTAGTATTTATTCAGCTTTTACAACTGACTGCTTAGTGTAGGCTCTCTCCTTGCCTGAGTTAGCTGGGTGTCAGTGGCACAACTATAAAAATAGAGAGACAGAAAACAGCAGGGTAAAGGACTTTTAAGACACTTAATTGAATGTTTGACATGTATTCTAAGCATGTGACAGGTAATAATTAAGACTTCTTAATTAGTTTTTGAATATTGGGATGAGGAATAGTAGCAAAATTGAATAGTACCAATGAAAGACTGAATTACTATAATCAAAACATTCTTTTCTTTACACCAGGTAAAAGACTTTCACATAATAAGTGTACTACCTTTCTTTAGATATAAGAGAAATAGGAGTTGAATTGCCACAGTGATTAAAATCAAAGTTCTGGTCTAATTCTTATAATTAAAAGTATTCTGTAATGTTACCAAGGAACTTAAGAAATTAGGGTGGAATTTCTCACATGCAAGAAAGATTGCATAGTACAGCAAATGCTATTTCAGATACATTGCTGTGGGAATTTAATAATTTGACAGATAGGGTTGACATTGTATATATGAGGTAAAATAATATTACTAAAAATAAATAAATCTGAAACCATACTATTATAGATCATTTCTCTTTTTTTGAAACTACCAATTGTTCACATTAAGATAAAGACACCCCCAATTTATTCAATTGTCTCTTAAATACAACCTTATTCACTCAAGCTCTTTGGATTCCACTAAACTACATTATATAAACTTAATGTGCCTGCACCTGATATATGCTGATCTGTGCATCTCAGAAACTATTACCAATGTACTATGTTGAGGTTGTGTCTGTTCAATGGAATTTAACAGCAATCAGAATGAACCAGCAACTCCAATAAATTTCCCATTGTTTTGTTTCTTTCCCCATTGCTCAGTTGTGTGTGTAGTTTCCCTCTCCAAAGCCAAACAGCTGGGGCTTCCTTCACTATTACGAAGTAGTAACCGCCAAACTTCAGTTTTGAAAATTGCAAAATAGACAGAATTCTCAAGGGGGGCTTTGTCCCAGAGCATGTGGAATTTGAAAGGAAAAGCAGATGGAGTCCAGGAGAAAGACAGCTTGGTGATGATGATTTTAATTATTAACTGAAAATCAAGTGAGGCACATTGAAGGGAGGAAAGATTTAGGAATCTATTAGAGGGTCACCAGGAGAGGAAAGTTCTGTGCACTAGCCTAGTCTTCCTTAAGCATAAGCCATAGGCAAGAACCATAATGCTCTAAGTATCCAGAAGCCCAAGGACAATAGATGCGTGGACCATTCTGATTAGTGATGGCAGGAGACACAGATGGCTGGTTAACCCGTTAGGTGATCAGAAAGGACAGCCACCAGGGAATATGTGGCCTCTTCATGCAGCAGGACCCAGACAGGTGGCAGACAGCTTGAGCTGGGTTCTTTGTGTTTGATTTCTGACCTTATTTAAAATGACAGTTTTAAAATGCCTGTTAGGCCCTTACTTAAGCTTTTGTTGTTAGTGTTGTTTTGTGCTTCTTTTAGCCCAATATTGGTAAACGGGAATACTATATCAGGAAGCAAATTTTCAGTTTTTGCCTTGGTATTTTACTTATTTTTGACTTTTAAATGCATTTATTTTCATTTAAAATTTTTCATACAATATATTTTGATCATATTTCCCCCCACCTCCTCCCTGATACTACCCTCCTCCCTACCCACCCAACTTCATGTTCCCTCATCTCTGTCTCTGTCTCTGTCTCTGTCTCTGTTTCTGTCTCTCTCTCTCTCTCTCTCTCTCTCTCTCTCTCTCTCTCTCTCTCTCTTTCTCTCTCTCAAAGCTGAAAGACTGGATAAATTAAAATGAACTTTAAAAAAGACAAACGTACCAAAACAAAAGTGCACACACACACACACACACACACACACACACACACACACACACACACACACCACAAAACACCCCCCAAAACCAAGGAGTCTATTTTGTGTTGACCAACTACTCTGTGCATGCATTCTTTCCCTGAGTATGACTGATATACCCAATGACACTCTATTGAAGAAAACTGATTTTCCCTTTCCCAGCAGGTATTAATTGAAAACACCTTCTTGGTTAGAGGTGAGACTTTGTGTCTACTTCCCCTTCTCAGTGTCAATTTTGTCTGCTTTGAACCTGTGCAGGTCTTATGCATCCTGTCACAGTCTCTATGCATTCATATTTATCAGTAATGTTGTATCTGAAAGATGTTGTTTCCTTGGACTCATACACCATCTTTGGCTCTTACAATCTTTCTGCCACCTCCTCTTCATATATCCCTGAGCCTTGATGGGAAGGGTTTGATAAAAAGCATCCTATTTAGGACTGAATGCTCCGAAGTCTTTCACCCTTGCACATTATCCAGCTGTGGATCTTCATGTTAATTCCTACCTACTGCAAAAAAAAAAAGCTTCTTTGATGAGGGCTGAGTGGTGCTCTACTCTATGGATATAGCAATGTGCCATTAGGAGTCATTTTGTTGTTATGTTCTTTTAGCAGAATAATTGTAGTAGGTTTTCCTCCAGAGACTATGACCTATCTAGTTTCAGGTTCTTGGTCAGGTTAGCAGTATCAGATATCAGATCCATTCATGGACTGGGTATTAAATCCAACCAAAAAGTGGCTGGCAACTCCATTAACATTTGTGCATCTACTGCACCAATATATCTTAGAGGCAAGTCTCAAGTTTTAAGTCATAGAACTTATAACTGTGTGGCACTGATGATTGCTTTTCTCCTCCAGTAGCATGCAACGTACCTTCCAACACCAAGAACACTGCTAAGTAAAGGTGAAGCTTCTAGTTCAGTACCAGTTTGCGTTATCCATGTTCAATGACATATATAAGTGTTTTTTTTTTTTTTCAGCAATACAGTCTTACCATCAGGATAGGGAAAGTAAACCTGTAGCCTTGGCAATGGCCTGTATTGTTTAAGGGGTTCTGTGGAAACCCTTTTGCCAAGAACTCAACAAACAGTAGCCCATTCCTTGCATTGAAGGTTCCATTTGGTGGCATAAGCTGTCTAATTGTGTCATTGTCTCCCCAATTATATGGTGGTTCTGTTTAAATTCCTCTCATGTATGTACATAGTTTAGGAAGTACCTAAAGTAGTGGGTTCTACATGGCTTTTCAAAAGGCCTTTTGTGTTAGCTGGCCCTCCCCATATTCTCTCCTTTACCCTGCTTTTAAGCCCCCTCTCCATTAAATCCTTTTATTCTTGTTTCCCTCTTTATAACACTATACACTATTTTGCCCTCCTTATAAAATCCTTTCATCTTCATACCCACCCCAACCCTCAGTGCTGTACTAGCCACCTAATCACTATGGCTATTCATATTAAAAGAATATGTATTGGTAAAGAGTAATAATATATACAAAAGCATAATCTCAATTTTTCTTTGATATTTTAGTCATTCTCATTTCTCGAGGCCCTCAAAACTATTGTCTTTCCTTAAAACAATGGGAAGGAAATTTTCTGATGATTATTCCCCCCACCCCACTGTAGACAAATTGCTAAATGGCCTTATTAATAAAAATGCCAAGCCAGATATAGGGGTGAAAATCTGAGAGATCAGGGAAATAGGGAAAGCCACAGCTAACCTCACCTCACCAACTCCACAGGTTCCAAATGCGAGTGACTTCCTGTCTGCCCATGCCTATACGCCTTGCTATTCTGCCATCTGATGCTCTCTTTGTCCAGCTACATCACTTCCTCTTCCTGCCCAGCTCGGTCACTTCCTGTCTGTCTGTACATACCTCCAGACATCCATGGTTAACTAGTGTTAGAATTTAAAGCATGTTCCCAATGTGGCCTTGAACTCACAAAAATCCAGACAGATCCCTGCCTGCCAAGTGATAGGATTAAAGGTGTGTGCTACCATTGTCTGACTTCTATATAGTGGCTGGCTTTGTCCTCTGATCTCCAGGCAAATTTTATTGGGAGACACAGTATATTGGGGGATACAATACCTCACCACACCCCAATCTTCCTTTACGTACACTGGCTGCTCGTCCAGAATTCCCATCTAAATCACTTTCATATAGGGCAGCACACGAGCTTGTTTCTGTAAATGTGTGAAAGTGAAGGGCAGCTGTGTCAACAGCAGATGTAAGGGTGGGTGGATTTAGAAGGTGAAAACCCCTGTTGTAGTGTGTTTTATGTATTCTTTGAAATGCATTAAAAAGCTATAGGGAATAGTATCCATTAAAGGCCAGCACTGAAAAGGTGATGTGTAAGATAAGTTGATAACCTATGCATTGCTCGAGGCATTTTTGGATTTGTGGTTAATCCAATTGCTCTGGCTGCTCAGTTTTGCATTTAAACAAAAACAATTTTAAATGCTGTAAAATAAAACAGGGTTTGTTTTTGTTCTGCAACTGCAAAAAACAAGATTTCCAATCTGAACTTGCCGTTCGTATCAGATGCTTTTGACACAATATTTAACTAGTTCAGAAGAATGTGTTGTAACCTTTGCTCTTTTTATAATAGAGGAAAAGGTAAAAGGTGTTTGAGAGAGATGTCTTAGATAATAACTAAACAGGGTCAATTTCAGGCCAGGAATTCTGTGAGGCTATTCTAAAATGCTGTTCTTCTCAGATCAGAAAAATGTTAAGAAGTACAAGGAAAAACAGAAAAAGCAGGGGAACAAAGTTGAATATGTGATACCCAGGTTCCCACTCCGCTGCTGTATGTGGGTAAAATAGATTTCAGCTTAGTTCCTAACACACAAATATCTTGAAAAATGCTGGGTCAAACAGAGTAGAAGCAGAGTCTTTGCTACAAATCTTCCCAGAGACTTTTAACTGCTTCCATATATTCTGAAATGAAAATTTCAAGTGCAGTTCTTGCTAAAAGTCTTATATTATATTGAAGCCTCCTGTCCTTTTTATTACAGAGCATTTCAGGTGTTACTTGAGATAAAGGGCAGAGTTTCACAAGTGTGAGACTGAAGCAAGTGCTGTCATAGTGAAACTATAAAGGCATCAGTTCAAAGTTAGTAAGGCACAATTATATAAAGAAAGGATACTGTCATGGATTTGATTTAGTTTCTTTTCTTTTTTGATGTTTATTTATTTTTGTATTATGTATATGAGTTTTGATTAGAATATGTACATGTGTATAACATGCTTGCCTAGGACCAGTAGAAATCAAAAGAGGACATCAGAATCTTTGGGACTGGAGCTACAGATGGTTGTTATCCATCATGTCAATGTTGGGAACTGAACCCCAAGTCTTCTACAAGAGCAGAAATTTCTCTTAACTTCTAAACCATCTTTTTTACCCCTTAACTTCTGCGTGTTGGGTAAGAATACACTCTGGTTCAACAAAAATTAAGTAGCATTACTTTTAAAAGAACTCCCTGGAGTGATTTTAAAAGAAGACACTTCTTGGGGTGAGTCCTTGACAAATTATATGCCTCTACATGAATTCCCCCATATTATCATCTCATATAGCTGCTATAAAAATACCACTTATTGAGTAATCCATTAAAAGAAATGTATCACTCACAGCTTTAGAGGTTGGGAAGTCTATGCCAGCAGATAGATTCAGTACCGGATGAACTCCCATTCCTCATAGGTTGTACTTTCTCCATGACTCTATATAGATTGGAAGGGCTATCAAGGCTATTTCAGTCTTTTTTTCATGAAGGAATTAATCACAGACACGAAGATTAATTAGTACTTCCCACAAACTCCACTTTCATATCAGAACATTGAGAACTTGGTTTCAAAATGTGAAGTTGGGGGAATTCAAACATTCAAACCATACAGTCTATCTCATTATTCAGGTTTTTTTTTTTTTTTTTTTTTTTTTTTTTTGGTTTTTCGAGACAGGGTTTCTCTGTGTAGCTTTGCGCCTTTCCTGGAACTCGCTTTGGAGACCAGGCTGGCCTCGAACTCACAAAGATCCGCCTGCCTCTGCCTCCTGAGTGCTGGGATTAAAGGCGTGCGCCACCACCGCCCGACCCATTATTCAGGTTTTTGATCTGAGCAGTCAAGTATCTTCTTATTCCTTGACTGCAGCTGACTCATTATTCTAGCTTGCATTCTATTGCTATGATAATGACTGACCAAAAGCAACAAGAATGAAAAATGGTTGATTTTAGCTTATATGTCTGGATCACAGATCATCATGAAGGTAAGTCAAGGCAGAAGTTCAAGGCAGGAACCTGAAGGCAGGAATTGATGCAGACGCCATGGAGGGACACTGCATCCTGGTTTGCTCCATATGGTTTGCTCAGCCAGACTTCTTATAGCATCCAGCATCACCTGCCCAGAGGTTGTACCACACACAGTGAGCTGGAACTTTCCACATCAAATATTAACCAAGAAAATGCCCCCACAGTCTTGTCTACAGGTCAATCTGATGGAGGTATTTTCTCAACTGAGGTTTCCTCTTCCCAGATGGCAGCAGCTTGTGTCAAGTTGAAAACAAGAACAATAACAAAAAACTTACCAGAACACACAGCAAAGAGTAAAACATTGCTCTCTCAAGACTGAATAAGTCTGGTTATACTCATGGAATTGTGAGCTGGGTTCCTGTTTCTCTTGATAGTGATGATTAAGTAGTGGTTCTAAAATATGTTCCACTTTACTCTCACAAAATATTGGTTCCTGTGCCCCAAATATGGTCTGTACCTCAGAATGTCTTCTACTTGACCTATGTGAAGTATTTTTAGATGAAAATTAGAGAAGACTCACTGTACAGTACGTATCAGACACTCTACTTTTAATAAGAATTCCAGGAGAAACTTAGATATCCTCACCAGCAATGACCTTAAGATGTGTGTTTGAATACATATCTTTTGGCTGTTGAGATCTTCCTATTCCTACTCTTACAGAGGTTTGGTTCTTTAACTGTTTTGTGTTTCTATTTATGTGGATAAATGTCATTTCTTTTCAATAGAGTCATGTAAAAGTAGATATAGTAAGCTCTTTTTACCTGCAAAGAGAAAAACTGTAGTTGGTTGTTTTACTCTTTTGGCTCTTTGTTCTCTGAGGGGCCTGCTACCTAGCTCCCAAATAAATCACACACAGAGGTTTATTATTACTTATGAATGCCTGACCTTAGCTTGGCTTGTTTCTAGCCAGCTTTTCTAACTTCAATTATCCTGTCTATCTTTTGCCTCTGGGCTTTCACCTTTCTCTATTCTATATACCTTTCTTTACTTCTTACTACATGACTTGCTGTGCAGCTGGGTGGCTGGCCCTTGATGTTCTCCTAATCTCTTTTTCTTGCTCCTCTATCTTTTCCTAGATTTCTCCTTCTATTTATTCTCTCTACCTGCCAGCCCTGCCTCTCTTTTCTCCTGCCTTGCTCCTGGCCATTCAGCTCTTTATTAGACCATCAGGTGTCTTAGACAGGCACAGTAACACAGTTTCACAGAGTTAAACAAATGCAACAGAAAAGAATGCAGCACATCTTCACATCATTAAAAAAATTTTCCATAGCATAAACAAATGTAACACTTCTTTTTTTTAAATTTTTTTTATTTTTACTTTGCAATACAATTCAGTTCTACATATCAGCCACGGATTCCCTTATTCTCCCCCGTCCTGCCCCCCTCACCTTTCCCCCAGCCCACCCCCCATTCTCACCTCCTCCAGGGCAAAGCCTTCCCCGCAGACTGAGATCAACCTGGTAGACTCAGTCCAGGTAGGTCCAGTCCCCTCCTCCCAGGCCGAGCCAAGCGATCCTGCATAGGTCCCAGGTTTCAATCAGCCGACTCATGCAATGAGCACAGGACCCGGTCAAATGTAACACTTCTTAAGCTAATATTCTACAACAGAAAAAACACCTTAACTGATACAATAGGTTGAATTCCCTAGAAGGGAGTTATAGCACAAAGTGCTCACAAACTTACTTGATTACTGAATGCTTTTCTTTCAAAAAACCTCCTCTTTAAAGCAGTGTTCTGCCCCATATGATCTGGGGAAGTACTTATTTAAGGTAATTAATTTAACAGTGGTGTGGATTTCCTACAGGCTACATACTGAATATTGGATTTAAAGCTCAATTTCTAAGGGTTATACTAATTGCTTTCTTATATGCTCATAGAATTAGGGATACTGAGTAATGTTACACACAATTAATATGAATAAATGAAGCCTTGGTTCCCCATTTTAGGATCAGTCTAGGGAAAAAGAAAACAGGGCTCCCCTTAAAAGACACAGTGTGATTTTTACTCAGGGAAAGAACTACTCACAGGGATATCATTATGCAAACATAAGCAAAAAAATAAAACCTTAAGTATTATTAGTTGAATTGACAAAAAATATAACATTATCTTCCAAAAATCTGGAATATTCTTGAAATGTAGAGAAGTGATGAGATAAAATGTAGTAGAGTAATATCAGAGATTGGTAAAAGCTAAACTCAGTCACTTGTTAGTTCTGTCACTTTGAATAAGATCCTTTGCCTTAAACCTAATTGTAATTCTATCCAATGGGGAAATTATTTTTTCTCTTATTTGGGGGTTAGAACTAATTGAAATGCTAAGCATTATATGAAATATCACTCCTAAAGGTATTTCTACATGCCAGACACTATGGTAAGCCCTCTAAGTGTATATAATTTTTTAAACAGTTCTTTTTTGGGGTGGTTGCTACTCTTATTGTTTTCCATTTTATAATATGGAAATCTGGGTTCAAACTATTGTGCAGAAGGAAAAAATCAGGATACAAACCTTGACTGCTGTGAATGATTGGTCAATAAATAAAACACTGATTGGCCAGTAGCCAGGAAGGAAGTATAGGTGGGACTAACAGAGAGGAGGATTGAGACAACAGGAAAGCAGAGGGAGACACTGCCAGCCACCACCAGGACAAGGAAAGTGTAAGGTACCAGTAAGCCACGAACCACGTGGCAAAGTATAGATTAATAGAAATGGGTTATTTTAAGATAGAAGAAGTAGATAACAAGAAGCCTGCCACAGCCATACAGTTTGTAAGCAATATAAGTCTCTGTGAGTTTACTTGGTTGGGTCTGAGCTGCTGCGGGACTGGCAGGTTAGAGAGATTTGTCCTGACTCTGGGCCAGGCAGGACCAGAAAGACTCTAGCTACACTTGACTGTCTGACTGTCTGCATATTTTAAGCACCAAGTATTTACCAATTTTCTCCATAATGATTCTTTCATCTTCTTCACTAGCTATTGATGAAAAAAACATGGCTGATTCCACTTACAATAGAAAGGAAAAAGTTAATGTGTGTAGTTTTCATTGGTGAATATAGCTTCTGTTCTTGTTCAAGCTAGCCATCTTTGAAAGGATGACTTCAGTGGGAAGAAAGAGGGTTGAAATACCAAAAGAATGATGTAAAAAGAATTAACAATAACCTCACCACACACATCATAATAAGAAGAAAGATGAAGTAGTAGAAATTAGGGAAGATTAGTGAAGGAATGTCATTTGAAGAGATAATTTTAACAATAGGAGTATAGATTAGTAGGAAACTGTCAGTTAATATAATCAGAGATACCATGTTCAAAGTGTGTGTGGAAACGATGTGCAAACTTATTTGTTTGGATAGAGTACAGAGTTTGCTTAAAGTGTGTAAGAATAATAAGTATGGCTAGGTAGAGAATGAGGAATGAGAGAGAGAGAGAGAGAGAGAGAGAGAGAGAGAGAGAGAGAGAGAGAGAGAGAGAGAGAGCAAAGATAAAGTCTTCTCCTTCACTCTCAATACTGGATCTAAGATCTAATAGTTATTGTATGGTACTCTTTGGGTAATACTAACCTAATCATTTTACTTTCATAAATCATTTAATACTGAAACCAACCATATAAAGTTGGCACAATTACTATTTTACCATTGAGAAAAGCAAGACACATTGGGGGTTTAATAATTTCCTAGGTAACTAAGAAATAGAGGAACCACACTAATTAAGCTTCAGACACTGTGACCTGTAGTACTAGTATGTAGTATTACCACATTGTATTTATTTATTTGTTACTCCCTTTCACAGAAAGTTAAACTTATTTCTTATTCCTTTGTTATTAAATCAATGTGCCTCTGCCTGACCTTTAAGCACCTTTATCATCTTGTAGTGTTTGGTCATTTGTCCACTCTTCAAAATGGGCACCTTCCTGTACCAGATAAAATGGTTCCCTTACTTAGAATGCCCTTCCTCTGCCAATGCATGACTCTAGATTAAAATTAAAATTAAATTTAAAATGTACCTGTTGTTTCCAGTAAGCCACCTCTGAAATTTTCAATTTATTATCAATTCTAAATTATTACTTTTCCTCACAAAATTGTGTTTTCCAATGAACTTTCTCCTTTGTAAACTTACTCAATAAGGAATATTGAGTCTATGTGCTACAATATATGTGTACTAAATGAATTGTCGACATAGAATGATGTTATCTGCATAAATGATCTATTCATTTAATGTTGACCACCATATAGAATTGATAGTAAAATGAAAACAACACAAAAACAATAGAACAGGTTTCTATTGTCATCCATGTTTTTAAGAAACAGATTCACTTTGAAAATTTCATATTTTCTAACATAAAAATGTAACCTCAGACTATTAATATTCTTCCTAACAGTAAGTATCACTAATGTTGGAGAGATTGAGACTCATTTTCTTGCTTGTGAAAATCAGATCAACAGTTCAAAAAACAACAGAACTTAGCTTAGAAATAAAAGTGTATTAATCATGCCTTTTTTAGGCAATTATTTTAATTATACAGAGCCCTGCAGAGATTGTTTATTTCATAATTACTGAAAAATGGCAACTCTCCCACATAATACCCTTTCCTTTTGAATATGGAAATGCCCTTCCACAAGTGCAGATATCTGCTTGGCAACTAGACAATGGGGAAGATTTCCATTGGTACTTACTGGATGAAGTCAGTCAGTCCTCACTAATTTAGCCAAGGTTCACTCTGCCAATGGCAAAACATGTTTGTCCCTGTAGCTAAACAAACACTGGATTATTCATTTTTTTCTTTTGGCAAAGGCCACTGTGAAATTGCCCGTAGTTCTTGTTTATTATGAATTACTATTGGGGGATATCCTCTAATTAAAGGAAAATTATTCACAATAATACAGATACATTTAAACAGTTTAGAATGTGTCCTTATTGTTTTGGGTATAATCTTACTTTTGTGAGGTCTGATTAAAGGAACTAAAGTGACCTTGTGTTTATGCAGAGGTTGAATAGATAACACATGACTCTTTATTGAAACCTTAAAGTGACACTGTAAAGACTGCTCCTAGTTTCTGCCCTCACAAATACCATTCTGAAGTTGGCAGGCAGTTCAGTGCTCTCTGAAACTGTGGTAGATATGAAGCATCTGATTATGTACACTATATAGAAAAGGGACAAGAAAGATGCTTGAACTTTATCTGGAATTGTAGACTTGGTAAAGTAAAGTGCACAGCACTTTTTTTTCTGTTCAATGACCTTAGCTGATTAAACAAGGTACTGCTGAGAACGATGTACAAGGGAGTTAGGAATGAAACAATAATCTGAATGCTTGGGTTCTCATTTCAATTATGAGCTATTTGACATTACTCTTCTCCTTCATAACCTGGTGTAAATGTTGGTTGGAAGTGCAGACATAACATACTTAGTAATATACTTAGCAAACTAGCCAAATAATATGGAAATGTGATTTTTGGACTAAGAAAATCACTAAGACAGAGAGTATGGATGACTCAATTATCTCTTTACTTCTCTTGGACATCATAAAAGTTCAGAAAAAATGTTCTCTAAGTGGGGGGACAGTTTCATCATGTGCATTCAAAAATTTTATAGAGGACAGCCCATTACTATGAGGCAAGTGAGTTAATTCCCCTAAAGCAAGTTATTCAAGATAAAAACAGGAGTGGACCCAATAAAGCTATATCTATAAAACTTTTAAGGCACTGTTCAGTGCATAGCAAACAAACCAACCAACCAACAAACAAATAAACTGCAGAGGCTCAAGTGTTAAGAATAAGGCTGCTAGGGTCAGACCATCATTAAGCTTCAAATCCCGGATGGCTCCTTAATTGCTGTGTTAAATTCCATAATTCATTCAGCCTTGCTAATATTAAAATGTGTAGTCTGAAAAACAGATGAAAGTACCTAAATCACAGAGTGATTGTAAATATATATAAAAGAAGGCTTGGAACAAAAACAATGTAATAAATATGTTTCATTCACTGACAAATGCTTGAATAACATTTACCATACATCTGGTACTGTCCTTCTTTGTCAGGATACAGTGGTAAACCAAGACATAAAGCAGTTCTTGCCTTCACAGATCAAGTAGTCTAGTAAGGAAGACAGATAAACAACACAAGAACAGAGAAGAACTATCAGCTGTAAGTGTTATGCAGAAACTAAAGCAAAAAAAAAGGATTAATAGGAGATGGTTGGGAAAACACATGCTATTTGGCTTAAGGTTCTCTAGGAAAGCACTTGCTAAGAAATTGGGAAGGTGAAAAAAGGTGAAACTACTTCTGGAAGACAGAGCAAGATGACAAATGTTCCAAGTGAAGGAAGTGTGCTCTAATAAAGAACTTTGAGGGGCCCAAGAAAAAGGAGATGAAAAAAGAGAGGTAACCAAGGCCAGATCATGTTGAGTTATGTGAAATAGCAACTATTACTGTTGTTATTATTGTTAAGCTCCAGGGGTTTTGATTATTGAAGTAATACTTTATCCCATTTAGTAAATCCTTTTAAGATCCCACAAAGCAGGAATTCAGGACAATAATAATAGCAATAATGGTTGACTTTATAATTTGACCTCCCAGGAATTATTTTCACATAGATGATCTCATTTCCTTCTTCCAATGCTCTGTAAGTTAGATAATGGCAAGTATCTTTCTTTTTGAGGAGACAGGTGCACAGAAGATTAAGCCCCTGTGAACAGTCACATAGCAAGGTGTGTGGGAAATATACAGAGTGACATCAGACCCTAACTTTATTTCTGCTATGGCTCTCTGTCTTGTTGTCTGGGTAACAAAAGTGGTCAACTAAAGAGGATGTGATTTAACAAAGAAATAGAGGTCAGTTGCACAGTTACAGATAAAATTCAGGATCTTGATTTCATTTTCTTAATATAATCAACACCTGAATTCACAGAGCTTAGTTGCTATTGAAGAAATAATAATTTGTTCTTAGTATGTGTGAATATCATGAATAAAATTTAAGTTCAAAACTGTATCTTTGAAGAGTCAGTACGAATTCATATTTGATGTTGCTTTTCATATGATAAGATTCTGTAAGATGTGAGTATTGCTTACTCTCACCCTTTGGTGTTTTCCATTTGTTCAAGGATAAAGTAGACTTAGGAGAGACAACATCTGAATTTGATTGAACAAAAAGATAATCTTATTTAGGAAGAATGATACATTTCAAACAGAGAGATGCTGGAGCTTGGCACCAAGCCATTCTCTATATAACATTTATTAAGATGTATCAGATGCTGACCAAGTCTATTGTGAAACAGAAGACACAGCACCAGACTGTTACTTTGCCTTTCACTTTAGATATTTAAGAGGTTATTTGTTAAGACAAACATTGTCCAATGATATATGTGTGTATCAAAATATCAAAATATCACATTGCATTCTTCAATTTTGTATTATTATTATGTCAATTCAGAGTAAAACATTTAAAAATTCAATATTACACTGAATTCCAAATATAGCATAAATTAAAACAAAAGATAGCCTTGCGCATCAATCAAGATTTTGTTGTTTTCTTTACCTCTTGTTGCTGATTGTTCCTGTCCTTTCAACAACAGGAAGTTTTGATGTGACTACTTTTGTTTGAGCCCTCAGATAAGACAATCGAGTTTTCAGTCCTAATCACATTAATATTCCATTGATATTTTCCAAAGATGCCCAATTTTCTATTGTGAATTACATTCCACTAAGGTTCATATATCAGTTGTTTAATCTGGGCAATAATATTGTATGTATGGTAAATATTATAGATTACAGTGCTGTGGGATGGTCTGTACGTGCTCTGATTGGTCAATAAATAAAACACTGATTGGCCAGTGGCCAGGCAGGAAGTATAGGCGGGACTAACAGAGAGGAGAATTGAGAGAACAGGAAGGAGGAGGGAGACACTGCCAGCTGCCACCATGACAAGCAGCATGTGAAGATGCTGTGGTCTGTCAGACTGCTGGGACTTGGCAGACCTAGAGAGAAAACTCCGCTATGAATGGCGCCCAATGTGTTGGCAAGAGTTTCCACCTAAAACCTGAGAAAAAAGATTCTAAAACAGAGCTAAAAACAGTTCCTAGTTGTCTCTTTCAAGCCAGTGGCAGCCTGCATTTTGAGCTACTATGGTGGGTTCCTGGCATGGCGCTCTACCTGCAGTATGGCAGGAATGAGGCCTCTGCAAGTGGCACATTAAGCTGCGTGGTGGATTTAGCCTTTGCAGGTACAAAACAAAAAAAAAAAGAGGTTTCTGGGCTACACGCTGCTTTGATAGAATCATAGACCCACTATTTCTGAGAGTTGATGGCTCCCAGAGCTGGCGGAAAAAGTACCACCACCATGTTGGGAAGCTGAAGTAGGCGGAGCCAGCAGCCACAGTGCTGGTTCAGTCTTAAAATGCTGCAGTTTAAAGCAGTAGGTTCAAGGTAATATAAAAAATAAGCCACATAAAGATGGCTACCACACAGAGAATTTGGATCATGTTCACTTTGATATTTGTAACTGAAGAAAAACATTTGATTGCAAAAGCTGTTGAGTTATGCCAAAACGTATATTTTAAAGGTACCTTAACTTCAAAATTTGGATGTAAGGATATGTTGCTTTGGAAAGGAGGCTCTGCTTTTGTTTCTACAGAAAGTCAGAGGCTATGGATTTGTTCCAGATTAAGATACATCAGGTTTGACCAGCCAAGACCACCTGAAAGGTCTCCGATGACACCATGGCCCAGATGATCCAACATCCAGTACCATTTCAAGGCAACTGGCTCAGATGATACACCCTCACAGACTACTCCATAATCCTAAAATTTTCTTTGTGTCCCCCTCCAGCAGGAAGTAGTAAGAGAAGCTACACCCAAATTCCCAAATATACCAAGCTGACTTTGGAGATGTGTAAAAGTTAAAACCTTCCTTTTTTAAAAAAAAAAAAAAAAAGAAAGAAAAGAAAAGGGGAAGTGCTGTGGGATGGTCTGTACGTGCTCTGATTGGTCAATAAATAAAACACTGATTGGCCAGTGGCCAGGCAGGAAGTATAGGCGGGACTAACAGAGAGGAGAATTGAGAGAACAGGAAGGAGGAGGGAGACACTGCCAGCCGCCGCCATGACAAGGAACATGTGAAGATGCCGTGGGCTGTCAGACTGCTGGGGCTTGGCGGACCTGAAGAGAAAACTCCAGCTACATTACAGTATTATAAAATGCAGTTTTAGTCCTCAAGACATTTGTAATCAAAATAGGGAAACTAAGCATGTACAAATAAAATTTTAATAATATAAAAGAGATTTATAATGTATATCAAGCCATTTTGGTGAAATTGATAGTCTTGCATACTAAATATATGTTGGCTTTATAGAATTTCCTATTTCAAAATGTCTCCATCTTGAAAATCTGTAGAAATAATAATAAAATAAGAATAATTACTACAGAGCCAGGTGATGGGGGTGCACATCTTTAATCCCAGCACTCAGGAGGCATAGCCAGGAGGATCTCTGTGAGTTCGAGGCCAGCCTAGTCTACAGAGCGAGATCCAGGACAGGCACCAAAATTACACAGAGAAATCCTGTCTTGACAAACCAAAAAAAAAAAAAAAAAAGAATAATTACTACAACATAGCACAAGTAAATTCAGAAGGTTCTTTAGCATTCAAAACCAAATGTGTTGTTTCTCTGCTAAATCTTACCTGTAATACTGCAACAGATGTGTAGGCAGGTAACTTTTTGTACATGTGAAAAATTTACAAAGCGGGTAAGTTATTGTTGTCCGTTCAATACTGTAGAAAATGTTTCACATACAATTATAAATGGTAGTTAAGCATCACTCACATTTTACTATGTCCTTGTATATATGGGGGAAAGGGTATTTTTAATTACTTTTCTTATCTGTAATTATATTGTAAATGAAATTATTCTCATCACTCACTGTTTACCTTATGTTTCCTCAGTCTATAAAACACAGCTGTTAATTGCATATTGGTTTTATTCCCTGCAACTTTTGCTTCAGCAATAGGGTCTTATTGTTAAGTTATGGAAGATAATCAAAATCTATGGCAAAAGCCTGTAATAGTTACAGGTATATAGAGCCTCACAAGCCAACAAGAATGCCAGTACATTTATTGTGAAGGGAGTTTGGATTTTGCCAAAAGCCTTTTCTGCATTTAATGAGATTATGATGTGGTTTCTGTTCTTGAATCTATTATGTGGTATATTACTGTGGTGATTTCAATGAAGAGTTCTCAATAGTCTTGGGCAATTAAATGCTTGGTCCCCAGTTGGGGGCACTGTTTTGGAGAATAAGAAGGTGTGGTCTTCTTAAAGTAAATGTGCCCCTGGAGGCAAAATAAGTTTTCAAAGTATTGCAACATGCCCAGTGAGTTCTCTCTGTTTGATGCCTGTAGTTCAAGATGTGAGCACACAGCTGTTGTTCTAGCCACCGTGTCTACTGCCGATTGTCTCCTCTAAACCATCATGAAATTTAACCCTCTAGAACTATAAACACAAATAAACTCTTCCTTCTACAAGTTAGTTTCCTTTTCCCATGGTATTTTAATATAGCAATATAAAAGTTTCTAATACAATTATGTTTATTGTTTTATATATTTCAACAATATTTTTGGGATGAAATAACTTGATAGTATTTAATATTCCTTTTTGTGTGTTCTTTAATTTGCTTTACAAGTATTTTATTGAAAAACTTTCTATCTATATTCATCAGAGAGATTGGCCTATAACCAATCTTTGTCTGATTTTGGAATCAGGGAAGTACTGTTTTTATAAAAAAGAATTGGAAGTTTTCTTTTCTTTTTTATTTTACAGATTAATTTGAGGATGATTTGTGTTAGTTTTTTGAAGACTTGGCAGAGTTCTGCAATGAATCCATCTGGCCCTGAGATTCTTTTAGTTGGAAGATTTTTAATCACTGATTCTAACTTATTGTTATAAATCTATTTAAATTATTTGTTTTTATTTAACTTTTGTGAATTATGGATATTTGTATATATGTACTTACATACATTTTAGAGTTTCCAATTCAATGTACTACAAATTTTAAGGTTTGTACTTATGGTTCTTGGAAGTTCTTCAGTATCTATTGTAATGTGTCCCTTTTCATCTCTAAGTTTATTAGTTTTCGTCTCTTAATAATTAAATGGTATACCTGAACAACAGCACAACACAGTAGCTGTGTCTAGCACTCTATCTGGCCACAAGGGAATAAAGAGGGATATCAACATCAATAACAACTACAGAAATAATTCACAATCATGGAAACCAAGCAACACACTACTAAATAAAAATTGGGTCAAGGAAGAAATCAATAAAGAAAGCTAAATCTTCTAGAATTGAATGAAGATGAAAACAAAACATACTAAAATTTGTTGATACAGTGAAGGTGGTCCTAAGAGGAAAGTTTATACATCAAAAATTCTATAGTGAGAGTTTTCATTAGTCTTTCTGTTTAACTGACTGAAATTTCATTTCAAGTTTTATTTCATTTTTTCTTTTCTTCAGAATTTCTGTCTTTCAATAATTCAATTTTCATACCTTGAATTGTTTCCTTTACTCTATTCTACTTTTTTTCCACAATCATTATTCTGGCATTTACTCATATAGTCTTTAAGTTCCTTGCTCTTATTTATAATTGCTGTTTTGAAATAATTGCCTTGTGTTTCATCTAAGTTGCTTTTCTAATTGACATTACTATGAGAACATATTATCTTAGTTATTCATGTTGTTTGTGATTTTTCAATAAGACTTAGACAACTAGTGTTGAGTCTTCAGTATGGATATCTGTACTTACCTTTGTTGAGTGAGTGTTTCAATCTCTGTTTGCTGTTATCACAACTTTTCAGGTTATAAATCACCTAAACAGTATTTAGGGTTCAGTGTAGATGTTCATTGAATGGAGTGTCAAATGTGGACCCAGCTGTGAATTGGTGCAGCTTTTTAGAGCAGGTACAAACCTTCGGTAGAATTAAAGTATTAATACTGGTGATCCCCAAAATCTGTGGAAAGTTCATGTGTTCTACAGTTAGTCCTTTCATGGCAGGGGCTGGGGTCATGATGAGAATGGGTGGTGTTACCTGGGAGAGATGCCTAGGACACATAGTCCTCAGTCTGTAGTGGTAGAGTGCCATCAGGAGAGTGTGGTGCATATTTAGATACAGGGCATGGAATTCACACAGTCCTCAGGTGACAGGAAATAATGGCAACAGTAGTGAGTGTTCATATATGAAAGCAGAGTTCAGGGAACTAATTGGATTACTTCTTAATGTCAGAGACAACAGTACATGCTATTCTAGTACTTGGAACCTATCAGAAGGCCTTGTCTCTACTCGGAATCAGAGGGTAAGTCAGATTCCATTTTTTAACCAAAAGAAGGTAGTTTTTCCCTTAGTAGGTCTCAAAAGAGTCCTAATTATCCATGCCTCCAAGGCAACTGTAATGTTCTTTCCTGGAGAACTGATATCCTAAATTTATTTAGGAGATGAGCTAAAATTGGGGAATAGATATAACCTAGTCTCACAATGAAAGTATAGAAATATAATTCAAAACTATTCACCAGAAGGATTTATATGACTAGAGTTTGGGTCACACCCTCATTTATAGCCTCCAGGCACAGGTGTTCATTTAAGAGCAAAGATGATAAGACATAAGATCTCCCTCTGGCATTCCTGGTCTCTTGCCAAGACAGAAGCAAGACATTTTCAACTTTTTCAACATTTCCAGCCAAGGATAAGAATTAGAACTGTGTTCTTTTGGGGTCTCTGAACCTAAATCTTCCTGACCTGTTTCTGTTTCCTGTCCTCATCATCAACAATGAGCATGATAATATTATATTACATTAATATATGACATTGTCATAATGAAACCAATTCTTTGGTAAAATTAATATAAACTAATGAAATAATTCTTAAAAAATACATTTTCTAACTGAAAACATTTTGTTTTTTTCTTTGACTTGATGGGTATTTAAGAGTATATTGTTTAACTTGATTATATTTGAGAAATTCCTAGGTATTTTTCCTGTGTGGATTTCTAATTTTTATTCTGCTATCCTTGGGTGAGGTATTCTAATTGATGTGTCAGTCTTTCAAACTTGATTAAGACTCATTTTGTAGACAAACTAATCTGAAGAATACATTGTGTGCACTTGAGGGAAATGTATAGTCTTATGTTGTTAGATGGAATATTCTGTTAAGTCAAATTGGCTTATAATATTTTTGAAGTTCTCTATTTCTTTATTGATTTTCTGCCCAAGTGTACTATTCATTATATTAAGGGAGGTATCATAGTTTGAATATTTTCTTGTCCTCCAAAATCATGTTAAAATTACTCCTCAATTCAACAGTAATAAAAAATCCCTCAGATATTGATTAGAGCATGATGGCATCCTCATGTGTATATGAATGCCTTTGAAAGGGTTCACTCATTCTTCTCCATTTCTTTCTCCATGTGAAAATTAAGCATCCATTTTCCTCTAGAGAATACAAGAAGTAAGGTACAATCTTTTAATAGACACAAAGGGCAATTCCATGCAAAGAATAGCTTCTACAGTATTATAGGCCAATAAATTAACTATGGATAACAAGAGTTAATTCAAATATTTAAAAATTGTTAATACATATTTTGCATGTCCCCCCAAACCAACAAAAAATAAGTACACAAGATAGAAAATATGTCATTTTTGAGGTCAGTGAAGTGACTCAGCAGGTAACAACATGAGTTTAATCTCTGGAAGCCACATAGTGGAAGGAGGGACCTGACTCCTTCAAGTTATCCTCTGGCCTCCAACTTGTCCCAATAAATGGAAGTATATTAGATACTCTGGTCTGATTACTATATACATAACTGAAATATCACAGTATATCCTTTACAAATATTCACTAATAAAAGCACCTTCTTAGAAGCATACAGTGAATATGTGGATGTATCTTGAGTGATCTTGATTTTACCCACACACCAAATTATGAGAAATAAATTTTAAAGATATTTTTGTTTACAGACTTTATGTATATGAATGCTTTGTTTGCATGTACACCAGAAGAGGACATCAGATACCATTAGAGATGGTTGTAAACCACCATGGCTTTTTGGAATTAAACTCAAGTCCTCTACAAAAACAGAGTGGCCAGTCCTCTTAACTGCTGACCCATCTCTGCAACCCATAAATAAATATTTATTGTTTAAAAAAATACCAACTATGGTTTAAATATGACACAAAGTAGATAGATGTGGGTGAGAAAGACCCATAATCCCAGATACATGAGAGGATGAGTTAAAAAGAGTTCAAATTTTAGTCTTGCTTGAGCTATATGGTGAGTCTATGTGTCAAAATAAAGTTAAAAAATACTTAGGAATTTAGCTTAATGATTCATGTGCTTAGCAAGTGCAAGGTCCTGGATTCAATCCCTAGTACATTTAAAAACACATGAGGTATTAAAGTATCAAGCTATTCTACAACACTATGTTTTGTATTAGTCAAATTTTTGCATATCCAGGCTTAATTTACAAGTATATAGGCATATATATTTATTTATATTTAATATGTTTCTTGATGTATCTAAACTTTTATCAATATATGTCATTCTCTGTGAGTTAAAAATGTTCTTAGTTAAAATCAATGTATTTTCTAATAATCATATATCTATCTAGTATTCTTTTGGGTGATATTTTCATGGATTTCTTTCTAGATTTTTACTTTTAATTTGTTTCTCAAGTACATTTTTCATACAGAGTACATAGATAAAACATATTTTGTGAAGGAAATAATTGTTTTGGATTTCTTTGCTTTGTTTACTTGAGAAAGTGTCCTGATAAGATCCCCAGCTGACATAGAACTCATACAGACAAGGTTAGCTACAAACTCTGCTTCAGCCTTCCCAAGAGTTGAGAACAGATGAGCATCACCATGCCCAGCCTAAGTCCATTCTCTTAATCTCAATTTTTTTCAATTGGAGCATTTAATCTATTTATAAGAAATAATAATTACTTTTAAAATCTGTTTGTTGTCTTTATCTTTAATGAAATTATATATAGTGCATCACCTTTTTCTGCATTTCTGTGTAGTGCAGGAGGAGCAATACTAATCCCCAAATTTGAAATCTGTAATGTTTCTAATGCTGAAAATCATGTCTGTGTTGTGGAAAATTCTATACCTGACTTCATTTGAAGACTTACAGTACAAAGACATTTTTACTGAACAGCCAATAGGAAATTACCTTCACATCATGAATGTAAGGTGTTTATAATGTCAAAGTAAATTTGTGTTTAAATCTGGCATTATTAGACCATGTTTCCATCCTTTTGCCCAAGATATATCATGATGTACATGCAAATTTTTCAAAATCCAAACAGAAATTCAACAACTAAAACATTTATGGGCCCAAAGCATTTTAGTTAAGATTTTTTGAACCAGTATACCTATGTTAGAACAGACTTCCACAATAATTAGTCAATGAAATCTCCCCTGCTCCCTCCAGAACCTGAGCCTAAAGATACATCCTTGGATGTAGCTGGAGTTTTCTCCAGTCCCACTTGGGCCTGCAGCTGCTAAGACCCAAGTAAATACACAGAGACTTATATTACTTATAAACTGGCCATGGCTGGCTCCTTACTATCCATTTTTTATATCTTAAATTAACCAATTTCTAACAATCTATAAGTTGTCACGTGGCTTGTGGTTTACAAGTACTTTCACATCATGCTTCCTCTGTCTCTGGCTTGCGACTCCTGACTTAGCCTTCCTGTTCCCAGAATTCTCCTCTCTGCTTATCCCACCAATAATATACTTCCTGCCTGGCTACTGGCTAATCAGCATTTTATTTATCAATCAATCAGAGCAACACCTTCACAGCATACAGAAAGACATCCCCAGCACTTGAAACACAGGATAATGCTTTCAGAGTTTCCAGCAAGCTGGGAAAAATGTGTTCCTGTGTTTCAAATCCATCTGTTCTAACAGATTCTGCTAAAGACTCAGAAACATAGAGCTGTGTGTTTTTATACTATTTGCCAATGCCTTTCTTATTGCCTCCAAAGTAAATTTCATCCATAATTTGTATATTATCACATGTGTGAAGACTAATGTTTCCTAGTGATAAATGAATTGGATAGAAAGACCCATTAAGTAGAATATTGAGTTAAGAAGTATGTTCAAATATACACAAGAGATTGATTTATAATGAAGTTATTTAAAAATCAATTCCACCACTCTAATCCCAGCACTTGAGAGGCAGAGGCAGGCAGATCTCTGTGAATTTGATGCCAATCTGGTCGACAAAGTGAGTTCCAGGACAACCAGAGAGGTTATGCAGAGAAACACTCTCTTGAAAAACCAAATTCAAAAAAAGAAAAAGAAAAGAAAAATTAACATATACTCCTCAAAAAAAAAAGTTAATTTTAATATTCTTTGTAAAAAAAAAGCTGGATACACACTCATAACTTGTCTCATTATGATAGTCAAAGTAGATTTATCAGATATTGGGTAAAGCTAAACTAAGAGAATAGTAGACAAAAATAGGTATGCCAGATAGTGAGGAAATTTAAACTAAAATAGATGCTAGTAGAAATGGTTTAGAAACTAGTGTCTACTTCTAGAGATGGAATCACTCACAGGACACACAATGATAAAAATACAAGTACACTTAATGTAAGAAGACAGAGTGGCAAAGATCAGCTGCAGTAGATTCATGTCTCTTACCCACATTTTCTTAGGTGAAGTACAGATGAATTAAAAAGACTTGATACTGGAATTCAGCCATTTCACTTGCCTTAGGCTTCAGGAGAATCTATGAGTTTTTATTTACTTATATGTAAGTAGGAAGAGTAAATTCATATTTAGGGTTTGTGCTGGCTTGTTTTATGTCAACTGGACATATTCTGGAGTCATCTGAGAGGAGAACCCCATAAATAGAAAAATAATCCCATAAAATGAGGCTGCAGGCAGGTAAGCTTGTAGGTAATTTATTTAATTAGCGATTGATGGGAGAGGGTTGGACTCATTGTGGATGGGAATAATTCTACATTGATGGTCCTGAGTTCCATAAGAAAATAGGATGAGCAAACCATAGGGAGCAAAAGCCAACAAACAGCACTCCTCAATGGCCTCTCCATCAGCTCCTGCCTCTAGGTTTCTACCCAGTTTGAGTTCCCACCATGGTTTTCCCCAGTGGACAGTGATTTACGATATGTAAGCCAAATAACTCCCTTCAAGTTGCTTTTGGTTCAGGATTTTCATCACAGCAGTAATAACCCTAACTGGGCTTACTTGGATAAAGAAAAATTACTATTCTGTCCAATGATGAGATGTAATCAGTTTGCCATTAATTGAATGCCTTGTAGCTGGGGTTATCCTGTTCTTGACTGGTCCATGGTCAGGAGAAGTCTCTCTCACCCACCAGTCACTCGGACCCAAGCAAACACACAGACACTTATATTGCTTATAAAATGTATGGCCATTGCAGGCTTCTTGCTATCTAGTTTTTATAACTTAAATTAACCCATTTCTATAAATCTATACCTTGCCATGTGGCTTGTGGCTTACCAGTATCTTACATAATGCTTCTCATAGCCGTGGCTGGCAGCGTCTCTCTGCCTCAGCCAATCATGACAGGACACTAGTAGAATTTAGGTGTTTCTGGTACATGGACTACTCTCACTGAATGTGAGGTCAAACTGTAGGCCTTTTTTACATCCTACTTAACAAATGAGTCTGTCAGATATGCCAAGATTATTGGCTGAAGATGATGCCCCAACATTGTGGAGACAGGTGACTGTCCAGGAAGCTAGCTGTTTCCGTCAACTCACATTTTTTTGGAAGTTGCTTGTTTGCACTTCCTGTTTTATTAGGTAATATTATTTCCTTCTTGGGTTTCTGAGGGAGTTGAAGATTAGATAGTCCCAGTTCAATTAAAAATTAAAGCTGGCTTTAGAGTTGGAGAATGACTCTCTCCTTCTTTCAACTCAAGCATGTTGCTAAAATAAAAATGCAAACTCCCGTTTCTCAGGTAGTATTATATCCTTCTGAGGTCTTTGATGTAGCTGAAGACTAGATAGTTATAATTTCCTTAGTCATGATAACAGATAAGTTAGATATGAAACGTTAGACTCACAAATATAGGATAGATAGGGTATCTTCTTTAATTTTGCCAAATACAAATAGACTAGATATTATAACTGTAAATCTTGCTTGATAACTGTTTTGTTTTATGTAATTTTACTATGTGAAAGTTAAAACCTTCCTTTTTGAAAAAAAAGAAAAGGGGAAGTACTGTGGGATGTTCTCTGTGCTGTGAATGTTTTGCTATGATTGGGTAAAAAATAAAGTGCTGATTGGCCAGTAGCCAGGCAGGAGGTATAGGCGGGACAAAGAGAGAGGAGAATGCTGGGATCAGGAAGGCTAAGGAGGAGACACTGCCAGCTGCCATGATGAGAAGCAGATGTTAAGATACCAGTAAGCCATGAACCATGTGGCAACTTATAGATTAATAGAAATGGGTTAATTTAAGATATAAGAACTAGATAGCAAGAAGCCTGAGCCATTAGGCCATACAGCTTAAATAATACAAGCGTCTGTGTGTTTATTTGAGTCTGAGTAGCTGCTGGCCCAGGCAGGACTGGAGATAATGCTAGCTACAAATAACTCTAGCTACAATGCCTAGTCTCTGTAAGAGACCAATTTGTAAGTTAAATATTAATCTCTGCTAGCTTTCAGTGAGAATAGACCTTGAGCAGAGAATGAGAAGTATTGCTGCTGTAATAATACACAACCATGATCCTTGTCATCATAATTGTTCTGTTCATGTGTCTGAGAGTCTGCCAATGAAGTGGCCACATATTGATACTACATCTTTCCTAGATGACCAGCCCATCTAACCCATCATTCAGTGCCTGTCTTTTGTGCACACTTTCTAATGAACACAAAATGCACAGCCATACTTAAAGGTCCATTAGAAAATACCTAGAACACCCTTTTTTCTGTTTTAAATTTGCATTATTCACTACTATAACCAATAAAATCTATAACTTGTTAATCATCATTCTATGCCCAAGTCTTCCTCCATTGACAGTAAAAGTGGAAAAGTTAGGAAGATATGACCATTAGAGAGATTTCGTTCACTACGATCCTACATGGCTGTAGCAGATCAACAATTTTTACTTGACCCAACAGACTAAACTGAGCCATCTATGAACAAGATAAAGAAAGTTTGGGATTCACATGTATCATTTGAACTATATGAAATCAAAAGTAAACATTAGGATTATGAAGTTGACTGGTTTTCCCTTATAGAATTTTCTAATTTGTGTTTGATTATACTTTTAGGTTAATACAGAAAATCATGACTTTCATTGTGGAGTCTCCATAGATGTGTGTCATTCTCTTTTGTTGTAATTCCTTCACCTTATCCCTGCCCTCCTTCTGTCTGGTTCTTTTCTCCCTGTACATGATCCTTCTCCCTCCTTTTATGTTACAAGCTTATATTCTTACTGCCTTGACAAAAAGAGAATGACAGGCTTAGGTCAGCTGTTTAACAACTCAGAACATACATGGAATGCAGACGAGTACTATAAAGGTTCCTAAGAATGCCATAAAAATTACTACAATATGAGAATATAAATCTATTCTCTCAATTTCTTGGGGTCAGATGCCTGGAGTCAAGGTACTGGTGGGGTTGAATCCTTTAGCAGGCTCCAGTGGATGGACCATTCTGTACTTTTTTCCTAGCTTCTGGTGGCTGACAGCTATTCTGCATTATATATATATATATATATATATATATATATATATATATATATATATATTACATAGATACAAAGAAGAGTGAATATGAAGATTGACAGGACTCCTATGCTCAAATAAGGCACCCGATAAAGATGCACCCTAAATATATATCAGGCCATACCATAAAGGTATGTATAACTGATTCTATGATGACCATGTAATGACAGAATCATGGTTCTATGGATTTCTTAGAAAGGATTCTCACTGATTCTGAAATGCATGACTGCATTTTAAGTCCTTATCATTGGTTGAGGAGAATCTATCTATTGTTTTTTCTTTGAAGTTTTACTTGACTGTGTCTTGACTATTTAGCCATGCAAAAAAATTTCAAGTAGGTGCTGGAAAGATAGCTCAGTGGTTAAGAGAAGACTTGATTCCTGACATCCATACAGCAGATCATAACTGTCTGTAACCCCAGTTCCAGGTGATTCTATGCTCTCTCCTGGCCTCCACAAGCACTCAAAAAGTCACAAAAATACCTGGAGGATTTTTTCAAGAATTTTATTGAGTTTATTTGGAGCTCCAGGAGTCCAATCGGTGAGAAAGAGGAGGGATTGTATGACTGAGAATTATTGAGACCATGATTGGAAAAAGCACAGGGACAAATAGCCAAACTAGTGGAAACACATGAGCTATGAACCAATAGCTGAGGAGTCCCCAACTGGATCAGGCCCTCTGAATGAGTGAGACAGTTGATTAGCTTGAACTGTTTGGGAGACACCCAGGCAGTGGGACCAGGACCTGTCCTTAGTGCATGAGCTGGCTTTTTGGAGCCTGGGGCCTTTACAGGGACACTTTGCTCAGCCTGGGAGGAGGGGACTGGACCTGCCTGGACTGAATCTACCAGGTTGAGCTGAATCCTCAGGAGAGTCCTTGCCCTGGATGAGATGGGAATGGGGGATGGGCTGGGGAAAGGGTGGGGGGGGCAGGATGAGGAAGGACAGGGCAATCCGTGGCTGATATGTAAAATTAAATTAAATTATAAAATAAAAAAATACAATAAAAATAAATCAAAAAAGAAAAGGAGTATCTTCTAATATCACTTATGAACTGAATCTTTTTAAGTCTTATTTTATGTGCATTTTGTATTTCACCCTTTTCTGTATTGATCTAATATCTTGTTAATAGTCTTTATTTCCTTAGTAGCTACAATACATTTTAGCTTCTCTGGAGTTATTAAAAATGCTCTAAAAGCACATGAGTGACAAATAGCTGCAGTGTTTTCTTCCTTTCAGAATACTAGGAATAATATTTATATGAGTTTTTTTTGGCTAGTATCAATGTACACACTGTCAAACTTCTATGTTACAATAGTCCTATGGAGAAGCACACCAATTTGTTGTCTAATACCAATGCTTAACTCTGAAAACATACATACAGGAAGCATTATATTGACTGAACAAGTTATATTTAGGAATGAATATATATATATATATATATATATATATATATATATATAATGAAAGCATGTCAAATATTAATTAAATTTTTTTTAATCATAGTGAGATTTTGCTGCATTGTTTTTCTTTACTTTTTCATGATGGTAAGTTCTCAAATATTAAGCTATTCTTATCATTCCCCATGTGAGCCAAATTTGATCAATTTTTAGCACTTTACTTAATTTTTTTTGAGGCATTTTATTATTAAATTTTTTCAGTCTTTATGAGATTATTATTATTTCACATTACCATGTATAGAACTGTAATGTTCAGTTTTGAGGTCATTGCAATCAAAAATCAGTTGAGGAATTCTTTATTATTTGTACTTCAAAGGTTTTTGTTTAAATGCAGGCTAATCTGTTGTTTTAATATTTTATAGATTTTTTTCTATACAACCCTGTTCTGGTGGTTATATTCTCAGTTACTTTTAAAGATAGTTTTTCTTACATTATTGTTGTGTGACAACGAAATTGATCTACTCAAGATTAAAAGGCTTATTTAAATTTTCTGCTCTGTTAACTTGTGCTTGGTAGAAATAGCTTCTATATTTATTGGTACACATTTATTTATAATTGTCCTCTACAAGTTGATCATATCTATAACACAGTGGTATTTTATTTCCATTCCTATTATTTTCTAACTGTTACTTCACACTTTTATGTGACCATCATGACTACTGATCTTTGCAAAGATTCAGTCTTTGGCAATGTTGATCTTCTCTTTTTTTATATTACACTAGTATGTTGTATCATTTATTTTTTAAGTTGTTCTTAAATTTTGATTACATTTTCATCAGAAACATAAAAATTTAAGTTTTAACTTTTCTTCTTTTTAAACAATTACATTTAGAGATATGCATGTATTGCTTTAACTAACACCACACATTTTTCTCTGTATGTTTTATATTTTCATTTTAATTTGCTTCTTGACTAATGGATAGGTTACATAAAATCTAAATATGTGAGGGTTTGCCATAATTCTGTTATTGGTTTACTTTTTGATATATTGGTTAGAGAAAACATAAAAGTGGTTTGCATCTTAATTCTTTAGTATTTGTTACAAAATTTCATTACAGTCTAGCAGGTGTTCAATTTTCATAAATGTTTAACTTTAATTAAAGATGGTAAAAACTTGTTCAATGGTGTTATAGACCTACCAATTAAAGCAAGCTTGTTTAGGTTAGTGCTCAGAACTGTATGTCCTTATTGACAATTCCCACAAATCTATCAAGTTTTAGGAAACTGTTTTTAAAATCTTCTCTAAGTTTGTAGCAGAGACACTTTGAACTAAGTTTTTGATAGAAAATTATTCAAAATTATCTGTAAGTGATATTTGGTACTGAAATAATACCCAGAGAACATTGGTGTAGCAATATTAGCATCACTTCATTTTCTACAGTTTAATACTCATCATTTCTGTATTATATATATTACAGATGAGTAAAATGACTTTTATTTCAGCCAGAAGATTTCTTTACCAAGTAAGTTAAACATTTTAAATTTTCCTGTTAGTATATTTAGATGTGTTAATGATTTAGAATATTTTTTTTTCTTTTCCAAAGTATTTTCTATGTGTGCTCATATTCTTTGAATTGTATTTGTCATTTTGTGACTCCTTTTGTATTGTACTGTTGTGCAGATTACAAGCTCCTCAAGTGGATTACCTGTATGTTTCATATGTATATTTATTTCTACTAGTAGTCAACATTATTAAATTCGTGTGCTTCCAAATGTTTTTATTTTATCTACTACTAGTCTCCCCACATCTTTCTTGCCTTGTATTTTATTTCCAACTTATTTTAAGCCTCAGACTATGAATTTTGTTGTTTTATTCAGTAAATGATTATTATCTATTCTATTTCACTATTCATTATTGGATGACTTTTGCCTTGCATTTCTTCCTGAGTTCAGTTTTTTCCTATGAATTTTTCTTCTAATGAGAGCCTCATTCTGATTCAATAGGAAAGCCAGTATCTAAATCCAGCTTTAATTTGCTATTCTGTTGTGAGTAATTGTATTTTATAAACTTTGGTGATTGCTAGCACTTGTGTTTGTTGCATCTTTTGGTTCTCCTTATGATGGGTCACAACACCTTCAAGTATTTAATTTCTTATACTGATCTCAACTTTCTTGGTGATTATTGTGCTGAAGATCACAATTGCAAGTGGTTTTATGCTACTATAAAGTGATTTTTTCATTGATTTTTGCAAAAGCTTGGGTTTTGACAGTCTTCTTGTTCTATGTCACACAGGTGGTATTAGTGTAACTTCAGTATCCATATCTTATAGTGTCAGTGGCTCTAGCTTTAATGTTTGTACCAGAATAGATTGGTTGCTAGTGTAATTGTAGTGAAGTGCCAAAGAATGGGTACTTTATGCAGGAGAAACTTGTTATCTTAAAATTTTATCATGACTAGTAGTACAAAATCAAGATGTCATCTTTTTTTCTGTTTGTTTGTCTGGCTAATCTAGTGGTGACTGTAATGGAAAAATCTTTGTTTAGACTACATATGGTCTGCCTATTGCTTAACATATCTTCATCTTGCCCTTGCTCAATGTGTGTATGTATCTTGCTCAGATTACTCTTTAATGAGAACACTATTCATACTGGATTAAGGTCCATGCTAATGACCTCATTTTAACTTGATTATCTCTTTAATGGCCACATCTCTAAATAGGGTCCCCTTCTGAGATGCTAGAGGAATTGTTAAAATATAAACTGGATGGGCTGTAATTCAATTCATAACACAGATTTTTTTCATCACTCAGAGTCCTAAGAAGAGACCAGACTTCCTTATTACTGTATTAGTTAATTTTAGGAATATTAACAGCCTGGTTTTTTTTTTATTCTGCTGTAATCCAAGGAACAAGTAATATGCAGCTCACATATGAACATCCCTGCCCTAGTCCAGTCAGCAACCACATAATATGTGCTAAAACAAAATCACAAACATATTTGATTTCCTTTAAGGTCCTGGGTGTATGCACCTATTTTTTTATTATATTTCTAGTTAATTTCCATTATGTCTTGAGGTGTGAGAAAGAATTATTTATTAGTTCAGACCAGTAAACACTTGAAGGCACCATTTCATTGGTGCATTTTGTGAACACATATTAGAGTCTCATATATGTCAACTAATGCATGAGTTGTCAGTGAGACAGTACTGTTTCAGTTGCTGTGTAGAACCTGCTCTAGTCAAAGCAGTTACAAGCCTCTTGTTTCATTATTCTGACCCCATGTTCTTGTTTATTATGACAGGCCTCCTGTTCTGTCATAGCCTGTGAATACCTTCTTCTGCACTCTAAAGATATTGACCAATTCTTAGTCACAAAACCCAAGTACGTATTTTAGACCACAGATTTGAGATTGTATTCCTTGCCGCCACAGCATCTGGTGTCTCCAGATTCTATTCCCTAGTTGGAGGTCTCCATCACCACCCATCTCTTGGCTGAGGGGATAATTTTATATTTTGTTGTAATGTAAAACATTCATTTAATGCCCTCCTAGTGATTTGTATTCACAATGATCTATCTACTGTTAATTCTGCCAATGCTTTAGGTCCAGCCATCTGCACAATGGGTCTAAGAGACATTTCAGCGAAGCACAGTGATAAGGCAAACTCGAAACTAAGGAAGTCAATTTGAATGTAAATTAGGATCTTGAGTCAACAGACATACTCTAGATTTTCTGGCTTAGTGTCTCAGTATCTATTTTAGTTGCAACAATTCTGATTAAATCAGATGTTCTCTTCCTTTGCAATTTTCATTATAGAGTTAAATGTCTTTTATAGTGAAGCAGAGTGTTTCAAAGTATTTTAGAGGGCACAGATTTCTCTTGTAGCTCTGCTTTTCCTACAAGTTTCTCCACTAAATCTTAATTTCTCCTTGACCTAAAATATCAGCAAAATGTTTTGCCATAAGTACAGCATAAAATCATTCCAATTCATAGCAAAACAGCTACATGCCAACTACCCTGGGAGAGTTACTCATTCTTAAATTCTTACAAAGAGAAGTTAAGAAAAGCAATTTAGAAAAAAAGAACAGACTCTCTTATCATCAGATTAAACAGCTCTTGGGGGAAAAAGTCAAGTAAACTGAATCACAGAAGAAAAAATGATTAATGCTTATCTTTACATTATTTCCAGATACAGAGAAATACTATTCCTAGAACTGCATACTCTTTTTATCACTGCATATATTACGATTACAAGTTATAAATATATGTAGGTTCCTAGCCATGTACTGTTTTCAATGCCAAAACTTTCTCCCAGGCCTTTAGAGGTGCATGCCACCAATAGACTTGTAATCAAATCATTATCTTAATTCGTCACCCAATCTACAGAGACAACTAAACCAAGCTAGTGGGAACTCATGAACTTTAGACCGATAGCTGTGGAGCCTTCATGGGACTAGACTAGGCCATCTGCATAAGAGAGACAGTTGTGTAGCTTGGACTGCTTAAGGGGCCCCTGGTAGTGGGATCAGGATCTATTCCTGGAGCATGAACTGGCTTTTTGGAGCCCATTACCTGTAGTGGGACACCTTGCACAGCCTTGATGAATGGGGAGGTCCTTGAACCTGCCTCAACTGAATGTACCAGGCTTTGTTGACTCCCCAAGGGAGGCCTTATCTTTTTGGAGGAGGGGTTGGATGTGGGATGGGGAAGAGGCTGGTGGGGAGCAGGAGGAGGGATGAGATTGGGACCTGTGGTTGGTATGTACAATGAATAAAAAAATTTCGTAATTAAAAAAAGAAGAAGAAAAACAGTGCTCAGGAACATCTAGACCCTAGCCCTTAAGATTCTTTTACTCCTTGAATTTGATGTTCATTATCTAAATCTTGTCATTTTCTGGTTTGGGTATATGGAAATACAAGCAAAATCTGTTCCCAAGGGCGTCTTTCTCCTTGTTTGTTGAGGAGTTTCTGAGTAACTCATATAGTGATTTTTAATATTGTCCTTATACCTCTCAAAAGTTTCTTAGTTTGGACGATGAATTGTATGCTCGCTGTAAGAATAAAAGAGATTTGAATAGCCTTGACTAACGTGAAGTTATCTATGGTGTCTAATTTATCTTCCGTCTCTAGGTATTTTAAGGTCCTAGTAGTAATCGAAGTATCTGGTTGTCAGCTATTACCCTTCTTTTCTGTCTCGCTTGGTATTAATTAAAGTGAAATCAGATTAACATGCTTAAATATTTTTTCCAGGCTTTTATCTTGACATATGTGATGTTCACTGAAGAAGCATCATGACCAATATGAGAGTAGGCTCTAAGTGGTTGTCCATTTATTGACCATCTCAAGGAGAAACAAGCTACCTGGAAAGACTTCAATATAGTATTTACTGAAGGGAAACTTTTCCACTTAGACATAAATTAATCCTAGCATTTGTGTCAATCATGTTACTTTGATAAGGAAAAAAAAATACTGAAGAAAGTGTAAAAAAAATGTTAATGACATGTGAACGGCATAGATACTATGTAATCTAAGAAAAAGCTGTGCTTTATGTCTGTCATAATAATGCCCTGTCTAGCATCACATAGGGTTTGAGGCCTGGTAGAAACCAAAATTGTGTTGATTTAGTGTTAAGTATTTCTAGTAGGAAACTAGGTGAGAGACACATGCAGCTTCAGTGTGACCAGCATGTGGGCAGGAGACTGAGTAGCTCCTTAGGTGGTCCCTTAATATGAGAGAACAGGGCATCTGACACTGCAGATATTAAAAGGTTTGAGAAACAGGGTGTAAGGGCCAGGCTAGCTTAATCAATTCTGCAGAAGGTTTTGTAAGTTGTTTTATTCTGGTCCTCCAGTGTGACCATGGCAGGCTTACCTCAAGGCTACTTAATGAAACATAACCCCCAAAATCTACCACAGACTCATATCAGGTAGTATCAGACTGTCTTTTTTCCTGATGTGCTTAGAAACATTAAAATCCCAGGCTGGTTCCCCAGCTGTCAGTCCAGTGTCTTTGAGCTGCCACTAGCTTGGGTCAGCTGTCTCTGTGGTTTTCCCCAATCATAATCTTGAATCTTGACACCACCACCACCACCACCCCCAACCCCCACTCATATGATCCCTCATTAACTGAACTCTAGGAACTCAGCTAACCTCTCCTCCATTGCTAGGAGTCTTAGCTGGAGTGATCCTTGTGGATTCCTGGGGATTTCCCCACCAGGTTTCTCCTTAAGCCCATAATGGCTCCCTTTGTCAAGATCTCTCTTTCATTGTTCTCCCTCTCCAGCCCTCCCCCAACTCAGCCATCTTGATCCCTCATGTTCCCACCCCTCATCCCTTTCCTTCTACCCTCCTCACCCAGTTTATCCAGGAGATCTTAACTGTTTCTTCTTCCTGGGGCCGTCCATGCCTGTCCTCTTAGGGTCCTCCTTTTTACCTAGCTTCTCAGGGGTTGTGGATTGTAGCCTGGTTATCCTTTGTTTTATGTCTAATATCCACTTATACAAACTTGGTCCTCTAAATGTGGGTGACAGTGGTGTGGCTTAATCTGTTTGTGGAGCCCCTAGTAGTGGGACCAGGACTTATCCCAGGTGTATGAACTGGCTTTTTGGAGCCTATTAGCTATGGAGGGATGCATTGCTCAGGCTTGATTAGGGGAGAGGTGTTAGTTTTACATGATGGTGAAGTATTATTCACTAAGCGGCACTGTTACTATGCAAGAAAAGCCAGGAGGCACAACAAAATCCACTATGAGAGTTTATTAGGAGGAGGGGGCACAGGAGAGGGTGTGCTCAGGCCTGTTTGAGAGACATGCAGAGAGAGAGGAAGAAGGCAAAGGAGAAAGAAGGGGGGAGGAGTCTGTGATGCACTTTTTATGGATTCCCCTGCACACACACATATGGGCTTACAGAGCTAGGACACACATATGCACAGATTGCATGATCACGCAGCACATGGATTACATAGGATATAAGGCCTCTTGCTTGGCTACTGAACAGCACATGTGCAGTCATGTAGCAACAGCAGGGACTTTGTCCTGCCTCAACTTGTTATTCCAGACTTTGTTGACTCCCCAAGGGAGGCCTTACCCCCTTTGAGGAGTGGATGAGGGTTCAAGGGTGCAATGGGGGAAAGGATGGAGGGGGCGGGAGAAGGGGAGGGAGGGGAACTCGGGTTGGTATGTAAAATGAAAATAAATTTAAATAAAATAACCCAAAATCTCTGTAAAAAACACTTTAAAAGCTGCTAAAATCACTTTATAAGGCATGATACATGTTGTTCCCAGAAAGTTTTAAAAATTCCCGTTTGTTTGACAGACCAATTGCTTACACAACTTAGATAGCTTCATTGATGTAGGTGAATTATTTATGTCAGTTCACTTCCATGCAACAGAGGCTACTCTATATTGAAGATAGCCTCAAAAGCAGTTCACACATCAGTAAGATTTTTTTTTAAAAAGTGTCTCCACTTAACTTTTAAATAAAATACTTGATACATCTCTTACAGATTCTCTTTCCACATTCATATTTGCATCCTATCTTAGTTAGGGTTTCTATTGCTCGGATGAAACACCATGACCAAAAGGCAAGTTGGGGAGGAAAGTGTTTAGTTTTCTTACATTTCAACATTGCTGTTCACCATCAAAGGAAGTCAGGACAGGAACTCAAGCAGGGAAGATCCCTGAGGCAGAAGCTGTTAACTGATTTGCTTCCCATGGCTTGCTCTGCCAACATTCTTATAGAACCCAGGACCAGTAGCCCCGGGATAGCACCACCCACCATGGGCTAAGCCCTCCCCCATTGATGACTAAATGAGAAAATTCCTTATAGGTAGGTCTCATGGTGGCATTTTCTCAACTGAGGCTCATTCCTCTGATGACTCTAGCTTATGTCCAGTTGACACACAAAACCAGCCAGTGCACATCCATTTCTGAAATGTGTCAAATTATTAGGGTTATCCCCAAATCTCATCATAATCCTCTTCTTGTTTTATGTTTGTTTCTTGGTTCAGAAGAAATGTGTGAATGGGGCTTACAAATTTCAGTGACAGTATTTATAAGGAAAATGGGTGATCTAGCTGAAGCTAGAAGGCCATAATTCAAGACTCACGCGGAGCTTTTGTGGAAGTGAAGAACCAAGCACAGACACACAAAATGGTGGGTGCATGACTAATTTTGTTCTATTATCCTTCAATGGGCTTATTTTTAGATGACAAACTCAAAGAATCACACAGAATTTCAGAGAAATGAAATAGTCTGTTAATTTGTGAAACACTGGGAATGACTCATCTTGTCCAAAATACATAGACTTTTTTTTTTAAACAGACAGGTTAAGATGTCAAGTTCTAAACATCAGTGTTTCCATGACTTTCTTCATATCCCGAGTCTATTTAAAATTACATTTTATCACTTAAGAAGTTAAACTGGCGTGGTCAACAATCCATACCAAACAATTGCACCTTCTAGCTGACTGATGAGAGGGGTGGAGGTGGGGATTAACATTGCCTTAGAAAGAATGAAACATGACAGGGTTTTGTTTTTTTTTTTACATTGGAAAAATGGTCCAAGCAAAGTATTATGAGTGTTAGGACCAAGTGCGCAGTTTTTGTATCCATTAATTTTATCTACAAACAAAATTTCTCTCTAGAAATGATTTTATTGTATATTAAGTGGGAAAAATTCAAAGGTATAATCTTTCGTCAGTATCACTGGAGATTTCACTCTAAACCTTCTTTTAGATTTCAAAGTGTACACATGTATGAATCCTTTATATAAAATGATATAGTGTCTGTTATACTTCAAATCATTACTAGACTACCTAGGATAACTAATACAATGTAAATTAGAGCTGAACAGTTGTTATTCTGCTTTGTTTATGAAACAATGGTGTGAAATAAAAGGTCAGTACATATTCAAAGCAGATACATTTTTCCTTAATATATTTGATGCATAATTGGCTCAAGGCTGTGGATGATCTGGAAGGGTGTGTTGGAAAATATTATTTTAATGTGTGTTACTTTTGATTATGTTGCGTTTTCTAACTGTGAAACTGTGATACTTTGCCTATCTAAGACACCAGATAGTCTAATAAAGAACTGAACAGTCAGTAGCAAGGTGGGAGAAAGGATAGGTAGGGCTGGCAGGCAGAGAGAGTATATAGAAAGAGAAATCTGGGGGGAAAAGGAGTAAGAGAGCAAGGAGAGAAGGACACAAGGGGCCAGCCCCCCCAACCCCCAGCCACACAGCCAGCCACAGAGTAAAAATGAAAGTAAGATATAGAGAAGTAAGAAAAGGAAAAAGCCCAGAGGCAAAAGGTAGATGGGATATTTTAAAGTTAAGAAAAGCTGGCTAGAAACTAGGCAAGTTAAGGCTGGACATTTATAATTAAGAATAAGCCCTCTGTGTGTGATTTATTTGGGATCTTGGTAGTGGGCTCTTCAAAGAGGCGGGCCCTCCAAAGAATAATAAGAGTAAGAAACAACCAACAACAAGGGTGAATGCTTCACTATATAATAAAGATCATATCTCAGACCCTTCTTATGAATAGTTTCCTTTAGGATTCTATGTGGGAGTATGTGAAGATCCATCAGTCAGTTTAGGACCATGAGAAAATAAATTGAGGTTTCATAAAGAAGGCAATCTGCCTTGGGCATATAACATGAAATTCCTGCCTGAGTTTCCACCCTGTGATCTGTCCATGGGATCAAGACAATTCTTCTCCAAAGGTCATAGCTTGCTTACCCCAAACTAAGCCTAGAGGAGCTTGTTTTTATATAGAAGGAAAGAAATATCCCAATATTATTTCTGTGGAAAAACCTGGGTGAGGAAAGTCTTGTTTGTTTCTTTGGTCAGCAGAGTTCTAAAATAATTTTTATTTAGAATGCTTTGGGGAAGAATGTGTAATTTTAATTCCCTGAGGTATCTTCTATTCTTTGTTGTCATTTCCTCATGAAATGATCTGATTAGGAGACTCATCTCCTGTAACCTCCCCAGCTGAAGGTGAGGAATCTAAAGCAAAGGATTGTTCTTCAATGTTCATAGAGATCAGATTGAAGCTCAGCTGACTTCCAGCACACTGCTTCCCTCATGACACCCTGATATTTTCTTGTCCCTTCTTGTTTTTAAACATGCCCAAAGAGCTTATTTTCAACATTGTTTCTAGAAACTATGTTTCTATCCAAAAGTGAAGAACTCAAAAATCAGAATGGTTTTAACATTTTTATACTTTTAACTCAAGCTTAACAGTGTTTGCCTCTGGCTTTCTTCATTATCTAATATCAGAATAGACTTTGATTTTGCCTTCAGAGCAATGGGGCATGAATCAGATTTGGAAATGCAGAGACTCAGTATGTTTGAAATACTATGGAACACAGTTCTTGAATGGAATCTGAGGAGGTTTAGCTAACTGTTTATTCTAAACATATTTCAAATAGGTGCATACTTATATTATCCTATTGCTATAGTACAGAGAATAACATTACTGTGTGCTTTCATGTGTTTTTCTTACCTTGCACGGAATAGAATCAAGTGCTAAAATATCTCTAAAATGGTGTCTAACATAATTCTCTTAGTTTTCAGAACTAAGACTTTGCATCAAGCACTAATGTGAGTAGCTTGTGCTATATAGAAAACTCATAGATAAATCACAGCTGCAATTAAAACATCTTCTTCCTAACCATTGCTCTTTCCATCACAATACAGGTTTAAATGCTCTGAGAGTCATTAATACATCATAAATGTAAATAATTTATTTGTATATCCTTTGGGTAAATCTTGGGTAAGAACACACAGGGACAAGTTTATTTTTCATAAATGTCATTGATTTCGTATTGTTTTAAATACAGACTTTAATCAAACTGCTCAACTCCTCTTTCAGAGATGAAAAGTTTCTTGTCCCAGTGAATAGAAAAGAAAACATGCACAGAAGAAAATCATTCTATTTTATGAAGCTGACTAGACCCTTTCCTTCTCAGATTAATGGCATTTGACATGACGCTGCAATTCACTCCATCATGCAGAAAATGTAAAAAGACAAGTTTTCTGAAAGGCGAACCATAATCTATAGGTTTTTTTTTAAATACATCTAAAATGAAATGCACCATGTAGCTGGAACTTCTGGTTAGGCACATGGAAAATGTTTTGAATTTGGCAGCATTTAACCAGAGGCCAAAATGTTCAGAGCCAAAGACTATACTGCTCTCATATGAGTCATTCTTTCTTTAATTCCTCCACACTGTATTATCTCTGTCTTGCATTATGTTCATCTTTCCCAAGCCATCCATTTTGTAATTCTATTCCTTTCTAGTACTCAATGGTAAAATGGATAATGCTTCAGTTGAACCCCTCTTCTCATTCTTTCCATACCCCAATACCCTCAACACTTAATAAGTCATAAGGAATTCTAAAGGTGTGCATATTTTCCAAAAGAACACATACAGTTTTAAAATTGTCTTTATAAATAAAATTAACACAAATATACCACTAATTTTAGGACAGTGAGGCTGGTTCATAGCTAACTTAACAAGAATTCTTAATGAGTGAAATGTCAACTTATAAAAATTTGGTAGAATACTGTTGTAATATATTTCCCTTTCTGTTTTGAATATGCATGGATGTCCTGAATAGCCTTTGGATGCAATAGCGTCGAATATTTTATATTCATAGCTTCAATACTTGGCATAAATTGAGTAGTCAATAAGTATTTATTTAAGAATCAGTGTTCAAGATGAGCATATTTAACACTATGCTGATCAAATCTAGAGGATGAAGAACTAGAAAAATAAGTAAATAAAAACAATCTGAATGCATTTTTGCTGGTTGACAATGAACCAGATCTAATGAGAAGCTGGCTCCAGATAAATCATATATCTTTAAAAATAATAGAGTTAAAGTTTTGTTTAGCAAGAGACTGTATTAAACACATGTTGAGGAAATTCTACTATAAAGACAACTTAAAATATTGTAAGAGTATAATATCGCTGCCAATTAAAATAATGTAATCTTAGGTTATGCACCAAAAGAAGAATTGGAACTTGAGCTGGAGAACTGAACTCTGAGTTTCTAGCAGAACATCCTTGTTGGCTAAAATCATTTTTATTAATGATCCAATCATCCCATTTCAGTTCACCTAAGACAGAACTTCCATTTGCATGTTTGGCATCCATTCAGAAAACCCAAAAATAAAATTATAATTATATTGAAATTGAAGTGAGGGACTTTAGACAAATAAGCAAAACACTTCTGAAGTAAATAGAGAAGAAAGGTTACCCATTAGGAAATATATACTTTCCACATCCATGATACACAACACACTTGAAAGGTACTATTTAAAAATATATGGTTGTGTCAGAAATATACTTTTATGTAGTAGACATAAGATCTCTGAAGTTCTAAAAATAAGATAAAAGAAAATACAACATGCTTTGAATGCAAAAGCACTCCAATGACAGTGCAGTTTAGACAAAATAACACACTATCTTAGTCTACATTGACAAGCTAACAGCTGGAACATTGTGCTCAATTATAAATGATCATTGAGGAAATCCAACATCTGACAGAGAAGACACAAGAATGATTGAATAACTTGAATTCATATTATTTTATGGAGAGGTGAAGTAATTTCAAATGATTTGCATGGAGGATAAAGAAGAATCATGTTAAACATCGCATATGTGATAATCAATCTTCATTGTCAACTTGATTTAGAATCACCATGGAAGCACACCTCTAAGTGTACTTATAAGGATATTTGCTTAAACTGAGAGATGAAGATGCACTCTGGATGTGGGAAGCATCCCATGGGCTGAGAGCCCAGAATAAATAAAAAGCAGAAAGTAAATTTCACACACATATTGATCTCTATGTTTCTTGATTGCAGAAACAATGTGAGTAGCTCCTGTCACTATGACTTCCCTGGTGTGATGGAGGGTGCCATGAAACTTTGTTCCAAAAGAAGCCTTTCATTCATTGCTTTCCTTTATCTGTTATTTTGTTACAGCAATGAGAAAATTAACTAATACCAAAACTTGGTGCTGAGGAGTGGTACCACTTCTACTATCAACACAAGCATGTTGTCCATAGGCTTTTAGAATGAGTTTTCAAGAGAAGTGTTGAAGAAAAGTCACTGGCTATAGAAGCCTCAGTGTGCTATAAGAAAATCTTAATGGATAATTTTGGTGGAAATTGGAGTATGTTCTAGTTTGACTTTCTGTTGCTGTGATAAAACACTGACAAAAACCAAATTGGGAAAGAAGGTGTTTATTTTGTCTTACAGCTTCCAGGTTACAAACCATTTCCAAGAGAATTCATGGAAGGAACTCTCAACAGGAACCTGGAAGCAGGAACTGAAGCAGAGGTCATTGGAGAACAATGTTTAGTGCCTGATTCCCCATGGCTTGCTCATCTTGTGTTCTTATACCACCCAGGACTACCTGCCAAAAGCTGGCTCTGTTCATGGTGGGCTGGTACTTCCTACACTAATCCTTAAAGGAGTGAATATCCTAAAGACTAGCCTACAGGCAATCTGATGGAGGCACTCCATAAATTAAGGTTCCTTCTTCTCAGATGACTCTAATGTATATCAAGTTGACCTAAAAAATAACCAACACAGAGCCCGAAGCTAAAATTTTCAGGAGCACTGTCATGCTCAAGTGAATAGTTTGAGAAGGAAATATTGCTGCACCTGCCCAGATGTGAATCAACACAGAAAGAGGAATTTAAGCAGTGTGCCACAGAGTGCGCTATAGTTGGGAAGAGTGTACTAAATAAGCAATGTAAACATAAACATGCATGCCTTGCTCTAGCCCTCAGAGCCACAGAAAGATAAAATGCTATTTGGAAAGAATGATCCTGAAAACACCAGAAATTAGTTTGTAATTTGCATTTGAGGGATGGAGTGTCTTAGTCTGGGTAATTATGGCAAAAGCAGATTCCCAAATAGAAACTCTTGTGGGCAGAAAGGACATAGTCATTTTTTTTTAATTTCTGAGACTTTCCCTAATTATAGTCATCAATAATCTTACCCAGTAATGTATCCTTCATACTAACCTACCAGGGAAAGTGTGCTCACTGCATAGTACAATATGGATATAAAAGTAACAGGGGTAACCAACTGCTTTCTGATTGGATTGGAAGCCTACAATATATCATCATAGATTTCATCAATGCTTGATGCTTTAAACCTGGTCAAAAGCCCATGGCTAGACAGACCATATGCCTTAAAAGGAATGTACTACTGTTCCTTTGCAAAATGATTTTTTTTTACAATATAATCCTCTAAATTATTTATACCCATAAATTTGTGTTGCTCCTCAACCTTGACCAAAGAACTATTTTTTTTTTAAAGGAGACAAGCAATTAATGGAAGCCAAAATGCTGAAAATTTATGATGGTTGAGTGCCAAACTGTAGAGGAGATATCTATATCAATTTTCCTAAGGCTCAAGGAATACTATGGAGGACAGGGCAGAAAGAATGTAAAAATAAAAGGATAGGAAATGATGCTTTGAACTGCAGTATTATGGTCGTGGTACGGCTATTGCACTCATGAACTCACAGCAACTATGGTTACTTGTATAAAGTCAAGTCATTCAATATCATTGACAAAGGATGGGGTGAAGAGACCCATGTGTACTTGGGGAGCTATTAGCTTTTAAAGCTTGCTGGAGCAGTGTTTTGTTTTGTTTTCTTCAGGATATGACTATTGATAGGTAGCTCATGTTTGAGTGAATGGTACCATAACCGTGTGCATACAGACAACAATGAATTGAACTCACTGAGTTATATAAATATTGAAGATAATATGTCATTTGGATTGGGACATGTTTGGAGTAATAAAGGTAGAGTGAAGGGATTTGAAGGTAGATTTCATCAAGATATATAATATAAATATATGAAATTGTCAAAGAATGGATATAATTATTCTAAAAAGTAAACACAAAGGGATCAAATTTCATAATTTGATAATTTCATGTGTCATATGTAGTTGTAAGTTTTCTCCAGTCCCACCTGGCTCCACAGTCCCACACCTGCTTATAAAATAATCAGTCAGAAGTTTAATGTTATTTGTAAATTATATGGCCTATGACTCAGGATTCTTACTAGCTAGCTCCTATAACTTAATTCAACCCATAACTGTTAATCTATGTATTGCCACATGTTCTGTGGCTTCACCTGAGTCCCATTACATGTTGCTCCTTGGGCAGCTAGCTTGCATCTCTCCTGCTGCTCCTTTATCTTCGTGTCTATCTGCTTCGATTTCTGCCTGCCTCTAAGCTGCCTTGCCATAGGCCAATGCAGTCTTATTTATTAACCAATGGGAACAACATATTCACAGTGTACAGAAAGACATCCCCCAGCAATCATATCAGGTAGTGATAAAACAAAATGATACATCAATGGCAAAAAAAGAAAATACACAAATATTTTCAAGGATTAATATTGAACTTTTTTTTTTTTTGAGACCGGGTTTCTCTGTGTGGTTTTGGTGCCTGTCCTGGATCTCACTCTGTAGACCAGGCTGGCCTCCAACTCACAGAGATCCACCTGGCTCTGCCTCCCAAGTGCTGGAATTAAAGGCGTGTGCCACCACTGCCTGGCCATAATGTTGCGCTTTTGATTGAATGTGAGTCAACAAAGAAATTGGAGAAGAAATTTAGAAATTTCTAGAATCAAATGAAAGTGATAGCACAACATTATTGAAACTCTGGAATACTGCTAACAAAATTCCATGAAAAAAATCATAGTTATACATACTAATTCACAATATAAATTCAGAGAAATCACCAGTAAATATTTGGATGTGTACTAAAAGTCTGTGGAAACAAGAACAAACCAACTCCTCAAATAATAGGTAGAATTAAATAGTACAGATTGGGATGGAAACTAATGAAAAGGTGACAAAAATATGATATGGAATCAATCAGAGTTGGGTTTTAGAAAAATAAACAAGACTGACAAACCATTAACCAAACTAATCAAATAGATAATAAATAAAAATTAATCATATTAGAGAGATTAAATGAGAGCTGCTACAATAAACGCTAGCTAAATCCACAGAATCATTAAGGTATATATTAATATCTTATGCTAAAAATCTTGGCACATCTAGAAGATATGGATGAATTCATATATATATATATATATATATATATATATATCCTATGAAAATCAAAGAAGACAAATAAAATAAACTGACCCATACCAATCAATGAAATGAAAATAGTTATTAAAACTGTCCCAACATAGAATAGCCAAGGACCAGATTAATTCATTGTGAACTTGAACAAACTTTTAAGGAAGTGTTAATACCATTATTTATCAAATGATTCTACAAAATATAGAGCAAGGAAACATGTCATCTATAGATCCCACGCATTCCCCTCAACATTTCAATGACATTCTTCTCACAACTCATATATATAATCCTAAAATTCATATGGAAACATAAAATACTCAGAATAGCCGAAACCATTGCAAGCAGAAAGAACAATTCAGAGGTAGCACAAAACCTGATCTCAAATTATGTTATTAAAACTTAGTAACAAACACTTTATGGTACTTGTGTAATATTAGATGCATACATCTATGGGATAAAATAGAGGACTCAGAAATAAACTTACCAATATACAGCTACCTAATGTTTGACAAAGGTGTCAAAGTATATATTGGATAAAATGACAGCCTTTTCAACAAATGGTGCTTGAAAAAATACAGAACCATGTGTAGAAGATTTAAATTGGATACATGGCTCTCACTGCATGACTATCAGAGTGGATCAAATACTTTCTGAAAATGTTAGAACAAAACATAGGCAAAGAACTTCAAGACAACCTATATGCAAGAACATTCAATAGCAACAAAATAATTCTAAATATTGATAAATGAGATTGCATAAACTTAAAACGCTTATATATAGCCAAAGGGGGAAAAAACACACTGAAGTGGTAATCTACATAATGGGAGAAAAATTTTCCCAACTATGCTTCAAACAGAAAGTTAATCTATTTTGTCTATTTTATTTTATTTTTTGAGACAGGATTTATCTGTGTAGCTTTGGAGCCTACCTGAAACTAACTCCATAGATCAGGCTGGCCTTGAACTCACACAGATCCCTCTAACTTTCCCTCCTGAGTGTTGGGATTAAAGGCATGCACCACCACGACCTGGCTCAGAAAGCCAACATTTATCATAGAACTAATATTTATCAAGAACTCCACTGGGGCCAGGCTGATCTGGGTGGTCTTCACTCACCTACTGGGGCCATGGTGACATCCAGACCTGGACTGCTGCTAAGGACCACGTCTAGGTCTGTGGTCCTACTGCAGCTGGGGTCTGTGTTGAAGTCCATGGCTCACATGGAGGCCTGAAATCTGGGCTGCAATCTGTGGCCTTGTTGGAGTCTGAGGGGTGTGCTGCAACTTGGGCCATACAGTTCTGGGTGGCCTGAGCTGGTACCTGGAGCCATTCTGTCATCTGGGCCTGGGCTACTGCCAAAGGCCATGTCTGGATCCTTGGCCCTATAGTGGCCAAGGTAGGGGTTGATGTGTATGGCTCCTGTTACCACTGAAGACGGCGTGGATGCCCAGTGTCACGTCAGCCACCTGAGTTCATGTTGGTGTCCAAGCATCACGCTGCATCCAGGGCTATACAGATCTGAGTGGCTTCTGCTGCTACCCAATGCCATGGTGACATCTGGACCAGAGCTGTAGCTGAGGACCATGTCTGGGGCCATGGTAACACTGCAGCTGGGGTCTGTGTTGAAGTCTAAGGCCCAGGTTGCCACCAAAGTCACACTGAAGCCCAGGGTTGGAGCCGTAACCTAAGGCTTTGTTGGTGTCCAGAGGCCATGCTGCCACCAGAGCCATCCTGATCTGAGTGGCCCATGCTTCCATCCAGAGCCAGGATGTTGTCCAAGCCCAAGCTGCTGCCAAGGGCCATGGCTAGGTCTGTTGCCCAGCTATGCTGGAGTCTGTGTTGATGCCTGTGGCCCGTGTCACTTCAGGGGCCATAGCAACCAAGTGTGATGAAAATCAGAGGGCCATGCTGAGCCTGTCCCACCCTTCGCTGGCACTGAGAAACCTGGCCCTACCTCTCACTGGACACTGCAGCAAGAGAGCTGGCCCTGACCCTCATGGGAGAGCTGCCCCCCACCCCAGAATCTGGACAGATGGCCCTACCTGTCACCACAGGTGAGGGAGAATTGACTGATGGCATGGGCATAAGGGAGCTGGCTCCATCCCCTTGACTGAAGCAGGTGACCCCAGTGGCCCAGACTGACCTGCTCAGCTTGGCCTTGGGTTATTCCCCACAATATCTACCCAATCTAGGACCTACTGGAGCTCATGAAGAGATTGGTCCTGTGGAATGGTACCCACAGGATCTCCACGACTCATGGCAGCTGCAGGATACCCCAGAGGAGTTTCAGTGAGGATCTAGTGATGATGATGGTGTATCAGAGACAAGAGGCCTTGAACCAGACCAGTGACTAATTACAAGGAACATTTGCTGGTAAAGCTGATTGGACAAGAGTATACTATCTGACACACCACTCACAATGCCACGAGGACTAATGAAGAGGTGTTGGAGAGGCAGGAAAGAAGGAGACTCTAAGAGGTTTTGTTCTTGTTTTTGTTTGTGTGTTTTCTTGCTTTGTTTTGTTTTGATACATTTTATTAATTTTCTTTTGGGAATCAATGAATGTGTGAGGGGAGCATAAGGGGGGCCTGGCAGGTAAGTGGAATTAGAGTGCATGATGTGAAGTTCTCAAAGAATCAATAAAGAAATTAAATTAAACAAAAAATATAAAATAAAAACTAAAGAATTCCAAATCTTAAACAAATAAAATAGTTATCTCCTGATCAGTAAATAGATACCTTTCAAAAGAAAAAAATAAAACAATACCAACAAATATTTGAAAAAATGTGTTTTGAAATGCAAATTAAGGCTACTTTGAGATTCTGTCTTACCCAGTCAAAATGGCTAAAGTCAAGGAAACATGATAATAATTGCTACCAAGGATTTGGAGCAAACCTTAATCACTTGAGGGCATATAAATTAGTACAATCACTATTTCAATTGGTATGGAGTTTGTATAGCACACTGTTTGTTGTTTTGATAAAACTGCATATCCAAAAACAGCTCATGGAAGAGTTTATTTTGGCTTATAGTTCCAGAGGGAGGAGCCATGATGGTATGGGAGGCATGGGCACAGTAGGCAAGAGCAGGAACCTCCCTGGGAGATTATCTACAAACAGGAAACAGAGAGCAACCTGGAAGTGGGGTGAGCTCTCAAAGCCTTTCTGCAGTGACACATTTCTTCCAGCAAGGTCCCACCTCCTAAAGGTTCCATAACTTCCCCATGCAATGCCACCAACCAGTACCAAGAATTCAGATACGTGAGCCTGTTGAGATACTTCTCATTCAAATCACCACAGAAGTTTATCAAAGCCCTAAAGCTAGAACTACCACATGACCCCATTATACCACTTCAGGCTACACATCCAAAGAATTTTAAATCCTACTACAGAGGCACATAGATGTTTATTATTGCAATACTCACAACAGCTAAGAAATGAAACTAGCCTAGATTGTCATTTGAAAGTTAATGGATAAAGAAATGTGGTACATGTATACAATATAATTTTGCTCAGTTGTAAAGAAAAAATTAAATTGGCAAGAGAGATAGCTCAGTGGGTAAAGCACTTTGATATTTGCATTTTTTTTGCTGTTGCTACTGTTGCTTTGAAACAGTTTCACTATGTCATCCTGGCTGGCCTGCAACTCTCTATAAAGACCAGGCTGGCCTTGAACTCATACAGATCTACCTGCCTCTGCCTCCTGGATGCTGGGATTAAAAGTGTTTGCCACTTTGTCTGGTTAGATAAAGCAATACACTATATAAGGCTGGCACCCAGAGTTTGATCCCCGGGATCCATATAAAGATGGAAGGAGAGAACCAAGTTCAAAATGTTGTCCTCTGAGACCCCACATAAGCTGTGGTATTCACAATTCCCCCAACACAATACTGTTATAATTAACTATTTAAAAGAAAAATTGCACCATGATATTTGCATGTTGGTTGGAAACGGATGGAATTGGACATAATGTTTGGTGAAATAAATGAGACTCAGAACAATTAATGCATGTTTTCTCTCTTCTACAGTGTGTATATGCCTGTATGTGTGTGCGTAGGTCATGAAAATAACTCTTTAAGGAGAATCTTTTATTCATAGTAGAAGAAAAATTCAAACATAATTCAATTGTAAAATGACAACAATAGTGCCACAAGTTACATGAGGAATCATATGTAAAGTTTCTCCATGAAGATAAGTTTTCCTTTTCTTGACCCAATATTACATATACTCTTAGCTATTATTTTACCTGGCTAGGTAAAATTAGCAATATTAGTTGATTCTATGAAATTAGTTTAACTAAACTTCCTGAAGAAAGGCTTCACAATTATTAGAAGTATTATGACTGAGTAGAGGCTGTGATAGAAATACACTCCTGCTCTGATATTTTCCTAAGAATACCCCCAACACTAAGGGCATGAGGACTATGTACCAAATGTATATTTTACTAAGTGCTTATCTTTATTATTGTATCCTTTTCACTACTTGATTAACAGCAGATATCACCAAATTAGGCATTTCTTGATTTCACTGAGAAAAACTAGTTTAGAAAGCAAATTTGTATATGACAAATTTATTTTTTCATTGATCTTTATGATAATGTAGGTGATATGAGTGAGATTTTTGTTTTACTTTTTTTCTATCCCTGCCTCAAGGTGATTATAGCACAAGAGAGGTACAGTTACTCCCTTTACTCAGAACATCTGCCACCTGCCTGAAGCCATGGCTCAATTCAGTCATGGGATGCAGGAAGCCCTGCTCTTTCCACCTTGCTTTAGTTTCAAATGTTTGCATCACGCAGGCAGCTTCTCATCCCCCACTGCCACAGCCTAGATTTAATGGCACATCCAAGATCAGGCTGTGGGAGATATGAGTAGCAGCTGGTCACATCCTGCTGTTTCTGTGGCAAGGTACAGACAACTGGAGAACTCATTTTGTATGTGCTCTTGGAAACAGTGTGTCTCCTGGCACATTTCTGTTCATGTGCAGATTCTGGAAGCACATATTGAATTGGTTCCCTACTTTTTGGTGATGGTGGATTTCTGGTTGCTGAATCCCTGTGTAATAGAGCACACCTGTGTTGTTGAATCCTGAAGCTGGAAAGATACAGAATAAAATTCATGGTCAGTATTTGGTGCAAGGACACATCACTGAATTTGCAAATCTGCCCAATAATTCTATGGATTTTTATAGTCCTTTGTCTGTGTTTGTTTGTGGCCTTTGTATGCTGAGATGAGAAATTATCACATCTCTTGATTGCTTCTCGCTGTGACTTAATGTTTAGACAGCACTGAATCAGCATTCGAGGAGTCACTGTGATCCCTAGTTTTGTCTTTTAGATAAAATGTGCAATTGAAGTCCTCACTAGTTTGTACTCACTAATTATCCTATGCCACTTCGTCAAGGATGTGGACATTAATTAGCTCCAATGTCCTAAACTAATTTTAAATTAGTTAATTACATTGTATACTCTGCAGTTTCTGCTGAGAAACATGTTCCTCACTTCCTGTCTCTAAGTGATGGCCAGCTGTTAAATAGCTTCCAAGTTTTCCCCTGAGTCGGTTACACATCAGAAATGATACCTTTATAGGATATTTTCAGAATATTCGAGATGAAGAAGCTGTATAAATGATATTGTTATAGCTTGTTATTGTTATCAGTGACAACTCTCTTCACAGTGTCATAGCACGAGTCATTTGGAGACTCTAGTGTTGGAAGATAAAATCTCTGGCAACTTAGGGAAGAATTCCCGCTAAAAATCCTTCTCATTTCTTAGTATTTCCCAAGGTGTTACTGAATACATATATGTTAGGTGAAAAGACTTTTAAACTCATCTTGATTTGAGGTTTCATCAAATGTGAGGGGACAAGAGGAAGACAAAAAGTCACCTAACGCCTGTTTTGAAGAACATTAGAAAGACTTTCCAAAATCTCCAGGAGTCTAGTTGATAAAATATTCACAAGTGATGAAAGGAAAAGGTAATGTGGGGATTCTTCTTATGAACTCCCATGTTTCTTCACTCAGGAAAATAAACTCACCAGATGTCTGCTGTTGAATATTCTGCATAAATTTCATCTCTCCAAGAATTCAAATGTAAAATGTGGCATTTATTGAGAGACCAAATTTTTAAGGCACACATCACACATAGTTACTGTTTTATTACTCAACTTTTAAGATTATTTTATATTTTGTGTATGTGTTTTTTGCTAGCATCTATGTATTTTATCATGTCCATGTTTGAAGAGGGTGTCAGATTCCCTGGAACAGGAGTTATAGGCAGCTGTGAACTGCCATTTGGGTGCTGGGAATCTAACGCTAGGTCCTTCTAAAGGGCAGAGAATGCTCTTAAACACTAACGCATCTTCGTAGTACCTAACAACCACATGCACACTCCAGAAATTAAGGAGTTTATAAAAATATTATATGCTTACATATAAAATTTAAATATTCCTTAACTGAAATGCTTTGAATCCAAAGTATTTATGATTCCATGTTTTTTTTTACTGTATTGACATAGTTGCATATAAATAATGAGGTATTATGGGCATGGGACTCAAGTATAAATAGAAAATTTGTCTAGGTTTCAAATATTCCTTAAATACATAGCCTGAAGATGAGTCATATACAATATTTTTATTATTATGACACAAGCCCATTAAATATTGTATTTGTGGCAACATATTGGTGTTCAGAAAGTTTCAGACTGGGGAGCATTTCAGCTTTTGGATATTCAGATTTATGTATGTTCATGCTATAGGCACAATATGAATTTTTTGTGATTCTTTTTGTATGTTGAAATTTTATTGATCCTGTTAGCTTTTTGATACTTGCTGAAGCTGAGATAATTCCTAACAAGCAAGTTATATAGTAATGAAAATAGTGTCACTCCTAAGTTGAATTCTCACAGTATGTAAATCAAACCTTCAGACAGAGTAGGCACTTGGAAAATGGCCAGGTCTGAATGTAATCATTTGAGACAGCACTGTAGGGATATGCTTGGGATAGCTAGAGTTCCCCCTCTATGGCTCATTCTGTAGAAGTACATGCTGTGTGTATGTTGTCTATATGTGTTCATTGTGAGGGTGCACATGTGTGGAAGCCAGAGGTTGACTTCAGATGTCTTCCTCTTTCACTTTGCTCATTATTTTTGAGATAGCACTTCTCACTAAACCTGAAACTCACTGACCGACTAGGCTGGCTGGCCAATGATCTCCAGAGATCCACCTGTCTTGGCCACTTACCAGTGCTAGAGTCACAGATACATGCTTCCAAACCCTGTGTTTATATGGGTGCTGATTATGTGGCATACACTTTGCTAAGAGAACCATGTCTCCAGCTCCCTTGTTCATTAATAAAAGCCTTAATTCATATTAGTCTTCTTATATAAAATCTCTAGACTGTAGGCAGAACTGAAGAAGGGACTATTCTTTTTCACCCTAACACTATAATCAGAAGTAGCCTTTTTTTTTTCTTACTAGACTTTTGTGGATTTCAAACTCATTTTAAAAGTGTAGTTTCAAGATAAGCATGGCAGTTTATGACTGCAATCTCAGAATTTGTAAGACAGAGACAGTAGAATCATCATGGATTCATGACCAGCCAGGGCTCCAAAGTGAGACTCTGTCTCAATCAATCAAAAATAACAAATAAATAATAAACAAATGAATCAATTTTTCATAGAATTAGTATATTCATGCTCCTTTAGGAAAGAGACCATAACTAATTCTAGGTTTTCCTTTCATGACAGGGCCTCACCATGTACTCCATGCTAGCCTGAAACTCTTGTCTCAGCATTCTCAGTGCTCTTACACATCTCTATAATATGTGCAAGTAGCAGAGTGATTGTTGTTTAAATAGGAAGTGTCTGTCAGAAGGTCATGTCTTTTGACACTTGGTCCCCAGTTGGTGGTGCTGTTTCTGAAGAATATGGAACCCTTTTGACAACTGATGCAATGTAAGGAGAGGACCTCTCACTCCTGCCGCCATGTCTTCCAACCATGGCAGATTCTATTCCTCTGGAACTGTAAGCCAAAATAAACCTGTTCTTTCTTAAGGTGCTTTTATCAGAGTATTTGATCACAGCAACAGAAATGAAACAACACAGAGGTCTATTGCAAAGACTCAACTAAGAATGTGCTGAACGGAAAATGTAAAACATAGTTTTATTTTTTATGTTTTAATAATTTATTAAAATATTACAATTGACATTGCTAACTTTACAGTAGTGTTTACTTTAGTTTCTCTTAAAAAACGTTCCATTATTTCAGAGGCTACCTCTTGTGATTCTGAGATTTTATGAATGCATCATCATCTGTTCAGTCCTCATCTGTGCAACCCTTCCTACATACAAGGACCTGTTGAGGATACAAATGTGAACTAGTAAGTTCCCTAAAACAGCTTCTATGTTGGTGGAGGAAGATGAGAGAATAGAAAGACTTAGTAGACATAAACAAGTGTTGTGTGACCTCAAACGAAAGAGAGATACTAAATCATAGAAAAGAGGTGAAGCTGGGAACTATGTAGCCTATAATTCCAAGCGGGGGTTGTTTATTTAAGAAAGATCCTTTTAAAATCTGCTGGTAGTATAGCTTGGAGTTTCATCCTTAACCTCTTTGGGGGATATATTTGTTTAAAATTTTACTTGTTACCTTTTTAAATAATGCTTTGCTTATCTGAGACTGCAAATTTCATTGTACAATATGGTAATGCCAGGTATTGACACGTTAAAATTTCTTAAGATTATCTTCCCCAGGGCTTTCAAAAAACAGACATGTTGATCAATGCGATTCAATGAAAGATCCAGATATAAACCTACACACTGATGGTCGTCTTATTTTTTATAAAGAAGCCAGAAATATACAATGGAAAAAAGAAAGCATCTTCAACAAATGGTGCTGGTCTAATTGAATGTCTGCATGTAGAAGAATGCAAATAACTCCACATCTATCACCCTTCACAAAACTCAAGTCCAAGTGGATCAAAGACCTCAACATAAAACCAGATGCACTGAAGCTGATAGAAGAGAAAGTGAGGAATACCCTTGAAAGCATTGGCACAGGAGACAAGTACCTGAAAAGAACACCAATAGCACAGGCACTAAGACTGACAATAAATGGGACCCCTTGAAACTGAAAAGCTTCTGTGAAACAAAGGACACCATCAAAAGGACAAAATCGCAGCCTATAGAATGGGAAAAGATTTTCACCAACTCCATATCTGACAGAGGGCCTATGTCCAAAATACATAAAGAACACAAGAAACTAGACATGAAAAAAACAAGCAAACAAATAATCCAATTAAAAATGAGTACATAACTAAACAGAGAATTCTCAACAGAGGAATCTCAAATGGCTGAAAACACTTGAAGAAATGTTCAGCATACTTAGTCATTAGGTAAATGCAAATCAAAAGATTTTGAGATTCCATATTACACCTGTCAGAATGGCTAAGATCAAAATCAGATGTGACAGCTCCTGCTAGTGAGAATGTGAAGCAGGAGGAACACTCCTCCATTGCTGGTGGGCATGAAAACTTATACAGCCACTTTGGGAATCAATATGGTATTCCCTCAGAAAATTGGGAATCAATATATCTCAAGACCCAGCTATACCACTCCTGGGCATGTACCCAAAGGATACTCCATCCTACCACAAGGACACTCAATTATGTTTATAGCAGCTTTATTCATAATATCCAGAAACTAGAAGCAACCTATATGTCCCTCAACAGAAGAATGGATAAAGAAAATGTGGTACATTTACACAATGGAGTATTACTCAGCTATTAAAAACAATGACATCATGAAATTTGCAGTCAAATGAATAGAGGCAGAAAAAAATCATCCCAAGTGAGGTATCCCAGACCCAGAAAGACATGGTATGTACTAACTTATATGTGGATATTAGCTCTAAAGTAAAAGCCAATAATGCTACAATTCACAGACCCAGAGATGTTAAGTAGCAAGGAGGGCTTTAGGAGGGACACATGGATCTCCCTGGGACAGAAAAATATAATGGATTTTTTGGGTGACTGGGGGCAGGTGGGAGTGGGAACAGGATGTATCAGGTGTGGGGAGGGATGGAAGAACGGAGGGAGAGAGTACTGAAAGAAATAACTGGAATCAGGGAAGGGAATTTCAGGGGTAATGTGGAAATCCAGTGCAATGGAAACTAACTGAAATCTGCAAACATAACCCCATTGAAGACTCCTAGTAATGGGGGATATGGAGCCTGAACTGTGAAGGGATTGGGACATTAACCCAGTCACAAAACCTTTAACCTACTATTTTTCCTGTCTGCAAGGTGTGCAGGAGTAATGGTGGCACAGAACTTGTGGTAATGGCCAACCAATGACTGGTGCATATTGAGGCCCATACCACGAGAGGCAGCCCATACCTGACATTGCCTGAATGACCAAGAACCAGAGCCTGAATAGCCCAGAGACCTAGAATAGAACCAAACACAACTAGCAAAAAAAATCACTCTAGTGATTACTAGTGATATTCTGCTATACAGGTTGACTGGAGCGTAGCATAAGGGACATCAGAGAGGCTTCGTATAGAACTGATAGAAGCAGATGCAGATACCCACAGCCAAACATTGGGCAGAGCTCAGGGAATCCTGTGGAAGATGGGGAGGGAGGGTTATAAGGGCCAGAGGGATCAAAAACACCACAAAAACATGGCCCATAGTGTGGTGATATTTTATTTGTGCTTTGATAAATAAAGCTTTCCTGGATATCAATTTTAAGTAAACAAAGTCAGGCAGCACATGCGCTTAACCCAATCATTTAGCAGGCAGGGTCTCTGTGTGTTCAAGGCCATACTAGGGAACACAGCCAAGCATAGTGACACACACCTTTAATCCCAGTACCAACCATAGGTGCCTGGATGTCTGTACAGACAGACAGTAACAAGGAAGTGAGGTAGCTGGGCTAAGAGCCAACGAGAGGGCAGGAAAGCAAGGCGTATAAAGGTATGGGTAGACAAGAAGTAGCTTGCATTTGAAAGCTACAGAGTTGGTGAGGTAAGGTTGGCTGGTGCCTTTTTCCTACTTCCCTGATCTCTAAGGCTTTCACCCCTGTATTTGGCTTCATGTTTTTTTTTTATTTAATAAGACCATTTATAAATTCAGCTACACCACAGAATTTACTAACTAGGGCTCATAGGGGCTCATAGAGACTGAAACTGAAGTGACAATCAGGGAACCTATATAGGTCTGAGCTAAAACCTCTGTATATATGTTATGGTTGTGTAGCTCAGTGTTCCTGTGGGACTCCTAACAGTAGGGATGGAGGTTGTCTTGGATTGTCTACCTGCTCTTGGGCCTCTTTCCCTCTTACTGGGTTGCCTTGTCCAGTCTTAATATGAGGGTATGTGCCTAGTCATATTGCATCGTGTTATGTCACATTTGGTTGATATTCTTGGAAGGCTTGCTCTTTTTTGAAGGCAAACAGAGAACAGTGGATCTGGGAAAGAGAGGAAGTGGAGGAGTTTGGAGTGGAGGAAGGGGAAGCTGAGGTCAGGATGTAATGTATGAGAGAAGAATAAATGAAAAAAATATGAAAAAAACTGCTTTTCAGTATTCTCATAATTTATAAAACAATTTCATATACCCAAAGCTAATTTAGAATAGACTTTGTACACAGTTACTTGTCAAATCAAGTTTGATTACTTCCTAATCAAACTTGGCTTTTTCAGATCAGAACTATCTTTCAGAGCCCCTTAATTTTGTTTTAAAATAAGTTGTGGAAGAACAGGTCAAGCACATACAAGCCACTGGTCAACCTGCTATTTCTCAGCTAATGGGAAATGTCTCCTGTGTTTCCATTTACTATAAATTATTATGATAAGAAAAGGGCAAGTACCAACAATCATTAGTCAATCTGATAAAAATAATCCAAACCTCACTGGACCAGAATGACTAAATATTTCAGACTATGTGTTTCTTGAAATCCATTAACCTCACTTTCAAATAAAACAAAATTTATTTTTATGTGAGTACACATTGCTTTTATTATACTTTGTTATATCACATACCATATTAAATGAACTCTGCACACAAGGAGAAGGGAGATGGCCCAGACACTGAATCATGTTCCTGTCTTATAATAATATAACATCTCTCTGGTAAAAAAAAGAAAGAAAGAAAAGAAAGAAAGATAGAAAGAAAGAAAGAAAGAAAGAAAGAAAGAAAGAAAGAAAGAAAGAAAGAAAGAAACTGTTCATAGCAATTTAGTAATTGTTAGGAACCAGGTGCTCCCCAAGCCAGCCTTCAGTGACTCAGAGCCAGGAGCCACATCATCACTAGCCACCAAATGCAGCATGCACTCTTTATAAAGTCCTCACCCTCACAGCCTCTGTCTCTCTTCTTCTCTCTGTCTCTGTCTTTTGGTCTCTCTGTCTCTCTTGTCCCCACTCACAGGCAGCTTTTTGATCCCCCACAATACAACCCTTGCGTGAGATCTGTTGCATGGTGTAATTTTTGCAGCATTCCTTGACCCCACTCCAACAAGGTACTCTTCCATTGCTAAACCCTAATACTAATGCTAGGTGGAAGATAGCTGTTAATTAATAGATAATGTTAGAAGATGTTTTTAATATTAATAGACAATGTTAAAGCAAGATAGTTGGGTGAAATAGTGGGTAATTAGTTAGGGTCTCATCCATGAAAGAGAAAAATAACTAATTTGAAAGGTGATTGAAAAGAATTGCCAGACCTTACATACTTGACATCTAACTCGCCACTGTCTTTCATATGTCACTTATATGTCCTCAGGTCACATACATTAAACCAATTGGTCTTTTGTTACTCTAAGGTAAAGCTACTTGATAACATATATTCCCCACAGGTGCCCATTAGTTCCTCTCCATAATAAAATGATGGTATCGTTTTTTCACTTCAAACTCTAGGCCAGACTGCCTAGTACACTCCCATTAATTTAATGTTTTTAACCTAAGTATTCTGAACCTTACTATTATTTATACTTTCCTGTGTTAACCTGGACATTTTGATTTTCATTTTGGTTTCCCTACGGAATACCCACTGTTTTCAAACTCATGATCCTCCCTCTTCAGCCTTCCAAGTACTGAAATAACGGGCATATGTCAGCATTCTCTGCTAACTTAACATCTTAAGAGAAAATAGATCTACATAACGCAGAACAGCCATTCAATATTTTCTGAAAGTCTATACTATGGCTCAGAGAAGAACACACTGACAACAGTGTTATAGGCAAATTAGGAAGGAGTGTAATGACAACAGCAATCCCAATGATATGTATGACAAAGGAAACACTTCCACATGTTAATTCATTTTTGTATGATACTAAAACCATGTGTTGAAAATAAGGACATCAGCTAACTAGGTATTTGTTTTTTTCTGCATAATTACAAATAATGAAGTCAACATTTCTCCACTTACTTCCCTTGGAGAAGTGACTGCATTGCACTATCAGAATTTGAAAAGAATCTAAATTCTAATACAAAAATATTAGAGATTAGATGAATTCCTCATTGATGAGAGAAAAACACATTCCAAAGCCAAGCAGGAACCAAGAATTTTATAAATAGCATATAGATTCATGCAAGTGAAGGAATTTTTATATTTGCATTTTACACAGATTGGACCTATTTGAAAATTGCAATGATAACCTCTGGAAATTGTACATTATGATAAAAGTATGAAAATATTCACACTTGTCTGACAAGAAGAAGTGGACTTACATTGAGTTCTCATAGGATACTAGAACACATTTTTTTTTTTTTTGTAAATGAGGATATGCTGAGGAGCTGGGAAGGAAATTATAGTTTCTGATTATATGGGAGAAAGTCGCATCAATATTAGTTTCCCAGCCATGAAACAATTCAGCAATGTATACTTTGTACATACTCACACCACAAATTCATGCTTTGGGCATCTTTCATACCTCCACTCCTTTCAGAAGTGTGACTCCCAAAGTGGGTGATAGAATTTCCCTGAAAATTTTCATTCAAACTCATTTAAAAATTGTGTTAGAAATGCTTGTATATGAAACAAAAGTAATGGTAATATTTTTATGACTTGTGGTAAGCACTGTTGTTTCCTTCGATGGCCACTCAGAAAGGTTCCAACTCCCTTTACCTAGATAAATTGCATCCATCCAAATATACACACATGTGAACAAGAATTCTGAAAAGACATTGTGCCTTCAAAGGCTGATTGACTAAATAGAACTTCAGTGCTGTGGATAGGTTGGAATATATCAGGTCCACAAACTAATTACAATTTATCCTGGGCCGTCTTTCGTCTCCTAAATAGCCATTCTTTGCTCACCTTCACCTCAAGCAAACATCCTGTGACTAATAGAAAAAAGAAGTCCAATGTCCTACGACTAACAGATAAAAACTTTTTGGGCTGTATTAACATAACAAACCCCCATTCTCTAACAATCAAAGGGTTAAGGATGCTACCAGTAGCTGAAGTCTATAGCTGAGATTTCTCTGCTTGGCTATAAGCCTCTCTTCATGTTAAGTGAAACAAGCCAGGCTTATAAAGATAATAATCCCATTTTTCTCTCCCATACAAAATCTAGATGTTCAGTTTTTTTAAGAGACATGAAAGGAGACAGAGGAGTCATTGTAGGGAGGGAAGTATAAGACAGTATAATGTGGCCATGAACATGATCAAAGTACTACTACTGTAAATGTTTAAAACTATCATAATGTCAACCATTTGCTTTAGTTCAGTTGATAAAAATTTTATTTAAAACTTTGTTCCAAGTATTTTGAGTATTTTGTTCTATTTTAACATTTTAAAAATTAATGTCAAGTATTAACCATAATCATTGTAATTGAAGCAAGTAGAGACAATAGGCAATAAGCAAATTTCCATTTAGTGAGATATCAGCTGAAAACTCACCTTGCCCTTATTACCACTGTATGTTTTTCTAGTTCTTCATAATGAAAACATAACACATGACTGATAATGAAGCATTAATATTTGTTTACAGTATGAATTTTTCAAAACATTGTTTAATTATGAATTTTAAAATATGGAAGCCAGACACAGTGGCTCACACCTATAATCCCAGATTTAGGGGACTGAGACAGGAGGGATTCCATATAGTAAATAAAGGACAGCCTAGGATGCAGAATGAGACCCTGTCTCACAAAAATAAAAACATAAATAAAATGCCCTGTTAGAAAGCTTATTTGTGAAAAGTGCCGAATTTTTTAAGGAAAATACGCTGAGAATTTATTTGTAGCACAAACTGTTAGAAGGTCTTATTAATAAAATCAAACCCGGGGCCAGGTATTGGGTTAAAGCTGGAAGATCAGAGAAGCAGAACAAGCCACAGCCTCACCTCACCAATTCCTCAGCTGATTGTGTCTCCTCAGACTCTGTCTCAGAAGCCTCTGAGTCCCCATCCAGAATGAATCTCAGCTGAACTGCTACTCAAAAGTCTAAAAGCTTAACCAACTCTAGTTCCTGGTACTCACGCCTTATATACCTTTCTGCTTTCTGCCATTACTTCCTGGTATTAAAGGCGTGAGTCACCATGCCTGGCTGTTTCCAGTGTGGCTTCGAACTCACAGAGATCCCGACAGATCTCTGCCTCTGAAATGCTAGGATTAAAGATGTGTGCTACCACTGCCTAACCTCTATGTTTAATATTATGGCTGTTCTGTTCTCTGACCCCCAGATAAGTTTATTGGGGTGCATAATATATCAACCACATTAATGTTTTTGAAATATATGTAAAATGGCAAGGCTACATTGGCTTTCAATATACAATAATATTTAGTAACAGGTTGTCATAGACCTAACAATCGTACACTTAAACTCTAAATACAAGAGGAAAGTCCAATGCTTTGTAGAAGACAATGTCTGTATAACACTGAAAGCCACCATCTTTACCCAATTATGGTTCAACTTAATTTTTTTTTTTTTTACTGTATGATTGTTTTAAAAAAGTGACAGTATTTGGCAGAAACTGAATCTGAAATTTTGATCTTAATTTGAGCTAGCCATATGATATTCCTGCAATATGCTGGACTGCAGCAGCTAGTTATAGCTCCTAGTTAGCTAAGTAATCACTACTGGAAACAACTGATCAATTTTAGTGTACTGTGTTCCACAAATGACATGAAATATTCAATACTTCCTCATAAAGTCATTGTTGTGTTAGATTACTTCCCTAACTAGCACATAATGCAAGTGTTATGCATGCATTTAACTCAGGCTAGGCTAAGCTATGTGTATGTTAGGCACATTAAATGTATTTTTGTTTCACTGTATTTTCAACTTATAGTGGATTCCCTGAGGTGTCAACCCATCCTAAGTAGACAAGCCACTGTTTGAGACTGTTTCAGGAGTAGTGAACCTGGACGATTGCAATACCATCAAATATTATCAGCCTGACTCCTCATAAATAATTATTAATTTTGATTTAAAAGGGTAGAAAAATTAAGGTTGACTTTCAAAATTTTTCTCAGATCTTTTTTTGGCCTTGAGTTTTTATCTGCAACCTCTTTATATAGCAAAGAATACACATCAGGCAGAAGCAGATTCCTTAGCCTTTTAGCCACAGATACCTGACAGAAATGTCCCAAAGAACACTGTATAAAACAAGAAAATAGTTATAAAGATAATGCTATAACTAAATGCCTACTCTTATTCCCGATTCAGGAAGATTTGCATTATTTAGTGGGGATTCCAGACCAAGAAAAGAAGAAACAAAACAATCACTTTACGTGTAATATTATGTACTGCTCCCAATGTAAAGTGAATTACCAAGTCGTTTAATGAGGATGATCTAGTTTTATTTGTTAGGGAATAAGGGCCTCATTACTTTTACTCATGGGAGATGGTACCTTCTGGTGTTGGCAGCTGCCAGATTATTTCAGCACCTGCCAATAGTTGTTAGTGAGTTGGAGAAATATTGACACCTTTATGAACATCTGTGATTGATACTTCCTGTCCTAAGGCATGTAGTCTGAACTTCCTAATGCCATGGTAACCCAGTATAAAATTCAGTTAGTCACTTGATTGTTGTCATTTTGAGTTTGTGAATTCTGCTATTGCTCTATCCTTAGAGATTCCAAGATTCCATGTTCAACTCCTAGGAATATTTTTTTAATAAGCTATTGTAGAATAATCTTAGAATCATGACAAAGATAGTATGAAGTTCCCATATGCCTCACACTTGTGATTTCCTATTTTTCACATCTTACAATACATTGGTCATCATTAATGAACTGATACTGAGCGTTTTTGTTAACTGAAATTCACCATAAATCAGGTTTCCTTAGTTCTCATCTAGTAATCTTTTTTTTGTTGTTCAAGAATCTCCTTCAGAACATTCCATTTCATTTAGTTCTCAAGTACCCTTTGTCTTCTCTTGGCTGCGACAATGTCTGAGATATTTCTTAATTTTTATAACGGAGTTTGGAGATGTACTTGTCACATAGTTTGTAGCATCTTGATCCATTAGAATTTATCTGATTTGTTTCTTACATTTATTTATTTGTTCATTTGTTTGTTTACTTATTTATTATTGCCTTTCTGGCTATGGCTTATTACCTTTAACACAAAAATCAACTATTACATCCATTTTCCTGTTAATATCATGTCATTCTTTTTTGTAAATTTTAGAACAAAATATATTTATTCATCAGGAATGATACATTTTAGAACTGTCACATTGAGTGACAAACAGTAAGGTTCTCAGTATTTATAGATTTCTGGCATGTTACTCTTTGAGATTCATTTACAATAAACCAATGTTCTCAAAATTTTTAAAATTGTGATTATTTTAATACTTCTTTTTTTATTCACTGTGCATACCAACCACAGATTCCCCTCTCATCCCCCCTCCCACTCCCCCCCACCTTTCCCCCATCCCCACGCCTCATCTTCTCCTCCAACAGAGTAAGTTCTTCCATGGGGGTCGGATAAGCCTGGCACATTCAGTTGAGGCAGGACCAAGTGATAGGAATTCCAACCATGCCCCCATGGTCGTGTATGCCCAGAGGGACACTTAGTCATATCTGCCTAGTCATTTCCAGGTCATATGTCCTACTATATAACCCATGCCCCATGGCTACGTGGTCACGTAATCACACGGACGTGACCACATGATCTGTGCACATGCGTGGAATAGGCACGTGGGTCTGTGTGCGCAGGTGCATCCTGGCCTTTATAAGACGGGCCCCATGTCCCGTCCCCCCCCTCTCTTTCTTGCATGTATCCTTCCACAGGCCTGATCACATCTATCCCTTTCTCTTTGTCTTGATAAAACTCTTGTTAGTGGATTCTGCCGTGTTTCGTGACTTTTCTTTGGAGGCAAGAGCACCGCTAAAAAAAAAAATCACCAAGCCCCTCCCTCCTGCATCAAGGCTGTGCAAGGTGTCCCACCATAGTTGATGGGATTCGGAAAGCCACAGAAGCATGGTTAAGATATTGGAGAGGTTTCTCAGTGGTTAAGAGCATTTGCTGCTCTTCCACAGAACTGACATTTGATTCACAGCACCCATGTCATTTTGCTTACAACCACTTATAACTTTATCTCCAGGGCATCTGGAGCCCTCTTCTGGCCTTCTGTGGGCACACACACACACTCACATTCACAATGCCTCCTTGTCTACACATATGCATAAATAAAAAATAAAAATAAAAATAATTAAAAACATGATTAAACATAATACATGTTTTGTTAGGAAGTACCATGATCATGATTGCCATATTGCACATGTTAGAAATGTGTCTGCCTTATTTAGGATTTTTACTACTGTGATAAAACACCATGAGCAAAGCAACTTGGGGAGGAAAGGGTTTATTTTGCTTACATATCATAGTCCATTGAGGGAAACTGTGGCAGAAATTCAAACAGGGAAGGAACCTAGAGATAATAGCTGATGCAGAGACCATGGAGGATTGCTGCTTACTGGTTTGCTCCTCATGGCTTGCTCAGTCTGCTTTCTTATAGAACCCAGGACCACCAGCCCAGGGATGGCCTCATCCACAATGGGCTGGGCTCTCTCACATCAATCACTAATTAAGAAAGTGCCCTACAGGCTTGCCTGAAAGCAAATTTTACACAAGCATTTTCTAAATTGAGTCTCCCTCCTCTCTAATGACCTTAGCTTGTATCAAGTTGACATAAAACTAGCCAGCATAAACATTTGGGAGGGCAGACCCTGTACCTCACCTGGGCAGCACAATAGAGCCCATCCTGTTGTCTGAGGTGTGGATGACCCAGCCCATAAGTTGTGAGCATGAGAGAGCTGTCACCATTACTCATCTGTCATGTGGTGACATTAGCAGGGGAGAGATGTGTTTCCCACATCCGTCCACACCTAGGGCAAGTGAGAGAGCTGGCCCTGAGGTCATAAGCACAGGAGAAGTGGGCCTGTGACCTCATCAGCTACAACACTCTGGACAGTAGCCCCTACACCGCACCTGAACAACACAGTAGAGCTGACCTGTAAGGTGTGGGTGAAGGAGGTCTGACACTGAGGACACAAAAACAGGAGAACTGGTCCAGCCTCTTGCTCATTGCTGCAAGGGGTCAACTCTCCAGGACAATTCAGGAGAGCTCACCCTGGTGGTGAGGACAAGGGAGAGCTGGCAGGCTGACCAACCCTGCAACCACCCAGGCCCAGAACCAGAGTTGTGTTGGCCCGCCCCAACGTCTACCCCATCTGTGATGTGCTGGAACATGTGAAGGGACCCATGCTGCAGATCCAAAGCTCTAGAATTTTCACAATACAGGGTAACAGCAAGATAACCAAGAGGAACTCCAGTGAGGGCCCAGCATTGATAGTGTAGCAGAAACCAGAGGCTTCGAACTAGACGAACGACTCTCTGCAATGAACACTTGTAAGTAAAGATGCATGGTTAAAAGGGTTTACTGCATGACTCACTATGTCACACTACAGCTTCCATGGTGAGATTGATTTTTTTCATTCTCTTCTCTTTCTTCTCTTAAATTTTATTTTGCGGGAAGGTTGCAAGGGCAGAAGGTGGATACAAAGGGATGGGGAAATGAAGAAGATGGAGATTCATGATGTGAAAGACACAAAGAATAAACAAACAAACAAAGAACCATAGTGTCCTATCACTGATGATGCCCAGTTCATCACCTGATGTTACATCTTCTCAGATTTTGCCACTGGAAGGTTACCTGGTTTTTTGTCCTCTTCCATGGTGTATTGTGTAAGTCAGTCACTGTCATAAGCCATATTTTAGTCCTTAAAGACAGAATAGTTAAAAAACCATTTGAAATTCTTCACTGTAGATTTGCTTCTTCTCATTATGTATTTATTTCTTTAATGATTTATTAATATAGTGTATTTTCATTCATATGGACTTTTACTTTATATGATGATGCAGAATAAAAAAGTATTTATTTCATTTTGTTGCAGAATCTTTGACCTCAACTTATTATGAATTATTTCAGTTATTTTATATAACCTTTTGACATAATTGCCATCTTTTTCATTCTCTTATTTCTTTTTTTCTTTTTCTCTCCTTCCCTTCCTCTCTTCCTCATCTTTCATCATCTTCTGTTCTCTCTCCTCTTTCTTTTCCCCTTCTTTCTCCCCATTTACAAAACAAAAAATAAAAATTTGTATATATCTATTCATATTGTAGTGTTGTTATTTATAGGTCTTTCAAAAAAAGGAAACTCAAGTGTGTATATATTAACTAAATTACAAATCATATATGTATCTTTAAATATTTGTAGATATATCCACCCATGTTAATAAAGTGCATTCTTTAACTATACTTCACTGCCACTTGGAATATTTTAGAGCTATCTCTTGCTTTTCTGCAAATTTCTACTCTAACACTGAAAACCTGAATCCTGTTCACCGTCACCTATTTATTTAATTATTCAATTCTACTACATGTGCATTGTAGTATCAGAATTGATTATCCATACTGTGGTGGGAAACTGGCTTATTAACTAGGCTTTCTTATGTAGAGTTTCTTTGCTCTTAGTCTTACAGATTCTATACACTTCCAAATTTACTTAGTTCAGCAGTTTGTTTCTTAAACTCCCTTAAGTGGAATTTTAAATAAGTTTGTGATGCACATTCATCATTCAATCCTTGAATGAATACATTAACATTATGCTGTGTGCTGTAAAGTTCTATTGGTTTTGATAGATACTTAAAATCTTGTATTCACTCTTGAAGTACTAAACAAAATAGTTTCCCTGCCTTAGAAATCCCCTTGTGAGTCACCTAATCAATTTTCACCTCCAAATCATGAGTAACCAGAGATTTGTTTACCATCCTATAGTTTTGTCTTTTCTAGAAGGTCGTAAAATTGCCATCAAACAGTATGTAGCCTTTTTAGACTAGTTTCTTTCTCTTAGCAAAATACATATAAGATTCACCTGTATTTAATTGGGGCTTGGTAAATCATTGCTTTGTATTGTTGAAAAAAAAAAGTGTATTGATGAAGCAGTTTGCTGTTCACTTAGCCGTTGAAAGCTTTCTTGGGTATAAGTTTGGATGATTGCAGGCAAAATTACTGGACACATTGGTATGCATATTTTTATGAACTTAAATTCTGAAACAAACTTGATAAATACCAAGGAACCTGACTCCTGGGTAAGTAGTAAGCTTTATACATAGTTCTGGAAACGACCATCATACTGCTTTCTCAATTAGCTGTACCTGCTCACTACCAGTAAAGAATAATTCCTGTTGTCACCAAACCTTGCCATTAGTTGATTTTGTTGTGTTTTGGATTTTTATAATTCTGACAACTATGTAATAGCTTGTTAATGTTTTAATCTCCAATTCCTTAATGATTAACAATATTGAGTATCTTTTTAATATTTTTATCTCTCTCATTTCAGTTTTGTTTTGGTTTGTTTCTAGACAGGTTATCCCATGTACTACAGGCTCTCTGAAGCACAAGATGCCCCTGCCTCAGCCTTCAGAGTGCTGGGGTTATCAGCATGTGGATCTCTCTACAGTAGAGAAGACAGAGACAGGACACACAATTCAACTCTGTTGTCCATAACGGCCTGCGGACTTTCTCTAATCTTTTAGTGACATCAACTCAGCTCCAAATGGAATCCATGCCTTTGACATAGAATGAATTTCAGGACTATCCAGTATGAAGCAGAATTGGGATTTAACGAAAGTATATTAATATACACTTAAGCATGAGGGCTAAAACAGAAGGATGTTTCACTTTCTTTATGACAGCAATATATAGGATTTTGGTGAGTTTGAACTATTATGTTCAAATGGTGTCTGAGAAATCCAATGATATCACAGGGTGGTTCTTAAGGAATACCTAACAGTATTTCAGCTGATGAAGCAAATGTGCAGATCACATGATACAGGAGACTGTCTACAGGAGGAATGGACATTGTACTTGAGGTCATATATAAGCAGTCCTTAAGCCTAGGTCATTAATATCTTAAAAGAAAATGTATGTAAGTTTAATGTATATGACTGACAATTTCTATTAGTAGCTAAAGGAATATCGTCTCTGCATCTACAGCCTTCATAACAAAGGTTAATTGTGCTGGAATTCTTGCCTCTCAGCTGGCTTCAATCAGATGACTGAGTCAGAGGCTCTTCTTGCTTCCTATGTCCCTGTAATTTTCTTTGTCTTTCTGTCCCACCTCGGAACCATGTAAGGCTCCACTCTTGCCCAATTTCTAATTGAGTCGGTTGATTTCTTACCGCTATGAATTTTTTTGCATATTTTGTATATAAATCCTTTATCAGATCAATGTTAGATTAATATTTCCTTCACTGGCACTGCCTTTAACAGCAGATCTTAACTGTAATAACATTCAACCTTTTGTTCCTGGATTGTGATATTTGTGTTGACTTTTAAAATGTAGGAACAACTGTAGATTTTAACCTATGTTTCCCTCAAAAATTATGTAGTTTTTTTATAGCTAACTTTATGATAAATTCTAAACTAATTTGGGGGAAATTTATGAGGTATTTGTCTATGCACATTTGTTTGCATATAGATGCCAACTTGTTTTAGCAAAATGTCTTGAAAAGGCTGTCATCTTTTCATATAGTTACTTTTGTTTTTTTGTCAGATTAGCTGTCTTTATGTATGCTCCTTTCATGGGCTATCTATCCTGTTACATTGATCTATGTGATTATTCCCTTACCAATATCATTACACCTTGCTTAATGTAGTCTTCTAATAAGTCTTAAAACATGTTAACATGAATCCTTTAACTTTGTTCTTCAGTGATGTATTGGCCATTCTTTTTCTGAACACATTATTATCAGTTTGTCAATAGGCATAAAATAGCTTCCCGGGATGCCTATTAAGATAGGACTGAATCTATAAAATTTGGAGCAATTGATATATACAAATATTGAATCATTAAGATATAAACACAGAATACCTTCCTACATAGTTAGATTTTGAAAGAATGCAGAAATGTCTTATCATTTTCAGTATAAATCCTATAGACATAGTGTTTAATTTCTTTGTATTTTATTGTGACATGGACTACAATTATAAACATATTTTCTTAAAGTTAGATTCCAATTCTTTATTACTAGAATGTAGAATGAAAATGAATCTTGGAATTAACCTTAAAATTTTACTCATGCCTCTTAAGCTCAAGTAACTGTTGTAGATGATTGTTTATACACATCATCTATGACTAGCTGTATTTCTTAATTCCAAGTCCTTATACATTTTTTCTTCTTTTCATATCATACTTTGCTAACTAAGACTTCCATTTTCAAATTCTCCAGGTTCCTCTTTTTTTGAAGAATAGAACAAAAGGAACTTGGTTTTGTCATGAAGATGAAGACTCACATGCTTCTGAAGGGATGGGGCTAAATGATTTCACCAGGTAAATATTAAACATAATTTTGTTCTTAATTAACACTAGTTAGAGAAATACTTTTGCCATGTTTCCATGCCTACAATAAAATATGCAGTTTCTCACCCTTATAATGTTTTGTGTTTATTTTTATAGATGTTCCTCATTCATTTTCTAGTTTGCTAAGAGATTTTAATCATAATTGGATGTTAAATTTTCCAAAATAAATTTCTGTATAAGTTGTTATTATGAAATAAATTTTTCTTTAGTCTGTCCATAAGGCAGATTGCATTGACTGATTGATGTCTGAAAGTTGAGACTGGTTTGTGTTTTGTGATTATCTTGCAGGTAATAATAGACTATAGACCAAAGTTACTTCAGACATTGTGACTACAACTCGTATTCCATACACATACCAGATTATGAAAATTATATTTTTAATTAAACAAGAAAGATATCTGTAGAGAGCATCATGAGGCATTTATAGAAAGGATCATGAATCATGGCTTACAGAAAAAGGAAAGTATTCTGTGTTCATATCTTAATGATTCAATATTTGTATATATCATTGCTCAAAATTTTATAGATTCAGTCCTATCTTAATAGGCATCTCAGGAAGCTATTTCATGGCTATTGACAAACTGATAATAATGTGTACAGAAAAAGAATGGCCAATACATCACTGAAGAACAAAATTAAAAGATTCATGTTAACATGTTTTAAGCCAGCAATGAATGGAGACAGAAAGGCATGGTTTGACCTTTCTACTGGCCCCAAAGAAAGAAACACTTTACTTTTTTGATTAGTCTATCCATATGTAAGTTACACGGAAAATGAAAAGGAAACTATCTTTTTGAAATATTTGAATTTATCTTGCAACTCTAGAGTCAATAAACTATTCCATAAAATAGAGTATAAATTTTTATTTAAAACATAATCTGAGCAGAAGAAGTTGATTTCATAGACAATGATCAAAAATAAGCAGAAATGAAGTGAAAAAGGTCACTGATAATTTCAAAATCATTTTCACGTAAGGTAGAGACAGGATAAGAGAGCACTAGAAAAGTAACTTGTGAGTTAACATCAAATACTCCAGGTTCCCCTTTTTTTGAAGAATAGAACAAAAGGAACTTGGTTTTGTCATGAAGATGAAGACTCACATGCTTCTGAAGGGATGGGGCTAAATGATTTCACCAGGTAAATATCAAACATGAAATTCAACTCTGCTACATGTGTAAACCCCATATCATCAGAGTATAAAGTTATTTTCATACATAGTTAAATTACATTTGCTCATATTTTTTGAGGATTATTTTTTCTCCATGGATGGAAAGCATTGCTCTGCATTCTCCACTTCCTGTAATGTGTTTATTTGTGTTTGATGTAAGGATAATGATAATTTTATAGTTTGAGTTCAAAAATATTCCTTTTGCTTCTATATTGTGAACTAAATTTGAGCTGTAATTTCTGCATTACCTATTTTATAAAATTCATCACTGTAGAAATACAAACTTGGTTATTAATTTTTAGATAATGATTAATTTAATTTATTTAAAAAATAGATGAAGACCTTTTTCAACATTTTTACATGAATTTTAGTTTATGTCTTTGAGTAAGTGATTTATTTTATTTAAGTAATCTATGTATGAATATATGTCACATTTATGATATTACCCAGTATATATATGTGTATATATATATACATATATATACATATATATATCATGTCTTTAAGATTGTGATTATGTTACTGATAATCAAGTCTTCTGTATTTTTTTCTCTTGGTTAGCCTGGCTAGAGGTTCATTAATTTTATTGATCTTTAAAGAATTGAGTGGTTCAATGATTGTCTCTATACATTTCCAATCTACAAGATCTTTGATTTTTGTTTCTATTACTGTTACTATTGTATTATTATTATTATTATTATTATTGAATTAGGTTTAAATTTAAATTAATTTAGATACAATTTCTTTACATTTCTAAGGTAAAAGTTAAGATAATTTATTTTCGATAGTTTTTCTAAGACATACATATTTTATGCAATGTTCTCCTGATAATACTGACTTTTCTGAAGCCTTCAAATTATATTACATCACTGTTTTTACTTAAATTTTTAGTAATATGTCTTGAGACTTCCTTTTTGATTTATGTGTAGTACAGAAGTATGTTGTTTGGCTTCCAAATATTTGAATATTTTCAGCTATATTTCTGTTAGCTATATTTCTGCTTTCTAGTTTGATTCCATTGTAGTTGGATATAAAATAATTTCCCTTCATCTTTTTATGTTTGTTAATATATATTCTATGATCTCAAATGGATTTATCTTGGAGAACATTATACGGCAGTTTGGGAACAGTATGTATTGTATTAATGGATGGAGTGTTTCATATGGTTGTAGAAAACTTTTGACGTGAACAGATCTTGGCTCTGACACTAGTATCAGCTCTCTCTTCAAATTTTGATATTTAAGCCCTACAGTGTGAACAATAGAATAGTGTCTCTCTTGCTTTCCTTATTATATGGAGAAAAGTAATGACTTTCAAGTTCTTCATATGTAAGAGAAAAAGCTGAAAGTCCTCCTTAGGAAAAAATTTTCAAATTACTTATTTTTTAATAAATGTAAATTACAAAACATATTCAAATAGCCTACAAATAAGTCTAGCTCCAATAGAAACATATTCAATGAGATACACTGTTATTAGTATCTAACAATACCAGATAAAATATTTTATAGCATTTCATAATTTTATTGTTTCATGATAAGTAAAATTATCTATTTTCAAGGTTATCATTGTTGTGGAACTAATGCCAATTATAGATAGCTAATGCTCTTATATTCCAAATATAATAATATTTAAACATATTTTTTCTTTACAGTGCTATCATGTGACTCAATTTTACACAGTGAATTATTTTAGGGAACACTGCTATCCAATCTTAGGCACATGTTTTAATCAGTAGGGTAAATTTTGCCCTCATTAACCTCTCTTGCTAAACATGCTTCCCATCCTTTTGATAACAACAGGAAGAGGATATTTTAAGCAAAAAACTTAGAGAATAAAATTAATTTAAACTAGATTTAAGGAAAACAATATTGCTGATTGCTAAAGCTCGAGAAAAGAATCAATATGTTATAGAATGTGAAATGCTGCACTATTCACTTACTACAAATGAAGTTCACCATGAAATGCCCCCAAAGAGCTTGTGCTTTCTTTCTTCACTTGAGCAACCATGGGACTATATGTATCTGAATATACCTCCTGTGATAAAAGAAGTTGGTTGGAAGAATCAATAGGCAATTCAAAATTGCTAGTCATTCTGTATTGTGTTGACATCAACCAAAATTATTTCTGCAATTTTTCCTTCATTGAATTTGTGACTTAAGCTCAGATGTTTCACCTTGTACACTGCAGTATTCAAATGGAATGCTACATAAATTTTAAGTGAAATAAAGACTTAATTTATATGAATCTTCTCATTTTACGGTTTTGGACTGAGCTTCAGAAATATTAGACAATTCTTTTTGTGAAGAGGACCTAATACTCAGCTATGAAATATTCCTCATTGATAACACAAAGAAGAGATTAACTTCACTAAAACTATTGAAAACCATTCAAGAGTGAGAGCAAACTATTGTAAGCTTCTGGAAATGCTGCTTTAGTGTACAGAAAATGAAAAAAGTCAATTTGAACCTAGACCACTAGAGTAGGCCCTTTATTTGCAGGGCATATGTTCCAAGACTCCCAGTAGATTCCTGAAACTTCAGTTAGTACTGAGTCTTCCATGTGTAATCTTTATGGTTTGTAATATCATCACATGGTTAAACTGTCATTTCAGATCATATATATAGAGCTTCCTCTGTATCATTACTCTTGTGCTTTGTGGGTCACTGTTAAATAACATAGATGTCAGTTCAACACAAGTCCATGATAATATGAGACAGTTGATATGACAGCTTAAATGACTACTAAGTAGCTAGCAATTGGGTAGTGTATACAGTGTCAATATTTTGGACCAAGAGATGATTCATATTCAATCATAGAGTGGGATGGCATGAGATGTCATACCGCTTCAAGCAGTGTGCAACTTAAATCATAAATAATTTACTTATGGAGCTTCCTAGTTATTGTTTTTAGATTGCTATTAGTCATAAGTAGCTGAAATGACCTGAAGTGAAAATGAAGAGGAGACTATTTCTCATCTATCTCACTGTTCTCTCTTCTGTGTTCCAACTCAACATGACAGGGAATTGATTGTCAAAATGCTTTATGCAAGAACTAAAGCTATTCTCTCACCAGTTTCCATCTGGCATCATATCTTCTGGAGAGGATAACAGCACCACCACATTTTACCACACTCTCAATTCCTCATCAGTAAAGCTCATCTCTAAGCAAGAACTGCTGTGGGATGTATGGCAAATGTGTTGCTGATTAATCAATAAAACACTGATTGGCCATTGGCTAGGCAGGAAGTGTAGGCAGGGCAAGGAGGAGAATAAAGCTGGGAAGTGGAAGGCTGAGTCAGAGAGACACTGCCAGCCGCCACCATGACAAGCTGCATGTGAAGATCCTGGTAAGCCACGAGCCATGTGGCAAGGGATAGATTTATGGGAATGAATTAATTTAAACTGTAAGAACAGTTAGCAAGAAGCCTGCCACGGCCATACAGTTTGTAACCAATATAAGTCTGTTTGTTTACTTGGTTGGGTCTGAGGCTGTGGGACTGGCAGGTGATAGAGATTTGTCCTGACTGTGGGCCAGGCAGGAAAACTCTAGCTACAAAGAACAGTTGTGAGACTCTCATCTTTCAAGCAGCCTTCACTCATGGCACATAGGCTGGACTTTGAGCAAAGCACACTGAGAGTGCTGGAGTCTCGATCATAAATTTTATTTCTTGGAGTTGTGGTTTCCAGGTAGTAAAGGGAGTGTGAGAAGAACCACAATTTTTATCTACCTCAATTTATGCTCATTAAATATATAAGCTATTGGGTAATCAAAATGAGATTCGACATGAAAGCTAGTATGTAGGTCCACCTAGTTGGCAGGAGAGGAAAAGACAGTGAAGAGATGTCTCTTGGGATCAGATGAATAACAATAGCAAAATCCTCAAGCACTGCCCTCAGAACCTATCTATTCAAAGGAGCTAAAATTTTGATTGGTCTAGTTTGTACAACAGTTTATCCTGTAGCTGAATAATGAGAGAGGATGAGAATGACTGAGTAACTAAAATAACAATCAGTAACTACACAACACAATTATATGTATCATACATATCATACATAGAGTTTCTAGATTATTCTAAATCCTGCTGTACTGACAGTAATGATTAACCTTCATAATATCCAAAGCTCTAAACAAATGGCAAGAAGGACAAATAAATATAGATCTACAAGCAGATACATCAGAGCAAAACAGAAAGACAAAGAGAGGATTCTTTAAAACAATAAAGAGAAAATTGGCTTAGTACTTACAAAGGAATCTCAATAAGACAAACAGCTGACTTCTTTTGTTGAAAATCAATTGACCAGGACTATATCAGCTGACTTCTGGACTTTCAGTTCTATTACATTAACCTATATAGTTATTCTGAGACAAGTGTCACACTATATATTACTTTAAATATTACATTATTCTTTCACTACTTTACCTGCATGTGAACTGGAGAATAAGCTTACCAGTGTCTATAAAGAAGCCAGATATGTTATATCTGTGGCATAGAAACTATCCAGGAGTATTATTTTTATGGAAATTTAGTTATTTACATCATGTTGTTGAAAATATATTCTCTTTGTAATAGGGACGCAATGGAAAGTGAAGATTATATTACCAAGGCTTTGATTGGAATGCCATATTTTAGAAAGTGAATAAAATGAAATACGATAAGACAGCTTTAGAAACTGATAGTAGAGGGGCTAGAGAGATGGCTCAACAGCTAACAGTACTGGATGCTCTTCCAGAGGACAGTGCTGGACCATGGTCAAAAGAATGATTCATGGTGAACAACACCTTGGGGAACTGTGAGAGAGGCTCAAAGACAAAAGGACCTTTCACCTCGGGTACATTTTGTTCACTGGATTGTTCCTGGATGTGATTTTGTGCCTCCTGTGACAAACACTTACATTGAATTTATAAGACTTGTTGATTCTTGTTGGATGTCAGAACTTAGCTATAGAATCCAATCTGGTGAAAGGATATGCTGAGTGCTCTCTTCCCGGAATCTGGATATGGCCTTCTGCATTTTGTGGTTTCCCAGATATGATCTGTAGGACATGCCAGGAAACTGTGTTTAAATCGGTTGGTCCTGAGAAAGTTCTGGAAAGGGCTGCTCGGTTAATATTTAGTATGTGCTTACTGGCCTTTATTTATTTTCTGATCATGTTTTTCTGAACTCAAACAATCTTCCTTGGATCATTGGTTTCTTTGTTATGTTTATGTATAAAAGTACAATGAAACTGAAGTAAGGTTGTCTACAACACTAGAATGTACTCTGCCCATTTTTTCAGGTCCTCATATCTCAGGTCTTGCAGACAGATATGCATAGATCAGCAAAAAGTAACCAGGACAGTGGCATGATTCCCAGCACAAACATGATGGCTCACAACCATCTGTAACTCCAGTTCCAGAGGATCCAATGCCCTCTTCCAACCTCCAAGATCACCAGGTACACACAAGGTGCATAGACATACATTCAGACAAAATGCTTAATACTTGTAAAATAAAATAAAACATGTATTTAAAGATGAAACCAACAATACATTCAAGGTCCATGAATACAATTTGATTTGAATATATTCAAGAATTCTCAGCAGAAATCAACAACGACTGGAAAAATTATGTGTAAAAATGTAAAACTATCAACCAAACTTCTGTTTTCAATATAGCTATCCTTTACAAATGATGGCCCGTGGGCATGTTGGCTTAGTAATAATGAAGGTCTAAATAAAGTGGTGAAAGGGCTAACCAAAGAATAACAAATCAGGAAGGACTTTCTGGTAGCCTGTTGCTTCATTTAAACTATGCTTTTCTAGTCTCTATTTTTACCATACTCTCAATGTCCCCAGTCTTAGATCTTCTAGAAAGCATAAAGTGATCAAATATCTATATAGTTGGCCCATTGGTAAGTAACTAAATGAGATTTAAAACATAGAGGACCAATTCACTAAAATTATAGCAGATAAGTAACCTAATCTTGGGAAACATATGAGCATCAATGAAATAAACATGGCCAGAAAAAAAAAACCTTCTTCACAGCATATTATAATCAAACTGTTACAAGTACAAGATAAAGAAGGAATTATAAAATATTCAAAAGGAAAGCACAAAATTTGTTTGAAGAAAATCATATTAGATTAACAGCAGATTTCTCAAAAGAAAATCTATAGCTAGTAGAGTATTGACCAAAAAATTTCAGGTCCTGAAAGAAAATAACTGCCAAACAAGATTATTGTACTCAGCAAGGGTATAGTTAAGGGGAAAAGGAGAAATAAAATCATTTCATGATAAACAAAAGCCAATAACATTCATGACCACCAAATCAATTATTTGCATAGTGGAGTTCACAGTCATAAATGAAGAACAGACTGTAAAAAGTGACTACCACGATGACAGCATGTCAGAGTATAAATTCTATTAGAACAATAAAATCATGCTTTTGTTTCTGTTGATGTGAAAAGATACCATAACAAAATCAAGATAAGGGGAGAAAGGTTTATTTTGACTTTCAGAGTCAAGAAAAAAAGTGCAATTAATTATGACAGGAAAAGTATAGCTGCAGGAGCATGAAACTGGCCTGTAATGGTGCATACACATTCAGAGAGCAAAGAGAGAACAAAAGACAGGGCCACTTTAAAAATCCTCCAAGCAGACTGGCAAGATGTTTCAGTGAGTGAAGGCACCCGCCACCTAGACTTTCAATATGCAGTCAGTCCCGAGGACCCAGGTGGTGTAAGGAGAGGACAGATTTCAAGTTTCTCCTCTGACCTTCCTAAATTCTTCATGGTATACACACACACACACACACACACACACACACACACACACGCACACACGTACACACGTACACATGAGCAATCAATCAATTAATCAATATGAAACTTAAAAAAACTTCAAAATTGATGATATTCTTTGTGTAGCAAGGCTCCACCTCCTAAAGATTCTATAATATTTCCAAACAGAGCTAAAAGTATTCCAGCACATGAGACTATATGGGACATTTCACATTCAAACCACAAGTAGATATACAAAATAGTAGAGAAGAATTGAGCAATACCAATATAGTAAATTATCAAAATATGAAAATGAATATTACAGAAAGAAACAAAGAGAAAATCCAAAACAATTAGAAGAAAAATCAACAAAAATTTATGTGCAAATCTCTACATTTCAATAACTTTTGATGTACAAATTTATCTAGTTAAAAAACAGCGTGAACAAAACCAAACAATATGCTGCCTGTAAGAAACCCATATAAAAAGACACACACAGATAGAATGGGAAATTATATTTCAAAGGGGGAATAGATACATTTTAAGAAAAAAGGTTATAGTTAAAGATCAATAAAATATCAAGGGATAAATTGATAAAGAAGACATCTGCAAACTTGTATACATCCGATGCCAATACATAAATTCTAAACAATACTCTACACGTAAAGTTTAAGATAGATTTTATTACAATTTGAATACAAAATATGCCTACAGCTTAATGTACTGTTTTTAGGATAAACCAAAATTGTCATAGATAAAATTTAGGTATTAGACAATTAAACTATTATATCTTAATGTCTTAGTTACAGAAATAAAATAGATGTTACAGGAATATGTATAATCTTAACTATATCAATTTAAAAAAAGAAATTGAATTATGTTCATTTCAAATTCATTTTATACAAGAAAAAAATAAAAATCAAATACATTGATATGACAGAGATATAAGATATAATTGATAAATTATAAACATAAGAAAAATCAAAACACTAAACACTTAGCCTCACGTTTAGAAATCATTATAAAATGTATACACATTTGAAGATAATAAAGAAATAAAGATACTTAAGAAGAATTATAGCAAAGAGAAATTATTTCTAAGGCACTTGTTAAGTTTATCAATATGTTAATAAATTTTAGTGATAATATCCATGTTCTATAAAATTATAAATTAAAACAATCATTCAATAGAGGAAAATAAATACTAATAGTTCAATAATGTGTGTGGGGGGATTTTAAAAGCAGTTAATTCCATATTCACCAATACACTGAAATTTACTACAGACTTCAGAGAGAAAACAATTAGAAGAGTTGGAAGCCATAGAAGCTGTGTAACTTTCCCAATGTCACACATCTGGAAAACCATGAGGATCTTGGGGGAAGAAAAAGAAAGAAGTGGTATTGTAAAATAGATGTTCTTAATTTAGTTGTCAACTACCCAAAATAAAGAGAAGAGTATATTTTCAAATGAAACACTGAAGACTGCCCAAGTCAAGTCAGGAAAAGTAGAAAAATTCCAGCTATTAGATCTATTTGTCAACAATGATCCAGAATTCCTGGCAAATGTAATTATACAGCACAAATAAGTAAATATATATATAAATATTGGGAAGACAATTATTACAATTCATGTCTTTTAGTCTAGCTATAATATATAATAGAATAAGAATAAAAATCATTAGAACTAATTTGAGTTTAACAAAGTACCTCTATAGAAAGATCAATATACACGAATCACTGGAGTTTTTATATAAGAAACATAGGCAATGTTTTCACAAACAGTAAAAAATGTCATGTCCCATAGAAATAGAAAGTAAGAATAAACATAAGATACAGAACCTGCCGGGCGGTGGTGGCGCACGCCTTTAATCCCAGCACTCGGGAGGCAGAGCCAGGTGGATCTCTGTGAGTTCGAGGCCAGCCTGGGCTACCAAGTGAGTCCCAGGAAAGGCGCAAAGCTACACAGAGAAACCCTGTCTCGAAAAACCAAAAAAAAAAAAAAAAAAAAAAAAAAAAAAAAAAAAAAAAAAAAAGATACAGAACCTATAAAAAGATAATAAATAATAAAAGATTGCTGACAAACATGAAAAATGTCTGCATAAATGTATAGAAACATGCTCTTCAGGGAAATAAAGTATTACTTTTAAAATGTAATTTTCTCTAGATTATCATGTAGATTTACTTCAAAAATTGAACCACTATCTTAATTGAATTGAAGGAATTTTTTCATCTCTTCAATTCTTTCTTAAAATATTGTTTTCTTACAAAGAATTAGATGTAGATGTCATCATGGTATTTTTCAAGCAAACTCTTCATAATGCCTCCCACTCTTTCCCCAACCCCTAGTCTCTCCCTGGTACTCATCCACCTGCAGTAGTTTCTTTTCTGCTCTGAGGGTAAAAGATAACATGTGACACAAATTTCGGCGATTTTTCAAGAGGTCTTTAAGTTAAATACATGCAAAACATCAGGTTGTGCACTGTAAATACATAAAATTTACTTCTCTCTTGAAAATATATTATGATTTTTTGTATGTTCAATATTTCTTATATGCAGAGTGCAAATCCCACTTGTTTATGCTGTGCAATCTTTTGCTTGTGCAATTGGATTTGCTATAGTTTGTTGAAAATATTTGAATTTATATTCATTAAGCATATTTGTTTACAGCTACCACACACACATCGTGTGTGTGTGTGTGTGTGTGTGTGTGTGTGTGTGTGTGTGTGTGATTTTGGTATTAGTACTGTGATGAGATCTCAGAATAACTTTGGCAGTTTGTCCTTTCCAAGTTTTTGGAAGACTTTGAGAATTGAACTTAATTCTTCTTTAAATCTTTTATAGAATTCAATAGTAATGGCGTCAGGTCCTGTGTTTTCTTTGATAGATGTCTTAATTACTAATTCTGGCTTGGTTGTTCAATGTTAAATTGTTTAGATTTTGTTTCCTCTTGATCCAAGATGTAGTACTTTATAGCAAAATATGATTACTATAGTCTATAATAACTTACATTATATTTCAACACAATTTGAAAAGTAGAAGAAAAGGTAATTCTATACATAGTCTAAGTATATGCAGAGATGGAAATGTTAATTACTCTAATCTGATCAATGAATTCTGCATACATATTTTAAACTAAAAATATGCACAAATACTATATGTCAACTAAAATTCAAAATAGCAAATATTTAAGCAGATAATAAAATTTAGAAAATAAATAAAACTAAGAATATTAGAATAAAATACATAAGAGTAACTTAGGTGTTAGAATCTTTCTGCAAAAAAAATGTTCATAGTACCGGCAAGTAAAACCAACAACCTACATAGGACAAGGATCATAAACCTGATTACATAATTTACAAAATATCTATACTACAAAATAAAACATGAACAAAATACAAAAATGGCAACCATCAGCTTAAGATATATTATTTATAACATTTTGGTTATTCCTCTACCTTGTATATATTTTGAAGTAATAATTATATATTATTTGCTCATTGACCTTCTTCCTCACTAAAGTACACTCTTTATTTTTTAAGACTGGAGAGATAATTTATTTATAGGCATGCAAATAATATTTTTTCTTTTCCTTTCTTACTTAAATTTATTCATTTATTTTACATCCAGACTGGTTTCCCTCCCACTTCTCCTTCCATTCTCTCCTCTCACCTCCCTTCCCATGCCCTGCCCCTGAATCCACTCTTCCTCTGTTTCTGTTCAGAAAGGGGCAGGCCTCTGATGCATATCAACAAAGCATGGCTTATCAAATTGAGGTGGGACTAAGCACCTCCCCTTGCATTAAGGCTGGACAATGTAACCCAATATGAGGAATAGGTTCCCAAGAACCATCCAAAGTGTTAGGGACAGCCCCTGCTTCCACTGTTAGGAGTCACACAAGTAGAACAAGCTATACAATTGTCACACATATGTAGAGTGCCTAGGTCGGTCCCTTCCAGGATCCCTGGCTGTCAGTCCAGATTCTGTGAGCTCCTTTTTAAAGCAAGGGACTGTGACATTCATATTTTGCAAAGTACTTAGAAGAGTGGTACAAACTAAATGGCTCAGTATATGGTTTTGGAGTGTATGAATTAACAGGTAAGGACAAGCAATTTAAAGACCTGCTTTTCAAATACTTGGAGCAAATGTTTCCCCGTGAGGAAGGAGTGGAGAGGTACAATTAATAAATTAAAAAGATAACTGTAGCAGATGTCCATAGGAAGACATTTAGAAAGTATTATTAAAAATATTTCAGGAGTGAGATCTGTGACACTATCAGAAGCTGTGAACTACTGATAAAATATATTAATATGGGGAAATGTCCATTTATGAGTATGTTTCAACATGATTTTTTGACAAAGCTACATGGCTCCACAAAATTTAAAAAATAAATAATACTAGAAGTCTTAGAATAAAATATGTAAGAATAACTTAGGTGTTATAATCTTTCCCAAAAAAAGGCCATATTAATGGCAAGTAAAACCTACATTCCACATAGGACAAAGATCGCAAACATTTATACATAATTTACAAAATAGCTATATTGCAAAAGAAATTCTGAAACAATGCACAAAATAGCAACCATCTATAAAAAAGCACTGTAGTTGGAGTTTTCTCCAATGCCGCTAGGACCTGCAGCTGCTCAGACCCAAGTAAACACACAGAGACTTATATTGCTTACAAACTGTATGGCCATGGCAGGCTTCTTGCTAACTGTTCTTATATCTTAAATTAACCCATTTCTATATATCTATACCTTGCCACGTGGCTCGTGGCTTACTGGTATCCTTACATCTTGCTTCTAATGGCGGCAGTGGCTGGCAGGGTCTCCTGACTCAACCTCCCACTTCCCAAAATTCTCCTCTCTGCTTGTCCTACCTATACTATACTTCCTGCCTGGCTACTGGACAATCAGCATTTTATTTATTAATCAGAGCAACACATTCACACTATACAGAAAGACATCCGCCAGCAGAGCACTGTGGAGGTACATTAGCTGGATTTCAATTCATATGTTTCTAGCTTGATGATGTTGAGCAAATTACCTTAATGTTCATCTCTGTAAAATAGGAATAATAGCAATAATTAAACTCCTGTTTGAATACTGTGCTCTTTAGATTTGACTGTAATTTGATACAGCCTACAATCACCTGGGAAGAGTGTCTAAATGAAGAATCATCTCGAGTCTAGACCTAGATCAAGATTTATCTAGATTCTAGATCAAGCTGTATTCTTTGGACATACCTATGTGGGGTTGTCTTGTTGTTAATTGATATAGGAAGACTCAGTACAGTGTAGACAGTACCGTTCCCTAGGCAGAGGGTACTTAATATTAGAAAACAGAAGAAAACAGCTTAGAGGAAACAAGCAAGGATGTATACATTCTCTTTACTCTTCACTGTGAATGTGTTATTACCAGCTCTTTCAAATTCTTGCCTCTGTAACTTCTTGCAATGATAGACTGTATCAAAATATTTGTTAGCAAATTAAACCTATTCTTTCTTCACTTTATTTCTCTAAGAACATTTTATCATAACAGAAATGAAGCTAGATCAAGCACTAAATGAGTTATTGTATATTATTGGACTTAAAACAATCCCTATTACACTGTACTGATTCAATAAATTATGTCTATTATTACTTGGAAATGGGGAGGGAAGAAAATAAGAAAAGAGATGAAAGAAAAATGGAAGAATGAAGAAAGAAAGATGTAAGGGACACAGTGAGGTAGGAGATTACTTTAAGTGACAAAAAATATGTGTAATCAGAGTTTTTGAGGGAAAGAGAGGGAAATATGAGAGAACACATGAGGTATCACTATCAGGAATAAGAGCAGTGACTTTACCCCAGAGTCTCTACAAATACTAAGAGAATAATGGAACAAGCTGAACAACTTTATGAGAAGAATATCTATAATTTATATGAAATAAAAAATACAGACATTGAAATGCATACGAGAACTCAATAAAACAAACACACAACATGTATAGCTCAGTAACTTTAAAGGACTAATACTGTGATTAAACGTTTCTGCAACTCATGGGTAGGGAGGCAATGACTCTATAATTCCTCTTAGCCACTAGGAGTGAAAGCAGGGCATCAGTCTGAACTGTTGCTTCTTTCTCATTACCAATGTTTAGTCTCTAATGAAATACTCTCTTAATATTCCTCAACTTTTTGTTATTCAATACCATTGTCTCATTTTAGGTAAAATGCAAAGGGGAGGGGTTTTTGTTTTTATTTGTTTTTCCCTTTACTCATGTCATAGCCAACAATGTTGCTTTCTAGAATTGTTGCTATTTCCATTATAAAATATAGAAATTAACTGAAGGATAATATCTAAGTCATCATTTCTTACAGGATCTTAACTGATCTGATTCTTCTCCATCTCCTCCTGTTCATTTGACTTCCTGAAACACACAGCTGCTATAATTTCTCGATTACATTTGGATTTCCCACAGTCCTGAGCTTCTGTTTAGTTCCTCCATCTTGCTTTCTCTTCTTAGCAATCTGGTTAAAAACTACCCATTGTCTAACAGCATGTTCCACCAAAACATGACAGGTAGTAATTTCTTATACTTAGGTTATGATGTGACATCTTAAAACTAAATAGCAAACTGTGCACTGTATTACTTAAAGTATTGATGTGTCTTTTGCTTTCAATGAATTTTACCCAACCATGATTTTCTACCATCAAATAATGATGATTTTGAAAATACTCATTTACTAAGTTATATAGATCTCCTAAATATTGACATACTTAATTTTGTAATATTAAAAAGTCATCTTCATTATTCTTACCACTAATCACATCACAAAATTCTTCAAGTATTTGGAAGCCATCAAGTTCATGATAGTTTAATTAACAAGATTTCCAAAATTCTAATACTTGCTTGAAATCTCAAATATCATTATTAATGGCAACAAGGATTGTCAGTTATTATTCTTGAAGTAACAATCTCACTTCATTAATTTTTGAGAAAGTATCTGCCAAGTATCCAAGTCGAATAATAATAGTTTATTCATCAATCATCCTTTCAAGTAAAGATGATGTTCCATGAAAAAAATGGCCTGTTGAGCTCATAGCACAACTGAATGCACAAGTGCTTTTCCTTGAGACAGTCATCATACTTCACTCTGCAGAAGCATTTTATGTTCTTCCATTTCATTAAAGAGACTGTTAATAGGACATGTATACAGATGTCAAGCTTTAACATAATTATTTTTTACTGCTTGATAGAGGACTTTCTTAAATGCAATTTTCTTTTTTTAAAATAACCACAAGTGTATGGCAGTGAAGAACACAATAACTAATCATGTCAGAGATTCAGAATTTTACCCTTCATTGCTTTTTATCACACCTATTGGAAGGTCAAACACAATAAGGAAGAACATTATTTTAGGATTACAATGACGATAGTGTTAACTTCACAAGTCTCCTGAATTGATCTTCCATATCAGTCTTTGAGACCTTCAATGAAAAATCATGATAGAAAAATATATTTTGGGAAATTTCTCAAAATTATTCAGCAGGTATTTGCTGAGTGTTTACTATGTTCTAAGCAAGTGTTTAGCACCAAAGATGTATCAGTTTACAAAATAGACATTTACAAATATTTAATGCTTGTCCTTGTCCCAATTGAATATATATATATATATATATATATATATATATATATATATATGTTATATTATGTAATATAATATATACTAATGGGAGTAGGCTAATGACAGAGAGAAATTTGTATAAATTTGAGATACAAAATAACTTAAAATGAATGGTTGGAGAAGTTGTCCCCTACCTAGATACTCATTAGCATTTCAACAACAATAATTTAACTAAATCATTTGATTCATTATGAGTAAATGATACTGGTTTTTTATAATAAGGCACACACTGTGAATGTTTTCAGACAGTTCTGTTTCATGCCTGTATCCACTGTTAGCTTTTGGTCTTGATTTCAGGATGTGGTACTACTTACATTTTAATTTCCTTCTGTTACATTTTCATTTTTTCCTTAGAACTGGCAGAAAGCCTTCTGTCAGAAGATTAACTTGAGACTTCGGGATTACAGAGACAAACACACCATCAGCTTTATGTCTGTCTACAGTGGTAAAGGCTCCATAGAACTTTTGGATAACCTGAGGCCATAAAAGTCTCCCATTGTCACCTGGGCCTATTTGTCAGTGTCACTTTACTCTCTCCATAGCCAGGGTCTTTTTCAAATTCATTTAAAGTCATGAACTAGAGGTTCTAGGAACTTTTCTCTCCTCTGCTGTCAAAATCTGGGAAAAAGACATCCACAAATGGAAATTCACATGTGAATTTAGCTGATGTCTGGGAAGACTCATTAGCAAAAGGAAACTTCACATAGAAAACTGTGCCACCAAGTTGAAACATGTTTCCAAATTTGTTTCATCAAAATTGATTTGCCTTGTCCAGATTGGGTATGTCATTTAGAGTACTTCCAAGAACAGGTTAATGATTCCAAGGTGATTCGAAGGGGTGTGGTGGACACCAGCAGAGGAGTGGGACTTTGGTCCTAAGGGATAAGCATCTCTATTCTGATTACATTAAACTCCTCCTTGAAGTAACAGAATTAAATTGCATAGACCTCTGCTTTCTTAGCTAAAAAAATGGGACCATAAACACAACAAATACCACAGTTTTCCAATGAAAGAATATATTGGAAAGTAGATTGCAGGTTTCAAATATTTAAATATTTAAAAATAATAACATAATTATTAAAAATAATTTAGTAGAGGCAGGCTCTGCTGACTCCCCATGGGAGGCCTTACCTTCTTGTAGGACAAATGGAGGGTAGGTTACTCGGGGAGGGTAGAGGGACAGGAGGAGGGAAGAGGGGGATTTTTGATTGGTATGTAAAATGAATAAAAAAAGAAAAAAGAATAACAGCTGCAATAAAGGAGCACTGTAAAGTTTGTTATTTCTGTAAACAAATATTTATAGAGTTAAGACAGAATATCTTTAAATAGGTGTGACATTATTTTGTCATTTAAATTTTATTTTATGATAGTATCTATCATGTGCACCTGAAGTTTTCCTGGTCCTGCCTGGCCCATGGTCAGGACAAATCTCTCTCACCCGCCAGTCCCTCAGCCACTTGGACCCAAGCAAACACACAGAGACTTATATTACTTATAAACTGCATGGCCGTGTGGCTCAGGCTTCTTGCTATCTAATTCTTATATCTTAAATTAACCCATTTCTGTAAATCTATACCTTGCCACATGTCTCATGGCTTATAGGTATATTGCATGTTGATACTCATGGTGGTGGCTGGCAGTGTCTTCTCTGCCTCAGCCTTCCACTTCCCAGCATTCTACTCTTTGCTTGTTCCACCTATACTTCCTGCCTGGCTACTGGCCAATCAGCATTTTATTTATTTACAACATACAGGACATCCCACAGCAGTCATGCCAATGAGAAAAATACTAAATTTCCCTCATAGTAGAAAAAACAATGGGAAATGTTTTTCAATCCTTCCCTAAGGGAAGGAAGCACTTGTATGCTTGCCTCCATCCTTTATTCTCTCAACAACCACAAGGAGAAGAGAGCATATAATGCAGCCATGTAGACATTTCTAGGACATACAAAAATATGCTCTTTTGTACCTGTAATATATTTTATGTTCTATATTTTGTTTCTGCTACTTTCTAAAATCCAATCCAAAAAGTAAGCTTCTCTGCAAAGTCTTTTCTTAATTATTCAACACAGCTTATAAAGTCTGCCCTTCTTATTTCATTATACTGGCTACTATATTTCTACAAATAATGACTGAGTAGCTAAACCATAGTCCAAGATCATTAATGACATAAGACATGTCTTCCACTTGTCCTTTGTACCCAGGACAGTCCCAGCCATATAATTGTCCAATAGAAAGAAGTAAAACAGTAAGTCTATCTTTACAGCTAAACTTCAATTTATAGATGACTGATAGAGATGGCACTGAGCTGTCTTGGATTTGACAGTATAAGCTATGTCATCTCATATGTGATCTTTTTATGACTTCTTTATAGACCTATTTTACTCCTACCTCTCTTCCTGTTAGCAAACTCCAGAGGATAATGTGCCTCTTATACACTGTATTTCTATAATGGTGTTTAAGAACCTAATTTAACACCTAATAACAGCATAGGAAAACACCAAAGAAATATAAAAAAGAAAAGTCAAATTTCTTCATACTGATGTTGAAGATAAACTTGATTTAGCTTTATTTTTGTTTCTCTATATTATATTGTTTTGAGATATCCCTACTGAAGGCTTCATATACAATCATCAGTTTCATCTTTTTAATGACGTATATTTGAATCCCATATCTCATTTTTGTTATTGCTTAACAATAATAAAAAGTAATGAGTTGCTAATTAAAATCTATAAAACATAATGTCTTTTTATTTTAGTGATACAATTTAAAAAAGCAACCTAAAACAAACACCCATTCTCTATTTCTGGCTCTCTGGCTACAAAACTACATTCAACACCTGTCCATTCTTTTCTCCAAGAACTTCTCCAGTTTTCGATGAAGGAAGATGGCATGCATCTCCTGTAAAATGGCAGAAAGTAAATATTTTAGACTTTAAATATTTTACTGTATTTACTGTATCTCAGTAAGTATACTGAGATACAAAACAGAATATTATGAAGGTACTTACATTAAAAAATGAAAATAAACATACTCCAAGTGTAATTAAAAAACTAAAATGTAACTGAAAACTTTTTTCACGTCACAATAAATGAAAAGAATGGAATTGCTTATATGTAAGGGAAACATCTCATTTAAAGATCAAAGTTCCTTCTTGTTAACATTTATTAAAAATCCATTTATTGGTGCTGATCTTAATAAGATCTTGTATATTTCCTCTTGAAATATCTTTTCTCACAAATAGATCATACATGTGATATTCAAGATCCTAGAAATTGCATTATGTTTATATATGCTATCACTGAGATATGATAGAATGTCATACACAGATACATGTGTATATACTGAACACTGCTGCTACAGGACAAAGTAATAAATTGAAAATGCATGTGTAAGTGTGGCTATATTCTAACAATACTTTATTTTGAATCATAACTGAATTTCATCAAAATTTTGTCATAAAAACGTTATTAAAGATGTGAAAGCTGGTTTCGCTCATGGACTGAATAAGAACTGGAAGAACGATGGATTTGGCCCATTGACCGATGACCTCAGCTACATAGTGTCCTCCTGCATTATAACCATGTTTACAATTTATTTCCATAGTTCAGTGTTGTCCAAGGAGACACAGTCAGAAAAGATAAGAAGCTGGTTCCTTCTACTGGGCTTATTGTTAACTGACCTGTTACATCACTTCTGCTCCCAGCTTTCAGTTTTCTTTCCCTTATGTTGCTCTCAGAAGTGCTAAGCTCATTACTCTTCAGTGTAGTGAAGGTGCTATTGCTCTCTGACAGGCAAACCACAGTCCCATGACCCACCACTAATTTCTATTTATTCAAATTCTACTGCCTCCACTCCCAACTATCCAACCATAAAAAGCCCTCACCAGAAGACTGATAACCCTTTCATGAGGTGGAGTGTAAGTGTGTGTTTGTGTGTGTGTGTGTGTGTGTGTGTGTGTGTGTGTGTGTGTTTGTGTGATGGAAACAGGATGAGATTATAGACAGCCGATTGTAAATATAGAACTCACTAATACAATACACATAATAAAAAGAAAACAGGAAATAGCTCTGGAGCTTGGAAGAAAGAACAATTGTGAACAGGTAAATATCCTTGAAATTATGTCTCTATAAGATCATTAAGATGCTTGGATATGTCTTTGTGTTCATGGAAATAGTTTATTGGAAATTTTTTTCTCTACTGAAAAACTGAGAAAAATGTAATTAACTTCATTGTAGTTCAAAATTTGAATTCCATAGCACAAAAAATTTATAGAAATTTCCAGCTATTAATGTTGATCTGTAAGGACATTTTATGTGCTTAAGGTAGAAAATAAAAACAAAATGCTCAGTTACACAGGCAAAAATTAAATGAGCCTAAATATGCACATAAACTGCTAAATAGTTTATATTGAATTATAAGGAAATACAATGGAAGAAGCCATTGTCAAGAGAAATAACATATTCCATTTATAGTCTTCACTAATTGAATAATTTCAAGTCACCTTTCAATCACTCTCAACTTCTTGTTTTCTTACATAAATCCTTATAAAATAGGCATAATTATTTCTGGTTTTGTAGATGGGCAAGCTATTCAATGTACAGTTTTAGAAATGGCATACTAAAAGAATCATTTTAATCTTCACACATAATGTACATCATTGCACATTCTTATATTAACTTTGGATTGTTCATTGTTTGATAATAGCATGTGAATTTTGTATGATAGATTGATACTCCTAGAATTCTTTTAAATCAAATTCTTTACATATCCTTACTATCAATAACTCAATATAATAACATCTTTGAAGTTATTTGGTTCTGCAAAATTAAAGAACCTTAAAACTGGTAGAAAAACACTACACCATCCCATCCTGTTGTAACAAAGGGGAGAAAGATAATGAAAGGTGAAATGAATTTTTAAGAATCACCTGGAGTTTTAAGGAAGATTCAGATTTCTCAACTCTGAATGTAGGCTTCTCTCACTATATTACATATATTCCATTTCTGATTTTTTTCTGTCTTCCATATAACCATTTTTCTAGCTATATCAGCTTTATATGACTTTCATTTTCTTTTAAATTTTACTCATGATAATATATTTCATGGCCTAACAACCACAGACCTGGGACTATTATTTTTTACACTTAAATTTTGTCTTCTCATTATAAGTTTCTTTCTGGTTCAAATCACACTACCAAGTGGTACAGATTAACTTTTTTAAAGTATCAACTGTCACAGTCATTCCTACACACAAAATGTTGTTGTGACTGTACATTATATAGAATGTTTTGTGAAACTGGGTCATCACCCCTAGTATATTTGCTTTTTTGATCACTAACAATATATGTGAACTAACTTAGGGTGAAGTGAAACTGAAAATTTCAGTCTTTCTCACATTTGTCTGCCCTGAAAGTCCTGAAAAACAAATTCTCTTCGTTTATTTCTGGTTTTGTTCATTTATTTCCACTTACTTGAAAAGCATCAATAACCCATCGTAGAGCCTGCTTTAATTTGTTTACTGATGAAGACATTCCTAAGTACCCCAATTCATAGGGCTGCAATTTATTTTTCTTTGTTCCAAAATTCCTTTTTAGTAATAGCCAATTTTACATTGAATTGTTTCTTAGCTTTCATGTATATTCAATTTCTAACCAGATTTTAGGAAACTTTTGAAAATATCCATACCTAGAATTTACTGTTTTTCTTACTACTTGACAATCAATTAATGTCTATTGAGCATAATTACATGTTACTCTTGGTAGGTGAAAGAATGTCTTTGAAAGATAATGTGATTTCTGATTTGATTGATTCAATAGTATTTCCCATAGCCAGGTGTACATATTGTTCCTTGATGGCTTCTTAGAATTTTAATATATTTTGTAGCTTCCAATATTGATTTATTTCCAATTAAGAAATAATTTCACTTCTGGTTTTTTTTAATTAGAATATTCAAAATAAACTAAAAAATATACTTGGAATGACTTCCATGTTTTTTCAAGTAGCTGGCATCATATTGTTATCAATTTGGTTTTCCTAAACTGTTAATGTGATGTACTAGCCATGCAGAAAGCAATGAAAGGGACAATCAAGTTCACACATGATGTATGAAAGGGATGTTACATAGTATTTATGGTCTGTGTTATATTTGACAAGAAAATTTAACTAATGGAGTTCAATATTAATATGTATTTGGATTTAAATAGATAAAATAGGTTTTTAAAATCTTGGTTAAATAGCCAAATCCTATGCAGATTATTGTCTCTTATTACAGCAAATGACATTACATAAAAGGTTAAATCAATTGATAAAATAGGACATGTAAATTTAACCTGTGGGCTTTTTAGATGAAATTCAATATGCAGACTTTAGATTTCAATTGTATAGAACTAAATGTCCTTAATGTAAAAAATGAGAACATCTTTAGCTAAAATATTAATTATTTTAATATATTATTGTCTCGTCTAGCAGTATAAATATATGAGAGGGTAATTATTTGAAAGACACATTGAAATGTGGAACATGCCTATCAGAATGAATCACTACTAGACTGCACATTTTTTAATTCCATTCCCAATATGGACATGCTCTTTGATTTTGGAAAATATCACTATAAAGCTGCATCCATGGAGTCCCAGTTGAATATAAAAGGGGTGCACATTTATATAATTGGAAGCACTGGAGTCATGATGACAGAATGCTGCTTCCCACTCTGCCACCGTAGTCAAGATCTATGCCCAGCTTCAAAAATCTTCCCTTTGGTAATCATGATAAGTCAGTAATGCCAAGGTATTTTCAATAAAACATTTGAAAATACATAAAAAAGCAGAAACTGAAATTATTTTCTATATAGTATATCTTTGTCATAAATCACAAATAAAATATAATATAAAGTGGTATTTTATTAAATGTCACTCAGTATTCATTATTTCATCATTCTGGTACGTGCTGGTTTCAAAATGGCTCAGAATGGTTTTTTTAGCCCTTTTCCACATGAGAATTCATGCCCAGTTGCAATAGAGACTCCGGATTTTTGTAGATGCTAATACCACGGGATGACTATAAAGAACATTAGCAGCAGTGTAGTGGAGCCTATAGGATGTTCTATTTGTGTTGCAGTAGGTCCTTTGGAGACCAGAATATCTTTGAGCCCAAGAAGTTGGACACTGAACTTTAAACTGTTGTGCTTGTTTTGCTTTCATTGGACGTAACTCTGCTCTGGTTCATCCCTCTTAGAATAATACAGTATTTATTTTATGATTTTACAAAAGTCCACAGGAGTGTTTTCATATTTTAGGGCAGTGTTAGATATTTTAGAGAAATTTTTGAACATTGAAAGACATGTTTTAAAAATGGATGAATTTTTAAAGTATTTGAATTTTTAGACTTTAGGCTTTTAAAGATTAGAATGTTTTATATTGTGATATTAATAGTAATATGTCATCTTGGGGACAAATGAGAAAGGAAAGATTGTGATTAAACTGTGATGTATTTGTGTGTAAATTGACAAGGAGTCAATTATTGTGGCTAGGTTTTATGTCAACTTGACATAAGCTAGAGTCATATGAGAGGAGAAAATGCTTCCATAACATTAGCCTGTAGGACAAGCCTATGGAACATCTTCCTGATTAATAATTGATGTAGAAGACCATAATCCAATATGGGTAGGCTTACTCTTAGGTAAGTCATTCTGGAGTGTTTAAGAAAATAAATTAATCTATTGAGGATGAATAAGCCAGTAAACTGCATTCCTTCACAACCTGAATCCAAGTACATGGCTTGAGTTCCTGCCCTGACTTCCCAGGATGACAGAAAACAAACTGTAAGATGAAATAAACCATTTTCTCTATGTTTTGCTTTTGGTAATGATGTTTTGTCATAGTGACAGAAACCCTAATTAAGAAAACTGCCTCAATCACTCTAAAAATATTATGGTGATTCAAATAAATTACATTCTTCACACGGTTAACCTAAGATCATTCTGCTTCTTTTGCTGTTTAAATTGAGTGTGTGTGTGTGTGTGTGTGTGTGTGTGTGTGTGTAGCAACATAGAGTTAAACAAAATTTTAATATATGTACTTGGATATAGCAAGAGTAAGCATTTAATTTTAGTCAGTGATGGTAAGGAGGGACACAAGTCAATAAAAAGAGATTTAATATAGCAGCTACAATTTACCATGTCACATTTACAGCAGGCAAAATTCTGACAGAGGTCCAAAGAAATGATTACACTTACACTAAACACTAAGGAAACAAAAAGGTACACACACTTCTAAGAATGGAGAAGTAATTTTACTGTGAGATTTAGTAAGCAAAATTTGCTATAAGATTTATTCTGCCTTCAATAAAAATTCAGAACAGTCTCTGACTAGAATTTGAGGGATTTTGGTATCTTGAAGGATTTTTTGTTAACTAAATGGTAGTATTAAATAAAATCTTAAGTCAATTTTTGGATTTCATTTTCTTTTATGTCATGTCAATACATTGAACTAGATTTTCACTTCCATCTATTGTAAACTATAAGGGAACAGCCTTAATCTATTGCATTAAAAAAAACTTAAAGCTTAATTAATGCTTAAGAAATACTTAAACAATGCTTTATATGCATTACATAAGAAAGAGTAAAGAATATTTAATTGTGAAAATAATCTTTTATTAAATAAGCCCTCTGATTGTCCAAATTGTTTGAAAAATTTTAGGCTGAGCAGCAGAGTGGGAAAGATAAGCAAACAGATCCTGATATATGTCCATAAATTTAAATGAAATTTGGCATTCAGAAAAATCAAAGCAGCTAGAATTCATAAGGCAGAATATTGTAGAAGAAAGAGCTACTCAAAAAGACTAATATTTGAAGACAATTTCCAGAAAAAGCTGGAAATAGTTTACTTCCATGAAGCCATCTGTAAAGTTATTATTTTTCAGAAGTGTTACAAAGTTTGCCCTAAGCCAATGGCTAGTATAGACTTACTAGTTTGTAGACTTTGGCTAGTTCATCACAGTTATATGCATGATATAAAAGGGTCAAAGTTTCCTAAAGTAATTTATTTGTGTCCTCAAATAAAGCTATAAGCTTTAAGAGAAGACCAAAACATTGAGTACCAGTGATTAATGTCTCAGACACAACACCGAGCACCCAGTGAAAAAGTACCAAGCGTGTAAAGGAGAAAAACATGACCCTGGATGGTAAAAACAATCAATGAATAGGAAAAGAAAATCACAATAAGCAAACCAAACCAAATACTCAGTAAACAAGACGTAAATATAACTAATACATTTATACACCAAAAATTGTAAAGGAAAACATAAGCACAGTAGGTGGGGGGATAAAATATATTAAAATGATGCATAATGAAACTATAGATATGAAATATTTAGGATCTAAATTTGAAAAAAACAGACTTGATATTAATAGATGATTAGATACAAAGAAAATGTTAACAAATTAAAGATAAGAGTAGTAAATCTCGCCAGGCGGTGGTGGCGCACGCCTTTAATCCCAGCACTTGGGAGGCATAGCCAGGCGGATCTCTGTGAGTTCGAGGCCAGCCTGGGCTACCAAGTGAGTTCCAGGAAAGGCGCAAAGCTACACAGAGAAACCCTGTCTCGAAAAAACCAAAAAAAAAAAAAAAGAGTAGTAACTCTCAAAACAGAAAATGAAAGGCAAAATTTAAAAGCATTACAAGATGAACAAAAGCAAGAGTGTATCATCAGTAGGCTAGGATACACCATCAAGGATGGCAGGTGTGACAAGGCAACGTTGTTGTCTTTCACCATTTTTATTTAGTATTTTACTGGAGGTCTTCACCAGTGTTATGATGAAAGGAGAAGAAACACACTTTCTAATCAGAAAGAAAAAGAAAATGTTTGTCTCATCACCTACACATGGCATGATCATTTATGTGGAAAACTGGAAATCTATAAAACTGGTACAAGAGCTAATGGGTAGATACAGCATGGCAACACAATACAGGACCAGTATTAAAAATTTTCATGTCTATATTTCACCCAGGAGGAGTTAGAAAATAGAATGCCAAAATATTATTTCTTGCAGCATCTAAACTACTAAATTATCAGGGATAAACTTAAAAATAAGCAAAATCTAAACAACAGGAACTTGAAATCATTGTGAGGATGATCTCTATAAAACATTCCATTTTCATAAGTTGGAAGACAGTGTTATTAACATTTATTTTCTCCTCATACTTATTTACAGATTAGACACAATGATTGTTAAAATTCTAGTCACTCTGTTGTATTTCTTGACAATATGAAAAGGGTAGAACAGAATATCCAATTTGGATAATGAATAAAAATTTTGAAAGACCTATTAATTTTTTTTCATCTAATACAAATATACAGTAATTAAAGCAGTATGGTATTAACTTAAAGATAAATAGATTTATAAATCAGTGGAATGGAATTTAGAGTCCCTAAAGAGACCTATACAAATATGCTAAATTGATTTTTGTCCACAATGCCAAAGATATTCAATGGGGGACTGCATCCTCTTTTCAAGACAATGAGAGACAATTGAGCATTCATATTCTCAAAGGCCATCCTCAGATTTTACCTCATGCTGAATGCAAACAATAATTTAGACTGTGTTTAAACAGGAATATAAAAATGTGCACTATAAAAAAAAACATAGTCAACTTCACCAAATTCTTTAAAACTTAAAAAAAAAACCTGTTAAATTATGAAAATGTGAGCCACAGATTCACAGAAAATATTTGGAAAACATACATCCAACCAAAGTCTTCCACGTGTAAAATATATACACAGTTCTTATAATTCAATAATAAAGAGAAAAACTGTCTGACACAAAACATTTTAACTGGTACTTTGTCAAAATATATGTAAAGGCCAAATATGTCCATGATAAGGTATTGAACATCTGCTAAATATACTTGGTCGTTATGAAAATGCAATCTGAACCACAACTTGATGCCACTGTACAATAATTAAAATGTAATACAATTGTAATTCAAGACATACCAAATATTGTATCCTCCCACACACTAATGCTGATAATATAAAATATTGCAACTACATTGTAAAACAATACCTATTAGATTTTCAAACTTGCGGTAATAAAATGTCACAAACTTAGTCACTTTAAAATCAACACAGAAATTTATTTCTTAATCCTTTCAAATGCCAGACATTTGTAAATAAGATGTCAGTTGCTACAGCTCTACAGCCAGAGTCTAGTGAGGAAAATCCTTTCTGTTTCTTCTAGCACCTTGTGGCTCCAGGCATTCTTGGCTGGTGACAGTACAACTGCAATCTCTGCCACTGTGTTCACACAGCCTTCTTTTTTGTCCCTATGTCTTCACTTCTGTTTCTTACAAAGATACTCGTCTTTAGATTTAGGGCTTATCTGGATGAAATAAAAAGATCTCATCTCGACTTAACAGTGCAGGTAGGGAATCCTTTTCCAAACACTGGTACATTCACAAATGTAGACATAACTTATTGGAGTCTAACAATTAATCCATTACATATGGTTCCACAGACTCTTTAAATAAAAAGTGTTATACTTACACTTAAAATTGAACCAACCATTCCACTCCTAGTTACTTCTCCAAAGAAAACACATATTCCAATAAAGACCTGTATATGAGTATTTATATCAGCCTCAGTTTTAATATCAAAAAATGTTTTCGGTATGTGAATGGACAGCACTCATTCACATAGAAGAATAGTTTAGTAGCTAAAGCAACAACAGTAGAGAAACTAATCATTCTGAATTCTCTCAAGTGACTACAATAGTGCACATTCATTAAGTAGATTAGAAGTCAAAGGAGAGAACATATTCTATGAAACCATTTATTTGACAATCCAAGAAATTTGTGCTAGTCTGTAAGTAATGACGGAAAACAAACAGCGGTGACCTGTGAATATGGGAAGTGGGAAAGACAGATTGCAAAAATGCAAAAGGATAATTTTAATAACAATGTATTTGTTCATTATCTTTTTAAAAATACATGTATTGTCTCATTTTATTCAAAGGATTTCAATTGCATGGATGTATGTGTACTGCATGTGTTTGGTGCTTAAGAGGCTAAAGAAGCACATAGAATCCCCAGAAACTGAAGTTACAAATGGTTGTGAGAGGTCATGTGGATGCTGGGAGTTAAACCCAGGTACTCTACAAGAGCAGACATACTCTGAACCATTGAATCATCTCTCAGTCCATTCCTCATTATGTTGCTTGTAATGATGGTTTTACATGTGTAGACAAAGTCAAAACATTTCTACTTGTATCATTTTAATACTTTTAGTTTATTTTGAATATCTCAATAAAACCATGAGGATGAAACTTTGAAATTTCTAAATACAATTCTTAGTGATTTTACAAGCAACTTTCCCTTTGGGTTATGAATGAAAGGGCGTTTTTGCATATAGTCTTGTTACTTTCTAATTCCTTCAGAACCAGTGTGATTTATCAGTCTCAGAGGTTATACCACTAATCTCACTGGTGCATTGAAGTCTATAGCCTACTCCTCTCCTTCTGGCCTCCCTTCCAACAAGGATGCAGAAATCATTCCATTCATATCTGCTCTCTTTAAGACTAATCGTCCGCGTTAAGTGAAAAGTTCCTTGATTTATGAAATTTGAGAGTAATAGCATTTCTCTAACCCAAGAAATTCTCTTTATTTTTTTTTTAGTCCATGCTTTGAAAAATCTAGGTATTCTAGCCGGGCGGTGGTGGTGCACGCCTTTAATCCCAGCACTCGGGAGGCAGAGGCAGGCGGATCTCTGTGAGTTCGAGGCCAGCCTGGTCTCCAAAGTGAGTTCCAGGAAAGGCGCAAAGCTACACAGAGAAACACTGTCTCGAAAAACCAAAAAAAAAAAAAAAAAAAAAAAAAAGAAAAATCTAGGTATTCTAAACACAGTTAGGTAACATTATCAGGAGCATTTGCTTCAAAAGGACACACTTAAAATCTTTAACAGTGCACTTCAATCTCTCCAGTGACCACATTAGGACATCTCAGTTAATTAGATTAGCTATCTGTCCTCTTAGCAAGCTCAGAGAATTTCTCTTTGAGGGAATGAAGTATGGTACCCAAAAGTGTCACGGACAAGCCCTGAAATGAAAAGTACATCTTAGAAGTAATGGTAGGTGATGGAAGAGAGCCTTGGAGCACATATAGGTCACTAAAAAAGCTGGACCTCAGAGGTTTCTTGGGAACAGAGTTCAATTTGTCCAGAGCCAGTTTAACAACATAACTTCTGGAGAGATATAGCTGAAGACTTGACCAGCAGAACACAGAACCAGTTCAGAATCCCTGTGATGATTAAGGTGGCTGCCTCCACAAATGCCGTACCCTTTTCCTGTTCAAATGTCTTTTTATTCAGAATCCTGAGTTTCTGAAATTCAGAGGGAGTTCACAGAATGAATTATGTAGATGTGATTTTAAGGGTAAAAAAATCTATAGTTTCTAATAATGTACATTCCCTATATGTCATTAAATATTGAAGTTAATGACTATTTGAACAATAATTTTATTTTCCTGCAATCTTGGATGTTCTGCTGAGTCTTCAGTTATATATATTTATAATTCCATCCAAATAGACTGATCTTGGAACTAAGAGTGTTATCATTGTGATAATAGAGAAAGGATTCCACTATTTAAACTCCAGTTATATAGTCTACAATTTTGAATATTGAGGCAATTTCTTTATCATATACATCTAGCATATCTATGAATATGGTTTGCAGAAGCAGGCCTATCATTAAACTAATTAAACTTTTATTTACATGAACTCTTTGTAAACCTTGAAGGACCCTAATAATGTCTTTATATAGTCACATACTGTATAAAATTTGAGGAAATTTTCTTTCTTTGTTTTAAGAAACCTATCACAACTGTGTGAGTTTCAGCTCTTATAGATAGGCGGTGTGACACATGTACTTAATCCCAGCACTTGGGAGGCAAAGGCAACTAGATATCTGAGTTCAAGGCCAGCCTGGTCTACAGAGTGAGTTTAGAATGGCCGGAACTATACAGAGAAACTTTGTTTCAAATAAAACTACAGAAAACTGTCTAAAACATATCTAGTCGCTTATGCCTTTAATCCCAGCACTTGGTAGCCTGAGGCAAGAGAATCACAAGTCTGAAAATCTAGGCTATATACTAAGTTACAGGACAGTCTGGGCCATACTGTTAAAAGAATCCAAATTATGAAGAAACCTACATCTTTTGGATATGTGAATGGATGGATAGATAGAGAAATAAATGATAAGTAGAATATCGCTATCATTTACTACCTCCTCTGCTTCTATTCTTCTCTAAAATATCATCATCTCTCACTTGAGTTGTACCAAACCTTTCTATCCATGCACTGAATCTACCATGGTCTACACTGATAGCTTTTCAGTGTGGGTAGGTAGAAATTGACACAAATTTGGGTCATCTAGGAAGAGAGAGCCTCAACAGAGAAAATTTCTCCATCAGATTGGCCTGTATGCAAGTCTGTGGGTATTTTCTTGATTAATGATTGATATGAGAGGACCCAGAAACTGTGGGTGTTACCTCCATGGGGCAAGTGGTCCTAGGGTGTACACAAAAACAGGCTAGGCACGCTATTGGGTGCAAGTCAGTAGGTAGTATTCCTGCATTATCTCTGCTTCAATTTATGCCTTATTTCCTGCTCTGAATTCCCTTTATGATGAACTGTAACCTATAGGATTAAATAAGCCCTTCTTCCCCAGATTGCTTCTGGTCATGATGTTTATCATTGCAATAGGAAGTGAGTATACCACCATACATACATGGAATTTATATTATCTATCAATCAGTGAAGGTCCATAACGTTGAAGCAAGGAAAGGACTATTGGCTCAGAAAATAATTTCTTTAAGTCACCAAGGCATGGTGGGTCCATTATTGAGTCACAGGGCAAAGCCTTGGGTTTATTTTGTGAAGACAATGTAGCTATTGTAAAATAACACAATATATGCTGGCATTATCCTAACTAGAATTCATTCTACTGTTTCCAACTGAGAGTGAAGTAACAGATAGAAGAAACTGGTTTGCCACAGCAGAATTTCTTAACAAAAATGAAAAGTGAAGGTGGCTTTGCTATGCCAAAGCAAGTTTCTATACAGTTCACATGTGAGCCAAAGCAAGGAAAGGCATTTCCTAATGGTGAGTAAATTTCTTGTCATTGCAGCCTTTCAGTTGAGAACAGTTGATTGAAGTGTTAAGAACATTGGTAGCTCAAAGAAGTCAATTAAAAACAAAACACAAACAAAGGAAGCTGCCAGTCTTGGGGACACCCCTTTGTAATCACAATGCTCAGTAAGCAGTGGCAGGAGATTAGAGAACTGGGGGCCAGCCCAGGCTACCTAGAAAGCTCCTCCTGTCTCAAACAAGACACATCAAAACACAACAACAGCAACAAAGCCAAGGTAAACAACAACAGTGACAAAAGCCAAAAACTTATTTTTCAGCTTTTAACACATTCAAAGCACTGGCACTGCTCAGTTGTTTCGACTTCAAGAGTTAAGAAATTTGAAGTGGCTGAAGAATTGACCTCCATGAATAACATGCATAGAGCACAGTTAAGAACATTTTTTTTTCCACAGAAATTCTGAAAGCACAAATCCAGTACAACCTGATGTAGAATCTGGTAAATGTGTCCAAATCGATGTGGGCACAAATGTGTGGAGCAGAAAAGGGTTAAATAAAATGTAAAGACCCTAAAAATGTGGGACATTGAAAATCTGTATATATTTGTTGAGGTTTGCTTCAGAAGGTTCACTGTAGAAAGTATGGGAATCAATGACGAGTTTCTTTCACTTTTGTTAGTCATCCATTCTCAGGACTAAGAGCTCATAACTCTAGTTTTTTTCTATTAAACAGAAAGCAGTTTAATAACTGCCCTAGTTAGGTTTCTATCTTTGTGATAAAAACAAAACAAAACAAACAAAAAACCACAACAAAAACCCCATCATGACCAAAAACAATGGGAAAGAGATTGGTTTGGTTCATGTTATACTTCCAGATAACAGTCCACTGTGAAGAGAAGTCATGGCAGAAACTCAAGTCAGGAACCTGAAGGCAGGAACCTGAAGACAGGAAGTGAAGCAGAAGAAATGGAGGGATATTGCTTACTGGCTTGCTGGCTCATGGCTTGCTGGGCCTGCTTTCTTATACAACTCAGGACCATCTGTCAGAGGCACAATCCATGGTGAGTTGGGTCCTCCTATGTTAATCATTAAGAAAATGTTCCCACAGACTTGCCTACAAGCCAATCTCATGGAGACATTTTCTAAATTTGTAGTACTCTCTTCTCAAATGTCCCTGGCTTGTGTCAAGTTAACATAAAGGTCTAACCAGGACAATAATTTACAAGTCCTTTGATTTTATTATGAATATTGAACTCAGATATGACAGTGAAATTTTGTGAATAATCATTGCTTTCAATCACTATTTGAAAGACTTTGGGAATTAGCTTTTGTTGCCTAATTGATAATGTTTCTTAATGAACTCAACCTACCATCTCAAGGCAAAGGAGCACTTACATGTGAAACTTACAGTGTAATCACCATTTTGAAGATAACCTTTCAATAACGAGTCCTGAAAAGATGTTCTATCTTGTTCTCACCTGATAAAAATTCAATCAAGATCCAAGCTTCCCCACTAGTTTCCAGAGGACACATTTACTGTTTTTGAAATATAGTTCCTGTAACATTTTCCCAACTCTGATGCAAACATAAAAGAAAATGTCTATTTTTTAAAAGCCAAATTGAGAAACTTTTAACTTTTAAGTGGAAAGTGTTAGTTTGCCAGTTTTGACAGGCTAAACTGCAAATATCAAAAGAGAACTATAGAGGCTGGCGAGATGGCTTAATGGTTAAGAGCACCTGCTGCTCTTCCACAGAACCAAGTTTGGTTCCCAGGAACCATATCAGCTGACTCACAATTGTCTGTAAGTCCAGCTTCAGAAGATCCAATGACTCTGGCTTTTGCAGACACACTTCACACACACACACACACACACACACACACACACACACACACACACACACCTACACATAATTGGAAAATAATAGGAAGAAATCTTTAAAATCCTCACAGTTACTTACAGTGTATTATGTTAGGGAATTATGGAAAATATTTACTATGACTACAATCAACATGGGAGCTAACTGCTCCATCTTACCTTACTAACACTTATCTGGGGCACTGAAAAGTGCTAGCTGTTCTATTTCTCCACGTAAGTGTTTCTCTACTTAACTCTCCCTCATCACCTATACCAGAGTACACCTTTATTTGGCAAACAACCAATAAAGAAAGGAGAATGCATGCATTATTGATAAGCTTGCTTCTGAATTAAAAATCCAGATACATGCATGTATATAAATAGTCTACCTTTACCTGTGGAGATGGCACTGTTTTAATGAAAAAGGAAAAACTGGTGTGATTATTTGTAGAGTTATACTTCCCCAAATTTAATTGCAACATAAATTGAGAGAAAGAATATAAACTTCAAGGTACACAATGAAGAGTAGCTTTCCCTCCTTTGGCTTTTTTTTTTTGAATAGTAATTCTACTGGAGAAGAGAGAATCCAAATGAAGCAATGGCTTGAGTATAGTTCATTTACTTTTCCATATTCAGCACTGTCATTAACTTTTGAGTCATCAGCTCATTTTCTATCCTGTGGTGTGCCTTCGTCCTAAAGAATTTCTTCCTAGGACCAAATAACTACCCCCCCAATTTGTCTTTTGTCAAGAGTTCATTTCAATGTTTGTTATAAAGCAAAACTGCCGGCTGAACACCACCTAAAACCTCACTTTCTGCATTATTCACAACCAGGCTTCAAACAAAGCTAATAAGAGGAAATCAGAGAAAGTGCACTGTTAGATTTATTCTTTTGCAAGAGGGCAGGTAGGAAGGCTGGCTTGCTGACCTGATTTTTTCCTGAGTGTACAAATTATGTAAATACAAGGCAGCAAAGCTATGGGCACAGTTCTCTAAGTGTGTGGAAAATGCACTGTTATTCTTTTTTGTAAAATTATTTGAGAACATTGCTATTGTGAGCCTATTGTTTACTTGCTACCATTAACAAAATCTCTCAAAATCTAGTAGAAGCTTTTAACAACCATGTATTTTTTACCTGTTGGCAGGGTGAAGTGAATGCTGGTGTCTCCTCCAACATGCTGAAAATAACCTAAGGAGACACACTGGAGCCCCCAGAACACATACTCCTCTGCAGCTCTGTCTGACTTGTAGAAATTATTTCAAGTCTCAAACAAATAACACAATTGTAACTAGAATAAAAGGAACTTAATGTAGTGATGTCAAGATTACATGAAATTTAGCAAAATGATTCTTCTTCTTTGTATCATTCCCATAAAAGTAAAAAAAAAATGCTCTATTTGAGAGACTTACAGATGATAGACAGCCTAACAGTAAGAAGCACCTTGTCAGATTACTTCTGACAAACATTAACAACATATCAAGGAAAGATCCCTGCTCATTGGAGCAGTTTATTCTGATAAACAATCTCTTCTTTGATTCAGGATGTCTTAAAAGACAAAAATCACTACAGTTGTGTGTCAAGGATTCACTGATCTTTTAAATATGATTGAACTTTAAATTAACCATGAGGAACTACAGTACAGGAATAATTTCAACCTTTGAACATGTTACTTCATATCGTTTTAATTCCATAGTTGGAGTTACTTGCTGGCAACTACAGTATAAAAATATCAGAGGACACTCCAGAAGTAATTGATTCATGAGTTTTAAATAATGCACATTTAAGTAGCAGGACAGAACATCCTGCCATCCTGTGGTGTTCTAATATGTCCTCTATCATCTTGTCTGGGATGTGAATCATACCTTCATTTCTCATATCGCAAGATTCTATGTATTCTGTGTTGCTTAACAGTAACCCCAGTAATGACATTTACGATCATGGTATTTATTGTACCACTTACGTTTAAGAAAAAGGACAACAGTAGCCAAATGCTATGCTTCATCATAGATAATCATTTATCTCACCTCTCATTACACAGGAATTTTACCTTGTCATGTCATCACAAGGAGTGAAGTACAGTAGACACCATATCCACTAACTTTTATTACAGTATATTGTAACTCCTCCATTTTGTGATTATTTGTGTACATTAATATTTACTCTAATTTATTCATTAAACTTTATCAAGTGATTTTATGCATAAGAAAAAAACATAGTATTCACAGAGCTTAGCATTGTCTAAACTTTTACAAATCTGCTGGGGGATTTAAAAACTATTTTTCATACATTGAGGGTTGATACTCTGTATGCATTGCTCATGGATGAAACAAAGACAATAACTTTATTTTTCAATTACATTAAACATTATAAGGTTTTGTCTCATGTAACTTGACGTGAAGTATGTGAATAACATAGGAGAAAATTATAATAAATTTACCATATTTTAACTTAATATTAATAAGTGTTACATTAATGATTAAAATCTCTAATACCAAGAAATATAAACATTATGTTGCCGGGCGGTGGTGGCGCACGCCTTTAATCCCAGCACTCGGGAGGTAGAGACAGGCGGATCTCTGTGAGTTCGAGGCCAACCTGGGCTACCAAAGTGAGTTCTAGGAGAGGCGCAAAGCTACACGGAGAAACCCTGTCTCGAAACCCCCCCCCCAAAAAAAAATTATGTTATAATGTTATATGTAATGTAATATTATGAAGTTATGCTATAATGTTAGAGTAATGTTATAGTTAAAATTGGTAATTATGAAGTTGTTAAACATTTTTCTCCACAAATCATACAACCTTAACCACTCTGATAATGCTTTGCAAATAATGGTGTTATACTCTTTGTGAGCTCTCTCACTTGTGTACAATCAGACAACAGATCAAAATTCAATTTAACTTACTAAATGTCTATTTATATGAAATATTTGTCAAGATGCTGGGGGGGTGAAATTCTCAAATGAGTGAAACACAGTCACTGTGCTTAAAAACACTGATAAGAATAGGAAAATAAGGTACACTTGTAAACAGCTATAAGTGCATCCACACTGCCACATTTTCTAACATCTAATTGACTTTTTAACACTCTTCTACTGCTACCATTCAACTTTATAATAAAAAATGAGTTACATATGCATGTGGGTATATCTATGCAGCTAGACATATATATTCACACACTTCTCTGTGTGTGTGTGTGTGTGTGTGTGTGTGTGTGTGTGTGTGTGTACTAGTGGAGATTGACTCTAGGCAAGTGCTCTACTACCAACCTATATCCCCAGTTTTCTTTGCATTATTTTATTTTAAGACAAAATCTGATTATGTTGCCCAAGCTGATCTTAAAGATGTGATCTACCTGTCTTAACCTCTATAGCAGGTGAGATTATACATACATCTGCATCACTGGGCTCAGATTCTGTTTCACTTTTTTCTTTTCATTAGAAATGGATTTTTTTCACATAATATATCCTGATTATGATTTTCCCTCCCTCTGCTCCACCCAGTTTCTTCAAACCTTCCTTCCCATCTGGATGCTCCCCTTTCTATCTCTCATTAGAAAACAAACAACCTTCTAAGAGATAATATTAAAATAAAATAAGATAAGATTTAAAAAAGTAACACATTGGAACATGACAAACCAAACAAACAGAAGGAAAGGGGCTCAAGAAAAAGCACAAGAAACATATATAGATGCAGAGACCCACTCATTCCCATACTCAGGAATCCCATAAAACTGCTAAACTGGAGACCATAATACATACCCATAGACCAAAGCTATGTACATTAAAAAGATGTGTGTGTGTGTGTGTGTGTGTGTGTGTGTGTGTGTGTGTGTGTGAAGTTAATTTAAAACCTGGCAACATTATGAGACAAGGAACCTCCAAAATGGCATTGAGTTTGTTTTCTGTTGACTCTCTACTACTATGCATGCAGCCTACCCTTAACTCAAGAGTACTTTGTTTTCTCCGTGAAACTCTTTCGGAGAAAACGAAATTTTCATTTGCAAGTGGTTATCAATTGGAGATTGCTTCTGGGTTAGTGATGGGGGCATGTGTCCACTTCTCCTTTCTGTCCTGGTACCCCATCTGGTGCAGACCCATGCAGGCCCCTGTACATCCTGCCTCATTCTCTGTGAGTTCATGTGTGCATTATTCCCATTGACCTACAAGGCTTTGTTTCCTTGGTGTCCCCCATCCCCTCCAGCTCTTAAATTCATTCCATCTCCTCTTCTGTAGAGTTCCTTGAGCCCTAAGTGGAAGGAGTTGATGGAGGCAGACCATTTAAAGTGCTGTAAGGTCTCTCCCTCTCTGTATAATGTCTGGCTGTGGCTATTTATTTGTATTTGTTCCCATTTACTACAGGAGGAAGCTTCTCTGATTATGGCTGAGCAAGACACTGATCTATGAGCATATTCTATGAGAATGTCCTTAGGAGTCATTTCATTGATATGTTCTTTTAGGAGAACAGTTGTATTTGGTCTTACCCTAGATCCCTTAGCTATCGAGTCTCAGATTTTGGGTCACCCAAGTAATGTTGGGTATGGGTACCAACTTAATGAGTGTGCCCTAAGTCAAACCTGATACTGGTTGGCTACTCCCACAAGGTACCCTAGCATATCTTGCAGGCAGGACTCTATTGCAGATCAAAGAGTTTGTAACTGGGTTGGTGTTTACATTTTTTTTCTTTGGTAGCATACAAAATACCCTTCTTGTACCAAATATTCTAGCATATAGTTGGTAAGGCTCTATGTAGGCACCAGTTTGACTTCTCCATGTTTAATGAGTTAGTTGTGTAGATATTGTCTTCAGTAATAAGGCCTAGCCATAGCTCTGTGCAGAGCAAACTACAGTCTTGGCAACTACCTGAGTTGTTTGGGAATTCCCATGGGAACACTTTCGTGAACTCAATTAGCTGTAACCCATTTCCAGTACCAGAAGCTTCATTTGGTGATAAGAAATGTCCAGCTGAGTCTCTGTTTCTGCCATTATTTGATGATTTCATTTGGATTGCCTTCATACATTTATATATTTTAAGAAGCTTCTACCGTATCATATTTTCTTACTACTCCTCAAATGCACCTTAATTTTAGCTATCTCTCTCTGTATTCCCTCACTCATTCCCCTTTCCTTCCCCTTCCCAACTTATCTTCCCATTCTAGTCCCCACACTCATCCACCCATCCATAACTATCTACGCTATTGCCCTTTCCTGATGGAAATTTCAAATCTATCTGTATCCCCTACCATTACTCTATACCTACCCTCTGTGGTTCTAAGGATTTTAACTTGTTTATCATTGACTTAACAGCTAATATCCACATATAAGTAAATACATACTATATTTATCTTTCTGGGTCTGTGTTATACTATTCAGGATGATTTTTTTCTAGTCCCATCTATTTACCTGCAAATTTCATTATTCCATTCTTTCAAATGGCTGAATAATTCTCCATTGTGTAAATTACTACATTTTTGTTATACGTTCATCTGTTGTGAGACATCTAGGTTGCTTTCAATTTCTGGCTATTATAAATAAAGCAGCAAAAACACGTTTAAGCAAGTGTCTCTGTGGTACCTGGGTCTATGCCCAAGTGTGGTATAGCTGGATCTTGAGGTAAATCGATTCCCAATTTCCTGAACAACTTCTACTGACTGCTACTCATGAACAGATGTTTTTTTTTTTTTTTTTTTTTTTATAAAGAAGCCAGATATGCACACTGGAAAAAAGAAAGCATCTCCAACAAATGGTACTGATCAAACTGGATGTCTGCATGTAGAAGAATCCAAAAAGATCCATGTCTATCACCCTGCATGTGGGAGCCCACAGAGGTTTCCTAGTGAGATCTGAGCTTGCTTTACCCATCAGGACTGCATAAGAGGATGAATGGACCACAGGCGTGGGTACCAGGTGTTTGGAAAGGTCTACACTTGGTTGTATCTAGCAGGGGGAGGATTTTTGTTTCGCACCTTGGCATTGTTATAAAAAGCCCTTTTGAATAAAGGGCCATTGGGTATTGACCGAGTTCCTCCTGAAGCTATCTTGTGTTTCTGTCTTTCTTCTTGGCTAGGCCTATCATTCTATCTACAAGTTCCTTCTTCCTCTCTCTGCCTCATAGGAAGGCAGGTCCTCCATACCTGCACAAAACTCAACTCTAAATGGATCAAAGATCTCAACATAAAACCAGATACACTAAATCTGAGAGAAGAAAATGTTGGGAATAGCTTTGACTACATTGGCATGGGAAACAACTTCCTGAACAGAAAAGCAGTAGCACAGACAGGCACTAAGATCAACAATTAATAAATAGGACCTCATGAAACTGAAAAGCTTCTGCACACCAAAGGACACCATCATTTGAACAAAGCGGCAGGCTAGAGATTGGGAAAAGACTACCAACTACGCATCTGATAGATCTAAAATATATAAAGAACTCAAGAAACTATATATCAAAAAAAACCAATTTAAAAATTGGGTACAAATCTAAACAGAATTCTCAGAAAAGAAAACTCAAATGTCTGTTTCCTTTTTAATCTAAGATGTGCTTTAAATTTTCAGGTCTACCAGGTTTTTGTATGCTTTATTTTGAACTATTTTGATTTTTGTTTCCTAACTGTATTAGATGATGCTCAATAAATAAATCTTTACTATTCTTTTGCAGTTAAAATACATATATATGTAATTATGCTGTGTACGTATATTAAATTTGCTATTTATAGAAATAAGTCCCCTATATTCTTTTCAGTTTCAAAATTGAACTTAGCATTCTATAAACTATAAGGAATATGTCAAATTCTAACCGTGATTGCAAAGTTGCCCATTTTACCTTGAAATACTAAAGTTTTTATTGATAATTTTGCAAATATATAATTACACTAAAAAAAGAAAACCCATGCCTGTTTTGTACTTGATGGATTATTGGTTCAATAGGAAGGCTTCTCCATGTCTTTTGCTCTCATCTTTACTGATGATAACAGTGTTCTATCCACATCTCATGCTATCTCTACTGCTGTGACAGAACTCTGTCACAAGTTGAAAACAGTAACAATCTGTAAAAGACAGGTATGACTGCATTCCAATACAGCTTCATTTACAAGAACTTACAGTTTGGCCTGGGGGTGATAGCTGGCTGACATGGATAATACCACATTCTAAAAGAACTTTACTTAATACTATATTGACTCTTTTTTACTTTCCTAAGGCAAAATGAGGTTGATTATCCTGTCCTCTAAGAAGGTGATGACCTACACAATGTTGAAGCATTTCACAGGCATTTCATTGGTCAAATCACCTGAGAGGAAAGCACTCAGTTCTCTAAAGGTACCCACTCACACACAAAGAGAAAGAAAATGGCCACAGAGCTGAACAAGGAAAGCAAAACAGTAAATACATCCACTCAAGGTGAGACTAAACTCTGGTACCTTTGTTTGGGCAGATGAGCTGTGACAACTATTTTTCCTCCAGGCCCTGGAAGAGGCACTTTGCAGAGCACTGACTTACATTATTATCTGGAATACAGTGCTGACACCATGCAGGAAAACTAATGAAGAAGAGAAGAGCTTTTGCCCTCCCCATTTATTCTCCCTTTACTGGTTAATTTAATAATTATTAGCTTTCTCTTATTTATATTACTGTATTGACAAAAAATAAGGAACCAGCAAAAATGTTATGAAAATATTGATTACATTGTTACTGGGTTTATTTTTGCAGTTTGTTTCTCCCATAGAAAATATTTAAATTGTTCCAAATTTCCTCTTGAAATGTGCATATGCATAAGGTCATTTTCCAGAGTCACAAAAAAGAAAGAAATAGGCACATTGCAAAACACAAGCAGAACAGTATGCTGAAAACATTTGTCCAAGCAAAGTTCAAAGCAAACTTGGTGCTAGAGTTATGAAATGGAATGGATACCACAAATGTCATGCTCCTTGTCATTAAGAAGAAAAGGTCAAGCCTATTTGATCAGTTATTTTCAGAAAAAGTGATTTTAGAAAAGCATTTTCCCCTTTCTCTAATTCTGCTCACATAGAACCAAAGAATGATTTTGCTCCTATTTCTGACTGCACGTTTTCAAAGAAGTTGTTGATCAGGAAGCTGCTCTGAGCAGGATTTGAAGGCAAGTTGGAGAGTATATTAATTATAGAATGCTATGGCCGCCTAAATTTCCATGTTAAGTAAGTGTTGCATCACTGATATGGGGTGGCATCTCTTCCATGGAGAGTACTTTTAAAAGTGCAAATGTATGAACAGAAAATTCTCACTTCAAAGAGAAACAGAACTGTTTTGAAAGACAGCCTTTGAATGCAATCTTATTCAAAAGGAAGCCTATTTAGAGAAAATGGAATCCAAAAATGTCAACACCTGTATTCTTCCTGAGAATATGCCTTCTTTTGACAACAGCACCGAGAAACTAAGAGTACGCTGAAAACAAACAAGCCCCACTTTATTTGATTGTAGAAAAAAATAGTTGGCGATTTTATGTTGCCCCCATGCTTACAATATATTTTCATTAAAAAGCAATATATTTCACAAATTTGATATGGACCATTGCCTAACCCAAAAAAAGCACATACTGGAAGGTTAAAATTCATTTTAGAAAACAAGTTATAAGACCTGTGTACACGTGAATGTTTTTCCAATGTATCCACTCAAACCTGAAAGAATGGTTTCTTTGCTATGATTTTGATCAATTTTAAAAGGCGGAAGGTAATAGGGAAAATTATGTTGCAACATTGCAGAATTTTCCTTTTCTACTTCTACAGAGGATTATTGTAAATACCCTTTGATCTACAAGAAAATTGTCTTCTTCATTGGCAGCACAAAATATATTGAATGTGACAAAGACTGTTTTGGTAATAGTTAAATGAAAGCATTGTGGACGACAATGTTCACATCCCTATTGATTGAGAAAAGATAGATTCAATTGCTAGTTAAATATGGGTAGTGTTGAAATCCCACTGATGGTCTGCCAGGGATTTCTAGTACTAACTTTTAATTATTCATGAAGCTTTGTTTCAGAAATACGCAGAAATGCGACCTACTAAGGCAAAAACAATTGTGTAAACTACTGAAGAAAAAGAGGGGACATGAAATTGGGAGACAGGTATGTTCAGAGGTTCTGAGAGGAGCTGAAAGGAAACAGTGGGCGTTGTATAGCATCCTATTATGTTGTATACTTATGTGAAACTTTCAAAGGATGTATAAAATAGTTTTACATGCATGCATTATATTTAAAGCATTTTAAAAAATAGTTTTACCCACAATTCTCATTTAGAAATTTATCGTTTATTTTCCTGAATAATGTAAACCCAAATAATAAAAACAAACCTTAATGATTTATTTCAACATTTTTCTACATATTCATATTTCTTCCAAAAACATCTTTTATCAGAACTCTGAACTAAAATTTACCCCTACATTGAATGAGCACTGTAAATAATCATATACACTAAATGACTACTTTATGTAATTTGGAATATGAATGCCCACATACTCTGTACATTGTCAGAAATATTTTTTCCCTTTTTTTGCAGGGGGGAGGTAATTCCCTGAGCTCTGAGAGGAGGAATTTGTGGAGACATCCCATTTAGGGCTGAGCGTTCTAAGTTTTCTCATTCTGGATAATGTCTGACTGTGGATCTCTGTATTTGTTCCCATCTGCTGCAGGAGGAGACTGTCTGAAACATTTTTAGTTTTACACTTTAAACAGAATTTCCATGAGTGACATTAAACTTGTCAGACTACAATGACCTGTTACAGGCTGGAGATGTCAACAGTAAGGCATTTGCCCACCATGTGCATGACATTGATTACAATCACTACATTAGGAATTAATTCCTTCTGCTCTACTATTCTACTTATAATTGAATCAATACAAATTTCCAACTAATTATAAATATGTTTTAGCTATGAGAATGTTTTTAAAATATACATAGGAAAAGAGAAACAGTTTTTTCTCCCCATTCATGGGAATTTGTGGGCTTTCCTTAACAAAAGAATATTGGAATGGTATATTTTCTTTTTCACTTTGGCTAACCTTTTCCATTTCTAATATAGTGGTATGGAAAGAGTGTATGAAATGTTTTATAGTTTTCCATGTTCTAAAAACTCAAACAGAATTCTTCTGAATGACTCCATCTTTTAGATAAATGCAACAAAGGCAAGGAAAAAGGGTGAGCCTAGACAATAGTTTAATTCATCTATTAACACATGTGGGGTGTGTGTGTGTGTGTGTGTGTGTGTGTGTGTGTGTGTGTGTGTGAATACTGATATAAGAAAAAGGTATACACAGACCACTAGCTTTGTCAAAATGGGGAATAAGATTATATTTCAAAGAAGCCAACCTGAGGTGAAAGGTACGTCCATATTGCTTCAGATGCATGGTCCATAGGCTCTTGAGTTGGAACTTATATGAATGACTCTTCCCTGAGGACTAACTTTCATGGTACCAGAAGGCTTAATACAAGTTTCCAAAGGAGGGAGGCAATGAATAATCCTATACAAATATGATGCCTATGAACCACACAAAGGAACAGCATCCTATGATTTCAGTAATGGCATACATACCTTGGTGGTAACAAACAGGTCTCTAATTGACCTTAAGTTCCACTCAAAAAGAGAGAAACGGTACCTGGTACTGGAAACTTAATTCACACAGAAGTAGTGAAGTCATGAATCTTAAAAGAGAACCTACAACCAACACTTAACTAAACAAGCACAATCCTTAACTAAACTCTAGATACCTATCCTTATAAACACAGATAAGTGCAGTTCTTGCCCCACATCAAAGAAAATTCTTTTGGCAATAGATGGTGAACATTACAGGAAACCTCAATCAATCAAAATGCAGAGTTCTGGAGCCCAGTCCCAATAGATACAAAACAAGTCCTGCCCTGAAGTCTCAGGGAACCTTGTGTAGGAAGAGACTGAAAGATTGAAAGAGAGGATCAGAGAGTTTTGTGTGTGTGTGCTTGAGTCCACATCTCCTAGTAATGCCAGATACTAAACTGCTGTGGGATGTATGGCAAATGTGTTGCTGATTAATCAATAAAACACTGATTGGCCATTGGCTAGGCAGGAAGTATAGGCGGGGCAAGGAGGAGAATAAAGCTGGGAAGTGGAAGGCTGAGTCAGAGAGACACTGCCAGCCGCCACCATGACAAGCTGCATGTGAAGATCCTGGTAAGCCACGAGCCATGTGGCAAGGGATAGGTTTATGGAAATGAATTAATTTAAACTGTAAGAACAGTTAGCAAGAAGCCTGCCACGGCCATACAGTTTGTAACCAAATAAGTCTCTGTGTTTACTTGGTCGGGTCTGAGTGGCTGTGGGACTGGCAGGTGAGAGAGATTTGCCCTGACTGTGGGCCAGGCCGGAAAACTCTAGCTACTCTAAACCCCTAAAGTCTCACCAACATGAACTGAACAACAATATTCATGCTAAATTGGTCATGAGGCCTCAACCTTTGACAAAGAAATACAAGCAACTAAGGAATGTTAAGACAGGAAAAAATAATCTTCCCTAGGGAATAGCACACCTACTGGTTTTCCAATACCAAATGATCAGCCTTGCAAACAGACATGAAAGGAACATTATATAAAGTCATCTGGTTGTTTTCAGGAATACATATACTTATAAATTATGCATATACACATATGCATGCAACAACAATTAATGAAAAAAGAAGTCATGAACTTGAAAGAGAGAGAAGAGAGGTATATGGGAGGGTTTAGAAAGAGACAAGGAAAGGGAGAAATAATGTAATTATATTATAATCTCAAAAGACAAAAAAAAAATAGTAAAAAGAGAAGCCAAATTAGGAAAGATATAGGAAAACTTCAGGATCTAAATAACAGACATTAGGGTTATGGTTAATTTAACAATGGCAATATTATATTAGCATTATCTTGACTCTAGGGAAGATTTGAAATCTGGCAATCAGGTCGATATGAAAAGCACAAAAAATAAGTAATGGGAATTCAGCAAAATGATAATATTGAAAATTCTCTGATGATTTTCAGCAACATTTGTTTCTGTGATTGGTACTGAAGACTGAAAGCAGGATTCTGTATGTTAGGTAAATGCTGAGAGACAAACAACCTTTCTTTCCTCCTTTCTCTCTCTCTCTCTCTCTCTCTCTCTCTCTCTCTCTCTCTCTCTCTCTCTCTTTCTTTCTTTTGTTCTTTCAGTTCATTACTTCCTCCCTTCCTTCCTTCCTTTCTTCCTTCCTTCCTTTTGTATGTGAGTGTGTGTGTGTGGGGGGGTTCAGTTACATTTGCCCTCCCTGAGTCTTTTGTGTAGCAAGGATTACAGGCCTATACAATCAGACCTAATTGGAAGCACTTGTAAAACAATGAATTTGTCTGCAGAAGACTCAGAAACTAGGCAATGCATATTCTGGGTAGTAAACTGTCTACTTGAGAATACTGGACTAATATACAGAGGGAAGTTTCTCTGTGTCCCGCCCAGCCCCATGGTCGGGATGAATCACTCCCACCCACGGTCCCATAGTCACTTATAAAATAATTACACAGAGGCTTATATTAATTACAATCTGTATGGCCTATGGCTTCAGTTTCCTGCTAGCTAGCTCTTTCTTCTTAAATTAACCCATTCCTATTAATCTATATGTTGCCACATGGCCATGGCATTAACAGTCTGCTGGCATCTTGCTGCTCCTTTGGAGGTGGGCTGATGTCTCTCTCAACTCTGCCCTTCTTCTCTCTGTATCTCTACTTGGATTTCCTGCCTGGCTGTAAGCTTTCTTGCCATAGGCCAAAACAGCTTTATTTTTCTTATCTAATGGGAGCCACACATATTCACAGCATACAGAAAGACATCCCAAAGTACTAAATGTTTAAAAAAATAGAGCATCAGTGATAAGAAGCAAGGTTCTTGACCCTCATTAAGCCTATCTCTTTCCTATCTGACTCCAACATGCTTGTACACACAGAGAGATACAGGCACATAGTGACTTTATAGAAATTCTGGAGTCCTAAAAATCTGTTAATCATGAATAAATAAGAATTATAAACAGCCATAAATATTAAATAACTTAAGGATAAATAACCTTTTGTCCAGTTTACATGGAGAATGTGAGGCTTGTAAAAGTTATTGCTTGATCTGTTCAAACTTCTTTAGTTTATTCCTTACCATAAAACACAATGCTGAGGGGGTGGAGAGATGTCTCAACAGTTAAGTGTAGGTACCATTCTTCCAAAGTAACTGAGTTACCAATACCCTTATAGGGTAGCTCACAACTGCCTATAACTCCAGCCTATCTTTTACCCTCTTCAGGCATTGAACTTATGTCCATATATTTCCACACATACACATACATGTAATTAAAAACTAAATTTAAATTTTAAAAACATAGAACTCTGAAAGCTCTTAACTATTAGGGAATCCTTACTTGTGCCCTCTCTCTTTACATAAAACTATTACTAATCTTCCTATCATGAAGTATTTTAGGTTATTTCCTTATATTCAGGAGTTTCACAAACTGCATGTATCATCACTTTTACATCCATTTACTTACTTTTCAATTTCTCAGAGGAATACATTTGTCTTACCTCTGAAGTGTTATAGGAGGCAAAGTAATGACTAGGGAACATAAGGACATACATGTTAAGATAAAAAAACTCTCTGTTAAAGCATCCCTAGTAAATTTGAATATAAATGAAAATAGTATAAGTTAGAAATGGTGGTATTTGTCTTTAATCCCAACACTTCGGAGGCAGAGGCAAGAGGAATCTCTATGAGTTTAAGTTCAGCTTGGTCTACATAGTGAATTCCAGGCAAGCCAAGACTATATAGTGAGACCCAGTCTCAAAAAATAAATGAGTATCAAGAAATTGATTTTCAAGTCATTTGTAATTAGTAAGGTCACAACTGTCAAATGGATGTAGCATCACATATTTTCCCCTGTGAAATACAAAAATAATCTGTACAAAATTTACTTAATGTACAGAAATTTTCTGTTCTAGTTTGCTTCCTATTGGTGTGACAAACATCATGACCAAAAGCAATTTGATATAAACAGGGTCCTTTAGCTGACATATCACAATCACAGTTCATCATTGAGGGAAACACGACAGGAACTCAAGGAGGAACAGCAGCAAAATCTCCACTTCCCAAATGACCAGAGCTAGTATCAAGTTGACAAAAGACTGACAAGCACAGTGTCACGTTAATTACAATTGTGGTATTTCATCTTTGAGGATAGAATTGTGTTACCACAATTTTGATCTCAATTAATGACCTTAGAAACCATTTTCAGAATAGCTATAATGTAACTAACTGACATTAGGTTCTTCTCAAACAAAATGCAACCAATAATGACAAATTTATGTACAGTCATCTTTTCTCCAGAATTCCAAAGAGCTTTTCAATGGAAAAAGAATGGCCGATGTTCATGACAATATGATAAGGTATTTTGGCATCCCTGGAGTGTAACTTTGGCTGATATACAGGTGTCAGAACAACACATCTTTATGGTGTGTGCTAATGGAAGGGACATGATGAATGCCCTTGAACAGTGTAAGGAGAAGAAGCAGCAACAGAGCCTAGGGACAGATGGTGCTGATTTATTACTTGGAAATGTCAGAGGGTAAGTGTTTTCTGCATATTGAGTTGGAAGTAATGCAGAGGTAATGTTTCAGATTATTGTGTAGGGCTTGGTATTTTGAATATTAAATCTGAATCAAAATCATCTCATCTCTTAAGCAGGCTTAAAGACAAAAGACATGGCCAGATTTGAAAAGGTTTGCAATCTTTAGGAATATGCTAAGGCAAACAATGCACTGACTGGGTCTATGGCATTTGGAAATGTTTGAAATAAATATAAGCATGCTTTCATCATCTTTGTTGTCTGTGACAATTGGAGTGTGATTCAGTCTCATAACTGAAATTCATTGTAACCAAAGCAACATATATATATATATATATATATATTCAAGTGATATATATAAAACTCACTTAGTTTAATCAAATTATTTAGATATTTCGATAATATGTAAATTTCAAAAAATGTTGAAAAGAAAATGCTGTCTAGTGAATAAAAAGTTACATAGAGGAGACAAGGCATTTAATTCTGGAAGAGAACATTGTGGCTAGAACATCTCCAAGCCCTAGATCTTGCCTTGGCTTTAACTTTAAATATCAACCTTGTGAGGTTTGGTCTTAAGGAAATAACTATCAGAGGGGTCTTTTAAACCTTTTCGTTACTATAGTATTTTGACAATTGAGGTTTTAATTTTCTCAGTAGATTATCAAGCCAAGTTATGTTGTGAAGTCTTCCAAATTAACATGAGTTCATGGAAATTACCCTTTAATTTCATGTCATGTATACTCAGTCATCTGAGAAGCACGGGATTTGTGCTCCACTATCTTTGATCACAATTTAAATCAAAATTCCCATTGTCAAGCCCTGAACCATTACTTATACTGCTGGGGAAGATGTGTGCTTTGTTTCACAGTATTTATAAGATTCTAACTGTTCTGATCAAATTATCCATTAAGGTAGAAAAAAATGGACTATTTCATAGTGATTTTACATTGAAGAGAGAGATTCTCTGTTTTTCCTGCTTCTTTTCTCTGAAAAATATTTTTCTTGTATGGAAATGTAGTCATTTATACTAATTGAACATATATAAATATTTTGTGGGTGTTTACAAAGAACTTTGATCTCATGATGCAATGTTATTTTTAGAAATTATCTCCTAGCATATTTATATGTATCTCATGTTTGCACAGCACTTCACAATTTTATACTTGTTTTTAAAAGGTTTTTTTATGTTGTTGTGTATAAAAATTGGATTAAGATAGTTGGTATCATTGACTTTTTAAAACATGTATCTGCTAACTGAATTTCAAAGGAAATAAGGAATTGGTTCACAACATTCAAATAGAAAGTGAAGAGTGGAAGAGAGCACACTGTATCTTTTTAAGGAACGTTTCCATTGCCCTGTACCACACTACATATGTGTTGCCATGATTCACATCCACAATGCAATTCATTGAGTGAAAAATAATGAACAGACTAAGCTGTACAGAAAACAGAGATGCTCAATAATTGTTTGTTGAATTCAAAATAATTAACATGGAGGACATCGGACTCTTTAGAAGTTTAAACATGAGACAGATGGTAGAATTTGCTGAACAGCTATTACATGTTGTTCTCTGTGGTATATATTTCATATATTCTCAGATTTTGTTGCCCACTCTAGCTACCCTGAAGAAGTCCTAGTTCCTTTTTTAAGGTTCCAAAAAGCTAAATTTTATGATGGTGTCAGAAAAAATAAAAAATAGAGTCGACATTATCAACCTTTTAATGACCCAGACAAAGAAGAAATGCTTAGGACTCAATATGATAGTGTGGAAAATGAGGCAAAAGTGAGAGACCTGAGCACTCAGGATGAAAGCCTGAGGCTGACTGCTGTGGGAGCAGAAAAGCAAAGATCAAAGACACTGCCTCAGGGCCACACAGTTACTGACTGGCCAACAAATGCAGGGCCTTCCTGGAAGTGACGAATGTCTAATCCACACTTACCCTACAGAAATTTGGTAAGGTGTAATTACAGTTTCCGACTCCAAAAATAATATTGAAAGAGGTAAGATGAATCTCATTCCCTGGGGGTTTCTAAGATAAAGGGTTTATTTGGTTCTTTTGGTTGTTGGTGATGTGTGTGTGTGTGTGTGTGTGTGTGTGTGTGTGTGTAAAATTCTGAAACAGTTTAAAAAAAAAAACAATTCTGCCAGTTGCAGAAATCAATAAGAAATCTTAGGAGATTTTGCATTAGGATCTTATATCCCACTTCCCTAAACTTTCTCTTGCATTTCTGTTGATGGTCCTGAAACCAGGTTAGACAAATAATGGTTCCAACCAGACCCAGTATCCTTTTAAAACAACATTGTCAACTAAATGCTTCTTTTATTAATTAACATTTCTTGTCCTAAGTTTAACCATTATAAACGAAAATGTTGGTATGCATTTTGGTTTATGATAGCAATTGTCAAAAAAAGAAAACAAGGTTATGACCACAATGGGTTAACAATTATCAAATTATTTGATCATACTTTCATGGACAGATTTACTTTCTAAGTTAATGATTTATTTAATTAAAATCCTTTTCACTTAGTTGAGTGGCTATCTGGCATACCCAATGAGCCTAACTCCCAAGGAGGAATGTAAGCTTCAAAATGTAAGGAACAAAATGAAGTGTGGCTTTTTATGACTATAAAAGTAGTCCATGCTTCTCGTAGGCAATTTAGAAAATGAGAAAATGTATAAAAGAGTGGTGTAAAACTACCCATAATTTCACCATTCAGAGACAAACATTTTAAAACTCTTCTGTGATGTAAGTGTGTTCTCTTCTCAATACACATATGTAGATGGAAGCAATACCTTTGAATGGCATAACAATAACAAATGACAATGGCTTCAAGTTCTCACCAAGCTCAGACAGTGCAAATCGACAGATGTCTGAAAAGGCTTAAGATTGGGTGTCTGTGTGGATTCTGTGTGTGGTGTAAATATAAACTCATGTATGTGTTCGCAGTAATTGAGCTACACTGGCTGGCCAGTGAGTGTCAGGGATCTATGTTTTTCCATGGCCCCACCACTGGGGTTAAAAACCTGTGCCACCACATCCAACTATCGCTTGGGTACTGGGGATCTAAATTCAGGTCCTCATCTTTGTACAGTGAAGACTTTACTCATGGAGCCATCTGGTCCCAGGACCAAGTTTAATTTTTTTTAATCTACAAAATAACTTAAAGTTAAATGGTCATAATCAAAGAGTACACTACTTCTTTTTAAAATATTTACTTATTTGTTTATAAGTATTTGAGCGATTGTATACTTGTGTACATTTGCAGACACCTATGTGTGTGCCTGTACACAAACACATGGATGAAAGATCCCTTGGAGCTGGAGTTAAAGGCATTTGTAAGTTGTCAGACTTGGTACATGGATACTTGGTTCTAAAATCTTGTCCTCATGAATGAGCAGTAAGTATTCTTAAATAGTGGGTGTATCTCTAGCCCTTCCATTATATATATTTATAAGTTTTGGAATAAGGGTTTATGTATTTGTTAATTTTATTTTTAACTGCATAAATCAAATGATTACCACTGATATGAAGTGGAAATCTGCCTGCTAGAGCTTCCATTTTAACAACAACTAAAATTATATTGAGCATTAACATAACCAAAAAACATAAGAAAATTCTGATAGAAATAAAGAAGATGAGTTGCTAGGGACCCCATAGCATAAAGATGGGCGTGTAGGAAGTCTCCAGAGCACTTCTTACATATTCATGCATAAGCTCCTGACAAGGAGCTACTAGTAGACACAATGAAAAAGCTACCTGGAAATATGTTTTCCCTAACCAAAGGACGAGAGAATGTGTCCTAACACCAGAAAAAAAAAGTTTTGAATCTATTGACCATATCTATTCACCTATACTTCAGTCAAATAGTAATAGATACTACTGTCTTCATCTCCCATCCCTGTTGTAGCTTCAGTGGGGCCTAATGGGACTTCTCTCAGTCCTGTTAAAATGAAGTGTGCTTCCATTCCCCTGTTGGTGGTGTTAACAAAGCCTAGTAAGTAGTCAATTTTCCCTAGCATTGTCTGATGAAAAAAAGTGATGTTTAATTTCTCCCTGGCTTGTGGTTCACCAAACCAAATAGGAGAATGGTCTTCTATCTCCCCATCATGAAACCACTCATGGCTCCCAACCCCTTAAGGATCACATTCATTGTCATCTCTCAATGAAACTAAACAAAGTATCACAGGTTAGCATTACCAACCTTGCACTTTTTCTCTTTTCCAGAGGTCACGTGCATGGTTACTTCCACATTTATCCAACACCAGTAAAATTGAACAAGGCATTACAGAACAGAACTCATTCCATCTGTCCGGCTTAATGTGGAAACTAAGCTTACCCTTCATTATATGTCAAAAAGGTGAAACATCACACATTGGTTAGTGGCTTCCTAACAATCTGCTCTTCCCTTCCTCTCTGTCAGCATAGTTCAAGGGGGAACTGATTCTTCATTCTATCTGGCATCAAAACACTCAGGCGGTCATTACTGGGGTCCTAAAGAGATCTGAGATTTTGTTACACATCCTAAAGCACAAAGATGATGTGAACTAGCCTTCTGCTTTTTTCCCTGCTGTCAGTGTGACCTCCTAAGAAATTGATCATACATGTCTTCTCAGAGGAACAACGTAGTGTCAGTGCTTCATCTTCTCAGGAACAATGTCATCAGAGCCCGTGGGAAAACTGGAGTTTCCCCTTGTTCATATAACATTGAGGTCATTTAGAGCCTGTGGCTTCACTTTTATTCCCCTTGAACCAAGATCTCAACAGGAAGACTGTTAATAAAGCAGGAGAAAATTAAATTGGAGGCAGTGATGTCAAATGTAAGAGACAAAATGGCCTATATGAAAACAAAACTCACTTGTGGTATGAAAACCAGGCAAAGTACAGCATGTGTTAGAAAACACAATGAATTATACAGTGAGATATATCTGAAAAAATCATAAAATGATCAGCATGGAAATGGTTGAATGGGCAATTACAAAATTTGTGAAATAAAAAACAAGTCATTCATTGTCAAACAGAAGTCATACAACTGGAAAAAAAAGAACAATCAAAATAAAAGTGACAGGAAAAGTCAATACTTTTAGTAGTACAACCAAAATTACAGATGATTGAGTCAGTGAATTTTAAGATCATCAGAATCATCCACCATGAACCACAGAGAAAAAAGTAAAGAATGAAGCCTAGGTTCCTATGTCCCAAAAACAAAAATGCTAACATTTGTGCAATCAGAGCCTAAGGAGGAGACAGAAAAAAGAATGAGACAGAAAGAAAAAGTGTCCAAAGAAATAGGAGCTAAAATTTTCTAAAATTTGACAAAAGACAGAAGCTTACAAATTTAAAAGGTTAAGCAAAACTTGTCATATAAATCCAAAGATAAAAATACCAAGATATATCTCAATCATATATCTGAAAATTAAAGTCAAAAAAGGATTGAAAAGAGATGATTGGGGACATGCCTTTGAATAAGAGTATATATTGCATTGAAAACTGTAAAGGCTTTACACAATTGACACCATATTTTCAAGATATTGTATGAAAATACCTTTCAACTGCAGATTCTTTTGTTACTGAAAATAGATTATTCTCTCATATAATACATCCTGACCACAGTTTCCTTTCTATCCATACTTCCCAGCTCCCCCCACCTCCCCTGTCCCCTAGGTCTACTCCTGTTTCCATTCCGAAAAGAGCAGGCCTCCAAGAGACAACAGCCAAACAGGACAAAACAAGATGTAGTAAGACAAGGCAGACACCTTCACATGGAGGCTGGACAAGGCAACCCAACAGGAAGAAAAAAGTCCCAATAGCAGGCAAAATACTCAGAGAAACAATTGCTCCCACTGTTAGGAGTCCCACAAAACTACTAAGCTAACAGCCATAACATATATGAACAGGACCTAGTGTAGACCCATGCAGGCCCCATGCTTGCCACTTCAATCTCTGTGAGCCCATATAAGCCCTCCTTAGTTGGTTCAGTGGGCCATGGTCTCCTGGTATCCCTCATCCCCTCTCTGACCCATAAAATCTTTCCTCCCCTTCTTCCACTGGGGAGCAATCTTATGGACACTTCCAATTTAGAGTCTCTCTGAATAATGTCTGATTATGGGTCTATGAACCTGCTCCTATCTGTTGTTGTAGGAAGCCTTTCTAATGATGACTGAATAAGGCACCAGTCTACAAATGTAGCACAATATCATCAAGAATTATTTCATTGATTTTTTTGGGGGGGCAGTTGTGTTTAGTTCTACCCTAAATCTCTGGATGATCCAGTCTCTGGGCATGGGCTCCCTCTCATGACATGGGCCTCAAGTTAAACCAGATGTTGGTTGACCACTCCCAGTTCTGGGCCACCATTGCCCCACTACATCCTGAAGAAGACAGATTGTAGGTTGAGGGTTTTGTGGCTGGGTTGATGTCCAGGTTTCTCTTTTGATAGCCTGCAGAGTACCTTTCCACACCAAAGAGTCTAGAACATAGGGGTGAAGGCTCCATTCAGGTACCAGTTTGAATTCTCTATGTTCACAATAAACTGTATGGATCTTGTCCTCCACAACGTGGACACCCTGTCATTTGTTAGAGAGAAAACTTCTGTCATAGCATCAGCCTAGGTTCATTGGGGATATCCATGAGACCTCTTTGAACAACAAATCAAATGAATGCAACCCAAGCCCACCACTGGAAGCCTTGCCTGGTTATAAAATGTGGCCAGTTCAGGCTCCTTATCTCTCATTACTAGAAATCCTTACTGGGGTCACTCTCATAGATTCCAGAAAGTTTCCACTGCACCAGATTTCCACACCACTGCCCAAATGGTCCCCAAATTCCAGCCATACCTCCTTGTACATTCTACCTCTATCCATCCTCCGAAGCAATCTCTTCTGTTCCTGTCCCATCTACCACCCAGTCTACCCCATATCTATTCTATTTCTCTTACCCAGGGAGATCTATGTATCCTCTCTAGAGCCTTCCTCTTTACCTAATATCTCAAAGTCTGCGGATTACAGCTTGATTACCATTTACTTAACAGCTAATATCCATTTATAAGTGAATAAATACTGTTTGTCTTTCTGGGTTATATCACTCCACATGATTTTTTCTAGTTCCATCCATTTACCTGCAAATTTCATGATGTCATTTAAAAAAAAAAACTGAGTAACAGTCCATTATGTGAATATACCACATTTTCTTTATCTGCTCTTCAGTTGAGGGGCATCTAGATTGTTTCCAATATCTGGCTATTATGAATACAACTGCAATGAAAATAGTTGAGCAAATGTCCTTGTGGTAAGATAGAGCAGCCTTTGGGTATATGCCCAAGAGTGGTATAGCTGGGTCTTGAGGAAGATTGATTCCCAGTTTTCTGGGAAACCGCCATACTGATTTCCAAAGTGGCTGTACAAGTTTACACTCCCATTAGCAATAGAGGAATGCTCCCCTTGCTTCCTAGCCATTCCAGCATGAGCTGTAACTTCTGTTACTGATCTGAGCTGTTCTGATAGGTGTAAGATGGAATCTCAACATAGTTTTGATTGATGGCTAAGTGTGCTGAATATTTCTTTAAGTCATTTGAGATTACTCTATTGAGAATTCTCTGTTCAGATTTGTTTGCCATTTTAACTGGATTATTTAGCTTTTTTGATACATAGTTTCTTGAGTTCTTTGTATATTTTGAATACTAGCCTTATGTAAGGTGTGGAGTTGGTGAAAATCTTTTTCCATTCTTTAGGCTACCATTTTATCCTATTGACTATGTCCTTTGCCTTACAGAAGCTCTTCAGTTTCTTAAGGTACCATTTATTAATTGTTGATCTTAGTGTCTTTGTTATTGGTGTTCTGTTCAGGAAGTATCCTCCTATGCCAATGAGCTCAAGTGTATTCCCCACTTTCTTTTCTATCAGGTTCAGTGTATCTGGTTTTATGTTGAGGTCTTTGATCCATTTGGACTTGAGTTTTATGCAGGGTGATAGATACAGATCTCTGCATTCTTCAACATAGTGACATCCAGTTGGATGTTGAAGATGCTTTGTTTTTTCCAGTGTGTATTCTGGCTTCTTCACAAAAATTCAGGTATCTATAGGTGTGTGGATTTATATCTGGATCTTCAATAATATTCCATTGATTATTGTGCCTGTTTTTATACCAATATCATTCAGTTGCTATTAATATAGCTCTGAAATACAACTTGAAATCAGAGATGTTGATACTTCCAGAGGTTCTTTTGTTGTTCAGAATTGTTTTAGATATCCTGGGTTTTTCATGTTTCTGTATGAAATTGAGTATTGTCCTTTCAAGGTTTGTTAAGAATAGTGCTGGAATTTTTTATGGGTTTTGCATTGAAATTGTAGATTGCTTTTGGTAGGATGGCCATTTTTATTATGTTGATTCTATCTATCCATGAGCATGTCTTTCCATCTTCTGATATTTTCTTCAGTTTCTTTCTTCAAAGACTTCATTTTTGGCTTTTTTTGGATATTTCAAGACAGGTTTCCTCTGTGTAGTTTTGGTAGTTTTGGTGCCTGTCCTGGATCTCACTCTGTAGACCAGGCTGGCCTCGAACTCACAGAGATCCACCTGGCTCTGCCTCCCAAGTGCTGGGATTAAAGGCATGTGCCACCACCGCCCCGTGAAGACTTGATGCTTTTGTCATGCAAGTTTTTCACTTGTGTGATTAGAGCTACCCTAAGGTATTTTATATTATTTGAGGCTATTATGAAGGATATTGTTTCCCTGATTTCTTTCTCAGCCTGTTTGTCATTTGTATATAGGAGGACTACTGAACATTTTTTTAGTTAATCTGGTATCCAGTCACTTTGATGAAAGTGTTTAGCAGCTATAGGAGTTCCCTGGAAAAATTTTTAGGGTCAGTTATATATTCCTCCATATCATTTTCAAATAGCAATACTTGGTCTTCTTCCTTTCCTATTTGTACTCCCTTGATCTCCTTCAGTTGTCTTATTGTTCTAGATAAAACTTAAAGTACTATATTGAAAAGATCTGGAGAGAATGGACCACCTTGTCTTCTTTCTGATTTTAGTGGAATTTTTTGAGTTTCTCTCCATTTAAGTTGGTATTGGTTATGGACTTACTATAAACTGCCTTTATTACATTGAGGTATGTCCCTTATATTCCTAATCTCCTTAGGAATTTTATTTTTGTATTTTTCTTGCATGTAGCAAGATGATAAGTGTTTTTTTTTTTCTTTCAGTTTACTTATATGGTGGTTTACATTTACTGATTTTTGTATGTTGAACCATCCCTGAATCTCTGGGATGAAGTCTACTTGATCATGGTGGAATATTTTATTCAATATTTTTGCATGTGTCTTCATTAGGGAAATTTGTCTATAATTCTTTTTCTATATTGAGTTTTTGTGTGGTTTGGGTAAAATGTTATTTAGGAATTAAGGGTTAATGAAAACAATATTAGAAACATTTAGAAAACCTATTGCTAATAAATTTAGAATCAAAAAGTAATTAAAGAAAAAGACACTAAATTAGCTAAAATATGGATAACGGTAGTAGGTTATTTATTTATACATTTATGGATTCTATTTGGTGCATGAAGCAAATAATGTAGCACCATTCAACACATTGCTCAATACAACTAGAAGGAAAACTGAAGAAAATCACATTTAAAAGGTAGACATGAAAACTAAAAAAAATACTCTCTATACTTTGTTGACAATGGTAATGGACTAGAAGGTATTATCAAGTGTGTGTGTGTGTGTGTGTGTGTGTGTGTGTGTGTGTGTGTGTGGTGTGTGACTAGTAATATTATGTTGGATTACATGTTTTCAAGCTGTTGGTCCTTAGGTTCCCATGTACCCCTCTCCCCAAACATTACAGAATCGTTATTGTTTGGTTATCCTCTAGAACTTGATGATAAAACACTATGGCTGAAGACACCACATATTTGAATCATGGGACATGAAGAAGTCACACTGGTACTTACCAGGAAGCTTCATCTCTATTAGATAGCTTCGGAAGGTTCTACATACACTATTGGGCAAGAAAAGTAACCAATGCTCTCAATCAACTGTGAACCTTGTGAGCTATGATAATGATGCTCTTGGCAAGACGTGACCACCATAACCATAGTGGCATGAAACAAGAATGACTTTTTACAGAAAGTGTAGTGTGGGTGGTCAATTCTGTTAATATTTATATGCAATACATCTTCATTTTTTCTCACTCTTGAGTGCTAAATTCAATGAATATAGTATTGGTGGACAATAGTTGCTCCTTAGCACTAAGAAAATATAATGTTACTGATGTCTAATGTCTCTAATTGCTGGAGAGAAGTCTGTTGATGATACAATTAGTATGTCCTTGAACATCGACTGTCAGTTTACACAAGAAGGTTTGAAATCTTAATTGTTCAAATATTAAATATTTACTGCAATGTGTATAAGGAATACTTTTGGGTTAATGTGGTCAATAGTTATGTTCCTTAAATATAAATATCCATGATTTTCCTCAATTGCAGAAATTTCCTAAAGACTATATTTGACATGTTGCTTTTGACTACCATGCCAATTTTATATTTCTGGCAGTCTCATTCAGTATACATTGGAGCCTCTCCATAGATATTCCCATTTCCCTCCCCAAAAAATACATTTAAAAAGAATTGTTTTGGTTTTGTTCTTATTGAATTCATTATTGCTAATATTCTATGTATTACTTTATATCCTCAAGTAGTTACAAAGTGGAAGCTATTCCATCTACTGAAATTTTATTCCTATGTCTATATGTGTGTGCTTATTGGCTTCTAATTAATTGTATGTTCTTTATCATATACATAAAGATAATTTGAGGAAAACCAGGGAGTATTACACATTTTAATGCAATATTAATATCAACAATGAACCTTTAAAGTGAACATTACAATTTAAATATTTTTTGAAGATAGAAAAATTGTGTAGGAAAATGGATTTAAAAGGCACACAAATGACAGATTATTTCCTAAATGGAGTCTGCTTTGATGTTATTGCATCAATTGCTATATTACTTTCTGTATCATTTCTTATTATTTCAAGGGGTTTTGTAAATATGTTTTATCAGACTAAGCTCCTAGCCTGAAAATATCAACTTTTATGTCGATCATTCACAGTTAGTTTTACTTCTTAGTATTCAAAGCCCATCTATCCAAGAGTTCTACTTGAAAGACAAATTCTGTTGGAGGAGGTCACTCCTTAAGAATCAGTTAGCATGTTAATATATAGATAGCACTGCAGCAGATGAATGCTGCATTGATGGAAATAGGAGTGTCAAAGAAAATAGGCTTTTGACATGAAAGGAGAAGGAATCAGCGAAGACAAAATTTCCACTTGTGTGCAAGGTCTAATTATACCACTTAAATTTCTTAAAAATATAGCTCTGCAGTTATATGTGGATGCTACATGGAATTTTCAGTAGAAATCAGATTTTAGCATGATTGTACTAATTTATGTGTTTCAGCGCATCTAAAGTATTATCTAGGCTGTCTAAAACCTTGAAAAAATACCATTCATATGTTTTGTGCTCTTTCATGCATACATATCATTCATATTAAAGTGAAGGGGGAAAAGGGGAGTATTTCATTTAGTTACTACATCTGTCATGTGTACAAGTGATATGGAGGAATAAACTTGAAAATATCTTATAATAGATCCATCTTAAACCTTTCACACAGATACACTAGGGACACACATTTTGGATCCCCCGTACCTGCCAGACTATTGAGACAGTTCAATTAAATAAAATGTAGTATCTGTGAAAATACCATATATGAAGTAACTTACATGATGTCACTTTAATTACTTACTCATCATTCACTCAATACAAATGCAGCTCTTTCCCAATTTGTCATGGCTTTTCCTTATAATGTTTGTACTTAATGATGGTGTTAAAACTAACCCATTCCACTATCCTCTTTCTCATAGTCAGTATAATTTCAATATATGATGCAGTATTTTGGGCACTTTATCATAAAATAGACTTTGAGTTAGATGACTTTGTGCAACTGTAGGCAATGTAAATGTTCTGAGTACCTGTAAAGCAGGTTTTGCAATGCCATGACTGTTCAGTAGGTTAGCTATATGTAATATATTTTAAACTTTTGATATTTTCAATTTATGATGGGTTTATTGTGATATAATCCCACAGTAAGTAAGTTTCTTCACATATTTAGCATCTAACTAAGCACTAGAAGATATGACAATACGAAATAAAGAACTGGGGGCTGGAAAGACGGCTTAGTAGTGAAGAGGGAGTACTTACTGCTCTTACAGAAGACCAGAGTTTGGATCACAGTACTCAAATCGGCTAGCTCAAAAATGTCTGTAGCTCTAGATTCAGGGAACCCCCTGCCTACTTCTGGCATCCTGGAGCACATCCATGCATGTATATATAGTCACATACATGTAAATAAAATGAAATCCTTTGTAAAATCTTTATGTTAGTTTTAAGTATGTCTAGGTGTTTGTGTCTGCAAGTGGGCATGTACATATAAACACAAGTGTTCTCAGAGACCAGAGCCTTCTGATATTCTGGAGATGGAGTTACAGGGGATTTGTGAGCCACCTGATATGGGTGCTAGGAACTGAACTTGGATCCTCTGGGAGAGCAGCAAGTCTTCTTAACTGCTAAGCCATCTCTCCAGGTCCAAAATAAAACTTTAAAATATAAAATAAAATAGAGAAGTGTTATTGGCTTTCATTTCACCTAGATTCTCATGAGAAATATACACTACTTACAAGTCTGGTCAATATACTAAAGGAGTATAAGGTATATAACAGGGCCTCTTCTACAGAGTAAAACCTGAAAGGAAGAAGAGAAGGAAGGAGAAAGGGTGAGAGGGAGAAAGAAAAAGAAGAGTTCTAAGCAGAAAGCATAGCATGTTGAAAGGCTCTGAGCTGAGGAGTAACAGAACACTTTGCAGAAACTATGTTGGGAGCATAGCATGAAGGTCTTTGTGCCCCAGATCTCCAGAGAACCTGGGAATGTTAAGCATATAAGATTAGAAGTGATTAACAGTCTAGTGATCTGTGTTATTCCTTGGGTTAGGCCATATCAAGTCTTACAACCAAGATCTAAGGTGGCTAGTAATCTAAATGATTGATAGATAGAAATTCCCCCAAGTTCCCACAACCAAGACCAGAGGTGGCTAGTAGCCCAATTGACCTTTATGCTTTCTGTGTGATCCAGACCAGGCCAAACCTTATGCCCTTAAGCTAGTATATCTAGCAATCTCTAGAATCCATCTTCTTAGAGAAAATAACTTGTATCCTGAGTTGAGTTTCAATGTAATTATGCTTCCTTGTGCAATAAGGATTGTATAACACCAGGGAACTTTTTTCAAATTATACTGGGCTAAAGTACATTGGGAATAAACTGCCTGTTATTAGACTCCCTGAAGTCTGACCCAGGTTGATGAAGGTAATGTGCACTGGGTTTTCATTCTTATCTCTTCATGGGGTTCACTTCCATGTATGACACCTGTGAAGACCCCTTCAAAACTACAAGGCAACAGTTCCGATAGCTAATGGAGAGTGGCATGAAACAGGCTCCCAAAGGTCAGATTACAAGATTCTTGCTTGTATCATTTAGTGTCCTTCTGAGTAAACCCTTGAAATAGAACAAAGTTTGAGGAAGGTATTGGTTTGCTCAATTTGATCTATGTTAAATTCAAATGCTGTGTGAAAGAGAGTTGTGTATGTACATCTGAGGTTTCACTGTGGCTGTTCATAGTAGCCAGCACACAAATGGATTTAACTTCCAATTAAACTGTGCCGGCAAGAAGTTTAATCACTACTGCACAAATGTCGATTTATTTCACCACAAAATTTATGTCTCCACACAACTTTTTTCATTTATTTTTTCCAGAAATTTTTCAATTATTATCCAAAGAATATGCTCACATCACTCCTATTCATCCAAGATTCTAACTTTAATAAGTCAAACACATGAAACAATCACATGAAATTAGCAGACTAGAAAATCAAAAGCACTACAGTAAACATTTCCATATCTACTGCTGACTCACTTGGATCTTCTTCATTTCTCATTTGTCTCTTGACCAGCTGTGTAAAGGGACATGTTGATATGACCACAAGTTCTGAAACTTTGCCCAGAGTGAAAGCAATTAAAATTCTTATTCTGTAAAGAAAATAAATCAAAATCAGAAATAAACATCCCATGGCAGCATGCATAGTTTTGAGACTAATAAACAGCTAGCCCCATAGTCATGCAATAGAGATAAAATCCACCATTGAACAAAATAAACTTTACAGATGTGGACTGAAGCACATAGCTTTTCTATTGCACGTTTCAAAGGTAAATGTGTTCTTTTCTGTGCCTAAAATAGGTAGCATAGCCTATGTGGAGATGCCAGCAGTACTGCTACAAACATGCACGAGCTGGGAAAGTCACATGAATCACTTTTTGTGCATAACAAGCCAGCAAACTGTGTCACACAAAGACAAGAAGGTGCTTGCTGAGTGTTCACTTTCCTTGATTCTGTACTTCACAAAATGTTTTTCTACCACTCTTGATTCTTTGATTGCTGATGCAGCATGCTCTGGCCGCCAAAAACCGATTTGCAGTTAAAATGAGGAAGATATATTTTCTTTCTGGAAAAAAAAAATGAGCACTTGGCGTTATGTTTTTTCCATTTTCAAGAAGCAGTATTAAGAGAATCTGAAGGAGTGGGGGCCAGTGAGTTTCAGGCATTCTGAAGGGCTGAGAACATCACTTAGTGTGAGTTAGAATCGAGTTTGCTTTCCCAAATGGCTCTTACTTCTGAAAGCATCTGTCATAATGAAAAGCAAGCATTGAATAGAAAATCTTAACCTTAAAATGCTTGAATGGAATACAAATTTTATTAATATGACATTAAGTAACAGACATTTTTAAGTTATTGTTCTCGCTTAATGATCAATCTTTTTAATCTATGTGTTAGAGGGTTCATTGGATTGTTTTTCTAAGTAAGGAAGACTAGGTGAGTTTTGTTATGATTAGCTGTTTAGTCATTATTAGAATGTGGAAATGCAAAAGAATCAGGGGAAGACATGAATGGTTTAATACTGTCTTAGGATTCTATCAGCACACACAAGGAAGGGAATAGCACATGTTTCTAGTCTTCAGATTGCCATAGGAACACCCTCCTCTTTCTAAACTACCCACCTTTCTACCCTTCTCTTCCCACTCTTTCATCTTCTTAAAGTCTGCTCCAGGATTCTCCTAGCTTTGGGGAAGCAAAATTCAGTTCCTTGATGTAAGAAGAATTGTTCTTTTTGCACCAATGTGCTACGGGGTTCAATTGCCACCATTCTCAGATTGGGGGAAAAGACAGAAGAGAAACTACACTTACTGTTGAGTTGCTATCATGATGTCTGGAAATTTGCTCAGCCAAAGTCTCACCAATGGCAAAGTTAACTTCTGTCTAAATTCAGTAACTCTCCTCTTCAACAGTGTTTCGGCCTAACAGCACCCAGGAACATGTTTCTTGTCCAGGAAGCATCTGGAAGAAATAACTTTACAATGTTATTTTGGGAAATATTATATTATAAATATCATCCTCAGCTAGAATGAACTCTCAGTGGAGAAAGAGAGAGATTTTATGGCAGTTACATTAAATCCTGTTTCATTTTCTTTGCTTTACTGTGACTCAGCCACACACTGGCCTCTCCTTGATCTGGGAACACATGCTGGCCTTGGTGCCATTCAGTTGCTATTTCCCGTGACTTAGAAGAATTTGCTCCCAGCTCTTATCCTTAGCTCACCTTTGCTCAAGTCAAATGTCAATTTATTAAAGAAATTTCTGACCTCCCTCCCAGGGCCAACATTAGTTTTCTGATTTATCTTTCTTCATGGTGCTTCTCACATTATATCTTACCTATGCACAGTTTTCTGGCAATACTAGATTATAACCTCACAAAAGACAATCATTTTACTTGTCTTATTAATGAACATCATGGACTGAATGTGAAATTTCCCCTACAGTTTCATATTGCCCTGTTTGAGGAGGTTGTGAATCCTCTAGAAGGCCAGATAATGAATTGAACCTGTAGAGTTTGATGTTCATACCACTAGTTTGCAATCTTGCTTATGTCTGATTTTTCCTGGCTGTACTCCATTCCTCCTATTTTTAGAATGGAATGCTTACTCTATGGCATTGTACCATAGAAGTATGTAACGTTCTATTTATTATTTTACAGAGATTCACAGGAAAGAGTTTGCTTGAATCTTTGAAGAGGCTTGAGCTTTAAGACTTAGAGTAAGGGATCTCTTGAAGTTGTTCTAAAGGCATTTTGCTTATTACAAGATAGCTGTGCTCTTACAGGCTCCAGGAGCATTCTGCTATACTTTTGATCTAAAATGTCTTCCATAGCCACTAGTCCCTAGCTCGTACACTGCTTTGGGAGCTTGTAAAACCTCTGGGAAATAGGTCAATGTGGAGTTGGCCCTGAGGATTGTGACCCATCCCTTCTTCCAGCCTCAGCCCTCTGCTTGTTGATCAGCAAAGATGTAATGAGCATTGCTGCATAATGCTGCAACTGTGGCCACAAGCTCTTCATGCTTCCATGCCTTTCCTGCCATGATGGACCAACATTATCTGAAATCAATAGCTGGACTAAAGTCTCCCTTCTTTAGGTTGCTTTTGTGGGCTCTTTTCTCACCAAAACACCAAACAAGTAACTAATATGATTGGTATCTCCACAAACAGCAGGAATTAGATATTTTTAAAAATGACTAGCGAATATATGGTATATAAATAAAACTAAAAGTGCTGTCTCTGAACTGTGACTCTATGTATGCTATATAAAAACATTATATTGTGCCAGAAATATCCTATCATCATCTTCAACTTAAGCTTCCTTTGACTCATAGATAGCATCATACATTTTACCTAAGGTGATCACTTAAGTTGTTCATTCACTTCCTTTTGTAAATAGTTCCTTCTTGAACGCTGAAGGCTTTCCAATTGTGTGCTAGTAAGTTTACTGGACATTAAAATGCTGATGTATTCAGCTAGCCCTGACGTTGGTATTGTGCTGTTCTATACAACCAGTACACATTAATGGGTCTCCTGTCATTCTTCTTCTTCTTTTTCTTTTTTGGTGTCATTAGATTTGCTGTCTGCCATGGCAGTAACGGACAGCTCTGGAGCAGATGTTTCTGAAGTATCATTGATAACAATGTCACAAAGATTGTGTGGAGTCAAAGGCCAACAAGCTTGACTGATGAGGAGGAGGTTTAGGCAGCTGATATATTGCCTCAGTGAAAGAAATTTTACACTTTCTATGCATCAACAGCTTTAGGAAGCAGCCAGCCATTTTTAAACAGAAGCCACAGCTGTGTAGCAATACCTGGTCTCTTGATTCTTACCACTTTGACATCATTTATCATTCTCCAATTTAGCTATCTTTGCATTATTTAGTTACAGGGTTGCTAAATTTGTATCCTCCTCCATTCTCTTTATTAAAGTTGTTTCTCAGCACCTGTGGTTTATGGTGCAGAAATCAGACTCACACCATCACATCATCACTTGACCAGGCTCTTGTCATTACGTGTGCGTTTGCATTAGACTCTTGGGATAATTTTTAAATAGAACACACTTATTAACATAACCAAATGCTTGTTATCCTCTGCTACAAAAACTTGTATCATGAAATCCTCAGTTATGTTTATAACTTTCTGAGAAGTATCAAGATAGCAATCATTTCATGTAGTCAGCCATCAGGTGGAATTTCAGAGATCATCTAGTTTAACAACTTTGCACCCCTTTCAAATCAAGGAAATAATGCCCCTGAAAACATTGTGTTTATCTATAGGAATATAGTTCTATAATAAAGCATCTGTAAAAATCTGGTCCCTGAATGTTATCTAAACACTGAACATAGTATGATAGAATATTTTCAAAAACTATGCAAAATGGATCTGTTTAATCCTACATTCCTTTATGGCTCTAAACATATTCATAAGTGAGGAGATTAATGTGTCACTCAGTAGCAACATATGTAGCATATAGAATATGTAGCATGTGAGAAACTATTGATTAGATTGGAGATTTAGCTTAGTGGTGAAGTGTTTGTCTAACAAGCACAAGGCCCTGGATACAGTCCTCATCTCTGATAAAAAACAAAGCTGAAATGTTTCATTCCAAGAAATATAAATATGAATCAAATTGAGAAAATCCCATTCATTTAGTCACAGTGCATCCCCATTGTTTCTTAGGGCCGTGATGGGGTGCTAGAGATAAAGGATAAAAGAATTATCAGGAGACATAATTTCTGCCATCATAGAAGTTCCAATATGACAGGAAAGACAGAAGAGTAAAGATATAAAACTGTACTGTAATATACCAAGTGATCATAGAGATAAATACAGCAAGTATCAGAGTATTGAAGTACAGTATATATCTTAGACTGTGATGCAAATGAGTATCAGGAACATCTCTATAGAATTTAGATATGAGTAGTAAACTAGGCAGAGAGTAAGATGAAGGTATTGAAGTCAGACAAACAGAAGCTCACGAAAAAGGACCTTGAGGTAAGACAATGTGTGCCATCTTAGCAGGTTCAATAGTTCAATAGTGACTAAGGTCAGGTGACTAAAAAGCAGACGCCAATCTGAGATAAGAGCTGTACCTCAAACATTAGGAAAATTATAAATTATAAATTTCACACAGGGGCTACAGTTTTATCTAAACACTAATGAAGATATTTTCCTCCTCAAACAGAGGGATAGAAAGATTAAATGTAGAGTTACATAAAATGCTTCTAACTACAAAAGAATGCATTCAAAAAGGAAAAAGTGGAAGCAGGGAGAACATTGAGGACAATCATATAGCACTGTGCAAAGAGTATTGACTGTCCTAGCTAGTGTAATAGTGCTAAAGATGCAGCAAAAATAAAATGAATGGGGTCAACCAGGAATTCAACAAATCAATTCAGAACAGTTTAGATACTGACTTGATGTCTTGGATGAGGAAATAGAGAAAGCATGCATAAATACTGGCTTTCTAATTTCAAAACCTGGGTTATGAAATTCTCTGAGATTGAGAATGCTCAAATACTGAAGTGTATATAGGTATGATTTTGTAAAGTGGCTAGATTAATGTTTCACCTGATACGTTAATGGTGCATTCAAACTATAAATGTGAAGTTATATCATAGACCATTGGTCCTACATATCACAAGCTTAGGGAAGGTTCTGGACAGCATATGTTGATTTGAGAATCATCCAAACATGCATGGCAATTTTAGGTATTATTTAAAAATGGATGTCTTTTGAGATAATACAATGTTAGTAACTAGTGAAAAGGATGAAGGAAAGAATCCCACTGACCAGCACATTCAGTGAGTAAACACACAAACTTAGCCCAGTAAAGAGGCAAGAATGAGTAAACACAAATGCTCAAAGCATTCATTTTCTTGTAAAGGAAAGGAAAAATTGTTTTTTTTTTCTGAAAGCACTGGCCATGGTGTGTGTACCTATATATAGTTATGGTTCATATTCACATATGAAATAAAATGCAAGTAAATGGAATAAAGGATTAAGATCTACAAGATTAGCAATGAAGTTATTAACAATTTTCAAAAGAGATTAGTAACACAGTGGGAATGTAAACCTGATGTATATTTGTTCTTTTACTCAAGCAATACATCTATGAAGTATGTGTGTACAGCCTGGCATTAGGCTAGTTGTTGTAAGTTCAAGAGTCAGACAATCTAGCATGAGTGACAGACACTAAAGAAACATTCATGTAAAGAAATATCAACTTGCTCCATTTATAAATAAAAAAGTATTCTGCATGAGCACAGAGGACAGAGATCCCAATTTAAGTTTTCTGTGGTAATAACGTGTACCTTAAAATTTAGCAAGTATGTATAAGTTAATGAGGCATCATAGAGTAAAGATATTGCAACAAGTAGCAAAGAGTGAGGTTCTGTGGTGAACAGTGCAGGTAGAGGAGAGAGTGGAGATCTGGTATAGGAAAACCCATGGCATAGCTAAGAGAAGTAAAAGAAGATAAATATCCATGGTACAGAGAGTATAGGGGAGCTTGGTAAGAAATAGTGATAACATAGGTGGGACAAGATTGGCTCAGAAGGTCTCATGTGTGAAAGATCAGTTTTTGTTTCTGTTTTTCTAAAGAATAAGGAACATGTTTAAAGGAGTTTAAACATTTCCACTTACTTGAAGAAGGGGTTGCTTTGAAACTTGACACTCAGGCTTATTATTTCTTGAAAAAGGTGTTCTGGCTTCTTCAGGTAGAATAAATTTTGAGAAAAAAAAACAGGACAGGCACACTTGCCTACTAGGATCTAAGTCTGGAGTAGTTTAGGTATAAGATGCTGATAGTTAGAAATGAAACAGTACAGATAGAAAAGAGAAAAATAAACCCCGTTTCTTAGTCAAAGCAGAGAGAGATTTGCTCAATATAGCCACATGAGAAGAGGGACGTAAAGGGGTTCAGTGATGGTCAAGTCCATCATTGAATACTTTCATGAACTTTATGTTTAAACAAAGGAAGAATTAGGGCAAGGACCATGAGGTGTGCATAATTGTGGAATCATAGTCAAGATATGGTCCCACCCATTGTTATCATAGCTATGGTACTACAAGATAGTTCCAAAAGGTCCTTATTGAGATGCAAGGTGGTTTTCAGGAGATGATTACAGGGTGCTGCCTCATACTTGTGGAAATTGTCCCCATTTGAAGAACAGTAGTCCATCTTACAAAGTCTGTCTTGCAAGATTTTGCTCTTTCTACTGAGTGTAGGTTTAGGGCAATGACTCCTTCTTATCTCTAGCCTTGAAGAAGATGAAATAAATTAAGCAGCAGAATCAATCAGAAAGTCTGAGCCAAAGTAAAGAACCAGAGGCATAGTGAAGATAAAGATGCAAGAACTCAAGTTATCTAGATGATAACTAGATAGTACCTTCTTTCTGTAAAAGAGGGAAGTGTTAAAAAAAAAAAAAAAACAAGAACAACAGCCGGGCGGTGGTGGCACACGCCTTTAATCCCAGGACTCAGGAGGCAGAGCCAGGCGGATCTCTGTGAGTTGGAGGCCAGCCTGGGCTACCAAGTGAGTTCTAGGAAAGGCGCAAAGCTACACAGAGAAACCCTGTCTCAAAAAAATAAATAAATAAAATAAAAAAAACCCACAAATTTGTCACATTTCTGCTTTGATAAAAGCCAAGACAACTCAACATTTCTTCTAAATTGTGGCTCTGAAATTAGGGAGAATATTTACTTATGATGGTATTTTGATGAAAGGGATGAGACACAGAAAGGAGGAAGAGTGAGAGAAAGCTAAGATACAGGATATAGAATAATTTCAGGCTATCGACAGCAGTGGGTGACACAGTTCTATTTGCCACCTGCAGCAGCCTGAGGAATTCTAGTCAGGGCCTTCAGGTCAGATGAAGCTGGTATTCTTGACTTTGCTTTCAGGGTAAGTCAGTATGAAGCAAAGTTGGAGTTCATTGACAAACAGTTTTAATATATACATAATATGCTTAGGAAATGGGGAGTACTTATCTAAGATATCAGTGTGGGCTTCTTAAGACAGATAGTAAACATTTATGTATCTTAACAATAGTCATTTATATAGTTTTGATGTCTTCTGAATTTAGATTATGTAAAGGGTTTCTAAGAAACTTGCTTTTCCAGAGAACAAGGTCATAGGGTGGATAGACTGAAGATCCAGGGTTGGGAAGACAGCTCCATGGTTAAGAGCACTTCCTCCTTTTCTAAATGCCTAGAGTTTAGTTTCTAGTACTCATGTTTGGCTACTCATAATCACCCATAACCCAACTCCAGGGTATCAGTATCAGATGCTCTCTTTTGCTTTCCATGTGCACCTGTGTTCACAGGTACACAAACCCGCATGCAGACATACACATGAAATTTTAAACTATAAAATAAACACAAATATATGTCCAAAGGATCAAATGAATCTTTACTATATTGTTGTGCTGGTTAGATTTTGTCAACTTGACATAAACTAGAGTCATATGTCTCATAATGTCACATCAGGGATTTTTTTATTTTATTAATTTTTGGTTTTTATTTTACTTTCTTTTGTTTTTAAAAAATTCTCTTATTTTCATCTGCAGGTCATTTGTGAATATACTACACCTTCCAGTTTTGTGTTTTTATGAGATTCCTGAGTGTGTGAACCAATTGGTCTTTGTGTCTATATCTATTTCTTGTGTCTTTTCTTGAGTTCTTTCCTTTTATTTATTTATTTTATCTTATTTCCTTATGTTTGTTTTTGTTTTATTTTATTTTATTTTATTTATCTCTTAAGATCCTGTTTGTCAGAGAATCCTACCTCTAGGACCTAGGCTCTGGGATACAACCCATGCTCAGTAACCCCCACTCATCAATGCCCCAGTTGCCAGCTAGCAGGAAAGACTCCTGTGAGCAGACTCCACCACCCAAACTCCCCATCAGGCCCTGCAATCTACAAGACCCACACCCAACTCCAAAACCTCACATCCTCCTGTGATTCCAGTGGCTTCCTGAAACACAGAATCTACCAGCTCTGATAGGACCAAGAGCTACAATTGAATCCAGAGTGGCCCCCTGAGACATAGACATGGCAAGCACAGATTGGACCAAGAGCAGCTCACTCAGACACATGAACCTCTTTCACCTATTGGAGGAAGAGATGGGTAGACGCCAGTGCAAAAATACGTACAACAACATAAAGAGCAATATGGCACCACCAGAACCTAGAGGTTCTACAACAGCAAGACCTCAACATCACAACATAAAAGAAGCAGAAGAAAGCGACCTCAAAAATAACTTCATGAAGATGCTAGAGGCCTTTAAAGAAGAAATGAAAATTCCCTTAAAGAAATTGAGGAAAAGACAAACAAAAAAATGGAAGAAATCAATAAATCCATTAAAGAAAGCCAAGAAAACCATGAAAAAGCAATTAAGCAGGTGAAGGAAATAGTTCAAGACCTGAAAATTGAAATACAAGCAATGAAGAAGACATAAACTAAGGGAATGCTGGAAATTGAAGAAACTAGACATCAAAACAATGAACAATCCAATTAAAAAATGGGCTACAGAGCTAAACAGAATTCTCAACAGAAGATTCTCAAATGGCCAAAAGACATTTAAGGAATTGCTCAACATCCTTAGTTATCAAGGAAATGCAAATGAAAACAACTCTGAGATACCATTTTACACCTGTCAGACTGGCTAAAATCAAATATACTGATAACAGCTTTTGTTGGGAGAGGATGCCCAGTAAGGGGAACACTCCTCCACTGTTTGTGGGAGTGCAAACACGTACATCCACTTTGGAAATCAGTATGGCAGTTTCCCAGAAAATTGGGAATCAATCCTCCTCAAGACCCAGCTATACCACTCTTGGGCATATACCCAAGGAATGCTCAATCATACCACAAGGACACTTGCTCAACTATGTTCATAGCAGCGTATTCATAATAACCATAACCTGGAAACAACCTAGACAGCCCTCAACCAAACAGTGGGTAAGGAAAATGTGGTACATATACACAATGGAGTACAACTCAGCAGTAAAAAAACAATGACATCATAAAATTTGTGGACAAATGGATGGAACTAGAAATATCATCCTGAGGGAGGTAACCCAGATTCAAAAAGACAAACATGGTATGGACTCACTCATAAGTGGATACTAGATGTAAAGCAAAGTATAATCAGACTACAACCCACAACTCCAGAGAAGCTAGGTAACAAGGAGGACCCAAAGAGGGATGTGCATGGACTGCCCTGCGAAGGAGAAATAGATGATATCTCCATGAGTAAAATGAGGATGAGGGGTAGGCAATGGGGAGTAAGGGATGGGGAATCAAAACATAAGGGGATGGGAGGGTTGAACTGCAACAGGGAAAAAGTGGGAGAACAATGAAAGAGATACCATGATAGAGGGAGACATCATATGGATAGGGAGAAACCAGGTGCTAGGGAAGTTCCCCCAAATCCACAAGGATGACCCCACCTTAGACTGCTAGCTATAGTGGAGAGGTTTCCTGAATTGGGTTACTTCAGTAATCAGATTGGTAAATATCCTAACTGTCATCATAGAGCCTTTATCCAGTAACTGATGGAAGCAGATTCATAGATCCACAGCCAAGGACCATGCCGAGCTTCCAGAGTCCAGTCAAAGAGAGAGAAGAGGGATTCTATGAGCAAGGGGAATCAAGATCATGATGGGGAAACCTACAGAGACAACCAAACCAAACTAATAAGAACTCATGAACTTTAGAACAATAGCTGTGGAGCCTCCATAGGGCAGGACTAGGCCCTCTGAGTAAGTGAGACAGTTGTGTTAGCTTGATCTGCTTAAGGGGCCCCCTGGCAGTAGGATCACGAACCATCCCTGGTACATGAGCTGGCTTTTTGGAGCCCATTATCTATGGTAGAACACCTTGCCCAGCCTTGATGCAAGAGGAAGGGCTTGGACATACCTCTACTGAATGTACCAGTCTCTGCTGACTCTCCATGAGGTGCCTTATTTTGTTGGAGGGGGGAATGGGAGGTGGGTTGGGGAGAAAAGGGGATCTGTGATTGGTATGTAAAATAAATAAAAATTCCTTTAAAAAAAGCTTGTTTATTTTCTAATGAGAGACAGAAAGGGGGTGGATCTGGATGGAAGGGGGGGATAGGGAGGAACTGGACAGAGTAGAGGGAGGGGAAACTTTAATCAGGATATATTATGTACAAAAAAACCTTTCGATAAAAGAAAAATAATAATAAAAAGTAGATGAAGTGATTGCAGAAGACACCCATACCAACCTCTGGCCTTTATGTGCACAAACATGCACATGTACACCCACACACACATGAAAGCAAATACCGAGAAATAAAATGTATTAATTTGTGTTTAACTTTTTTTGATAAAATATCACCTTAATGAGTATGGACATCTACATACATTCATGGCATCATGACTAAAACCATGTTGTATTTACTGTTTATTAAATATATTTATCACTTTGTAAAGAAAGAAAAATTATCGTCATGGGAGGAAAGAACCGCAAGTGAGAAATGCTTTCATTGGATTGGCCTGATGGCATGTCTGTTGGAGTATTTTCTTGTTAGTTGGTTGCTGTGAGAAGGTTCAGACCACTGTGGGTGGTGCCCTTCCTCAGCAGTTGGCCCTGGGCTGTAAAGAAAGCAGGTTGAGCAAGGAGCAAGCCAATAAGCAGCACTCCTCATGGCCTCTGATTCAGTTCCTGCCTCAAGGTACCTGCCTTGAGTTCCTGCACTGACTTGCTCAATAATGGACCATAACCTTGGAAGTATGTGCCAAATAAACCCTTCCCTTCACAAGTTGCTTTTGATCTTGGTGTTTAACACAGCAGTTGAAAAGTACACTAGCACAATTGGGTAATAAGGAAGCTAAAACTTACATTCTGAGTGTGAACAAAATGCCTAGTCCCATTTATGAGATTCTTAGGAAACACAGGCTTATAACTGGAAAATGAATGAGGCTAAACTCGAAAATCACACATACGCAGGCTTTAAAGCAATGCTATATTGCGATTCTAACACTCTTATTTGAAATCTTTCTATACAACAAAAACACTGTCCCTGTACATGCAAGCTTCTCAACAAAGTTTGGTAGTTGTGCCCATATTCTGTACCATCAGCTGGCAAGAGATATCAGCTACACTCTGCAGTGAGGGACCTCTTTCAATTCCCAAGTCCCATAATTTTCTCTGTCTTTATATCCTACCTCCAAAACACATTCTTTGGAAATATTAGTAGAAATGATTCAAGATTACTTTCAAGGAAAAAGAAAATAATGGATAGGGCCATAGACAAGTCACAAAGCCTGTTGCAGGATGCTGAGGGTGTCTACTTCTACTGCTAGTCTCTCTGTGAAGTCGTGTGCTGAAAGTGAAATGTAATGTGACATTGGTGAAGTTTGTTACTGCACTGTTTATTCTAAGGAAATGGTGAAAGAAATAAAAATGTGTACTACAGTGTATTGTTAATATAAATTATGAGATGTATACAGTGTTCCTATACTAGGGAGGATTTTACAATAATGCTATAGTAGAGTGTTTCAGTTTAGATCAAGGGGAGCTATTGATTATGTATTCTAAAAGAAAATAATATTTTATGCAAAAATAGACATTGAATATATGTAAATTAGGAAAGATTATAAACACAGGCACCAAACTATTAATTACATGTATTATTTATACATGTGGAGTATTTAATTTATATGCCTACGTGTACTATATAGACTGGGAGTAGAGGTAGTTCATGTTTTCCTCATTGTATTTTTCTGAATATTAAAAAAACCTCATAACTACATAAATAATTAGAAACAATCAAAATTGTATAGATAGTATAAGCTTATAATAATCCATTATAAGATCAAGTTATATATAATTTTATATAGTTCATTTATAGCTGCCTTGCTGGAAGCCCAGCATGTGCTCATTATAGATGTTCCATAATTTTTCAAATTACATAAATTAATGTTTAACTTTATTTTAAAATATTACCATAACTTATCTCATATTTCAATGCAGAAATGTAAAAAGAAATTGTTATAGAAGTATATTTCCGTGGAAAATGCATAAAACCAAATAATGAGGTAGTAAAAGCAGATACTGTGATTTTTTTTTAAGTTCTTAGCATTTGCCTGAAACTATGATTAGTGTTTGATCCTTACTACCATTCTTTGAGGAGGTCCTAATGCAATTGTCATTAACAGATAAGAAAAAGGAGGCTTTGGGAAGTCATTTGGCAAAAACATTCACAAGGAAGTGATGGAGTTAAGTTGGGAACCAGATCGGTGTAACCCAAGAGGCCTTTGGCTGCACCATACAGTGACAGAAAGAGCTGCTTGGCTTCTCTCAAGCTCACTCGAAAGCTATACCTCCTCTGGCAACTAGCACCATTTTAAGTGAAACATCAAAAGAGCCAAGAAAAGAAAAGAGTTCTACTTTATATTAACAAGTGAGCACCATTTATTACACAAAAGCTATTTGGACAGTTTTTCTGGCAGGAAAAATTAATATTGCAAACGCTACAGAAATGATCACAAGACCTGTCTAGTTACTTAAATAATTAGCAATGCTTAAAAGGATCTTGAAAGGACAAAGAGTAAAAATCAAGTGAGAACTGAAAATGACACAATGACACATTTTCTTCAAAAACGCTTTCAACAACTGTGGATTCAGACGGAAGATATTTGCTAATTGTGCTGCTATTGCTCCCATTACCAGGCTCAGCTTCACGCTGGAACATTATGCTGGAAACAATATTCCTTTCTACATGTAAACACAGCACTGAACCAATTCCACTCATTCCTCTCCTCTTCAGGCTTCCAGCAAATATTTATGCAGCACTTACCATGTGCTGATTTTCAGGGCTGCCAAATGGGATGTCATTCTGATGCAATTTGATTGGAGCGATGACCAAAGTGACTTAATTAAATGCAAGAGTAAATGAATACTTACATGCAAGGTATTTGACAAAGAGTATGATCTAATTAGCGTAGTGCAAATTTCTTCAGTTTTCAGTGTATTCTTTTCCCCAATACCCACTAAAGAGTAGTATAAGTAAGAAAAAGAATGCAAAACATGTTTCAGCAAGAAATAGCAAAACGTATCTCCTGCTTTTTAATATTTTTGATTGGTACTATTTGAGAAGGTTGTTTCGTTTCATCGTTTATTTCCAGATTTCCTTAAAATAGTCATACCTTATTTTTCTACATTTTTTTCTTTTCAACTTAGAACTTTCAAGTATTTAGGAAATCAAATTCATTAGTACAATCTCTATAGAAGAAGAAAAATCAAAATGAATATTACATTAAAACAGAACTCATGTAATAATTTCACAAATGACAGTTTATATTTTTATAAAGCACCTAAAATTATGCTGCATTTTAACCCTAAGAGTCAACTCATTCATCATTTATTATTCGCTATATATTATAGAAAAGGGGTAGTTAAAGTAGAGTTAACTTGGTTGACTTTGCAAGGTGTCATATGTAAGTTGTAATACCAACATGCCTGAGCCCTTTAAATGTGAGTTGAAATGGATTGCCATCACCCCTTTAAAGTAAGTCCAAGACTGAAATATTGACAAAGGCTTATGGAGGTAGTTTTTATCTCAGCAGACAGAACTGAAGGAGAGGCAGAAGGAAATAGCCTAGACAAGGATATCTAGAGAAGCAGAAATTCCCCTTCTTTGTGCACACCATGATGCCTTTGCTCTGTGCTGTTGAGAGACTCTAAGTTCCTTCATTTGTTCAACAGTTAAGACACGGAGACTTAGTGACCTATATGAACCACAATACTGAATGAAAAAAAGAAGAAACCACTTTCTGTCGCTGTGTTTGTCTCTTCTAAATCCATGCTTCATGTCCAGATAATCATTTACTCTGTCTCTCAGTTTCAACTTCCTGGATAAGGAACCCATTGCTTTGAAGTCTGAATGCTAAAGAATCTTTTGAGACTGGGCAGTGTTTCCATTTGATGACAGGGCCAATGCTTTGATCTTAAAAGGCTATCTGAGGTGTTCTATAAAATGAATCTCAGAATCATCTCCCTTAGAAAAGGATAAACATCTTCATGAATTGAGAACTGGCCACCAGTCACATTCTCCCCACACAACTGGATTCTGTAAGCTCAAATGGCAGCAGATTTTAATAATGTTATCATGATTCAAGCTCAGAGAAGATCTAGGGTAGAAAGCACAGGACTTAAGATTCTGGCCCAAAGTACTGTCAGGTGAACCCGTGAGGCCCTGAATAGTTTCAATATCAACTGGTAACTCTGGTGGAGGCTAGAAAAAGAAGTGAGGCTAAGAGTATTTGAAGTATCTGTACATGACTTTCTACCTTTGAAAAGGATACCTCTCCTCCACAAAATTTCCTATACTTTTATCTGTGCCATTTTTTCCTATCTTTATTTACAGGACCTTTGTGATTGTATTCCACCAGCCTTTCTCTCCACAAATGGAAGATGACTGTAACTATGGTCCTATTAGTGGTTCACCCAGATGTTATTTCCCATCCTCTAGTTGACGTCATTACTGGTTACTTACTGCTCACAATGGCACTCTTCTCTAAGGAATTATCCAAGGACGGAAGTCTCCTTACCAGAGAAGATGCCCCACTACCAGTCCAGATGGAAGTCTACAGCCAAGCAATGACTGACCAAAGGATTCAGCAATTACTCTGGTAAAAGTCATGCAGTTTGTTCTCTAATAAACAGATGCTTTTAACAAAGTCCTGATTTATAACTGTTTGAAATGGGGGGCGGGAGCACAACAGTATTTTTCCACCTCTTAATCTCCAATTGTTTGGAACAGCACTTCTGACACCAGCTGTGTGTGCAGTTCTCCACACACATCAAGAAGTCCTCCACTGGACACATTAGGCCAATACAATTTGAAAAATCTCTACCCGGAGAAACTGTAAGATATCATAGTCTAAGGGCACAGTGCTATTAGATTGTCTTCTATATCAGATATCAGTCACATGTTTCTGACCAGATGGCTGTAAACTGGGGTTCCCATTACTTCCTATCCTTTGATTTTTTTTTAATTTGAAAGAAGAGTTCACAGAACTCAGCACAACAATTTATTCATATTTACTTATTTATTATAAAGGATAACGACTAGCTATAAGAACAGGAAAGAAGATATATGAGAAAGAGCCCCAACTTCCATGATGTCTACTGGTTCACTACCCTCTAAGGACCTCCCATTTGGCCCAATTTCTGAACACTCCCCTATCAACGTCCTTTTGAACTTTTGTGGATGCTTCGTATGTAGACATGACTGACTAATTACGTAATTGGCAATTGGGATCAACTCATTCTTCATCACTCTTCCTTTTTTAAGATCAGCTAGTAGAACTGAAGATTTCGACCCTTTAATCATATTGTTGACTGCCCTGGTAACCTGACACCATCCTGGGGTTATCTATCCAAGGAATGTTGACAAGATGCTCCTAACACTCAGAAGATTCCAAAAGCTTTCAGAGTTCTGATTCAGGCATTCCTATCACTCATGGAATTATAAGATAATAGGAACTTTGGGTCAGGAACTGGAGATCACAGACCATAATATATTTTAATGTAGGTTTTTCAATAAGCATTTTAATAGTTTTATGATAGAAACCAGGAGCTGGAGACCAACTTTTTTACATATGCACATAAAAATGTTGATTAAATTTTCTCACACTAACAAAGCAGTATTTTCTGATTTTTTGTAATATAAATTCTCTCACTATGGTTGGTATCATGCTACCAAGTTGATGTCTTTAACGAGAAAGCTGGAAAGAAATATATGCAATGCTTTCATACAATACTGTTCTAGGAACCTGCTTAATTCATACTCCATAAGTCTTCTTGGGATATCAAAATCTAGGTGTACTGCAACTGAAACTATACATTTCTTTCTTAACAACTTCCCTACCATAACTTGATCCCCTTTCTTTTGGCTCTCACTTGAGATTCATCCATCAGTAAAGTATTTAGATAAGAATTTTGGTCATAAACTTTATTTCTAAGGACCCTACCCAAGATATTGTCTGGAAGAATCAACTGTATTCTAATTTTTGTCTGTCTTACCCGTGGGAAAGCCATGCTTCATTAATCATATCTATAGAACTTTATACATCGATTATTCTAGCTTCCATTTCAATCCTGCCTCTTATTATAATTGTGCTTATCTTGCTTCTCATAGGTAAGCAAAACAACTTGGCTGCTATTACTTCAGAATCCCTTGATAACCCAGCATAGAGATGAGAGGCAGGCACTAATTCCATCCCTAGCAAAGGTTCTATGGGCAATTGATAGCTGCTAGGAGAGAGAGAGAGAGAGAGACGTAGGGGTGGCGAGGGGGGTTCTGATTGAGTTCTCTGAGAGTGTTGCCCATGGTAAGAAATCATACTCCAGTGGAAGGCCACACATCTAAGAATATATGGTCAACCAAAATTGGACTCAATTGCTGAAAAACACAAAAAAAGATGACACAAAGCACAAGGTTGGGTGGGTAGGGAAGGAGAAGTAAATCTGGGAGGGGAGGGGGTGAATATGATCAAGACACATTGTGAAAAGTTTTCAAAGAACTAAAATAATGCCTTTTATTTCTATTTTGTTAAAGGGAGTATGAGAAAGAAGCTTGTACTTCTTGCCAGCTTGTTTTCAAGTTGTCCTGGTAAATTCATGTGTCCTATTGACATTCTGCTATTGCCATTGCTTCTGCTGCCACCACAGCCACTGCTGCCACTGCTGCTGATGTTCTTTGTTGACACTGAAATATAGTTTCTTCAGCTTTTCAATGGAGACTGAAGATCAATGAATGGCTCTCTGGAAATCCTCCGGCCCTTCAGTGCCAGACTGGGACTCCTAAGGAATCAAGCCTTGTGGACTGAGCAGCTACCAGGTTCTTAACTTCTCCAGTGTGTAAGAAGCCATTGTTGGACCACCTAGACCATACTATGTAAGAAAATCTAACAAATCTTCCTTTTAAAAAATTCCTCTCCAATCTGATTACCAGGGTAGGCCAGTTCATGCACCCTCTCCACTATTGCTAGTAGTCTAATCTGGAGTCGTCCTTGTGGATTCCTGGAAATTTCCCTAGCACCAGATTTCTCCCTTAACTCATAATGTCTCCCTCTTTCAAGATCTCTCTTTCATTGCTCTCCCACTCTGTCCCTCCCTCAGCTTGACCATCCCATCCCCTCATGTTCTCATCTGCCATCATCCCCTATTCTTTATTGCACCCCCTCATCCCCAATTCAGGATCTCCTCTGTTTCCCCTTCCCCAGGTGATCCTTATATTCCTCTTAGGGTCCTCTTTGTTAGCTAGCTTCTCTGGAGCTGTGGGTTGTACTCTGGTTATCCTTTGCTTTACATCTAGTATCCACTTATGAGTGAGTCCATACAATGTTTGTCTGAGTCTGGGTTACCTCACACAGGATGATATTTTCTAGTTCCATCCATTTGCCTCCAAATTTCATGGTGTCATTGTTTTTCACAGTAATACTCTATTTGTAGACAAATTTCTAAACGGTCTTCTCAAATAAAGAACAAGAGCCAAATATAGGGGTAAAATCCTTAGAGATCAGGGAAAGTAAACGTACCACATTTTCTTTATTCATTCTTCAGTTGAGGGACATCTAGGTTGCTTCCAGATTCTGGCTATTATGAATAATGCTGCTTTGAACATAGCTGAGCAAGTGTCCTTGTGGTATGCTTGAGCATCCTGGGTATATGCCCAAGAGTAGTATCATTGGGTCTTGAGGTAAATTGATTCCTAATTTTCTGAAAAACCACCATACTGATTTCCAAAGGGGCTGTACAAGTTTACACTCCCACCAACAGTGGAGGAGTGTTCCCCTTGTTCGGACTGGTGAATACCCTGTCATCATAGAGCCTTCACCCAGTAATTGATGGAAGCAAATGCAGAGATCCACAGTCAAGCACCAGGCTGAGCTACACAACTATGACATATATGTAGAGGGTCTAGATCAGATCCCCTAGAGGCTTCCTGATCTCTGTAAGCCCCCATGAGTCCTGGTCTGTTGATTCTGTGTACCGTGTTCTCATGGTGTCTCTGTACCCTCTGGTTCCTCAGATCCTTCCTCCCACTCCTCTGCAAGACTCCCCAAGCTCTGCCTAGTGTTAGACTGTCAGACTCTGCATCTGCTCCCATCAATTGCTGGATGAAGCCTCTCTGGTCTTTTTGATGACTGTTTTGCTAGGCTCCCATCCCACAATACTTTGCAGGCAGGACAAGGTTTTCTGTCGAAGGTTTTGTGACTAGGTTGGTATCCCAATCCTTCCACTTGACTCCTTGCCTGGTTACAGAAAATGGCCAGTTCAGGTTCTGCATCCCCCATTACTAGGAGTACTGACTAGGGTTACTCTTGTACATTACATGAAGTTTCCATTACACTAGGTGTTCACCTCACCTCCTAAATGTCACTTAATTCCAGTCGTTTCTCCCAGTATTTTCTCCTTCCCTCCTCCCCTGCTTGATCCCTCCTGTTCCCCCCAGTCCACTCTATAAATGTACTCTCTCTTCACAGGGAGATCCTTGTGTTCCCTCTTAATCCCTTGTTACTTAACCTCTCTGGATGTGTGGAGTGTAGCATGATTATCTTTCACTATACAACTAACATCTACTTCTAAGTAAGTACATACCGTAATAGTCTTTCTGAGTCTGGTTTACCTCACTCATTGTTTTTTAACAGCTGAGTAGTACTCCATTGTGTAAATGTACATTTTCTTTATCCATTTTTCAGCTGAGGCACATCTAGATTGTTTCCAGTTTTTGGCTATTATTTATAAAGCTGCTATGAACATGGTTGAGCAAGTATCCTTGTGATAGGATAGACTGTCCTTTGGATATATGCCCAGGAGTGGTATAGCTGGGTCTTGAGATCTATTCCCAATTTTCTGAGAAACCTCCATATTGATTTCAATAGTAACTGTACAAGTTTGCACTTCAACCAGCAATGGAGAAGTATTTCCCTTGCTTCCCATCCTCTCCAGCATGAGCTGTCACGTGTGTTTTTGATTTTAGCCATTCTGACAGGTATAAGATGGAATTTCAGAGTAGTTTTGATTTGCATTTCCCTGATGGCTAAGGATGCTTAACATTTCTTTAAGTGTTTCTGAGCCATTTTGGTTTCCTCTGTTGAGAATTCTTTGTTTAGATCTTTACCACATTTTTAATTGGATTATTTAGTTTGTTGATGTCTAGTTTCATATGGTCTTTATATATTTTAATACTAACCTTCTGTCAGATGCGGAGTTGGTAAAAATCTTTTCACATTATTTAGACTGTCATTTTGTCCTAATAATTGTGTCCTTTGTCTTACAGAAGCTTTTCAGTTTTATGAGGTCCCATTTATTAATTGATCTTAGTGCCTTCGCTGCATTTAACTCAGTAGCATCCCGGGTGTTCTGTTCAAGAAGTTGTCTCCTGTGACAATGCCTTTATGTGTATTCCCCACTTTCTCCTCTATCAGGTTCAGTGTATCTGGTTTTATGTTGAGGTCTTTGATCCACTTGGACTTGAATTTTGGGCAGGGTGATAGATAGAGATCTATTTGTATTCTTCTACCTACTGACATTCAGTTGGACCAGCACCATTTGTTGAGGATGCTTTCTTTGTTACATTGTATATTTCTGGCTTCTTTATTGAAAATCAGGTGTCTGTAGGTGGGTAAATTCATATCTGGATCTTCAATTTGATTCCATTAATCAACATGTCCATTTTTATGCCAATTCCATGGGGATTTTATTACTACAGCTGTATAACACAATGTGAAATCAGAGATGGTGATACCTTCTAAGTTCTTGTATTGTATAGGATTGTTTTAGCTATCCTGGTTTTTTGTTTGTTTTTCCATAAGAAGTTGAGCATTGTTCTTTCAAGCTCTGCAATGAATTGTGTTGGAATGTTCATGGGGATTGCATTGACTGTAAATTTCTTTTGGTAGGAGGGTCATTTTTACTATATTAATCCTACCAATCCATGAGCATGGAGATCTTTCCATCTTCTGATGTCTTCTTCAACTTCCTTCTTCAACGACTTGAAATTTTTATTATACAAGTCTTTCATTTGCTTGGTTAGAGTTACCCTACGGTATTTTATACTATTTGTGGCTTTTGTGAAGGGTTTTGTTTCCCTGATTTCTTTTTCAGCCCATTTGTCATTTGTGTGTAGGAGGGATACTAATTTTTTTTTAGTTAATTTTATATTCATCCATTTCCCTAAGATGCTTATCAGTTGTAGGAGTTCCCTGGTAGAAATTTTGGAGTCACTTATGTATACTATCATTATCATCTGCAAAGAGAAATACTTTGACTTCTTCCTTTCCCATTTGTCTCTTGATTTCTTTTAGTTGTCTTATTGCTCTAGCTAGAACTTCAAGTACTATACTGAATACATATAGAGAGTTGACAGCCTTGTCTTGTTCCTGATTTTAGTGGAATTGCTTTGAGTTTCTCTCCATTTGGTTTGAGGTTTGTGGTTGTATTGTGTTCTGCAAAATATTGTGTACCCTAATAAACTTATCTGGGGTCAGAGAACAGAAAAGCCACTAGATACTTAGGATAGGCAGTGGTAGCACACTCCTTTAATCTTAGCATTCCAGAGGCAGAAATTCATCTGTTCAAGGATACAGCCAAGCATGGTGACTCACGCCTTTAATCCCAGGGAGTGATGGTAGAAAGCAGAAAGTTATGTAAGGCGTGAGGACCAGAAACTAGAAGCTTTTAGCCTGGTTAAGCATTTGGCTGGTTAAGCTTTCAGGTTTTGAGCAGCACAGTTCAGCTGAGAGCCATTTGGATATGAGGACACAGAGGCTTCCAGTCTGAGGAAACAAGATCAGCTGAGAAGTTGGCCAGGTGATGTTAGCTGGGGCTTGTTCTGTCTCTCTGATCTTCCAGTTTTCACCCCAATACTTGGCCTCAGGTTTGATTTTATTAATAAGACCATCTAAGATTTCTGCTACAGAGGTTGGCTATTGGCTTGCTACAAATTGCCTTTATAATGTTTAGGTATGTCCCTTGTATCCTTTACCTCTCTAGGACTTTTATTATGAAGAGGTGTTAGATTTTTGTGAAAGGCCCATCCCACTCTCCTCCTCCCACTTTACCTCCCACCCCGCTGCCAGCCCCTACCCACAATGCTGGCAGAAAGACCTCTGCTACTGCTGCTCAGGTGAAGACCACACCAGTCAGAAGAACAGATGAGTGACCCGCCTGCCAGTTGAACTGCCACACTCCCTAGTTTCAGTCCCCAAATCCTCTTAGTATACATTCATTCTATTGGTTCTGTTACTATAGAGATCCTGGAGTGATACAGGCCATCACTCTACCCAAATGTTCAGGCGCCATCTTAGTATCATATTAACAACATCACCCTGGGGCATTGTCAGAGTTTTAAAAGATGTATGTCAGGAGGGTGTATCCATGTTAATAAATTCTCAGCTATTCAATTTAATGTTTTCCATCTCTTCCCACGCCTTTATATAACAACCTTATATTCCAATTCCATAGATGCTGACTCAATTTCTGCTAGCACATAGCAATTTTCTTATAGTCTTTGCCCTAGTCCTTTTTCATCTTTACCATACTCAACACTTCTCCCTTCAGGTTATGTGGCATGTGACTCTTGAGTATTGGATTGCTGACAAGGAATGGAGGTGAAGCTAGAACATGAAGACACACACATATGTAGTCCTGCTAAAATAGCCTCTGAATTATTATCACTGTGTGAGCACCAGCTTTCAACAGGTCACTTCGGTAAGGCCAGGAGTTTTAGGGGAATTAGGGAACTCAAAATTTTTAAAGAGTTTTGTTGAAATATAATTTACATTCTCTGTAATTCATCTGCTTACATCATATAATTCAATGTTGTTTAATATAGCCATGCATATGTGCAGTTATCATACAGTTTATTAACAGTATCTTGGATGATAACCCACTACCACTGAACCAGTCTATTTCACAGTATAGCTTAATAAAAACATAAACCATATGCCCTTTAGTTATCACGACTCTATGACTATGAACAGGGACCAGTTAAAATGTGGTCATTTGTGTCTTATGCTTTCCATTACTGTCAAGATTGGTCCATGTTAACTGAAATTATAGACATAAACAAGATGTCTCCATCATACATCTTAAGCTCCTCTACTTTTCAAATAAATTCTCTACCTTGAAGTAAACTTCTCAGAAATGCAAATATTACCCTTTCCTGGGTCTCTACTGCCCTTATTATGAAGTCCTGAGCCAGTTCCCCTGGTTCAGAAGATGCAAGAGTTTTTAAATGTTCCAAGCTCCTCTGACTTTCACATTCCACCTTAAATTGATTAATCACCTTCAGCCTTTCATTATTTCTCTGATGCATCCATCATCCTCAGCAACAGCCATCCACTGCCCATTGTCCTTATCACTACTTATCATTAGCACTTGTCCTAAACCTCTCAAAGTCCTGAGATATATCCACTGCCAGTGTACTCCCTCTTGTCTTGAGGGCTTTTATCAATTGCATTGGTATAAGATGCCAAAGAGGAGGATTAAAGAGAGGGGAAAGGAGGAGGCAGGGAAGGTAGGGAATACAGGGAGAGACGACTAAAGCTAAGGATCATACGGAAACCCACTACAGTAGAAACTTCTTAATATATTATATATAATATATATGAAAGAAATCTAAATGGAATCATCAAATAGTGTGAGAGACAAAGTCCCAGCTAGACATCTGTCACCACCAAATGAAAGCTCAAGTTCTCAAAATGGGTTATATCTAACTGAGTTGTTGGCAAGGGGACAACATGGAAATCCCCAAACAGCCCAGGCTATTGACAAGTTTATTGGTTGCTCTCTGCAAACAAATGGTAAGGCCTTCTTACTGAAGACAACACCTACATAACTCACTGAACACAGATAAGTCAAGATGGGGTTTACCTAGACCCTTCACCTCTACTGACTAGTGCTCAAAGTACTGGAAGAACACTACCGAACGAGAAAGCTAAACACCAATACAGCTACAAACCCTTTGATCTATGACAGTGGGATGCCTGCAAGATAACAGTGGTACAATAGTAGCACAAACTTATGGGAATAACCAACCACAATTTGATTGGGTACCCTACTCCATGAGATGAAACTCATGCTTGACAACACTCAGGGGACCAACAACCTGAAACTAGATAGGGTAGGGACCTCGGCAAAAACCAAATACTACTGTTCTGTTAAAGGAACATAATAATAATAAACTAACTCCTAATGACATTCGTCTATACCTATAGATCAGTGTCTTGCTCAGTCATTATTAGAGAAGCTTCCTCCTGCAGTAGATAGAACCAATTGAAAAGACTCACAACTGTACATTGTTAGAGACCTTAGAACACTTGGTCCTAAATGGGACGTTTCGGTTAAATCCCTCCTATCAGAGCTCAGGGAACTTTGCAGAAGAGGAGGCAGAAAGAGTGTAAGAGCTAATGCGGTATGGAAGACACCAAGTAAAGAAGGTTTTCTAGACACAGCAAAACTCTCACAAATATGAACTCACAGAGACTGTGTCAGTGTGGATAAGGCTTGCACAGGTCTAAGGCAGATGGTGTCTGAGCACTAAGTTAAGAAAGTGGACACAACACCCCATCCCTTACCCAGAAGCTATCTTTAATTGATAACCACTGTCAAAGGAAAAAAAATAGTTTTTTCCAACAGCTTATCACTGTGTATATAAACAACACTTAAGGGCAATCTCCCTGCCCAGCAGTAAATCGCAACACAAAGCAGACTCAATAGTATTTTGGGATTTTTTTGTTTTCGTTTACTTTTTATTTCATAATGCTTTGTACAGGTTTGTTTGTTTGTTTTTCCTTACAGATCTTTTACTTTTACAGTATGGTTTCTGATTTTGTGTTTTGATCAGATTTCTGTGTGTATGAGTGTGTGCCTCTGCATCTGTATGCGTTTTTTGTGCTTTTCTTTGGCTCTTTGTTTGTTTGTTTGTTTTTGTGTCATCCTATTCTATTTTGTTTTCTTGCTTGTTTGTTGTATCTGTATGTTTGTTTTCTAATGAGAAGATGAGAGGGTGTGAATTTGGGTGGATGGGGAAGTGGGGAGGATCTTATAGGAGATTGGGAAAGGGGAAACTGTGATCAAAATACAGTGTGTAAAAAATCCATTTTCAATAATAAAATTATTTTAAAAATTAAAAAAACAAACTATTCATATCCCACATATCACTGGTCAGTTTTTTTTTTTTTATTTTCAGACAGTAGTTGAGTGATCCAGCTCCAATATTCCATTTTATTTAGTTGTTAGTTGTTTTCATTTTTTATCATTGTATAGAAAGTTTGCAATCAATAGCAAGCATGTGGACATCATGGGACAAATTTGTGAGGTCAGTTCTCTCCATCTGCCTTTACATGGTTACAAGGGACAGAAGCAGTTCATGAGTCTTGCATCATCTGGCAGCAAGCATCCTTACTCACTAAGCCATCTAATCAACTCTCAAAGTCCCACATTTAAGTCCACTACTTCAAAGCTTGCCTAGCCACAACTATCCTAGTCCACTTCTCTTCGAAACACACTCTGAAATGGAAATTTGCATGTAGGAATTTTACTAAGTAATGCTCTCTGAAGCACTTGTGAAGGAGCAAAAGAACCAGATTTGGGCAGAGAAAGAGGATTGATCACAGAGCAGGAGTGTAGCAAAGCCCCTATCTGATTGCAAAGGAAGCTCAGAAGCTGAGGCCCTAACACTTATAAACTGACTTATCATTGGTTAGTGTTTGACCCCAAGTAAGAACATAATCTTCCTTAGTCAAGGCAGCTGCCTTCAATGGAGTGGAAAGCCCAGGAATGGAGTTGTTTGAACTTTCAACAGACCAAATTCCCAAACATTAGAAAAATCAATATTATACTCCAGATTGGATGCTTAGAATGACACATTATAGAATTCATTCCAAGATCATAATCCAGAACTTGTTACTAACAATAACAGTCATGCACCCAGAGCTTCAGTTTCAGTGTTCTATTTTCCAAATACAACTTCTTCGTGTTTTTTTGTCTTATACTCTAAAATACCTTAAAATCAATCGCTTAAATGAGTCTTCAAAGACTTCAATATCAGTGTGTGTGTGTGTGTGTGTGTGTGTGTGTGTGTGTGTGTGTGTGTGTGTGTGATTTCCTTTCTTCTAATCTGGCTTTTAGTAAGATTTAATTTATTTTTTTCATTTTTCATCTTGTGTATGTGTATGAAGGAGAATCTATGCACACTAGGCACATGAGGACATGCTTGTAGAGTTCAGAAGAAGACATTAGGTCCCTCGGAGCTAGGCTGTTATGAGCTGGTGGACATGGGCAGTAAGAAAAAAATGCATGCCAAGTCTTCTGCTACTTCTGAGCTGTCTCCCCAGTACTACACAGCTGATTTACATCCAAAATTGAGCAATATAATCATTGACTTCTATATAGCAATGGGGAATAATATCCTGTACCCTCCTCTAACACCATATTTTTTGACAAAAGTATAATTTCATCCATATTTAACTTGTGTCCCTCCCAAATTTACAGGATGAATTCCTAAAACCAATATGACTGTAGTTGGAGAAAGAGCTTCTAAGGAAATATTTAAGCTATATCATGATTTGATAGGATTGGGGGGGTATGAAAAGCAAAAAGGGGTGCATCTCAGTGAAAGGAAGGGCCATGTGAGGACACAACAGCCATCAACAGCAAGGATGAGACCTTTCACTAGAAATCATGCCCCATCAAAGCCTCATCTGCATGTCTGGCCTCCAGAATTTGTGAGGCAATTAATTTGCTGTGCTTATGATCTCCAAACTGTGCATTTGGTGATTTTAAACTGAGGTGACTAGTCTACCATAATAATTCTTTGCCTGCTTTGTTTCCATGCCTTCACTGCTAAATTCCTCTAAAAATATTCATTATTATTAACTAGCTCACTTTAAATTCATGGGCACAAATTCCAAGTAAGTACTTAATGATGCCTGGCAATCATAATAAACTTCTCAACTTATTTAATTGTTTTACTCTCTTAGATAAATATTTTAAATTGTTTTTGGCTCCTCACACTCAACGCTCCAATACCCATCCCTCTGAGGGCTGATAAATTTGTTTCTTCACCAGTAAGAAATGAAGTAACCTGGAAAAAATTCAGAGATCATATCAAAATGATCCTTCTACCAGCATCTGTAAACACAATGTTTGCTGTCTTATATACTACCAAAAATGAAAAGACCATATTGCCATCCAAAGTGTGTTTACTGCTCTTAGGGACCATTTTCCAAGTATTTTCCATTGCTCTGAGACATCCTCCCTCTTCTACATCATTAATTGCTTCCTCTCCTCTGGTTCAGTCTATTTGCATATAAGCCTGATATTATTTCGCCCTTATTGAAACAAAGCAAAACAAAACAAAAAGGCCTCTTTAGTTCTCATCTCCTCTACCAATTAATTAATGCCCTTTTATTTGCTATCTTTTTCAACTCTATAGAGTTCTTTATACACTGCTCTTTCCAATTTCTCTCATCCCATTCTCTTAAATACACACCATTTCAGCTTTTACTTCCTGCAGCTGCATGGGAATTGCTCTTCTCAATGTCATCAATGAGTGACCTCCCTGTCATTAATTTCAGTGGACAATTCTGTCTTCAATTTACTTGATTCAATGCACTTGTTTTCAAACTGGGGAGTTTTGCCTTAGTAAGGTGACAATTAGCAATGTCAGGAAACATTTTTCATTGTCACAACTTGTAGGGAGGGGTAAGAGCCTACTGACATCTACAAAGGAGATTCTGGGGAAGCTGATAAACCTGGTGTATGCACAGTACACGCTCAACACCAACAAGGATTTTCTAAGCCAACATGCCCATAATGCAAAGGCTGAGAAAGCCCTAACCAGATCCATCAGACACAGTAAATTTCTTCTCTTGAATTCCAGGATATCACATTCTTGCTCATCTTCCACCTAATTTGTGTTGTATATTGGTCACTTCTCTTCTCAGGCTCCTCGGGTTGGAGTATACTAGAGCTTCGTTTTTTTTTTTTCTTCTTTTTTCCTAGCAACACTTGCTACCTATGTGAGTTCTTCTGTTCCGTTGTATTGATTTTGTCATCCCTACTCTGTTAACTTCAAAGCCACATTGTCATTAATCATTGCTGTGGCATTCTGGACTGATTTTGGTACCATTCCATATCTCTACTTGATACTGTATTTCTTTTTTTCTTTTTTCTTTTTTTTTTTTTTGGTTTTCGAGACAGGGTTTCTCTGTGTAGCTTTGCGCCTCTCCTGGAACTCACTTGGTAGCCCAGGCTGGCCTCGAACTCACAGAGATTCGCCTGGCTCTGCCTCCCGAGTGCTGGGATTAAAGGCGTGCGCCACCACCGCCCGGCTGATACTGTATTTCTAATAGACATCTCCAAACCTAATATGTACAAACCAAAGCTCCTTGCCTCTCTCTTTGAGAGTGTCTCACTACATAGTACTAGCTGGCCTGGAACAGACCGTGTAGATCAGGTGGCCTCAGACCAATGTCAGTCCTCTGCTCCCTGCCTCATGAGTGCTAAAAATACACACCTGGTGCCTTGCCGCCTTCTTTACATTGTTCCTCCCACTGCCTTTTCTAAATGGCAGAAACTCCATTATTCCAGTGACTTAGGCCTCACATTGTTTGCTTGGGTGTTGAAATGTTCCCTAAGAATTCTTGTGTTATAGGCTTAGTCGCTGGAATAGCTCTACATGCAGATGGTAGAAACATTAAAAGGTGGGGCCTAGCAGGAGGTCATTCACTCATTGGATAACATGTTTTAAAAGGAACAGTGAGCATCTTATCTCTTTGTGTTTTTCACCTTCATGTTGGACCATGAGATGAATGCTTTTCTCTACCATATACTCACTGACATGATGTCCTTTCTAGCCAAATGTCCAAAGAAAAAGGACTAATCTATTATGGAGTGGAACGTTTAGAATTGTAAAATCAAAGAAATGCATTCTCATTATATACTGAGTAGTTCAATATTTGTTATATCATAATGGAATGACACCACATCAACCTATTTATACTTGGAACAAATATCCTTACCCCCTGTATCACATAGTGCATTCTATTTTCTTTCTCTTAGTATAATTATCACCTTCTAACATCCTATGTAACTTATATATTATTTTCTATTGTCTTCTCCCCAGGGATCTAGTGTTATTGCTTGTTCTGCTTACTGATATATTTCATGTGTCTCAAAGAAACTCTAACCTGATTTGTTGAACTAATGACTTTTGGATAAAAAGATTTTTAAACTGGTTTCTACCACTAGCTTCTCAAAAAAAATTAATTTGAGTGGCAGTAGGTCAATTTCTTACTAAGTTTTTTTTTTTTGCCCTTCATTAAATTTGTTATAAAAAGTTTAGGAAGTCAGTATTTAAAAAAAGAATTTAACTTTCTCTTATAGTTGATGAACCCAGGCATCACTTTTACTTTCCTTGGGTTTGCTTGCATTTGTTCTTCTCTGCCTACTCCTAGTATTTTTAAAGCTTGTGGGGCCTCAAAATTTTGAACATGTGTATATCTTTTGGAGTTTATTATATGGAACACAGTAATCAGGTTTACATAGCTACCTCCTAAATCTTTGAGCAGCACTGTAACTCTGTTCCCACTGTACAATTCTTACCCTCAACACTTATCTTACTTGTTTTATAGAGGAAGAAACTGGATTTCTGAGCCAAAGGGTTTTTGTTTGTTTTCCCGTACTTTTCCCCTGCTTTAGCTAGAATGCAGAAAATAGTTTCCCATTCTCTTACACCAAGAAAGAACTTCTATATATTGTGATGATTAATCTTTTTGGTTAAGTTGATTGAAGCTGGAATCATTTGGGAAACATGCTTTGGACATGTCTGTGAGGGTATTTCAGAGAAGGATGAACAGAATCGGGAAGCCCCTCACAAAGCTACAAAGCTGTCTGATGAGAAGGCAGTGCTTCTTGATTGTCCACCTTCACCCTTGCTGGGCATATATGCTCACACTGTAGCTGCCACTGCTGCCAGCCTTTGCTGCTGTCAGAACCCAGATTAAGCATTTTAGGGTGGACTGAGGACTAGTGGCTCTCTGGGAATCCTCAAATCTTCAGTACAGATTGGAACTGCAGAGCATCCAGCCCTATGGACTGAGAAGCTTCTGATAGACATTGTTGGACTGCTCAGATCATATCATGTAAGCCAATCTAATAAATTGCCTTGGTAATATACATTCATTCTATTAGTTCTGCACCTCTAGAGTACTCTAATGCATACATGTATAAAAATGTAATAATGAATCCCATTGCTTTGTGCAATTGATACATGCTAATAAAAATTAAATATTATTTACCAAAAAAAGGAAGGGAGAAAATAAGAATGAAAGAACTGGTAAGAAAGAAAAGGAACAGGTATGTGCTACCATGTCTGGCAGAATAAAATATTTTGAACCCCCTCTCTACCCCCCACATACAAAAAAATGCAAGGTGTAAGGAAGCTCCTGCATATGGTATCATTTGAATCTGGGATAGGCAGGGTAAATCCATGTGTTTTGCTGAGTCCTGTCTTCTTTCTTATGCATGATTATTTTGCATTAAATACTAAAGATAATTCATTCAATTGCTTAGCAGATTCATGTGTTTTATTTTCAATCTCACTTTGCAGATATTTTCTGTAGATGCTAACTCCTTTTCCTGCTTTCAGGGCTTTTCTATTCAAAAGATTTAAATAAAAAGTCAGTAGCAAATAATACATCTTAAATGATGACACATAGTCATTTTCTTTTCAGTAAGGATAAGCCAAATGGCTCTGGAAACTCAAGAATTAAAGCTCTAAGTGATGTGTTGTGGTCCTACATTGAGCCTCTGAGAAAGTCAAGCTAGGAGTAAGCATACTAAACCACAGAACTTGAAATGACACTATGGGTTTCACAGACCTCTGAGCAAAGGATGTTTGTAATTTCTGCCATCCTGTGCTTGAAAGCTGCAAGTCTCTCTCCCAACCATTTGACTATATTTGTTTTCCTGCTTGCATTTATTTGTGTAGGGAAATTATTAAAATCAAATGAATTCTGGTGATATAGATTTATATTATGTTAAGTTGTGAATTGTAGTGATTTATGATATGCTGTAAGATTTTTATGCATTGTCGGGAAGCATGATAGAATTTGTGTTCTACATTTCTTTTTAAGTCTCTTACTGTTCATGGAAGCCATATGCAAACATTATGTATTGGCAATGTTCTAAGATCTACAACTTGCCGGGGGCTGGGCCAGTGTCAGGTTATTATAGTCACTATTCTTGTCTAGTACACTGTTGTTGTTGTTGGTTGTGGTGATGTTTTTTTGTTTGTTTTTTTGTTTGTTTTTTAATGATTCCAGCCTACTGTTATTCTATCTCTTGACTTCAAATTGAACGTATATTACTTAGGTTTAGAACTAGCATTTAAAAACAAGCTTATTCATATACATGTGCCATTTTCTGCTGGTAATTAAGAATTTAGCTCAATTTTCAGTCTTTGAGGTATGTGGGTGGGAAAGGCAACAGCAGAGTAGTCAAAGGAACTGGAGTATTACTGAGACTTAGTGACACATTGGGTGTGGGTGGGAGGCACTTGTGGAAAGCCAGACAGGCAGTGCCTCCTGAGTCACTGAGCTAACTATCAAGATGCATCATGTTTACAAACAAATAATAGGATAATGGCAAAGGTGCAAATTATTTTTCCCACTGCCATGTAAAGGGGATAGAACTAATTTTAATTGTTCCATTCTTGGCTCCTGTGTGAATATCTGATGGTCACTTTTCAGGCATTTTGTTAAAATTCTAGTTGCAGCCTTATATAAGCAGACTTTGATTAAGAGAATTTCTGAGTATTTAAAACTGAATTTGAGATTACATATTTTTAGAGCATGTTTCCTGTCTATACAGATAGAAAAGTTAGGCTCAAGGACTTGAAGAATTTGACAGGTTCACACATCAGTTTAGATATAGATTAAGAGCTATCTGTACTGTGGTTTCCTCTATATGAATTTTCACAACCCAGGAATTATTGAGAATTGTTTCTTGTTTATAGAAACTGCAAATGTGTTATCAGCTAGTCTTGAATGGATATTTGAGCTGTGGTATTTAATCACTAGCAAAAATCTTTTCAAGGTTTACTACAATATTACAAGATTGATTAAAACCTTGGGTGGGATGGAATAGCATTTTCTAAACATGGACAGCCACCACTAATACTAAACAGTGACCATAGAACATTAATCCATTGCTAACATTGATCATATTAATTTAAGAGTGTAAAAAGCCATCCAAATAATGGTGCTTAGTTATAAGATGTTTTTACATCTTGTTTCCTTAGCAGTCTATATAAAGGTCTACCATATCCTGGTAAAACAACCTTCACAAGATCTTTTATGGGTGAGATCAACTGACCTCGGTAACTTGAAGGCTCCATCAGAGGTGGGGGCATATCAAGTGCAAAGAATTCTACAGTGTTGTGCTACATTTTACAGATAGTTGATTTCTTTCTTACCAATTAGAACAGTAACCCCAACTTCCTATAATGTATTCTTCATATTTGCCTTCTACATTGCAATTAATGCTTGCAAGAAAATGAGGAGAGGAAAACATAAATAGCAGCAAATCACGTTTAATCAGCTTCCAATTTTTGTTTGTCTTCAAATGCTTTGTCCCTCCCATCTCCAACAGCTTCCAGGACTGCATTTGGAAAAAGAAAATGCTTGCAGTCACATCGTTTTATGGTTCTTTGATTGACTGACAGGCTATACAGCAGCACATTGTTGCACTCTACCATTTTCACAGTGGGTGGTACTGCACAATAGTGATGAGAAACCATAATGACACTGCATCAAAAGTCACTAAAATATAAATATGACATGAACTTCTTCATTTCATGAAGCCCTATCCCTTTATCTATTTACTTATATCACTGCTATATAGAATGGTGATGGGGAATGTTAACCCTGTACTTTCCAAGTCTTTTAAAATAGGATTTGAATCTAAATACTATTTGAAGACATGCTCTTAAATAGGTGTATTCCAGCTCTTCAAGCACAGTCACTCTTTATATTTATGCAATCTCCTTTCTAAGCACTTATTATCAAAGGAGATTTAAAGCAGATGGAAATTATTCAATGTAGTTATGAATTGAAAGCTTATAAGCTAGCTGCTTTTCAAGTGCTCAGAACACCTGGGCCACCAGAACTGCTGAAGTAGACAATGGCATTTATACTGAGATTACAGCATCATCTTATTCTAAATGGTATTTTTGTCTTTAGAGTGCAAGAGGGATGCCAGTGCTTCTCAGTGCTTAATTGGTTTTCTCCCTTGACTTTAATTAAACTCACCCTAAGCTTGCAAAACCCCAAGGCTGCCACTGAAGGGTGAGAACCCCCCGTGTTTGTTTACAGCTTTGAATACAGTATGATATAGAATCAATTGTACTGTTTGATTAGCTGAGTATGTAACTATTTCACCATTTTAGGTAGCGTAATTGTTACATAATCAACACATGATAAAAGTCATCTGATAGTGAACAAAGACACAATGATTATTTTTAGATCTTCAATAGGGTTTTAGAGCATATTAAATGTGACAAGCTGTAATACATGTGTTTACTTCTCAGTAATGTCCCATTTATAGTGTATCTAATTACAAAGTCTCATTATTTACTACAATGTAGTTATCTAGGTATTACAGCATTTAAAAGGGATGTCAGCTTTGCCATTTGCTTCAGTTAGTGTCCTGACAAAGATCAAGATCTTAAGCATTCTGGACATCACCAAATTCCCATCTGCTTACTCAACCCTTTATTGTGAAGTCATTTAAATCGACTGAGTCAGTTGTACCTGGGCCTGAAGAGAGTCTTCCATCTTTTTGGGATGCGTCAGTACTCAGTTTTAATATTGTGCCTTACCTAGGGACCAGACAATAGAAGCATGAATAGAAGTATATATCTTTACAGCAGGTATCAGAGTTCTATATTCCTGGGTGCCATCTCCAGAAGCAAACATATGATAAATTTGGTCAGAAAAAAGAACAGAACAGAGAGCCATTTAAAATACCTCCATGCAATTAATGCCCATTTATAAGGGATTAGAACTCTAAAATAGTATTTCAGGAGTGCAGATTTCCAGGCCACATATTTTTTAATAACGTGGGCACTGTTTATTCACTCTGATAAGCACTTTGCATTTGTTACTTAACTTAATCTTCACATTAATGCTATGTTTTTTTGGTTTTTTGTTTTGTTTTTTTACCTTCTCTATCATTTAGACACAGGAACTAAGGTAGAGTGGGGTAATGTAATATACCAAAAGTCACATAGGTAAGAAGTGGTGGATCCAGAAGGAAAACCTGGTTGGTTTGATGACAAAGCTTCCTATTTTTAGATTATAATATAAATTTTATATTATTTTATCAATACATTTATTTTTCCTTCCTTAAAAACCTGTGTTCCCCCCCACACCCTGCTTCATATCTGTGGCCTCTTTCTTTGATAATTTTTATTGTACACATAGGAATGTTTAAGGCAATTGATTGGTGTGCTCTTCCTTGGAGAAGACCACTTCTGATCCTAGCTTTTCCTGGTTGCCTATAGTTGTTTGTGTAGGGTTGAGGCCTCCTGGCCTTTTCCCTGTCCACTTTGGCATGTCCTTTGGTGTCATCCTTGTTCAACTCACCTTTATGAGCAGTCATGTCCATGGGACTTATGAGTGTAGCTTCTAACATTACTAGAAGACACAATTTTAAAGAAAATGCCCTGATCCTCTGTCTCTTTAAATCTTTCTGCCCCCTCTTCCACAGTGTTCCCTGAGTCTTAGGTGCTGGATTATTTTCTAAATGTATCCACTGTGATTGGGCTCCACAATTCTGCATTTTATCTATAAACATTTATCCTTATTCCCACAGATATGGGTAGTTATTTTTTCACTCACCATGAAAACTTCTGTTTGCAAGAGACAGAGACCACTACAGAAAACTACAACCAATCCAAACATCTGTTTTTAACTGACCAATCACTGTATCACTGATCTATTAAATTAGCAGGTAAACAAATGTCAACATACTGACCTATAGAGAATGGTGGGAGGTGGCTTCTAAGCTCAGTGAATCTGATGATGCAAAGTTATTTTAAGAAAATTATCAGTAATGTTGTAGTAACCTACTTGAATTCAAGTAAATGTTTCCAGACGCCATACAGGCTGATAACTGAGTTAATGAACTCATTGTGGGCTGTTCTCCAGGGAACATGAGTGGGAAGAAGAGCCACTGAATCCAAATTGAAACTGAAGTTCATCTTGTCAAATATTAACTTCAGTAATATATTCTTTCAATAACTCTTTACTATGCACCATGTGTTAGGGACCAAGCTCAGCGGGGGCATTTACATTCATCTAATCTGAAGGAAAAAGAGCATCTTGTAGTAGACTTTAGTAAAAGTGAGAACACTGAATCAGCACATAGAATGAGAAATGAAAGAGTAGGAGACTGTAGCTGATTTCAGAAGTGTTCTTCTAGGTAAAGGGACAGATATGTCTGTGAAAAATGAGTTAACTGTCATATTGCCTAGTTCCTACAAGATGCTTCTTGACTTATAGTGGAGTTATGCTTGCAAGGACATAGCTCTTAACTTAAATATATGGCAAACTGAAAACCTATCCAATAATATGGCCTTCAGAAACTCATAGTTCAGCATTACATTATAATATAGAGTATCATGTGTTTCTCATCATGATTGGCATACTACTAGCCCAAGAAAGAATCAAACACCAGAATTTAAATGAATATCTAACAGTTCTACTTATTCTTTGATTTCATAAATCATAAATTAAAAAAAATAGGTAACTGTTGGTTTGGGGCTATCTGGATATTTCATAACTACTTTTTAAATCTGAAATAAGCAAGAAATCACTATGAGATGAAGAAAAGTCTTCAATCTAATTTCCATGCCAAAGCCTGAAAATCCAGTAAAAATGCAGATTTCCATCAGTAGCGCTGAGGAGAGATAAGGATTGTGTATTTCTAAGTTCAACAGAGATGTTGATTTTCATATCTACAGAGTATATTTAGAATACTGGAGTACTGGAGGTCTAAAAAGATTATTGGAACATTTATGGAGAAAGGGAGGCTGTGTTGCACCTTGAAGGATATAGGATATTTATGAGAGAAGAATGAGGATGGGCAAAGGCAGGGACAGTAGCACATAGAAAAAGTGTCACACTGGATTAAAGAAATTATGTTGCCCAATACCAGAAGACGTCAGTGGGAAAATAATTTAGAACGAGCTATTTGCTGCATCTCAAGCTTGGCAATTTGAGCATATGGAAATGAAGAATAAAAATTATGTCATTTTAGACTTTCAAAGAAAATTTATAGTTTTAATCATAAAACTTTTCACTAAGTTTGAATATCAAAGCCTTACCTTATGTCCTTGAGAAATCGATTGAATTTGTTTTCCACTCTGAATGTTCATGGGTGTATTTTATAGAAATAAAAGATGTAAGATAGCCGTATACTAATTTTGAAAAGTATCACTAAAATTGATACATCATTACAATGTTTAAACAACCATGCTGTTTGACAGTGTAGAGACAATAGCCTATTGAAATTGATTTGTGAGATAGATTTATTTACAATGATGCATTGGTGCTTTTCCTCAAGTTCCTCAAAGTATTATTTGCTTGCCTTCAGTTGTTGTAAATGTCTGCTTCAAATGGGACCTCATCTACAATGGTACAGATTACATATTGAGAAGGAATTACTCTAAGAAAGCATTAGAGAGATCTAAGCCAAGATAATGTGACTGATCATATCACCAAGTCTGGAGGAAGCAGCCGGCATCTTGTTCAGAATGCTGGTTGTGATGGCAAATTCAAGAAAACTCATTGAGCACTTTAGTTTTATTTCTCCTTAAAATAAAATGGATGAGTTAGTGTGTATATAATGACAAAAATAAATCATAAATTCACTAAAATTGAGTCAGATTGATATTTTTGAAAAATAGTTTTCACAATTCAACCATGGTTTGGTCTCAAAGACCTAGCTTTATAGCATTTTTGAAACTCAGAATATTGTGTTGTTCATCACTAAAATGATAAAAGTCCTACTGATAGTGGTTATTACTTGGCTCTGCAATCCAGAGGCAGGTAGCAAGGTAAAGTATTGGATTTTTTTTCCTTGTATATGATGAATAAATAACCATTCCCCTCATGTAGAGAAACTCAAGGATCTCAATACATTCTCTTCATCTGAAAAAAATGCAGATTTTGTGAAAAGTCAGTATAAAACACAGACTCCTATGGCTGCCCTTGAATTCAGAAGCCAAGTCGACCTAATTCTTCTTCATTTTTTTTTTTCATTTTTCGAGACAGGGTTTCTCTGTGTAGCTTTGCGCCTCTCCTGGAACTCACTTGGTAGCCCAGGCTGGCCTCGAACTCACAGAGATCTGCCTGGCTCGACCCAATTCTTAAGTGAACAAGAGCTATCCCTTTCAGATGCTGGAAACACCAGGCAACTGCAGAAGTGAAACGTTTCAGCTCTGCAGACATGGGCAAACTGTAGCTTTACAACAATCTTAGCTAGAAACGGCAATGCTTATTTTATAATTGTGTACATGTATACAACCAGCCATATGCATAGCCACATTTTTCACAGTGTTATTCCAAATTACCAGACTCACAGTGCTATGTAGGCACTAGGCAAAGATGTAATGTTATATGATGTAAATTTTCATTAAAAATGCAAATTATGGTTTAAACTTCAAAACAGCAGAATTCTTGTGATCCATTTTCAGCTTTGCAGAGTGTGATTCACAGTTAAACAGCAGCCTTGTCTGTATTGTTCATAACTCTCAAATGGAAATGATGCAGTAGAAAATATCAAGTTAGTCACTACTATGGTTTGAAATGAAATCATTGTTCTATGGATCTTAGAAGAGCTAGTGAGTCTATTTTTTTTTCTTCTAAGGTTCTTGGCATAATCTGGCCTTTACAGGCTTTAAGAAATGTCAACTGGAATCCATTTTCTTCATATTGCCAACTGCTAAATAGCCAGGAAATTCATCACCATTTTACAAAATATCTAGAACAAGTTTGGAGTTGTTAGGTTTAGGTTGCTGCTAAAAGCTTGGTTTTTTTCCTATAAAAATTATGTTATTATTAGGATGTGAGAAGTATAATGTTCTACAACTAAAATCCAGAAAAATCATTTTGACAAGTAAATCAGGACTATAAGTTTGAATCATCTTGAATATATGAAACAAAATTTTATCCTATGACTAAGATAAAGAGGCCAGACTGACCTACCTGTCAGAAACAAGGAGATAAACAGGACAATATCACAAAGCTGTTTTTTAAAGGTACTTGACACATGTTGACAAATGAGACTGACAGAGAGATAGGCAACATGAAGAATGAGTCCTAGGGATGCTCCAGATGGCTGGCTCATAGGAGTCTACACAGTATGGCACGGGGAATGTAAAACCTCCTTGTCAGAGCTTAACATCAAACCTGAGCCCAGAAGCTAGACATAGAGAGCCATGGTAGCTTGAGTTTGTCCAATATATTATCAGAGAAGAGAGAACTGCATAGAGAGATTGTCAGAGACCTATAGTATGTACTCCTCCCCAATATTATTCATTATATTCATGATCAGAGCATGCATCTGATAAAATTTAAGGCCAAGAAAAGTATCACATAAAATGATTAGAGGGAATAATATGTGTCACTATCACAGGATGAACATCATATTTAATATATGGGATTCTTAATTTTTTATTACATGATATTGGAGAACAATCACCCTTAGACTAAATTAATCTTTGGTTTTGCCTAACAAATCTTCAAAGCAAGGGCCATATTACCCTCAGTTAACACAAATGCATCTCAGATTATAGCTTTGAAGTATTTATAGAAACAGAAAACATTCAGGATACAACAAAGTAAAATCCATAGAGTCTAAAGCCTAATGAAATAATATCATGCAATAATGGGATGCAATGCACAATGAGGAGAACAGGTAATAAACTGAAACTCAAAATTGACACCAACACTAGTATTAGTGACAAGAATGTGAAATTAGTTACTTTAAATAAATTTCATGCATGCAAAAGTCATGTAGAGACCAAAATACACATTCCAATCTAATCAAATATCTTTCAGAGAAAACAATTGCAATGTGAGCGACAGATATATCAATAGAATGTTAGGTGTTGCAGAATAAAAATGTCTTCTTGGACTTGAACTCATAGCAAGGAAAATGAAACACAAGAAGGTGTAGAAAATTAGTAAACAATTGGGCATAGTATTATTGATCTCTAGAGCAATTCAATGCATAAAATTTGTTGCTACTTTTTTCCCTTAGTGAGAGCTGTTCTGACTTGGGTGAGGTAGGATTTCAATGTAATTTTATTTTAAACTTCCCTTTTAGCTATACATGTTGAACATTTTTTAGCTTGCTTATTGGCCATGTGCATTTCATCTTTTGAAAACTGTCTATTAATTTTGTTAGATGATTTGTCAATTAGATTCCTTGGTTATTTAGCATTTTTTAAGCTCTCTGTACACTCTAGATATTGATTACTGTCAGTTGTATAGCTGGCAAATATTTTCTCTTATTCTGTAAGCTGTTTCTTTACTGAATTGTTCCCTTCTATCTTTTGCTGCTTAGAAATGTGTTAATTACATGGAACCCTATTTGTCACTTCTTAGGTTTTTTTTATGATTGGAACCATTCTTCAGAAGTCCCTTCCTTTACCTACATCTTGAAATATTTTACCTATGCTTTCTGCTAGCAGTTTCAGGTCTCATATTTGATTGGGGTTGCAGGATAAGAGGTATAATATAGCCTCAATCATTTAAACATTGACATCCAGTTTTCCTGAGTCATTTGCTACAGAAACACTGGGGATGTCTTTCTGTATGCTGTGATAAATAAAATGCTGATTGGCCAGTAGCCAGGCAGGAAGTACAGTATAGGTGGGATAAGCAGAGAGGAGAGTGCTGGGAAGAGGAAGGCTGAGTCAGGAGATGCTGCCAGCCACCACCATGAGAAGCAAGATGTAAAGATACCGGTAAGCCACGAGCCATGTGATAAGGTATAGATTTATAGAAATGGGTTAATTTAAGATGTAAGATCTAACTAACAAGAAGCCTGAGCCATTAGGCCATACAGTTTATAAGTAATATAATCCTCTGTGTGTTTATTTGGGTCTGAGCTGCTACAGGCCTGGGTGGGACTGGAGAAAACTCCAGCTACAGAGGAACTCCTCTTAAAAAAACAATGGGCTATTTACAAAGATTTATTTTTATGTTTGAGAGTGTTTGGCCTGCATGGATGTATATATGTGTACTATGTGGATGCTGGTTGCCTTCAGAGGCCAGAAGAGGGCATCAGATCCACTGGAACTAAAGTTAAAGATAGGAGCCACCATATGGTTCTTGGGTACAAATTCTATTCCTTTGTAATAGCAGTAGATATTCTTTTTTTTTTTTTTTTTTGGTTTTTCGAGACAGGGTTTCTCTGTGTAGCTTTGCGCCTTTCCTGGAACTCACTTGGTAGTCCAGGCTGGCCTCGAACTCACAGAGATCCACCTGGCTCTGCCTCCCGAGTGCTGGGATTAAAGGCGTGCGCCACCACCGCCCGGCTTTAGCAGTAGATATTCTTAACTGCTGAGCCATCTCTCCACAATATAAATTTGAGTTATTCTCAACAGAAGCCTTGTACTGTAGCTGTGTGGGTTCATTTTCTGAGTCCTCTATTATTCCATTAATATACATCTCTGTTTTTATTCCAGTGTCAAGTTTTATTCATATGGCTCAGCAACACAACTTGAAATCATAAATGATGATCCATTGAGTAGTGTTCCCCATCCCTCGGGATTACATTGGCTAGCCTAAATATTTCATGATTTGGTAGAATTTAATAACTGGATGATTTTCCTTCTCTGTTTCTGTAAGAATGGCCTTAAGGGTTTTGAGGGGATTGGATTGAATTTGTAGATTGCTTTTGATATTATTCTCATTTTTTACTATATTCATTCCACCAACCCATTATCCTGGGAGCTCTTTGCATCTTTTACTTCATTCTTCAGTTTGTTCTTATTGTTGTTTGGTTGGATCAGAGGGTGGTTAGCTCACACCCAGGGGGTAGAAAAATAGAAAAATGTTATGAAAATAGAAGAAAAATTCTTAAAGAAGAGAAAGATGACAAAGGTAGGTGGAAATGGATAGTGGCAGGGGTCGATATAATCAATACATGTTGCATGCTTGTATGGAAATGTCACAGTAAACCCCATTACTTTGTCTAATAGATATGACCTAAAGAAAAAACAAATAAAAATCCTTGTTTGAAAAAAACAGTAATAGTAGAGGTCTTTCACATCCTAAACAGGTTTGTCCCCAGGTATAATTTGAAGTGGTTGTGAGTGGTATTGTTTTCTTAATCTTTCTCTGCATGCTCATTACTGATATATAGGAAAGCTACTGCATTTTGCATTATTTTTGTGTGCTGATACTTTTCTGGAAACATTTTATTAGTTCTAAGAGTACTCTGGTGGAGAATTAAGAGTCTCTTATTTATAAGATCATTTCATCTGTAATAGGAGATAATTTGACTTCTTCCCTTCCTATTTATCTTCTTTTTTCTCTCTATTCTTAGTGATCCAAACTAAGATTTCATACATTATATTGAATAAGAGTTAAGAGAGTTGATGCTCTCATCTCATTCCTGATTTGGGTAGAAATGCTTTAAGAGTTTCCTCATTTATCATGTTGCCTATAGATTTGTCATATGTATCCTTTATAATGTAGAGATACATTCCTTCTACTACTAATTTTATCAGGGCCTTTATCATGAAGGGCTATTCAACTTTGAACAAAGTCTTTTCTGCATCATATCAACTAATCACATGTGATTTCTCTCCCTCTGTGTACATTTGTGACACATTGTATTTATTGGGTTGTGTAAGTCATATAATCTTTCTACCCGTCAAGTGAAGCAACCCTGAACATAGTAAATGTTTTTTTTTTTTTTCTGGTTTACTTTTGCTGTTTGTTTTGCATTGGTTATCTGATTTGCTTTTGTTTGTTTTGACTTTTGAACAAAGATCTCACCTTATATGTAGCCCAGATTCATCTCAGGGTGGCATGGATTCAGCAGGGAGCCTCCTTCCTGCTTTAGCTGCACAAGTACACAGATTGCACATGTGCACAACTACTCCCCATGGAAATGATCTTTTCCTTTAGAAGTGTTGTGATGGTATTGTGTTCCCCAAAATATTGTGAACCCTAATAAACTTATCTGGGGTCAGAGAACAGAACAGCCACTAGATACAGAGGCCAGAAAATGGTGGCACGCATGCCTTTAATCCTATCACTTGGGAGGCAGAGATCCATTTGGATCTCTGTGAGTTCAAGCCACACTGGAAACAGCCAGGAATGGTGACTCATGCCTTTAATCCAGGAAGTGATGGCAGAAAGGTATATAAGGCATGAGGACCAGGAACTAGAGTCTGTTAAGCTTTTAGGCTTTTGAGCAGCAGTTCAGCTGAGATTCATTCTGGATGAGGACTGAGAGGCTTCCAGTCTGAGGAAACAGGATCAGCTGAGGAATTGCCCAGGTGAGGTTAGCTGTATCTTGTTTTGATTCTCTGATCTTACAGCTTTAACCCAATACCAGGCCCTTGGTTTGTTTTTATTAATAAGACCCTTTAAGATTCGTGCTACAAAGTGGGTTGTGTGTGTATGTGTGTGCGTGTGCGTGTTTAGTTTGAATTAAAAGTATTTCATTGAGAAGCTTTGCATCTGTTTATCAAGGCAATTGGCTTACAATTTTCATTTGAATTTTGCCCTTGTCTGCTTTGGGTATCAGGAAAACATTGACTTTGTAAAGTATATCTGTTAGCATTGTTTTCCTCTCTACTTTATGAAGTAGTTTCAGGAACATTGCTGTGAGTTATTCTTTACAGGTCTGGGAGAATTCAGCAGTGAATCCATCTGTGTCTGGGCTTTTTTTAGTTGGGAGAATTTTTATTACTGCTTCAGTCTTACTGCTTATAGATTTATTTAAGTTCTTTAGGTCCTGTTGGTTTAAATTTGGTAGGTAATATGTGTCTAGAAATTTATCCATTTATTTTAGATTTTCAATTTACTGAAATATTTTCCTTTTAAAAATTAAGATATTCCTCTTCTCTTTTTTTTGTTGTTGTTTTGGTTTTGGTTTTTCGAGACAGGGTTTCTCTGTGTAATTTTGGTGCCTCTCCTGGATCTCGCTCTGTAGATCAGGCTGGCCTCAAACTCACAGAGATCCGCCTGGCTCTGTCTCCTGGGTGCTGGAATTAAAGGCATGTGCCATGACCGCCCAGCTGAAATTCCTTTTCTAATTTATTCAAAGGCCCATCTATTAATCAGTAGTGTGATCTTCAGTATCCTTGGATTTGTATATTTTTTAAAATATTTTTGGTTGTTGATTTCCACTACAAATTTCAGGTAATTAATTTGTTTTTCTTTAATTAACATTCAAAGTCTGAGATTTCCTCATTTTATTTTCATACAAATTTAGTTTTGATTGATTTCTCCACCCATTCCTCTCGCTACTGGCCTTTAAAGTCTCTCTCATTTTATATTCTAAAATATGATCTTTTTTAGAAACAGTTCCATAGTCTGCCCAAAAGAATACATATTCTGCAATATTTGAATGGAATATATTCTTGATGTCTGTGAAGTCTATTTGATCTGTAATTGTGATTTAATTCCAATGATTATTGATTTTCTTTTCTGGATAGCCTGTTTATTGAGGTGATGGGGGTAGTGTGTAGTGGATAGCCATTCCAGCTTTGATCTGGAAATTCCAACCCCCATTGAGGCTTTGGTAACTGTCACGCCTACAAGGCAGGGCCGACAGAGGACCCTGAAGACCCAAGATCTGGATGTGCCAGCTCTCTTGGTTCCTGGACCGTGGATGCTGGAGGTAGACCTAGCAGAGTTCTCCAGAGAACACCGCCAGACAGTGCTACACCTTTCCCAGCCCCTGTTACCTATCCCTTCACTTGTAAGTTACCCCACAAAACAAACCTCCCTTTTAACTACGTGGAGTTGCATTAATAATTTCACCAATAGTAGTGAGATTACTTATTAATACTGGTTTGTGATCAATATGTGTCTTTACATGCAGAAGTGTTTGTCTTATAAAATTTGGTATATATCTGGAATTGTATCATCATGTCATTATTGCCCCTTAATCTGTTTGAAGTGAACCCCTTTATACCTTCCAATTTTCGTTTGATGTTTGCTTTGCCAGTTATCAGTATGGCTTCACCTGCTTGTTTTCTACTTCTATCTATTCAAAATGCCTTCCTCATCTTCTACCACTAAAGCTGTGTTTGTGTTGGCCATTGGAGTTTATTTCTCATAGGCAGCAAATAGATGGGACCTGATTTTTAGTTAAATTCTCTATTGCATTTTTGAGTTGGAAAACTTGGACCATTAACATTCAAAGTTGTTGCTGTCATTTTGATATTTTTTAATGTGTTGTAATTTCTTAAATCTTATTTGCATATCTACTACAATTTTTGTAATTTCTTGAGATCTTATGGATATGTTGATCTTTATATGTCACTTGATGCTTCTGTTTGTGGCTTTCAGTATTCTTTCCATATTTTATATATTTTGTTTTAACCATAATATGGCATGGGAACTCTATTTTCCTGTCTAGACTGATTGGACTTCTAAATCCCTCCTGTACTGGGATTTGAGAAATTTTCTTCCATGACTTTTGACTATAGATAATATCTCTTGTAACTTTCCATTATAATTCTGTGTGGCAGATACTACTAATCACCCTACTTTATATCTAATGAAACAGGCTTATGGAAATTAAATGACTTAGTGGATGTGATGGGACATGCTTATAATCCAAGCACTTGGGAGACTGAGAAAGGAGGCTTATGACTTAGAGGCTATCCTAGGATATTTAGAGAGAATTTGTTTCCAAACAAACAGAAAAGCAGACCAATAAAAAATTAAATGATTTTCCATGCTTTTACAGACAGTAAATGGCTTAATTAGGATAAAACCTTAGGTAGTTTGTCACTAGAGTCCATAGTTTACTTTATTGTGTCACTCAGCTCTTCAACACCATGTTAACCATGAGATTCAGACATCTCTTTTTACTTCATTGGTTATCACTGCTCAGGCTTAATTTTGATCCCAGGTATACTCTTGTATATATACTGAAATGTGTTTATGTGCCAGATAACAACACCCTAAAGATGAGAGAACTTCAGGATCATACAAGAGTAAGGTCATTACTCTCTAATTGTCAAGAGAAGATAATGCAGTGGAAATCATGGCTTTCTGAAGAGCCATGTCACTACCTTTGGACTGTAATATATGGGAAGTAATTAGAATTTCAAATACCTTTGTTTACAAAAACATTATCAGAATAATTACTACCTTAATCCTCAAACTGTACATGTTCACAAAGATCAATTACTTTTATAAGTACCAATGAAATAGTAAAACATGGGTGAGAGCTGAAGAGAGAATAGTAAAACTTAAGCTATGTAAGAACATATTGATTTATAAGCTAACTATAAAGAAAACAAAGGTATTTAAATGGTAGTACTCTGTGTGGGTAGATAATGTCACTCCCAGAAATCATAAGTTATTGAACCAAATTCCCGGGGCCAGGTACAAGATACATCCTCATGAGTTGTTGACACTTGAGCCCCCTAAAATTCCCAAAACAATTTAAACTTTTTGTTATTGTTCCAGGCTGCTGAAAACATACTTGGCATACAGGCTACAGTACAATTAAATTGCTCAGCTCAGTTTAAGATAATATTTAATGCTTGAAAATGCTATGTAAGCTGTTGGGAGAGAAACACCATAAGCAATATAACAAAGCAGTAAACCCTCAGTGCTACAATACTAACTTGCTATACAAGTTATGATCATTGGTACAATAGTGGCATGACTGTTCTGTAGGTAACCAACCACTTCCTGATTAGATCTTAGGCCTACTACATGAGAGGGAATACAAACCTGGTACTATAAACTGTAGCTGGAGAGTTTTCTCTCCAGGTCCCACCAAGCCCTGGCAGTCCGACAGCCCACTTATAAAATAAACACACAGATGCTTATATTACTTAAACAGTTTGGCCTAATGGCTCAGGCTTCTAGCTATCTAGTTCTTACATCTTAAATTAATCCATTTCTATAAATCTACACCTTGCCACGTGGCTCGTGGCTTACCGGCATCGTCACATGCTGCTTGTCATGGCAGTGTCTCCCTCCGCCTTCCTGTTCTCTCAATTCTCCTCTCTGTTAGTCCCACCTATACTTCCTGCCTGGCCACTGGCCAATCAGTGTTTTATTTATTGACCAATTAGAGCAACACATTTGACAACAGACCATCCCACAGCAATAAACCTTGTCTAAACCAGATGGCTAGGGAAGTCAAAGGTCATATGGAATAATATACTGATGTTTGCTAAATGGGCATATTTATCTCATCGTAAACACTATTCAGGTTATTAAATACATACAATTAATGCAGCAGTCTAACCTTGGAATACCAGGACATACTAGAAATATGAAAGACACTCATTTCTAAAGAAATCACCATCAAGAATTCCAAATGCAGTTGTTATATGATTTGTATACTTAAGTAACTGTGGAAGCTAAAGTACAAAATTCTTTGGTAATCCTGAATCTAGGTTGATCTGACACAAGATGCTTCCACCATGCCATTCAAGTTTAACACCAATGAATTTAAGATGAGCTTTCAGGCAAGCTGGAAGCAAAGTCAAAACTGCATCTTACTTAGCTTCCAACATTGGTTCCCTGAAGTCTACAAAAAAGGTGTATGATAACATTTCCAAGGCAATAGATGATTGGACGAGTCTGAGGATTACAGAGAAAGTGAATTTCTCAGAAGGGAGAGGCATAGATTGAAGTTATAATTTTTGTGTTTATCCTGACCATCAAACCCCGCAGGAAACCCCAAGACATAGAAAGAGAAAAGGCATTGAAAAGTATAAATATCACTTTTCATAAGCTAGCTAGCATTACCCAATTGCTCCAGCACTGATCTTTAGTCAAAGAACTTTCAGGAACTATTAAAGAGATCTTATGGACTTGTAGGCTACTGTGTGGGTGGCTGCTACACCCTAGAACATTGTAGATGACACCAACAGTGTGGCAATGCAATTCCCACCTGATTAAGAAACAAAATGACATATTTATTTTTTTCCTTGATTTACAATTTTTCTTAGTGGGGGACAAACAGGTACCACAGTGCATATGTGGAAGTCAGAGGACAACTTTTGGGAGTCATTTCTCTGCCTCCCCCATGAATTCTGTTGATTGAATTCATTTTGCCAACTTTTTATATGTTGAGCCATCTTGCGGGCCCAGTAGAAAATATTTCAATAAAATATCTAACAAGAAATGTGTTGTTGTAAAAGATGAAATATACACATATTAAATATGTTTTCATTTTCCAATTTGTAAACACCAAATGTTATAATGATATATTTATTTATTTTTAGTTTTTAAAGTTAGCATACAAAGGGAAGGGTTTCATTACATCAATCATTTTCAGATAGATACATCACTAAAGTTTGTTCTCATTCAAACCCTCTCCCATGCCCTCCCCAATCTTCCCTAACCTCCTCTTGATGGTCTCCCCTCTTCTTTCAAAAGACCACTCCAATTCTGCTTTGATATCACATGAATTCCATTACTCTGTTTCTCCTGGTTACTTCCTTAAGTTTGCTTCTTCCTCTCTTATTTTCTATTTTCTACTTTCGTAGTCCATATGTACATACCCACAAACACATGTGTATATCTATATACATATATGAATTTAAGTCTAAAATTCTACATATGATATTTGGATTCCTGAGTCTGATTTAGTGTGTTTAACACACTGATCTATTTCCATACATTTTCCCACAAATGTCATGATTTCAATTTTCTTTACAACTGAAAATAAATGCATTATGTATACTAATATACTGTCTTTCTTCATTCATCTGTTGATGAATATCTAGGCTCATTCCATTTCTTAGATATTGTGAATGGCTCAGTAATATACATGATCTGCAAGTATCTCAGCTGACTTAGAGTATTTGTGATATATATCCAGGTATGGTATAGCTAGGTAGTTCTATTTTTAGTACTTTAGGGGAACCTGCATACTGATATATATAAAATGATTAGGCAGCTCCATCCCTACCAGTGATATATAATGATTCCATTTTCCCTGAATCCTTGTGAACATTTGTTTTTATTGTTTCCTAATGATATCTATTTTGACTGGGGTGATACAGTCTCAAGCATCTTTAATATATACTTTCCTTATGGCTAAGTACTTTGAATTTTTTTCAAGTATTTATTGAAACTTAGTGTTTCTTCTTTTGAGAGCTATCTATTCAATTCATTAGCTCATTTATTGATAGGGTTGTTTGGAGTTTGGGTTTTTTTTAGTTGCTTATTGATTGTAGATATTAATCTCATGGTAGACATACAATTTACCATTTTCCCTCTATTCTGTAGACCAATTCTTCCTTCTATAACTGTTTCCTTAGCTATGAAGAAGCTTTATAATTTCATGGGCTCCTATTGCCATGTCTTAGAATTATATCCTGTAATATAGAAGTCCTTTTCAATAAGTCTTTTCCTATAGCTACAACTTGGAGTGTTATTAGTTACTTTTTGTTGCTGTCATAAAATAGCATGAACAAGACAACTTATAGAAGAGTTTATTTTGGCTTACTGTTTCAGCAAAGGGAGCCAAGCAGCAGGAAGCTGAGAGATGGTCTCATCTTCAAATGTAAATTGCAAGGCATCGACAGTGAATGGAAGTGAGGTGAAGCCAAAAATTCTCAAAGTCTATTCCCAATGACATGCTTCTTCGAGCAAGGTGGCACCCCCTAGAAGTTCCATAACTTCCCAAACACCAACTGGGGCATCAGTATTCAAATACATGAGCCTGTGCTAGCCATTTCTCTTTCTAACTATGACAGAGTTATTTACATATGTTTTCCTTTAACGGTTGCCAGAGATTTCAGTCTTACATTAAGGCCTATGATTGTAGCTGGAGTTTTCCTGCCTGGCCCACAGTCAGGACAAATCTCTCTCACCTGCCAGTCCCACAGCCTCAGACCCAATCAAGTAAACACAGAGACTTATATTGGTTACAAACTGTATGGCTGTGGCAGGCTTCTTGCTAACTGTTCTTATAGCTTCAATTAACCCATTTCCATTAATCTATACCTTGCCACATGGCTCGTGGCTTACCGGCATCTTCACATGCTGTTTGTCATCGTGGCGGCTGGCAGTGTCTCTCTGACTCAGCCTTCCACTTCCCAGCTTTATTCTCCTCCTTGTTCCGCCTACACTTCCTGCCTAGCCAATGGCCAATCAGTGTTTTACTTATTGACTAATTAGCAACACATTTGCCATACAGAACATCCCACAGCATATGATGGCTAGTTTGAACTGCCAAATTAAGGCAACGTAGGTTCACTTGAGAAGAGGGTGTCAGTGAGGGATTAACTAGATCGGGGTTAGCTTGTGGGCTTGTCTGTGGGTGATTGTCTTTGATTATGTTAATTGATATAGGAAGACTCTGTCTGAGTCCTAAAAGTTCAGAGCAAGCAGAGTGCAAACATGCATGCATCCTTTCTCTCCATCCTTGGCTGTGGATATGAGTAGCTGCTCAAGTTCTTGCTGCTTCAACTTCTCTACAATGATAGACTTTATCCTGAAATTACGAGATGAAATAAACTCTTTCTATCATAAGTTGCTTTTGTAAGGATATTTTATCACAACTACCAGAAAGAAAACTAGAATAGAGCCTATCATCTATTTTGAAATTTGTGAACTGTAGTTTCAAAGCTTGAGAAATATGTATCAGGTTTCCTTCTTCTGCATGTAGATATGCAGATTCCAAACACCATTTATTAAAGATGCTTTTAACCAATGTACCGCTTTTACAGTTTTTTCAAATGTTAGTTGGCTGTCGTTGTTTTATTTATAGATATTCTATTCTATGCCATTGATACACATGTCTGTTTTGTTGCCAATCCAGACAGACATCTTTTGATTTGGGAAGTTTCTGTTGTTTGTTGGCACTGTAGTATAGCTTGAGACTACATATTTGATACTCCCAACACTTCTCTTATTGCTTAGGATTGCTTTGGCTATTCATTTTTTTTTTGATTTCCATATGAATTCAAATAATATTTTTCTGGTTCTCTGAAGAACATCATTGGAATTTTTATTTCTTTGCATCTTTATATGACATTTGGTAATTTAGCCATTTTTGTGATATCCGGGTAATTTATGAGTATGGAAAGTCTTTCCATCGTCTAAGGTCTTATTCAATTTCCTTTTTCACTCTCTTCAAGTTTTCACTCTATAGGTACACCTATCAATTAATTGGTTAGGTTTATTTTTAGATATTTTAGTACTTTTTGAAGTTATTATGAATGAAAATTTTAACTCTGTTATTGATATATAAAAACACTACTGATTTTTACATGTTGATTTTGTATTCTGATACTTTGCTAAAAGTTTTTATCAGATTTAATTGATTCCTGGTTAAGTATTTAGGGTCTTTCAGATGTGTCTGAAAATAAAGGTAATTTGATTTTTTATTTTCCTATTTGTATCCCACCCCCCCTTTTTTTTTTTACTTTGAACATTACATTAAATGAAAGCAGTAAGAGTGGAAACTTTTGTCTGAATGATTTTCAAGGAAATGTTTTCTATTTCCCTACACTTAGTATAATGTTGGCTCTAAGTTTGTCACATACAGCTTTTATTATGTTAAAGTATAATACTATTTGTTTTTTCAGACACTATCTTGAAGTGATGTTGAGTGTTTTAAAAGTCGTATTCTACATCTGTTGAGTTGATTATGTGATTTCTGTTCTCAAGTACATTTATATATTGTATTATATTTATTGATTGAATCTATCTTACATGCTTCAGATTAAATCAACTTAATCATGGAATATGATCTTCTTAATGTGTTCTTAAATTCAACATGCAAATAATTGCAAGGGAATTGTGGCATTTAATTTGTTATCAGAGTAAATTGATTTTTTTAGAATGAGTTTGGTAGTTTGACTTTATTTTCTATTTTTGAAACAGTTTGAGTATTGGAGTTGCCTTTTCCTTAATGTTTTAATAGAATTTCCATCCATCTGGTACTGGATTTTTTGTTTTGTGGACCTTTTCACTGCTGTTTCAACCTTATTGTTTGCTTTGGATTTGTTTAAGATGTTTATAATTTAATTTAATTTTGGTAGATTATGTGTGTCTAAGAATATATTATTTATGGATTTTCTTTTTTGTTGGAATATAAGTTTTCAAAGTATTCCTTAATGAACCCCTAGATTTTATTTGAATCTATTGTAACATCCCTTTTATTCATCTCTCATTTTATTAATTTATATCTTCTTTGTCTTTTTTCACCTTTTGTTCTGTTTGTCTAATGCTTTTCAATCTGGTTTATGTTTTCAAAGAACAAAGTTTTTCCTTGATTGAGTCCATGTTGTTGTTTCAGTCTTCGTTTTATTAAATTTTGCCCTGGTTTTTCTGATTTCTTATTGCATTTGACTTTGTGTTTGGCTTGTTCTTTATTAGGTTGATCATTTGAGATCCAAGTTTTCATGTAAAAAATCTGTAGTGGGTAGCTGTTCTATCTTTGACATTGAAACACCACCCCAGTGAGGCAGCCAGTAACTTCCATGCCTACCTAGGACCTGACCCTGGGGCATGGCCAGGCCAGGAGCCCTTAAGACCCGAGATCCAGACATGCTGGCCCTCTTGGTTCCTTGTGATCCTGGATGCTGGATGGCAGACCAAGTCAGAGTTCTCCAGAGAACCACACTAGACTGCTCTTCACCTTTCCCGTATCCTGTAACCAACCCCTTTACTGGCTGTAAATTACCCCAAATAAACCTCCTTTTAACTATGTGGAGTTAGCTTGTTAAATCCCCACATTAAGAATCACTAGTATAAACTTTCCCCTTATAATTACATTATCTCAAAGGTTCTGAAAAGTTATCATTTTCACTTGACTCTAGGAAATTAATTTGTTTTTCCTCACTGATTTTTGAAATAGTCTTGTCATTCAATAGTGTGTTATTCATTCTAAAAATATTTGTGTTGATTCTGTATTTTCTTTTGCTAATGATTTCTAGTTTTATTCTACTATGACATAATATACAATAAATAGAATATTGTATATGTTGAAACTTGCTTTGCATCCTAGAATATAGAGTAGGTTCTACAGACTATTTAGGTGTATGTATTCCCTGCATGTTGGATGAAGTACTGATATCTGTTAAGTTCATTTGGTCTATGGTACAGTTTAACTCAGAAGTTTCTTTGATTTTTTAGTATAAATGACCTATCTAAAGATCAGGGTTTGGTAGTAAAGTCACCCACTATTAGCATCAATATATACATACATACATACATACATACATACATACATACATACATACATATGATATTTATATATATTCATGCTTCTTCTATGAAGATAAGAACTCTAAGATGTAGTACATACATATTTATAACTCTTGTGGTTTCTTGATAAATCATTTCCTTTATTAATATGTAGTACCTTTATTAATCTTTTCTGACTACATTTAGCATGAAGTCTTCCCTATCAGATACCCTAATGGCTAAGCCAGGTTGCTTTCATCTTCCATTTGTCTGACAGATTGACTTCCATCCATTGACTGTCAGTCTATGGATGTCTTTGCTAGATAGATACATTTTAGTGACAAAGGATAGCTGGCTCTTATTTTAAAGACAGTCAGGAACTCTGTCTCTTAAAACCACAAATCTTTAACAAAATGAGAATCTCACTAAAATTAGCAATTTCCTGGAATATCATCAGAAGCATGGCTCTCCACATTTTCAGTTTGTTTCAAAGCAGAAATGAGAAATAAATAAGCTGTTTCTGAGAAACCTGTGTCTATCATTAAACAATAATAAATATCAAATAGTAGTAATGAAGTATGAAACCCACATCTCTGAGTAGTTTTTCATGAGCAGAAACTCAAGAAGAATAACAAATCATGATAAAATAAGAAGTCTTCTGTTTACTTAAATATAAATGAAAGGCCTAATGTTATTGCCACTTAGAATAAACTGCACTAATAAACAGGCTGCAGTTTGAATTTGTTTGCTTACTTTGTATAGTTTCCACATGAAAATAACTTGACAATTGTCAAGTTGGAAAATCTGGCTACAGAAAATGAAAGATACGGTAATATTATCAGACTTTGGGGGTTTCCTAATCCTAACTACATATGCATTAATTAATTTTTGCATTTCTTAATATAGAATATGATTTGTTGTAGTTTCTTTATACCACAGTGATAAAGAGCATGAATGTAGCTGGAGAATTTCTCTCCAGCTCCCGCCTCCAAGTCCCGCCAGTCCCAGAGCCCATTTATAAAATAAACATATAAACTCTTACATTATTTAAACTGCTTGGCCATTAGCTCAGGCCTGTCATTGTCTAGCTCTTATTCTTATATTTAGCCCATTTCTATTAATCTTTACTTTGTCATATGGCTCATGGCTTACTGGTACCTTACATCTTCCTTCTCCTGGCGGCGGCTCCAGGCAGTCTCTCTCTTCCCTTCCTGTTCCCTCAATTCTCTTCTCTGTTAGTCCCGCCTATACTTCCTGTCTGGCTATTGGCCAATCAGAGTTTATTTACATATAGCGATATCCACAGCATTTTCCCTTTTCTTTTTTTTTAAAAGGAAGGTTTTAACTTTAACATAGTAAAATTACATATAACAAAACAATTATCAAGCAAGAATTATAGATACAATATTAAAGAAGAGATCCTATCTATCTTATATTTGTGAGTTTAAGGTTTTTTATCTAACTTATCTTTTATTATAACTAAGGAAAATTGTAAGTATCTAGTCTTTAACCATATCAAAGACCTCAGAAGGATATATTATTACCTGAGAAATGGAGAAGGATATAAGCAACTTTTAGGAGTCTTGTAGGGTAGACAGAGACAGCTGGCAGCCTGGACAGTCATTTAAAGTTCTCTTGTAAAGTTGGGGCATCTGTCTTTAGCCCATAGGCCTAGAGTCTCTTATTCATTTTTTTCTGTGTCCTGTAGAATGTCTGGCAGTTTTCTCTGCAAAGCAGGAACCTGAAGGACCATTTTGTCAAGCAAAGTTCAGTGGTCATCTCTGTATGGGTCCTGCATGTCCAGTTGATCAGGCAGTCCAGGCAAGAACAGTTTCTTGCCCAAATGGCTATTTTTGTCAAGGTGAAGATAAACTCCGTATGGAGTGTCTTTGATGCCTATCCTCCTCTCTGAAGTAAATCGGTGCTGTCAGGAGCAGACATGTCTCATTGTCCAGAAAGTCTAAATTTTTAAAACATTTTAAATGCCATATTCTGTAGGTCTTTGAAGTGTTTGAAGACTACCTATCTATCTGAAATATAACTATGTATACCTAGAAGACTTAATTAATATGGCTACAAATATTATTATAGATGACTAACTATTAATCTATTTTTTAATTATCCATTACAATTTTAAATGAGTTACATAAACATAATACCTCAAACAAGAGTAGAAATATATATATAGTATAACAAAATTAAGTTTAAATTTGTATCAATAAACTAAAATCTATAGCAATGTAAAACATTTTAAACAAGTTGTTATTCTTTAAAAGTAGGTTCATTAATCTACCCTTTTATCCTATCATATCTAAACTATCCCCCTTTTTGTTTTAGAAAGAGATTGTATTTATAATCAACCTGATTTAAATAAAAATATTGTTTTTTCTCTGTCCCACATCAGAGGGCTCTTCTGATTTGGGACATAAGAATCTCTTAACCATTTTTTTTTTTTTGAGCAATATGTCTGGGTTTAGAGGGAGAGTGAGCCAATTCCATCTCTAAAGCCAGCTTGGTATATTTGGGAATTTGGGCGTAGCTTCTCTTACTACTTTTTGCTGGAGGGGGGCGCTGTATCTTCTGGAGACAGAAAGAAAATTTTAGGATCATGGAGTAGTCCGTGAGGCTGTATATCTGAGTCAGTTGACTTGAAACCATTTTGGATGTTGAATCATCTGGGCCATGGTGTCATTGGAGACCTTTCAGGGGGTCTTGGCTGGTCAAACCTGATGTATCTTAATCTGGAACAAATCCATAGTCTCTGGCTTTCTGTGGAAACAAAAGCAGAGACTCTTTTCTAAAGCAACATATTCTTATATCCAAATTTTGAAGTCAAGGTACCTTTAAAATATACATTTTGGCATAACTCAACAGCTTTTACAATCAAATGTTTTTCTGCAGTTACGAATATCAAAGAGAACATAATCCAGATTCTTTGTGTGGTAGCCATCTTTACGTGGCTTATTTTTTTATATTAGCGTGAGCCTATTGCTTTAAACTGCAGCCTTCTAAGCCTGAAATGGGGCAGTGGCTGCTGGCTCCGCCCACTTTAGCTTCCCAACATGGCGGTGGTCCGCTTTCCGCCAGCTCTGGGAGCCGTAACTCTCAGAAATAGTGGGTCTACACTTTTACCAAAGTAGCGTGTAGCCCAGAAACCTCTTTTTTTGTTTTGTACTAGCAAAGGCTAAATCCACCACACAGTTTAATGTGCTACTTGCAAAGGCCTCATTCCCACCATACTGCAGGTCGAGAGCGCATGCTAGGAACCCACCAGTAGCTCAAACCGGCAGCTGCCGCTTATTTGAGAGAGACAATTAGGAAGCTGTTTATAGCTCCGTTTTAGAATCTTTTTTCTAAGTTTTTAGGTGGAAACTCTTGCCCCACGTTGGGCGCCATTTGTAGCTGGAGAATTTCTCTCCAGCTCCCGCCTCCAAGTCCCGCCAGTCCCAGAGCCCATTTATAAAATAAACATATAAACTCTTACATTATTTAAACTGCTTGGCCATTAGCTCAGGCCTGTCATTGTCTAGCTCTTATTCTTATATTTAGCCCATTTCTATTAATCTTTACTTTGCCACATGGCTCATGGCTTACTGGTACCTTACATCTTCCTTCTCCTGGCGGCGGCTCCAGGCAGTCTCTCTCTTCCCTTCCTGTTCCCTCAATTCTCTTCTCTGTTAGTCCCGCCTATACTTCCTGTCTGGCTATTGGCCAATCAGAGTTTATTTACATATAGCGATATCCACAGCACATGAATAAAAGCAATGTGAAGAGGAAAGGGTTTACTTGACTTACACGTTCCTATTGTGGTCTGTTATTGAGATTGAGGAAGATCAGGGAAGTACCTAAAGCAGAGCCCATGGAGGATTGCTACTCACTGGCCCGTTCTCCATGCTCACATCCATCTATTGTTCTTATACCTCTCAAGACCACATGGCCAGTGGTGGCATTGTTCACAGTGAGCTGGGACCTCCCATGACAATCATTAAACACGAAAATATGCCATATGTTTGTTACAGGAATTTTCCCCATTTAGGTTACCTATTCCCAGATGACCTAACCATCACACTATTTTTATATTATATAAATCATGACATAACCATAGAATATATTCATATCTGAGAGTAATTGTTGTACCATTTTTGTAATCAGCTCATGAATGGTAATAGCTTTCAAATAAATGATGCACCAGATAATCTCTTTCTACCATGAAACAAGAAAGTAACACAATTTCTATGATCTGGAAAATGAACTAGAGACTAAATGTCCAAGCTTTAAGCTTAGGTTCGCAGTCCACAAAACCATGAGGCTAAATTTATGTTTGTGTAGTTATTGATTTTAAAACAAGACCTCCTGCATCCCAGATTGTCCTTAAACCAACTAAGTAGCCAAGGATAATTTTGAACTCCTGGTCCTTTTACCTCTGCCTTCCAAATTTTGAGATTCTAAGTATGGGCCACCATGACTGGCTATGAATTTCTTTTAATTGTAAGTTATTTGGTTTATTACATCTTTGTAGCAGTCAGACCTAAGACCTAACACCACTGCTATGTTAAAGTAGACTAGATAAAATTTACATTTATTTTATATATTTGTTAATACCTTTATTTAACAACATAAAAATCTACCATGATTAAATTGCTTTGATAATCAAATATCAATGGTATTATTGCATTGTAATATGGTTTACACAGTACTTTAGTGCACAACAGAATAATTTTTCCATCATTAAGTAGGTAGAATATTTTTTTTCAGTTTTACTAATGATGAAATTGAGACTTTTAATTGATTAATGGGCATAATGCTATGAGTTCAAAAGTTGACCTAACATGCTTCATGAAGCTCAGATTTAAATGTGCATGAAAGCACAAATGCAAACATTACTTCAAGCCAGAGAAAAATACATGTAAAAACAAAATACAACTTACAAAACAGAAGAATCCTCTCTTTATAAGCAAAGGTATTAAATAACTTTTAAGGCATATGAGCACCTACAGATGGGACAAATTCTCAATAGGCAAAACTATTAAGGAATTATTATAAACTAATAATAGACAAGTATGTGTGGGTACATATGCAATCTGGTTCATTTGCTTGTTTTTGAATATCTGTTGGACAGACATATCACCTTTCTATTCCTCATCAGCAAAATGAAGATGAGAATGCTTAGCTTTTAAAGTACATTTTATTGTATTTATTTATGTATTAATGTGGGGGTATGTGTATGTTTGTCCATGCATATAAATGTTACGGTGCATGTGTGGAGATTAGAAGACAACTTGAGGGAATCATTTCTCTCCTTCCACCGTATGGATCCTGAGGAGGAAAATCATGTTGTCAGGCTTTGCAGCAGACAACTTTATCCACTGAGCAATATTGCCAGTCTTTAAAGTATGTTTTGAAAATTAAATATCATAATGAGATTCAATTACTATCAGTTAATATCATTTGATAAATCATTAAAACCAGAGCATGGAAATATGGCTCAGTGGTTAAGATCACTTCCTGCACTTGCAGAAGAGTTCAGTTTATTTCCCAACCAACAACCATCATACTTGCCTAAAACTCCATTTGGAGCAAATCTGATATCATCTTCTGGCCTCTGTCGGCACAAGGCACACATATGAAGAACACCCATTTCTGAGAAATACACATAAAATGAAAGCTTTTTTTAAATGATTAAAAACAACAGTTTCTCTGCCTGCTTCTTAAAGTTAAAGAAAATAACACCATCCGTACTAGAACTATATGTAAAGAGTAAACAGCTATAAACCCAAAAAAGAAAAAAGAAGCAAGAACAAAATGATGTTCATGTACTCCAAAATGATAAATAACTTTTCTACACCATCTGCAATTTTCAGCCAAACACAAGTATTATAATATTGACAGGATCATTTCCTTTATATTGAGAAAAGTAACGTTAATATTTCAATAATAAAATTCATTATAAAATCTTCATGCAGTTCTAATTGAACTATTTTTCTTCTTTGTTTAAAATTGTGATTTAATTTTACCACTCATATTATTCCTTGAAATGAAATTATTCAAATTTTTTCTTACTACGAATTATAACCAGTTTTTTCCTTTTGACCTATCATATAGTGTCAAGCACTATTGGATAGCCTGGGGAATTGGCTTAGTGAATAAAATATTTGAGTCTTGATCCTCAGTATCAAAGAAAGGCTTCATGAATGGCACATAATTATAACAGCAGTGTTAGGAAGGAAAAGCCAGGAGGATCCCCAGAGGTCACTGGCCAGGCATTCTAGCCCAATCCATGAGGTTCAGGTTCAGTGAGAAGCCTTGTTTCAAAAATTACTGTCTGATCAAAACACCTGATTTTGAGCTATGGCCTACACCTCCCCACAATCCCCCCCACACAAATATTCACTCTACATACATGGCAAAAGAAAATAATTATTAAAAGTTGCTGTACTATGAAAAAATATTATAGTTCTCTCATCGTGTTTGTATTTTCTTTTACTTTATTATAAATAAACAGCTGTATTTACTCATACAAGGACCACATAAGATTCAGTCAGCTAACATTTCATCACAGACAGGGAAGGAGCTCATGAGACCCTACTCCTCCCCAAAGCAGTTGATGGTAATTGGTATCTGCTGGAAAATATGGTATCCTTTTCTTCAGTGATCTGACAACTAATATTACCCATGCTCATGCAAGCAAACCTAATTAAATTCACACATGCACAACACACACACACACACATGCACACACATGCACACACATGTACACACACAGCATGTCAAGGGTGAAAACAACCAAAATTCATACATACACATATGAAACTGTCAAAGAATAAAAACATTTGATAAATTTAATTATAATCCTTCTTATAAAAAAGGAGGATCTGTGGTTGGTATGTAAAATGAATCAAACATTTCTTAATAAAAAAAAAGAAATACCCAAGGCTGAATTTTTAAGTAGTTTTATTTAGGTTACAGTTTTCTCAGTTAAAGTCCAAGATTGGCCAACTTCATGTATTTGGAGTCTGGTGAGGGTGAAGGCTTAATCTCAGATTTCATTATGGAGGGAGTATGTGTGACATAGAATCCACAGAGGAGAAAGGGCCAAGTTTATTATTTTCATAACAGCTGACTTGAAGAACTCAGGGTCCCACAAGAATTATGCTAATTCATTCCTAGGACAACACTCCAATAACCCAAAGACTTTTGGTAAATTCCATCTCTTATGTCTTCACACTGAGTATCAAGCTTCTAAAACCCCAAACTGTATAGGGAACATGCATAAACTATATCTAAACTAAAGCAATTTTTAAATCCTTTCTTATAGATTATATGGTTTCTAAGATATTCTTTCTTCACTTTTCTCCTATTCATATAGGAAATACATACTATACACACACATACTTTATATATATATATATATATATATATATATATATATATAATGAATGGTATGCTGACCCATTTTATGTCAGCTTGAACCACACTAGAGTCATCTGAGAAGAGAGAACCTCAACTGACAAAATACCCTCATTAGATTGCCTTGTGGGCAAGCCTGTGGTGTACTTCTTAAATTGATGATTGATGTGGGAAGACACAGTTCACTGTAGGTGGTACCAGTCCTGTGTTGGTGATCTTAGTTGCTATAAGAATTCAGGCTGAGTGAGCTATGGGGAACTGGCCAGTAAGCATCATTCCTTTATGCCCCGTGAATCAGATCCTGTCTCCCATTTCCTGCCTTGAATTCCTTCCCTGACTTCCTTCAATGGTGGGGAGTGATGTAGAAATGTATGGGAAATAAAACTTTCCTTCCTCAAGTTGATTTGGTCATAGTCATAGTCACAGCAATAGAAACCTGAGATAAATGGTAACTTGAGGTCAGAATGACTAAGTACCATGGATTGTAATATAACATAAAATCATTCCATTACCTGACCAAATGTATTGGTTGCTTTTACTCTTTTTGGGGGCACACCACCCAGCTCCCAAATAAATCACTTGTGGAGGCTTGTTCTTAAGGCCTTAGCTTGGCTTGTTTCTAGCCAGTTTTTCTTAACTTTAAATTATCTTATCTACCTTTTGCCTTTGGGCTTTTTCCTTTCTCTTACTTCTATATATCTCACTTTCACTCTTATTCTGTGGCTGGCTGTGTGGCTCAGTGGCTGACCCCTATGATCCTTCTCTCCTTGCTCTCTTGCTCTTTCTTCTTTTCTTCCCATATTTCTCCTCCTATTTACCCTCTCTGCATGCCAGACCCACCTATTTCTCTCTTCTTCCTAGCTATTGGCCATCAGCTCTTTATTAGACCAATCAGATATTTTAGAAAGGCAAAGTAACAAAGTTTTATGGAGTTTAACAAACACAACATAAAAGAATGCAGCACATCTTTGCATCATTAAACAAATGTCCCATAGCATAAACAAAGTAACACATCTTAAAATAATATTCTACAACAGCCAAATTTTTTACTTTAATTTAATCAGTGATCTAATTTCATTTACTTTGTATCATTTAAGGTGAAGAGTTACTCAGTAAATCTTAGAGAATCAAAACTAATATAGTATCAATAGTTAATATATCTTTAATTGTGTACAAAGCTATACAAAATATAGTATATGAGACAACAATAGATAATTTTGTCATTTTCTTTTTTTTTCCTGGAGCTGAGAACTGAACCCAGGGCCTTGCACTTGCTTGGCAAGCGTTCTACCACTGAGCTAAATCCCCAACACCAATTTTGTCATTTTCAAGGGAACATTTTGAAAGCATAATGATTAGCTTGTCCAATAATGTTGTCTTATTATCAAATAGCCTAATATTAATTTAAAAACTGTTGGTAAGCCTGTATATTGTAACACATTTTTGTTCTTTATTACTATATATTAGTTATATATAATAATAGGTTTATGACAGTTTTATACATGTATGCAATGTATGTTGATGATATTCACCTTCCATTTCCCATTCCTGTCCCTGTACATTTCAGGTGGTTTCCTTCCTCCATCCAACTAGTCCCTCCTCTACTATAAATTCTTTGTTTTGGTAGTCCAATAAGGGTTATTTACAGAAACATGGTTGAAAGGATACAGGACACTGACATCTTGATAGTGGCCACAACATTGAAGAAAATATCTCTTTTTTGCCTAGTAACGCTTAACTGTCTAAAGGTCCTGAAGAAAGTGTAGGGCTTCAAGATCTCTTCCGCCTTAGTGACTGTTAACAGCCTATGAATCATTGGTCTGCTTTGCAGAATCTCTGTGGCTTAGCCTCTTGATTGGTAGAACTGTTTTACCTTATCTGAATAACAAGTATTTACCTTTCTTTGTAGACTATCTTTGGACAAAACACCTTCATCTCCCCTCATCTATTTTTGTCCTTAGAGTTCCCCTCTTTTATGTTCACCTCCTATAATTTCTCTCAATGAAATAACAATTATTGGTCTTTCTGTGTATTTTTCTTCTCTTCATTTTCTTATTCTTTCCTCCAATACCCATGATGGCCAATAAATTAGCATATTACTCCTGAAAATGAATGGCATTAAAGGGGTGAATGTTTTGTGGTTGACTATTACTGTGTTTTCATACCATACCTATCTTGTGATAATAACTATTTAGAGCATATTCAGCTCTCAGGGGAAGACTGGGTATAGACACTTGTTCAGTGAACAGCAGCTTAAAAAAGAGAAAGCAACTTAACACTTTCCTTCATTGTTTATGATGCTTTGAAAATTACATAATTTAATTACTGTAACAACACTTACACTCAAAAGACTGTTGACATGAAATGTATATTTTTAAGATATTATTCATATAAGAATTAATTAAAAAGCAAAGTGATGTGGGAGCAAAAATAGAAAAATTAGACAATTCAAGTCATCTTAATGGCCATGTCAATATATTTAAGGAGCTGATTAAATAGACATTGGTAGGCCATGAAATCTAAAATGACTAACACTGGATAAAGAAGAACTCTCCTAAATGCTTGCTCCATGTTTTATACTGAGGAAGAGAATCCTTAACATATTGGACCTGGACTTCCATAAGTGACAGACGGTCTGTGCCTGCAAAAATGCACTTTGAAATGCTCTGTAATGGATAATGGCTACATTTGATGTTTTTATGCCCTGCCCAGCCTGGAGACTAATTCATGTTGTGGGAAAGTACTATCCCTTCCCACTCACTTTTCTAAGTCCTTTACTCACTTTCTGCAGTCACCTACAATACACAGCACCCTACAGTGAGAGATTATGTTGCTATGCACATCTACACGGAGATATATAACAAGCAGAAGCTAAGTGAAGCAAGGGGAATGAAATGAAACTTTGAGACAATAAGCAGCAACCATTCAGTAATGAGTTCTGATTGATCTTTTTTTAGAATATCAGCTTATTTCCTAAACAATTGTGAACTTTAAAGGGTAACTGCTTTCATTCTATTTCTATTTTTTGACTCCTTTCTGACTATCTTTTGAGCCATCCTCTCTATATAGTGAAAGAAAAAATTATGTTTTCCCAACTATTAAATTTTCATTGGGTCTGAAAACTGAAAGAGAATCGGATTTGGGAATAAGAACTCCTGAGATTTATTTCCAGTTTTGTTGCTGGTTGTGACACTTAAGACAACTCATTTACATTCTTTTATACTCTCATTTACAATGTTCTCATGCACTTGCAGTCTCTGTCAATGGAATACAGGCAGGGAGTTTTCTAACTAAATAAGTTTTAAAAAGTGGCAGTGAATTATCTCACCAGAGATAAACATTGGCATGTAGATACTGTGACTACCTCACACAGGTAGAGTCTCTACAGAAGAACTCATCCACTCTATAAGAACTCTGAAGCATGAATTCACTCCCCAGTCCTTCTGCTCACCAAGGATATTTCAGTAAAAATTAACACTAAGTACACGATTTCTTAAAACCATCAATAAATACACTGATACAAGCATTAAAAATGCTACCATCTTTCCATCCATCATTGAATTTGGGCACCTGAATTTTCCTTTCTCATTATCATAGTACACACACATTTTACTATTTTGTGGCAAATGGTTCCTCATCCAAATAAACACATTGAAAGTGCATGGGCTAATTTACAAATGCAAAGCAACAAAGTTTATCTTTCTCTACTCAGTGAACAATCTAATTGGGTGCAGCTTAAGTGTGCTCATAATACGTGTTGATGGACTATTTATGGATGAGGAAAGAAAACAGTAACTCACCAGAACTTCAGAAGCAAGGTGAGAAGTGCTTAAAGAACTTTCCATTTGATTTCTTGAAGTCTTAAAATTTTTATGTGTAATAATGTTGGTTCTATAAAAGCCTATTGAAATGCAGACCATTACCATTATGAAAACATGACTAAGGGGCATGAATGCCACTTGAAAATAACTGGCCAGTACCACTGTCTTCATCGCTCACTCTAATTCAGATCTTTTTAATTTTGCCTCCTACATTTTCACCTTTTCAGTATACTTTTCTATTTTTCTGCTTTGTAATTTCTCCTCTATTATTAACTCTTCACCTCAGGATGAGGTAATAAGGAGTCCTAAATGGCAACTAAGAAGAAATCAGGTGTCAATCAGAATGTTCTCAATTCTAAGGGGAAAAAAAACCAAACATAAGCTAGCTAAATAAACAAACAGGGAGAGTGAGAGGAGGAGAGGAAAGGAAGATGTTTTTATGCACAGTCAGATCCAGTTCCAATGAGAACCTTAAGACTTCTTTGCTTTCCAACTCTTGGCTACACATCCCTCAGGTCTACCTTTCCTGTTCCCAGAAGGCTTTCCCTATTCATGAACAAGAAAATACTGAATAGCTTCAAACTCATGTCATTTCTACAGGTCCCAATCCCAAATAAAATGATAGTGTGCTCCCTCGAACTTTTGTTGAAGTACAGAATAAGCTTTTATTGGTCTGTGTTAGGTTCCACGCCTTTCAATGAATTGGCTGTTCTTGACAGAGTCATAAAATTTAATCTGGGACTGTCCCTACCCAAAATCTGTGTCAGTCTAATATAAATGAAAGGATGTAAACTTAACAGAATTACAAAGCACTAAGGAAGTGGTTGTACAAAGAGGATGTTGAAAACACTAAGAACTGTTCATGAATTTGAGTCTATCAGTGGCATCTACCAATGCAATGGTTTGGCATCAGATTATTCAATGACCACTTAAAATTTAGACCTTTATATATGTAATAGCTCTGCAGTACTTATAGCTACAAAATATACAAGGGAAATTCTGATTTAATATAAAAATTTTGTTTTATATAACAATTCTTTTTCCTTAGTCTACAAACATGTAACGCATAACTGATTACTTTCTTGAACTGAGAGATAACTAATAAGTAGGAATACTATTAATAGCTAAGAGTTTATCTAGAAATTATTTTAAATATTGTTACTGTGTTAACCTCTTAATAATAGTAACACTTAGGTAGTTGAGCCAGAATGTAAACTCATGTTGTTTCTTTTGCTTGGTTTACAAATTTCTGTTCTCTCCTGTTACCACACTGTTCCTTAGCTTCTTACCTCTTAGCAGGAATTGTTTCCTGTATATACTCTCTCAGCTCTTTTTTTTTTAATTTTTATTTTGCAATACAATTCAGTTCTACATATCAGCCACAGATTCCCTTGCTCTCCCCCCTCCCCCCTCACCTTCCCCCCAGCCCGCCCCCCATTCCAATCTCCTCCAGGGCAAAGCCTTCCCCACAGACTGAGATCAACCTGGTGGACTCAGTCCAGGTAGGTCCAGTCCCCTCCTCCCAGGCCGAAACGTGTAGTCCAGGCTGGCCTCGAACTCATGATCCTCCTGCCTCTGCCTCCTTCAGCAAATCCTACTGGTGCGCGCCACCACAACCGGCTCAGCTCTTATTATAAGGCATTTTCTGCGCAGCAGTCTCCACAAATATGATCCTATAGTTTATTTGTACAGCTTTACAAATACTTCATCTGGGCATTTATTGATAATTGAAAGCTCCAGAGGCGGTCAGGGTATAGGTTCCTGCAGTCTAGCAATAGCTGGCCCTGTTTCCTGTATAGGGAAGTTTTTTTCTGAGAAATGCTTCACAATCTAAGCTGACATGTATCAACAATGTCCTACCAAATTCGTATTCCAGTTGGGTAAGAGAAGTATACAAAGACTGTACTTACAGTGTACACAAATTCTATCTTCATTTCAATCTGACATCTCAACTTACCACTTACAATTATGTCTCATGGATCACCAGAGAAAAACACTGCAAATAAAATAGATAAGTAAGAAGTAAAATATCCTATAAGTGTCTCCCTTGGCCTTAGAAACTGGCAGCATAGCAAACTCATGCTTCTGTGGCTTAGACCTCTTTAAATGTTATTCCAAGAACTGTGAAAATTCTTTTTAACGCAGTCTGCAGATGATATACTCTTCTGTATACAAAGAGTCTAAGGACTCTTCTTCTTAAGACTATTAGGACTAATAAGATCTGGAAGGTTACACACAAAAATTGTATTTCTACACAATAGTAATGAACAATTCAAAAATAAAATTAAGAAAACAATCCCAATTATAATACCATCAAAGTAATGAAATACTTAAGATTAAATCATGCAAAAAGGACACAAGATGTTAATAAAAACTATAAGATGTCATTGAAAAGCAAAAGGAAGAACTAAATTATTAAAAACCTTCTCCTGCTTATGAATCAGAAGGTTTAGTATTAGTAAGAAAAGAGTACTCTCCAAGCTTATCTACAGACTCAAAACAATCTCTATCAAAATCTCAGCTGCATTTTTCTTTCAGAAATTGAGAAGATTAAGCTGAAATTTATGTGGAAATGAAAAGGACATAGTAGGCTAAAATAATCTTGATAAGGAGGTACAAAGTTGGAAAACTCACATGCTCTGACTTCAAAAAATAATACAAAATGTTATGAAAAAATATCCATGTTATACTGGCCTATGACTGAGGGAAGAAACCATCAGAACAAAATTAGAAGTCCAGATACAAGGCCTCAGTATAGAATAAGTTTCAGTAAAAGCATTGACTCAAACCAACTGGGGAGAAAATCCTTGTCAATTAATGATATAGGGTGACTAGACATTCACAATTTACATAATGGAAATGGGCCTTACCTCATAACTTTCTTTTAATGCTGAAATGAGCTGAGATTATTCAAACCATTTTAAACAGCATAAACCACTAAGAAATATTTTTATAAATTGAATTATCTTGAAATTAAGAACTTCTGTTAACTAGTTCATAACACTGCACTAGTTCATAGCACTGTGAGAACAAAAAGTCATCCACAGGGTAGGGGAAATACTCCATGACATTCATATCTGGGATGCTTAGCTTTTTATTGCCTTGACACAAGCTAAAGTTGAGTAGGAAACGGGAACCTCAATTGAGGAACTTCCTCCATCAGATTGACATACTGGCTTGTCTGTGGGCCATTTTCCTAGTTACCTATTTGGGAGGTCCCAGTCCATGGTAGGCAGTGTCACCTCTGGAAAGTGGTCCTGGTTGGTATAAGAAAACAAGATGAGCAAATAGTGGAGAGTAGGTCAGTAAGCAACTGCCCTCCAAGATCTCTGTTTCAGTTCCTGCCTTGAGCACCTGCCCTGATTTCCCACACTGATGGACTCTTACCTGAAAGTGTAAGATCAAATGAACCTTTTTTTTTCCTAAATTTCTTTGAGTCATTATTTTATTACAGCAATATAAAATCAAACTAAGACAATATCTAACAAAGGATTTACTGATAGATTATATATATGTGTGTAATTTTTTAAATCAAGAGGAAGGGACTTAACCTAACAGAAAAGTGAGCAAAGGCCTCAACACTTTGCAAAAGAGTTCAAAATGGCCAATATATACATTAAAAAGCATTCAGCCTCATCAGGGAAGTGGGGGATAAAACCATAACAGTGTTAGCACAAACCTACAGAATGATTCACATAAAAGTGTTGAGAACTATGGGGAATAATTAAAATCCTCTTGTACTTTCTCTACTGCACTTGCAAATTAGTACAGCCATTTTGTTGGTTTATATAAAAGTTTCATGTAGTCCAAACTGATCTGTAGCTAAGTATATAGCCAAGGATCTGAACTATTTAGGGGGAAAGGGTTTACTTTGACTCATAGTTCCAGGTTAAAGTCCATAATATCTGGGGAAATCACAGCTGTAAAAGCTTCAGGGACCTAGTCACAGCACATCTGTGATTAGTTTTTTCATTCTTACACAATTCAGAATTCCCTACCTTGATAATTGTGCCACCTAGAGTGATCAGATCTTTTCACTTCAATGAAGGCAATCAAAATAACTCTCCTACAGACATATCCATGGGCCAACTTAATGTTCAGGATCCCTCATTGAGACTCTCTTCCCAGGAGATGCTCTCAACTTGACAATTAAACTTAGCTATCACATACCTGTACATACTGACATGAAGGGAAAAAAACAAAAGATCGTCATGATTATTATCAATGATCATAACTGTCTGAGTGTAGTGGCACACACCTGCAATCGCAGCATGTGGGAGCCTAAAACAGGAGGCCAGCTTTGGTTAGAACAGGAGTTTCAGGAGAGCCTGGGCTCTCTCTATATAGAATAAGACCCTGTCTCAGAACAACACAAATAGTAAATACATACATATCAGATTGCAATACAATATATAAAATATGACACCACTACATTCAAACAGTCTGGAGGCTGCACATCAAACTAAAGCCATCATTACAACCCATACAGGAGCAGTGAGAGCGACTGTAGGCTGCAAATGATCCCACCCACCCTACTTTTTGGCTCCACATTCCTGTGTAGATTGGGGAAAAATTATTTTCTGTGAAAAAAAATAATGGTGTAATTTTTTTAAAGTAGGAGCACTAAGGGGTCCTCCTTCGAGAGCATGGGGTTATACCAGATGTGATGACTTGTATCTGTAACCTTAGCACTCAGGAGGCTGAGGCAGGAAGATTGGTAGAAGATTGAGGCCACCCTGGGTTACATAGTTTCAGAACTTTCTGGAACACAGTGTGATAACTTGTCTCAAAATGAACAAAACATAAATGAAGAAGTCTGTCATTCTTTTGATGTTGTTCCTAGCTAGAACTTAAAATGTTGAACATCTGCCTCTATCTTGTGAATTCTGTGATTATATGTGTGAGCCACCACTCCCAGCACCTACCTCATAACTAATAAAAATTCAACAAAATTGATTCAACACACATATGGAGGAACTCTTTGTGATCTTAGATTTGGCAGTTGTTCCCTAAGGCACTAGAAGCATAGACTTAGAATGTCAACAACAGCAACAACAAAATAGACATGTTGGACTTCTCCAAAGTTAAAAAACAACAAAACCCCTTTGAACATCAAAGATCTGAAAAAAGAAACCAAAGAATAAGAGAAAACACTGATAAAATAATTGGATCCAGAATGTATGAAGATTTGCAACTCAAAAACACATGCATACAAAACCCAGTTTTAAAATGGACAAGATACCTGAACAGATATTTTCCAAAGAGGATTTAAAAATGATATCCAAGCATAAAAAAGGATGTTCATCATTAGTTACTGAATACATCCAAGTTAAAAATCATAAAGGGAAACCATTTCACATAGCTCAGCTGGCTCTATCTTAAACAGGTAAGGTCTCGTGTTTGCACCCACCTCATATCAAGAAAAATTAGATCACTTGATAAAGTGCTCTGCAAATCATAGGGAGGTATCATTCATGAAAATAAATTATATTACTTATCATGGATAAGAGTGGAAGAAATGTGGACAGGTAATATGACATCTCCTTTAACTACTGTATTAGATACTTTTCTATTGGTGTGATAAAACACCATGACAAAGGCAACTAAGAGAAAGAAGAGTATATTTATACTTAGGGTTCCAGAGAGATTAGAGCCCATGATGGTAAAGCACAGGCAGTAGGTGGTAGGAACTAGATGCTAAGAGCAGAAACTAAGGGTTCACATCTTGAACCAGAAACACAAAGCAGAAAAAGCAATCTGGAAAGGGAATAAAACTCAAAGCCAGCCTCCAGTGACAGTTCCTCCAACAAGGCCACACCGCTACTATCAGTTGATACCAACTGGGTAACAAATATTTAAATGACTGAGACTGTGGGGACATGTCTCACTCAAGACACCTCAAGTACATAGTGAGAACATGTGTCTGAGATTCCTTGTAAGATGAAATGGAATCTATGTCTCAAAGTCAAGGAAAATTCAACATTGTAATTCTCAAGATTATATATTTGCCAAGTGAAACATAAATAGAGTTTCAAGTTTCCAAGAGAAGAGATCATCTGGAGAAATTTTAGGGCAATACTATTGTTCTTTGCCTTAGAAAGCATTTACACACTTAAAAAATATTTTCCATTGCATCAACATTCTCCAGAATAGAGCATTTGAAATGGTCTTTGGGGGTATTAAAAGAAAAGGAGAATTTATTTATAGTTTATAGGATGTCATTTGCATATTTATTTTACAAAAACCCAACCAGTAAATAATGAGATCTCATCATTATAAATATGGTGAATGATGCAGAAATGACTCTGGGTCATGCACCTGCTTTTTACTACTTCATGACAAAGTTCTTCGAGGGGTTGTAGAACTTAAGAATGCATTAGGCATTTTTTCTTTTATTAAAAGATAAGTGTTTGAAGGTGACAACCTACCCTCTAAAGACCAGGAGTTGTCTGTAACGTACCACCACAAATGCACTTTAAAAAGAATGAACAACCATCTACCTTCAAAGGAAAAGTGATATTTTCATTGACCTTGAGAAAACATTCCATTTTCAAAAGAAGCACCTAGTATAGAGACATCATCTTAAGTTGAATTTTTGGAAATATTTCCAACATTCCATGATTTTATTCCTGAAATTATGTGTACAAGCTGCAAAACAAGTAAAGCTCATGTATTTATACCTGTAAAATTGTGAAATCACAGAAAAAAAAAGACAAAGGACAAACTGTTCAGCAGAGAAAAAAAATTGTCTTGAAACACACAAAAATTCTTATTTTCATACTTATGGAATTAAATTAAATTAAAACTACATTGAGATAATTGAGATAGCATTATGCATATATATGTATATATGCTGTTAGATTTATTATGGAGATAAATAGTTCTAAAATTGTTGGTGAGGTGGAGCTATTATAATCCCAGTGGAGCAGTATGTAGTAATATCTAACAAAATTGTGTGAGTTACTATTTTGATCCAACATTTCTACTTCTAGGAATTTACTTTGAATCATAGCTTGCTAGCATAGAACAAATGCATCAGCTCATTCATGTCAACATTGTATAGCAAAATATGTAAGTATAGAAAGAACCTACATACCCATTCATAAGGGACTTGTTTCTGAAACTATGAAGCAGCAAAGAGTAAAGCACAGGCAACATTTCAAAAACCAAGAATATGCTTTTGTTTGCAAAATCATAAATAGGACATAAAATTATCTAGAAAAAATATTGAGAGGGCAAGGGAATAAAAAAAAGCAAATCTCTGAGTATGCCATTTTTTTGGTATCATGTAGACAAATAGTTTATATACTTAGCAAAATTAAAATATCAAACATAAATTTCTAAGTAAAACAGAAACAGGTTATCTTCCTTTAAATCAAAGAGAATGTCAAAAGCAACACACAAACACACACACCCACACACACACACACACACACACACACACACACACACACACACAAAGGAATGGATTTAAAATTGGAGGAAGAGTCTGCAAAGCTCCTAGTATCTCTAGAACAACCAAAAAAATGGAAGGCCTTCTGGGAAGATGCACAGTGCAGTTTGCAATGGCACTTCACTGATTAAATGTGTGGTAGAGAGGTGGGAAAGATGGTAGAATGAAGCAGTGGGCACAAGTATGGAGGAGAGAGGTGGAACAAGAGACAAGGTAGCAGTGACAGGTGTGAAAACATGGCTGTGGTGGATGGGGGAGCATGTCATTGCCAAGTAGGGCTGGCAGTGTGGTATTCAGCTGCCTGGAGCTCTAGCCCCCCCCCCCACACACACACAATGCACTGTAGCTGGAGAGTTTCTCTCCAGGGCCCACCAAGCCCAGGCAGTCCCACAGCCCACTTATAAAATAAACACACAGACGCTTATATTATTTAAACTGTTTGGCCTAATGGCTCAGGCTTCTTGTTATCTAGTTCTTCTACCTCAAATTAACCCATTTCTATTAATCTATATCTTGCCACATGGCTTGTGGCTTACTAGTACTTTACATCCTGCTCCTCATTGAAGTGGCTGGCAGAATCTCTCTCTGCCTCAACCTTCCACTTCCCACAATTCTCCTCCCTCTTTGTCCTGCCTATACTTCCTGCCTGACTACTGGCCAATCAGTTTTTTTATTTATCAGTCAATCACCCACAGCAATATACTGCCCAGCCACGCAATTTCCCCTGCTCTGAGCAATAGCAGGATATCTGAAATGGAGAATGGTACATTTTTTGGATTTGTACTCTCAAAAGACTTCCATGGTCCTTGCTGCTACTGGGACCATGTTTGTATCTGAGACCATGTTGGTGTCTGAGGTCAGTGCTACAACCAGGAAGTTGTGTTGTTGTCCAAGGTCCATGCTGTGGCTATAGCCCCTGTTGATAACCTTAGCCCTTGTTGGTGCTGGAGGTCATGTTGATTTCTGTGATCTGTGCTGCTGACGAGGCCATATTGATGTCCATGGTCCTTGCTGTAGCCAAGTGCTGTGTTGATGTTCATGGTTTGTGCTACTGCCGGAGGCCATGTTGAGGTCCATGTTCAACATTGGCACCCAGGGACCATGTTGAAGACTGTTCTGTGAAGTCCATGATCCATGCTCCCACTGGCTGTTATGGGTAAGGAAGCTTGCTTTGCAGTGGTACCTATGACTACAGACTCAAAGTTGAGAATAAGAGACATTGAAGGTCTCTGTGACAACCTCTCTTCCCCCACAAAAAAAAGGAAAGAAAAAGGAAGCCAATGAAGAATGTCCTTAATTATTGTGATACTGATACTTAAGTATAGTGCTTCACAGTTGATGGCTTCTGCACAGGGAGGTGGGAAGGACTCAGTTACCTTCAAAGGGCTGGCCACTGGGAGTTTTATTGGTGAAATTATTAAGGCTACTTCACATAGTTAAAAGGGAGGTTTATTTTGTGGGATACCTTAGAAGTTAAGGGATAGGTAACAGGGTCTGGGAAAGATGTGGCAGTCCAGTGGTGTTCTCTGGAGAATTCTGCTTGGTCTACCTCCAGCGTACACGGTCCAGGAACCAAGAGAGCTGGCGCATCCAGATCTTGGGTCTTCAGGGTTCTTTCTCGGCCCTGCCTTGTAGACGTGACAGTTACCGAAGCCTCAATGGGGGTTAGAACTTCCAGATCAAAGCTGGAATGGCTACCCACTACAGAGTTTGACCAAGCATGCTCCAGTGAGTATATGGGCAACATAAATTGGACTTGGTGCATTTTTTCTTTTCTTTTTTTTCTTTTTTGGGGAAGGGCACAAAAGTGGAAGGGTAGATTTAAGAGGAATGGGGAGTGAGTCTGATTAGGATACTTTGTGTGAAATTCCCAAATGATCAATAAAAATATTATGTTAGAAATAAAAGGAAATATTAACTAAATTTTTGAAACTAATTTTTAGATATGCTATAGTATAAAGTAAAAATGTGTGTGTGCATATATATATTTGTTTGAATAGGAATGGCCCCCACAGGCTCATGTACTTGAGTGGTTCACAGCTAGTGGTGTGATTAGGAAGGACTATGAGGTGTGGCCTTGTTGGAGGAGGTGTGCTACTAGCAATGTGTAGCCAGAAGTTTCTCGAGTCCCACCCGGCCCCAAGGTCTTGCTGCCACTTACAAAATAATCACTCAGAGGCTTAATATTATTTATAACTGCTTGGCCATTAGCTCAGGCTTATTACTAACTAGTTCATACACTTAAATTACCCCATAATTCTTATCTATGTTTAGCCATGTGGCTGGGTACCTTTTCTCATCTCTGCCTCGTCATCTTGCTTTCTCTGTGTCTGGTTGGGACTCCTAACTCTACCCTTCCTCTTCCCAGCATTCTCCTAGTCTGTTCGCCCCACTTATACTTTCTGCCTGGCTACTGGCCAATCAGCATTTTATTAAACCAGTGTACAAGAACATTATCCCATAGCAGCAGTAGACTTTGAGGTTTCAAAAGCCCACATCATTCTCATTTAACATTCTCTGCCTTGTGGTTTGTTTCAAGATATGAACTCTCAGCTACTGCTTCAGCACCATGTCATGCCTGCCTGCTGCCATGCTCCCCATCATGAAACTTATCTCTATGAAACTGTAAGCCCCCAATAATCTCTTCTATATGTAGCCTTGGATATGGTCTTATCACAGCAATAAAAAAGTAACTAAGACAATGTATGCATATTTAGGCACCAATATTTTAATAATAAGAAACAGAGATGTAAATACTAAATGAATTAATAGTCCTGTAGTTTAAAATGTTTTCAGAGATGGGGATGTAGCTCAATGGTAGAGCACTTCCTTACATAAGCAAGGCTATAAATTTGAACTCCAGAAAGACAACTAAAACATTTTGGAGAATAGAAAACAACACAGATGTTCCTTTAAAATCAAAAATGGTATAATCCAACCACATCTTGAAATAGATACAAAAGAATTTAAAGTAGGATCTTTAAAAGACATTTGCATTTCCTTGTTTATTTTATCATTATTGATAGCAGGCAAAATGCATAGGCATTCCAAATTATCTAGCACTGGATAAATGAATAAAAAACATTCAGTGTATAATTTATCCTTACAACAGAAGGAAATAGTGTTGCATACTTGAACCTTGAGTGCATTATGTTATATGAGTGAAGACAATCACAAAAAGAACAAATCTTCACATGAGACAGCTAGAATAGTCAAACTGTTGGAAACATGAAATAGAATGCTTGCCAGGGACTCCTAAAAAGAGCAAAAAGTAGTAGCTGTGCAACAGATATAGAGAATTGGTTATGAAAAATGGCAAGCTAGTGGAGATCTGTTACACAATAATGTTAATAAATACTACTAACTCTACACTTAAAGGGGGTTGCATGGTGGATCTGGAGAGATGGATCAGCTGGTGAGAGCACCTACTGCTCTTTCAGAGGATCTGAATTGGGTTCCTAGCACCCATCCTGGAGGCAAACAACTGCCTCAACTCCAGTACCAGGGTGTCAGACACCTTTTTCCAGCCTCTGTGGGCACAGGAACCCACCTGTACATATATACAAATGAGTAAAAATAAAAATTTTAAGGTAAATGATCAAATGGTAAAATTTAAAATCCACTTTCAGCCAGTGAAAAATTTTTAAAGGATACAAAAATCAAGATGAACTTATTAATAATTAGAAAGTATTTTTACTTGCGGTGCCTATTGGTAGTATAAGAAACAATGACACTCCAGTACATTTCTCAATTCAGTTGCACAATGGAAGAAATTGGAGCTCCTATGAGAGATGATGACTTAAGGTCTGTGGCAGGGAATGTGCAAAATGACAATGAGACTTCATAGGCTTGTAAGCAACAAGGTGCTCAAGCACAAGCAGGGACACGTCACCTTACAAGGATACAGGAAAGAGTTTAAAGAAGCTTCTACTGGTCGACTCTAAATTTCAGCACTTAAAAAAAATAACAACTCCACTTAATTGGGATATACTTAATACATTAGGATCTATTAGAAGAAGGAGGAGATTAAAATTAGGAGATCTGGTCCTTGTAGGATGACAGTCAATAAATTCAATGTAGAACAAATAATAAACTTAGAAAGTGAATACTTTGTAACCTCAGAAGTAATAATCAATTGAGGCAGTCATCATTAAATGAGTGCTAAATCAGTTAAGTAAAAAGGTGGTGGAAAGAATATTGTTCCAGTGCACCTAAACCTACATGACCATACCATTACAACTGAGGCTCTGGAGCTCACCACCTTATGCAAGTGGTCAAAATTATTACCAATAATCAATCAATAGAAGTGCATCCAGACTTAATGTGCTTACCAATATGAAATAAATGGAACTAAAGGGTACTTCTGTGGAAACATCGTAGACAAAGTTCTTAGTCTTAACCTAGTCAAGCCTCTGGAGACTTTGGAATTTACAATATATAATGTAGTTTAAAATATTAAACCTGCCAGAAGGAAAAAAATAAGACAAGTCCATAATTTAGAAAATTCTATAGAGAATAATTCTAGACTCTTTTCTTTTTTTTTTTTTTTTTGGTTTTGTTTTTTGAGACAAGTTTTCTCTGTGTAGTTTTGGTGCCTGTCCTGGATCTCACTCTGTAGACCAGGCTGGCCTTAAATTCACAGAGATCTGCCTGTTTCTGTCTCCCGAGTGTTGGGATAAAAGGTATGTGCCACCACTGCCCAGCAATTCTGGACGCTTAAAACAAGCAAAAAAAAAAAAAACAAAACAAAAAAACAAAAAAACAACACAAGAAAAACAAAAAACAAAAAGCAAAAAATAAAAACAGTTGTGTCATAAAAATATTTTGGGAGTAAAGAATAGGTGTTCTTTCTAAATGGAGATAAAAATTGTCATGTATGAACCTAGACTGAACTTCAGTTCAAAAAAGCCATAAAAGATTTTTAAGCTAGTAGGAGGAAGATTAATAAGGATTAGCTATTAGGAGATTACTGTTTTTTTTTTTCTCAGATGTAGTATTGGTATAGTACAGTATAGTAGTATAGTACAGTAGCTATATAACATAATGTTCTTACTCTTAGAAGTTGCAATATTAGAAAGCCCCGAGTCTGGAATTTAATTATAAATAATTAAAAACAAAAAAATGTATCAATCAAATTTAAACACATTTAGACACAAGATTTAGTGAAAACTAGCTGGAATTGACCTGGAAGCCTCCTCTCTGAGGACTACTTCTCATAGCATATAAAGGTGCTATGCAAGCTGACAAGGGAGAAAAACAATTGAAAGTCATATCCAGCTGCAAAGTCTATATGAGCCACAAAATGACTATCTGGCAGGATAAACCCAGGAGTGCAATAGTGGCACTTATATTATAGGGGTAACCAACAGCCATCTAATTAGATTTAATGCCTGCTCAAGAGGAGGTGATTTATGCTTGGTACTTTGGTACCATAAACCTAGGCACCTACCATTGGCTGGTGAGGTCATAGACCCTGGAGGAGAACCTACTACAGGCACTTACTAAAACCAATATAATTCCCAATTGCATTCTAAATACCTGTACATATATCCACAGATAAGTACATCTTCCATTCTTTATCAAAAAAGCTTCTTTTTGCAGCAGATGGAGACCATTATGGAAATCCACAAGTGACCATATGTTACCTAATCCCAGTTGATACACCTATAACAAAATCTTATGCATAAAGTTCAGGGAACATTGAAGAAGAGGCAGTAGTAGTAAGAGACAGGATCAATACATCCTCTGTGGCATACTGTCTTCTATATATATGACATGGAGTTGTGCCCATGACATGGCTAATTTTAACAAGATATGTTAGCATAAATAATATTGGGACAATGGCCTCACCACTTGATATGAAGATCTTTATTGTTGGTTATTTTTTGTTTTCATTATTCTTTGGGGGGCCTGCCACCCAGCTCTAAAATAAATCTCACATGGAGGCTTATGCTTAATTATAAATGCCCAGCCATAGCTTGGCTGGCTTGTTTCCTGTCAGCTTTTCTTAAATTATCCCATCTACCTTTTGCCTCTGGGCTTTTTTCTTTTCTTACATCTATCTATCTATCTATCTATCTATCTATCTATCTATATATATATATATATATATATATATCTTACTTTCACTCTTACTTCATGGCTGGCTGGGTGGTTGGGTGGCTGGAACCTAGCATCCTCCTCTCCTTGTTCTCTTGCTCTTTCTTCTTTATCTCTCAGATTTCTCCTTCTATTTATTCTCTCTGCCTGCCAGCCCTGCCTATACTTTCTTCTGCCTCGCTATTGGCCATTCAGCTCTTTATTAGACCAATCAGGTGTTTTAGACAGGTAAAGTAACATAGCTTCACAGAGTTAAACAAATGCAACATAAAAGAATGCAACATATCTTTGTATCATTAAACAAATGTTCCACAGCATAAACAAATGTAACACATCTTAAAATAATATTCTACAACAGATGTGTGTGGGAGAAACCTCACAAGGTCCCACCCCTAGAGAAAGAGCTATAGTCAAATAATATAATAGCTCCTGAGAGAGGGAGAATCAGTCTTCTCCTGGGATAATACCTCTGATAGTTTATCCAGTTGGTTAGTCCTAATCATGTATATGTATGAGCAAAACTAAATGGACTTACAGGGTGACACACATAAAAAGAGGCCATGAAGATAAGAAGGAGTAGTGAGGGACACAGGAGGACTTGAAGACGGGAGAGTGTGCAATGGAACTGATGTAAATACAAAATTTATGTATGAAATATTCAAAGAATAATAAATGTTTTAAAATGGTGTTATGATGGCTAATTTCACTGTCAATTTGACATTCCTAGAAAGAGGGAACCTGAATTGACAATTGCCTCCATCAGATTTGACCTGTGGGTATGACATTGAGGTATTTTTTGTTGTTGTTAATTAGTAGAGAAAAGCTCAGATCAAAGTAGGTTAGTTAGTTAGTTATACAGCAAGTATGCCTGGCTGTATAAAATAAGAAGCCGAGCAAGCCAATGATGGACCGTAACCTGTAAGCCAAATAAACCTTCTCCTCATCAAGTTGCTTTTGGTCAGTGTTTTATTACAGCAACAGAGGATCAAACTAGGACATGTGATTGAAACAGAAAATTGAACACCAGTATTTAGTAATGCGGTCAACACAAAATTCTTTTCATTTGAACCTATGTGTTTTTGTGAGGTACATTTGACTATGACATCCATTAAAACTAGGTATAAAAATATACTGAATTTAGAGTCAGACCATTAAATCACCACATCACAAACTGTTGAACTAAGAATTTCAGTGTAGTAAGTTATGCCCAGAAACATTGCTCTCACTAAAATATAATTAATGTATATAAAATTTATAATAATATTACCGAGAACAAAAAGATTTTTATACTCTTAAAATATAGATCATTTCCACTTATTTTTTATTTCAGTTTTATCTCCTTTTTCGTTTCTGCTTTGATAGTGTCTAGGACCATCATCCATTGCTGTAACTGAATATTATGGACTATGCAATTTACTGAGAATAAAGGTTTATTGTACTCACAGGCTAAAGAATGAGAAGTTTGAGACAGGGTGGCTATATCTGTTCAAGCCTTTTCTAGCATAGTCCTAAGTTAGCAATGGTATCACATAGTGAGACAGAATGTTAGAGTTTAGTTCTCTGCTCCTCTTGTAATAAAGCCACAGTTCTATTGGAACTTAGTTACCTTGCAAAAGTCCCATACTCAAATACTATAGTTGTGTAAAATGTATACCTTATTAGTGATCCACAGTGGTAATTAAATTTCTTTATGTGTTTTGGTGAGGGCACTCAAAACATGACAGATGGTATGCATTAGATGAGCATGAACTCTTATGACACTAGCACGTACACATTCCTGAGAAATGTTCCAGTAAATACTCATCAAATTCATTTGTGATTTGCATTTTCATTAAATATGTTGCCTGGCTTAAGAAGTATCTCTCTCAATATATAAAGAAAGTTTAGCCCCTTGTGTGAATAAACCTTGAAATGTACAGAAGTTTTATAGCAAAACTTCCTGAATCTCTGCTGCCAAGACTGCTGTAACACGCGGTACAAACTAGGTCACCCCAAAACCACAAATTTATTCTCTCACAGCTCTAGAGGCTAGAAGTCTGAAATCACAGTGTCAGCCAAAATGGTTTCCTTGCAGAGCCCAGAGGGAAATTTCGGTGCAGATTTCTTGCCTAGCTTCTGGTGATGTCCAAACCCCTTGGCATTCCTTGGTTTAGGTATGCCTCGTTTTAGTTGCTGTCTTCGTCTTGACGTGTGGTTTTGTTCTCCTTAAATGTTTGTGCCTCTTCCATTCTTACAAGAACACAGTCATGTGGATGTAGCCAATTATTTTCATAACATGTCTATTTCCAGTAAAGTTTGAAGTATAGGAAATCAGAGTTCAGCCTGTCTTTGGGGTGGGGTCAGTGGAGCACAACTCAACTTACCATAGAATATTATTTGTCATTTTTTTCATCTTGTTCTGGCTGGCAAGCGTGGAGTTTCTTCCTTCACACATTTGGTGGAGAGAAAGCTGAGGAGAAAAAAAAGCAAATAAAGAGACATATGATGGCTGAAGACATTTTGTTCTGTGTTTTATTTCATGATAATTGAGCTGGAAATCATTATTTCAAAACTGCTATTATTGTTATCATGTCTTGTGATGAAATGGATTTTCCTCCTGCTTCAATCCCAGAAATGATGGCCATGAGTTCCACCCACGTAGTTTCCTAATCCATGTTATAAAGCATGACTCCTTTTTATTAAATTTTCTGTGCTCTTTAAATTCTCAGCTTCACCCTTTAGCACCATTATAATTCTTGTTCTCTTCAAGTTATCGAAGCCAGCAAGTGCAGTGTCTCTTTAAAGTGACTTTTCTGAATATTATTACCTTCAAAGTCTGATTTATCTTCCTTTAAACGATGCTTCCTACTTCGTTTTGACATGATATGTTCTTACATTGCACTCCTAACCAATAAATCTCAAAGCTCATCAGTGTGAAACCTGTTTAATTGATGGGATGCATTTGAAACTGCATTCCTAATAGATACATAGGTTCAAGTTAAAAGGAGGACATGTTTGGCTTGTTGTTCTCAGTTTTTCTAAATACAGAACATGGACATTGATGCTTATACCCCAGGCTGCTTCAAGTTGTTCAGTGTTGTGTAATACGGTTTCAGTTTCACAGGCAGTAGGAAAATCCTATTTAGCACACAAGTGTAAAGAAGAAAACCCTCTCCTATAAGAATCAAGCCACTATGGTGGCTGCTTAATAAATATTAAGTAATAACAGCGGTACTCACAGGGAAAATAGCACAAAATAGTCTCTTATTGTTGGACACAAAAAAAGCAATCACACATTTTAAAAGCCAAATGACTTGGAAAACATGCTATATTTATAAGTTGTTAAATAAGCATTTATCCCATTTGTTGAAATTCACCTTTTAAGTTGTAAAGAATATTGTATTTAGAAAGCCGTATTTTCCATTCCCAAGGTGATGGCACTGTGCCAGTTCCACAGCTATGCATTACATTTCTAAGATTCCTGCTCACTAGTTCATGCCTTTAGAAAATTTGCATACTGTTGTTTGCCTTAGATCTGTTTTTATTCTCTTTTTCTTTCTTCATGCTTACCTGCTCTCTTTGACCCTCAAAATATGTCCTTTGGTGGCAATATCATAGTTCCCTTATATCAAACCAATGTTTCTCCTGGACCAGCAATAGGCCCATCACCTGAGAAGTTAAAATGTGAATTCCCAGGTTCAATTGTAGAACTATCTTATCAGTTAGGGTTCTCTGGAGGAACAGAATAGACAGAATGAATATAGATAACAAAGGGGAATTATTAGATTGGATTACTTGATATAACCTGGGTAATTCAACAGGAGGTATCCACATACTGAAAAGCCAGAGAACCTGTTATTCCACAAGGCAGCTGCAGCCCAGGGATTCATGGAGAGCAATTTATCTTCTCTCTACCTTGGAAGGCCAAACATGGAAGACCAAAGAATAAAGATCCTGATGGCCTGAGTTCAGTCTCTGAAACCCACCTGGTATAAGAAGAGAACTGATACCCTAAAGCATACACCTTGCTGCCTCATCCCAATAAATCGAACAAGGAAAGGAAGAAAGAAAGAAAGAAAGAAAGAAAGAAAGAAAGAAAGAAAGAAAGAAAGAAAGAAAGAAAGAAAGAAAGAAAGAAAGAAAGAAAGAAACTATACACCAAGCACTAATCACACAGAGAAGATTCAGGTGTGAAAAGTATCGATGGCCAATGGCAACACTTGGTAACAGCTTTGCTGCCTGTTTATTTAGATGAGTTAACTAATTTTAAAATTGCAGACTTTGTTTTCCAGATTCCTTGAGACATATTGTACTTAATGTGAGATTAACAAATGGCAAATGATATTTTATGACAGTTTTATAGTTGACTTTTCTTTGGATTATTATAGGTGATCTAAGGGAACAGTTTTCAAAGAGATCAAGATTATAAAAGCATAAAGAGTGGAACTGGCCCCCAAATACAAATACTGTTCTTTGTAGCTGGCTGCCCATGTATTGCTGATTTTATAGTTTGCACTTACCAAACTTCAGCCCCATTTTGATTTCTATCACAGAATTCAATTTGTTATTATGCCATTAGAATTAATATTTCAAATACATAAGAATAAACTTCTTGGGCCCATAATAATATTTCACTGTAACAGTGAAGTTAATCAGGAACATTTTCATATGGAATATGGCTGATTTAATCCTGGAAGCCTGATCCAGTGACTCTGTGTTCTAAAGAAATCATAGTCCATAATGTAAAATTGTTCTCCCATACCATTCACAGATGTTCTTTTCAGAAACAAGTATAATAAATAACATTTAAAATATGTTAAATTACTGTTATAAATTTTCACTGCATTTATAGAGTCTGAAAGTTTTAGAACATAAATATTAACCTGATAGCCCTCTGAATTTACCTTAAGGTAACTTTAAATATAAACCAAATATTTCCTTTTATTTAAAGGCCAATTCACTTCAATAAGGACAATTCTATAGTCTAAACACGAGTGTTATCCTCAAATGATGTGTTAGAATGTATCCCCACTGTGATATCATTAAGAATTGGAAGACATGATTAGTTCAAAAAGGTGTATTCCATCTCTTATAAAAGAGACTTGGAGGAGTATATTTTCATAAACCACCCTTTCTGGTCATAAAAGAAAACAGAACACCCCATCTATGAGGAACATAAGATATTCAATCTATCAGCATTTTAATAGACTTCCTATCATCAAAATTGTGCCCAATGAATTTCTTTTGTTTACAAATTACACAGGTACTTTCCTGTAGCAGCCAAAATGGACTAAGGCAAGCAGCAAATGCATTACTGGTGAATGAATAATGTTCATTCAACCATTATTTAGAGACTTACTATTTATATTTCTCCTGTTCCACACCAGCAACATGAATGTAGGCACCGATTCGTTTGTTTGCTTATGTTAGATAAATACAGGACTGGCTTAAGAAACAAAGGCAAGGAACAGTGCAGGTGAATCAAGTATCCTTAAATCTCAAGCAATATATAGTTATGTGATGTAAACAAACACAATTCATGTAAATTATAATAGCAAAATTGATATTTTATATAGTATTTCTAAAGAGTGATTTCTTTTGGAAGACGTGACTTTTGACTCAGATTTGAAGAATTTGAATGCTTGTAAGTATATATAGGACATGTAAAGAGTTTGGGCAAAGAAACTAAAAGAGCTAGACATTAAACATGGATACAACACAACTTTTAAATGGAAAAACTGATATATAAAACAAAGTGTGATTACAGCCAAAAACTTTACTTGTTTCAAACACTACTAGGAAGCAGATGAAATTATCTGGCAAAAAATAGAAGGAAACCATTAAAATAACCTGGAAATATCTGACGGCCCAGAACTGAGGGTAAAACTTGCAGAGACTCTTCCAGCTAAATGTACATATTTCTTCTGTGTTTTGCCCCCAAACTCCTCCCCTAAGATACTTTTTTCCCTAAGAGAGTATCTTATCTTAGACCTATGAAATGTCACCTATGAGAAGCACAAAATAGTAATGGTAAAGAAAACCCTATCCTTTCTCCATATTGCAGAGAACTATCCTTCCTGCTTCTGAGCCTCACTGGAAATTAATCTACCCATTGTACTGTGAAACATAAATATGCTTCTTTTGTGGGGAAAGGACAAAAAGTCAATAATCCAAAGACAGAGACAGAGTAAAAAAAGAGAGGAGAGAAAAAGAGGAAAGAGGTGAAGAACAGCAGAGGGACAGAGAGATGTAGAGGAGAGAGACACAGAGACACCAAGAGAAGGAAGATAAGAATGTCAACAAAGATAACTTTTAATTACTCTTTTCCGTCTAGAAAAGACATTATCCCTTCCTTATCCTTTAAAATAGAGTTCAGAGTAATGGTGAGAAGTATGTACTATTAATAACATTAGGCTCAAACTCTGTCTCTGACACCAAATGTGTGACTTTGGACAAAGTTTTTAAAACTCATTATCTTCAAAATGGATATTAGCACAGTATGTGAAACCACTGATATCATTAACATTTAGATGTTAATGCATATAAGTCTTCTCTTGCTGATTGTAACAGACTGTTGCTTTTCTAAATTTATGTCTTTGACTCACATCAAGAGCTACTACTTCTTGGAAGGAAGTACAAGATCTGAGTACCATCTAAATTTATTGTGTATTTTTAAAATGGCTTATCAGTACAGAATTATAGTTACTATATGATTGGTAGGTGGACATGCAGGAAGGAGAAGAATAATGTTTTACTGGCTTGGTTTTCTGTTGCTGTGATAAAAAGCCTGACCAAAAGCAACTTAAGGAGAAAGAGGTGTATTTAATCTTACAGGTTATTGAAGGGACCTGTGTATTGGACCCCAAATTAGGCACAGACCACACCCAAATACCAATCCCCAAACACAAAAATATCCTTTATTAAACAAGGCAAAGAGACAAGGTGGCTGAATCTGAATCAGGCAAAAAGAGCAGCAAATAGTTTTGCAAGTGTTACTTTTAAGAAGAAAAAAGAGGGAAGTCTGTGTTAAAATGAGCTAGCATGGGTTGGTAAGTTCTGATTGGGTATGTAAATTAGGGTAGTCAAGTGGGGAATTTTGAATACTGAACTTTGATGTTTTGATAATTGGTCCTTGGTGACCAGCCTCAGGAATGAGCTAGGCATAAGAAAGTGGCCAAATAAGGGAATAGATGTCTTGGTGGCTAGCTTTAGGAATGTAATCTAATGGTTTAGCAAAGGAGAGAGAAGGGGGAAAGGGCAGTGTAAGGGTCTGAGAATTGCTGAAGAAAGACCCCAGACTCAAATGGTATGCAAACACAAAGAGCATTTATGATGCAGAAATAGCCAGCATACAGGGGGTCAATCATCCACACAAAAAATGGCAATGATGACCCAGGACAAAGGCACTTGGACTCTTTAAACAAAGAACTTGGGGAATTCTACATGTGGTGTTCTAATTGGTCAGTCAAGCAGCTGTTACATGGGGCGCATGTTGATTGGGCAGGGCTAGTAACAGTTCTACCCATTTCAGGCTTTGTAGTCATATATGGTTAGTAACAGCTGTATCCTGTAACTTTGGGTCCCCCCTAGCCTTATAATGCCAGTCTTAAAACTGCTTAGCTAATTGGCTAAACTTGGCTGGGATGCTTCCTGGACACAAGCTGAGGTCATTTTCTACAATGGAGTTGTTCTGTGTCCAAGATGGAGTCACATTCCGGCCCCTTCAGCAGGACCTGCTGGCACCACGTTTGCCATGCTTAGACCTGCTATAACCTTCAGTTATAGTCCATCATCAAGGGAAGTCAAGGCAGAAACTAACGATGAAAACTTGGAGTAGAAACTACGGAAGGCTAATTATACTTTTTCTCTCTCCTGCTCAGCTATCTTTCTTATATAGCTCAGATCCATATGCCTAGAGGTAGATTGTCCACAATGGGCTGAGTCTTCCTACACCAATCACCAATTAAGAAAATGCTCACAAACAACTTCCACCTTAGTTAGAGTTTCTATTACTGTGAAGAGACACTATGACCATGGCAACTCATATAAAGGAAAACTTTTAATTGAGGTAACGGCTTACAGTTTCAGAGGTTTAGTCCATTATCATCATGGCGGGACATGGTGGCATATAGGCAGACATGATGCCGGAGAGGTAGCTGAGAGTCCTACATCGTGCAGGCAACAGGAAGTTGTCTGTGACACTGGGTGTAGCTTAAGCTTAGAAGATCTGAAAGCCTGCCTCCACAGTGACACACTTCCTCCAACAAGGCCAATACTCACTCCAACAAAGCTACACCTCCTAATAGTGCTACTCCCTTTGGAGGCCATTTTCCTTCAAATCACCACACAAACCCACAGGCCATCAGATTGTAATAATTCTTCACTTGTGGTTCCTTCATTTTACGTGACTCTAGTTTGTGTCAAGTTGACAAATGTAACCAGTATAATCCATTGCTTGTCAGCCAGCTGGACAAGCAAAACCAACACTGTTACGATACAACTTTTCCTTTCTCATTTGTCCCCAAGACCACTTGTTAATATCATAATATAAAGTACAATGAGAATTTTAAAAGTCTCATGTCTTTGAAAATTTTTTATCATTTTAAAAGTCCATTTCTCTTTAAAAACCCAAAGTATCTCAACTGTGGGCTACTGTAAAATAAACAGGTTCCACACTTTATTATTCCAAGAATGGAGAATCAGGGCACAATTACAATCTAATCAAAGTGAACCCCAGAACCCAACAGTGTGAAAAACTTAGTGTCTGACATCTGGAATCCACTCATGATCTGGGCTCCAAAAGTCTTGGACAGCTCTACTTCTCTGGCACTACCACCCACAGCACGCCCAATTTGCCTATAGTCTCAGGCTGGATCCATTCCACAACCAGGCTGTCCTTGGTAGATACTCTGTAGTCCTGCCATCTGCAATATCCTTGGTTCTCCACTACATCTGAGGCTGTATACCTTCACCAATAGCCTATCCTGGACTGTCTTCAGCGACTCTAACACTGACATATGGTACCCAGCCTCAGCTTCTCTCCATGAAACCTTCAATCCCAAAGTCTACACTGCAATAGATCCTGTACCTTCACCGCTGGTTTCTCAAGGCTGTGATGGAGGACCTTCAGCCCTGGAACATGATACCAGGACTTAGCCAGTCTCCATAACCACCACAACCTTGCATCCTTTTAGCCTTCAAAGCCAGAACCACATGAGAGACTCTTACATATTTCCAAATTAGGCTGCCAGCTTAAAATGCAGCCTTGGGGCATCCTGAATCACAGCTGCTGTGTGCTGGCCCTGAGGAAATATTTCCCATAAGATTTTACCTCAATTATACTTAATAATCACTTATTATTTTTCAGCCTCAGTTAACCGGCATCCATTGTCCCAGTAAAACAAAGGTTTAGAATTCACAGAGTCTTAAACCAAAATATCACACACACACACACACACACACACACACACACACACACACACACACACACAGAGAGATAGAGAGAGAGAGAGAGAGAGAGAGAGAGAGAGAGAGAGAGAGAGCCCTGATTTATCTTTACTTCCTTCTAAAATGTCACAAGCCAGGCCTCCATTGTCTGAATTTCTTTCAGCATTCTTATCTTCCAAGGTCCCACAGAACATCCCATTAAGCTCTGAGGATTCAACAGTTTTTCCAACTCAAAGCTTCAAAATCTTTCCATGATTCCACCCCCCCCAAAAAAAAAAAAACATGGTCAGGTCTATCACATCAATAACTTCACTCTTCTGGTACCAATTTCTGTTCTGGTTTGGTTTTCTGTTGCTACAATAAACACCATAACCAAAAGCAACTTGTGGGTAGAAAGGGTTTATTTCAGCTTATAGGTCACAGCCCTTTTTCTGGAGAAGCCAAGGCAGGAACCTAGAACAGAAACCATGGAATAAAGCTACTTAGTGGATTGATTTCTCTCTCTTGTTCAGCTGTCTTACTTTCTTTCTTATTGACTATGTAAATAAATAAATAAATAGATAGATAAATACATAAATAAATAAATACATAAATAAATAAGCCCCACTGTGCAGCCCTGGCTCTTCTAGTACTTGTTATGTCACCCAGGCTCAGCCAACATTCTTATAGAGCCCAATCCACATGCCTAGGGTTTTCTAACCACAATGGACTAAGCCCTCCATCATCAGCAAAATTTAAAAAACACCCCCAAAGACATGCTCACAGTACAATGTGATTAAGTGTAACATGAATTGCTAAATGTTCTTATTAATATAAAACCAGTAGCCAAATATTAGGGTAAAAACTGAGAGATCAGAGGAATAGAACTAGCCACAGCCACAAGTTCTTACCACTAGGAAATCCTCAGCCCAAGAGAGAGCTACTTCCTGTATACTCACACCTATATATCTTTCTGTACCCTGCCATCTTACTTCTTCTCTCCACCCAGCTATATCACTTCTTTCTGCCCAGCTCTATCACTTCCTGTCTGTCTGTATAGACCTCCAGACCTCTATGGTTAACTAGTGCTAGGATTAAAGGCATGTGCCACAATGGCTGGCTCTGTTCCCAGTGTGGCCTTGAACTCACAGAAATCCAGATGAATCTCTGCCTCTCGAATGCTAGGAGTAAAGGTGTGTGCCACCACTGCCTGACCTCTATATTTAATATAGTGGCTGTCTTTTTCCTCTGATCTACAGGGAAGCTTTATTTGTTAGAGCATAAATAAAACATCATCACATTTCTCCTTTTTTGTCTAAAATAAAAAATATTATAATAAAAGAAAAACTATATATATTAAGTAAAATAACTATATACAATATATATAGTCAATAAATACATCAACAATGTCTAGTCCATTTGCATTTGTCAAATTCAGCGTAAATATTCCATTATCTATCCTATTTTGGTGAGTCCAAAATGTACCTAATTCACTTTCTATCCTAACTTTTATTATCAACAGAAGACTATCTTTTGATGTCTTTCAAACTTATACAATTACACCTCTTTAGTGCGTTTCTTTTCTGAGTTTGTCCACAAGGAAAACTATAATTATCTAATCTTCAGCTCCCTCAGGGACCCGAGAAGAAAATAATATTACCTAATTAAACAGGAAGGGCAAAAAAATGACTTCCAAAGAAATGTGAAGAATGACAGAAACAGCTAGTTGCCTGGACAGTCACCCGAGGTTTCTCTGCAATGTTGGGGCATCCATCCTCGGCATACAGGATTAGCATATCTGACAGACTCATCTGTGAGGCAGTATTTTCTAAAGAACTTTCCTACCTTGTCTGGGCAAGAATCAGCAGTCCTTTCTTTTGTGTCCTGCTTGTCCATTTTGGACAGCATACTATCAGCAGTCATTGTAAGGGCACTTTCTTGCCCAGTGACTAACTTTTGCCAAAAAGAAAGTAAACTCCATAAGGAATTTCTTCAATGCCCATCATCTTCTCTGAAGTAGATTGGTGCTGCCAGGAACAGACATGTCTCATTGTCATAAAAAAAAAGAAAAAAAGTTATGTTATTAAAACACCTTAAATCCCATATTCTGAAGATCTCTGAAGTGTTTGAAGATGACCTGTCATCTAAAATATATCTGTTTGACCTTGAAAGCATACCTAATAGAACTAAAAGTTCAAATGTAATTACTAACTAACTTTCACTTATTTTTTCAAACAAGAGCCTTAAATCTAATCTCCTTTGTTTAGCCTTTTTCCTAACCATTAACAATAACAACTTGTAGCAATCATCCTAAACAATGACAATTATCCATAACCCATCGAAAGACCAAAAACCACTCACCCCACCTCTTGGGAATGTGGGAGTTGTGTTCTTAAAATTACATCATGCTATCTGGGGGTGAAGACATCTTTAGGAGATCCTGAAAAAAATTTTTTGGGTTAATTGTCGAGTTCTGGGAGAGTTAGCTGTATCATTTGTTGTCTAGTCTCTGCATAATGCAAAAATGCAGGGCTTGTCTCAAATCCTTGCTCGAGTAGTCTGTGAGGCTGGAACATCTCAGCTAGCCATCCAGAAATTGTCCTGAGCAGTTTGTAGTCCAAAGCTGATCTTTGGGTAGTGTTTGTCAGTTCAGTGGTATTATCATTGTCCTGATGGAATCATTGTTGTGGGGTCCCATCATCATCTCTTTGGAAACTTCAAAGTCTATGTTAGGCGTAGTAATCATGGTTTCCTGAAGAAAACCAATAGAAACTCAAACCCAATATCATGTACAGAAAGCTAGATGAAGCATTTTTCTCTAGGATTAGTTAATCCTCTAAACAATCATTAATATCATGACAAACATTATATATATATGTGTATATATATAAATCTTATAAATTTTGATACAAAATTCATACCTTAAAAAAGTTTTAAAGAGTCAAAAATAGAACCAAAGAATTATGAGATAGTGGCAAATAAATTAGTCCCTTAATTTTGGTTTTTTTCTGTCCTATATCAGATGGTTCTTCTGACATGATATAGAGATTTTGGATTTTCCTTTTAATAAGCATGCTTGGGTTTAGAGAAGAAGAGAGCCACACTCCAACTCCAAAGCCACCTTTAATTTTTAATTGAACTGGGACTACATAATTGCATTATGTGTCTGTACAGAACAGCAGAAACAAATATTTAGGAAGACTTACAAAGTTTTATATGTGATATATCAATAGGCCACTTTACTCTTTTTCTTGGGACATTTTTTCTGGATGATTTGTCCTTTTTCTTCAGATGTCTCATTTGTCTAGTGTTCTTAAGATTCCTTAGCCTTCATTCTCCTGAAAGACAAAAACAAAAACCTTTCTCCAACCCTAACTTTGGGGAGTTTCCAAATCTTAATCTTTATCAATTTTGATTTATAATTTTTCCTTAAATTTTTGTTTTATTTTTTTAAAGTTGTTCTATCATCCAGAGCAGTATAGTTTCTTACAATAGGCATTAGATTTTTAATTGCTCTGAGAAGGAGTTTCTTCTATGATCACAGGAAAGGACTGAATGGAATTTAACATGGGGGCCTGCAAGAGGCCCCTCAGGGCATTTCCCAATGGCAAGGGAAAGGGACTATCTTGTCTGTCCCTTGTTGATCTACATTCGTTACTTTAATGTCTGCCTTTGCCATACATTCTGCATATTCCAGAAGGGAGGGGATTATTCTGCTGGGATTATTCCTTGAAAAAACATTGTTTCTAGGAATGCCCTGTTTGCAGTCCCTTTTTAGGTGACCTTGTTTACTACATTTGAAACATCTGACATTACTTTTTTTCAAACTTCTTGAAATCACTTCTGCTATTCAAGTATCATCATGGTCATGAGATTCAATATTAATTGTATCTCAGATCCATTCCTCCAAGGGTGCTGATCTTGCCTTTAAGAGTCTAATTGCAGTTTTGCATTGTGTATTAGCACTTTCAAAAACTAGAGATTCAGTTATGATATGTCTAGCTTCTGAATTTGGTATTATTCTAGTTACTGCTGAAGACAGCTTTTGTAAGAAATAAGTGAAGATTTCTTTTGGGCCCTGTATAACTTTTGTAAATGACTCAGTTTTCTTTCCTAGTTCTTCAATTCTGTCCCAATCATTCAAGGCTGTCATGAGGCATAAAATTGGAGTGTGGTCATCATATAAAGATTGTCTTTGTAAACAGCATAATTGCCTTCTCTAAGAAGTTGGTCTTGGGAAGTATCCATACCTCCAGACCTACATTGTTTTTCTACAGTCTTAGCCTCCTCTTTCTACCAGGTCCTTCATTGTAACTGAGTTCCAACTTCTAAAACAGCTATAACCAAACCTTTCCAGTCTTGAGAGATAATTCTATTGCACACTGACCATGAGTTTAACATCTGCTTTACAAACAGAGAAAAAAATACCCTATGAGACTATAGCTTTCTTGAATCTCCTCAAATCTAACATTTGCACAGAAGTCCAATTACCTCATGCACAGCCTCGAGCAGTTGGCAGTTCCTGTACAGTTACCAGATAGTTTAAGGTTGGCTGTTTGAAAGCCTTAGGCTGTTTCTCTGTAACCATATAATGCAATGCTGAGATTGGTTCACTTTTAAATTCTTCTGTCTGGATCTGAATATTTCTATGTATGTTTTAACAGGTTTTTCTAAAACTTTTATCTTGGCACTCATATTAACCAACCTTTTTAATGATAAAACAAAAATGATCTAACAAATAATATTCATAATATTATATAAATCCCATCAACATTAATTATTCTCTCATTTAATTGTTGCATTTTCAGATTGCCTAATGTGTTATCAAACAGAGACCAAATCCCCTACATTATAAAAATGTTTCCCATTTTTAACGTGGGAAAAAATTATCTTTTTCTTTTTCCTTTTTTTTATCCTAATTAGTTGGTAATAATAACTTTCAAGAACTAGCAAATTGCATTACATTGTTAAATGAACTGTATAAGTACAATATCTTGAACAAGATTAGAAATACATCTACAATATTTTCTAACAAAATCAATCTCAAATTTATATCAATATACAAAATTTGTATGCAATATACAAAAATCCCGTCCAATGTAAAATATTTAAAACTAGTAGTTGCTTTCTAAAAGTAGATTCAATAATCTACCTTTTTATCTTATTATTTCTATATCTCTTGTTTGTCAGAGTAAATTCAATAACCTACCTTTTTATCTTATTATTTCTATATCTCTTTTTTGTCAGAGTAGCTTCAATAATCTACCTCTTATCTATATCCTCTTTTTAACTACTTTCTCCCTTAAGTTTGTAAGTAAACTTGCTGCAACTCTATGGGTTTGGTCCCAGGTTTTGGCACCAAAACATGACTTTTGAAATTCAGGGGAAAGGTGTCCTGACTACTTAGGGAGTCAGGCAACACCTTGAGCTGCTTAGGGCAGCTCTGATGGCTGGAGCTGCAAAGAGAGAGTTCAGCCCTAGAAGGGAAGTTTTTCTGAGTGCTTGGGAGAGTCAGGCCTGGAACTGCTTCAGCAAGGAAGGCTATCCTGACTGGGAGTCAAGCTATACCTGGTATGATGGGGGATGGTCTCCCTGTAGGATATAGCAACCCTGCTCCTCTCCTAGAGAACCGCTACAGCTACTTAAGGGGGCTTCTATTGTAGAAATGTAGCAATCTCCTCCAGCTCAGGAGAAAAGTGTTACTTTTTCAGCTCTTTCAGCTCTTCCTTGTTCTGTCCACTGAGGGATGTCTCAGCAAGGGTCTTCTGTTCGGCTCCTCCCTGCTCTGTCCACTGAGGGACATCTTAGCAAGGGTATTCCGTTCAGCTCCTCCTTGTTCTGTCCACTGAGGGATGTCTCAGCAAAGGTCTTCTCTATGCTAATGAATGAAGACCTTCACACCCAAAACTCTTGAGAAAGAGATTTATTTGAGAAGGAGGAGTCCAGGAGTATTGTGGATATCTCTCTGTATAAATAAAACACTGATTGGCCAGTAGCCCAGCAGGAAGTATAGGTGGGACTAGTAGAGAGGAGAGAGGAAGAGGAGAGGAAAGCAGGAAGAGGATACACCAGTTGCCCTTCAGGGAACATCACGTAGAGGCAACAGATAAAGCCACGGAACATGTGGCAACATATAGATTAACAAAAATGGACTTAGTATAAGAGTAAGAGCTAGACAATGGTAGGCCTGAGCTAATGGCCAAGCAGTTTAAATAATATAAGCATCTGAGTGATTATTTTATACATGAGTTGTGGGACTGCAGGGGCTTGGTGGGACCTGGAGAGAAGCACTCCAGCAACACAGGAGAGTAGCTGCCTCTACCAGGGTGAAGATAACAGTCCCCAACTGACCAGGCAGGGCAGTTTATATAGGAAGTCTTGGGAGCGGAGTCAACCAGTGATTGGTTAGGTTTTTTTCTGCCCAGAGATTGGCCAGTTTTGTGGGCTAGGGACAGAGATGGCCCTGATTTCAGAGTCAAATTGTGTTTCTTTCATTGGCCTTTCTTGGCTTTTCGACACTGCCTCTAAGGCCAGGACACATTTCTTTTACTAACTTATTCTAGGGACCAAGAGTGTTGTTTTGACACTAGATTCAGAGTCAGAGCATGTTTCCTTAGTTCTGGGTTTGGGGATAAAGTGTGCATTTCTCTGGCTTAGGTCCCAAACTCAGGCTGTGTTTCTTTCCCTGGTCCTGGGCCCCAGGGCCAGGATTCTACTTTCCTGCTCTGTGATTGGTTGGTTTCACAAGTCAATTGGCTAGGGGCAGAGACGGCTCTGATTTGAGCCAAACTGTGTTTCCTTCACTGGCCTTACTTAGCTTTTTGATACTAATTCTAAGGCCAGTGCACATTTCTTTCACTGACTCTGATTCTAGGAGCCAAGAGTGTTTCTTTGGTGCTGGTTTCAGAGTCAGGGCATGTTTCCTTGGTTCCTTTCTCTGGCTCAGGTCCCAAACCCAGGCTGTATTTCTTTCCCTGGTCCTGGGCCCCAGGGCCAAGATTCTACTGTCTTGCTATGTGATTGGTTGGTTTCACAAGTCACTTGGCCAGGGGCAGAGATGGCTCTGATCTGAGCCAAACTGTGTTTCTTTTACTGGTCTTATCTGAGTCGTCTTTCCCTAGTTCTGAGCTCCAGGGCCAGGGTAGGTTTCTTTGGCCAGCCGCTTTTCCCTACAAAGATATCTTAATTGACTCACCAAGTCTGCTGACTGTGCAGAACAGTAAAAGCCCAAGGGAGTTTTAAGGTAGCTACCTAGTGTGGTAGCAGTCTGAGATGGGGATCCAGAGAAATCCCACAACCCACCAGGAGAGAAGAAGCCAAAGAGTCTATGGCCCACGTAGGGTGGAGACTCTGGCTGTGTGCAGCTAGGCCCTGAGCCCCAGGTAAGCACCTTTTTCGTGAATTCGTGCCACACATATTGTGTCACCAGATGTAACATGAATTGCTAAACAATCTTATTAATAAAAAACCGGGAGCCAGATATTGGGGTGAAAACTCAGAAATCAGAGGAATAGAACTAGCCACAGCCACAAGTTCTTACCACTAGGAAATCCTCAGCCCAATAGAGAGCTACTTCCTGTATACTCACACCTATATACCTTTCTGTGCCCTGCCATCTTACTTCCTCTCTCCACTCAGCTAAATCACTTCTTCTTTCTGCCCAGCTCTATCACTTCCTATCTGTCTGTATAGACATCCAGATCTCTATAGTTAACTAGTGCTGGGATTAAAGGCATGTGCTACCATGCCTTTAGGCTCTATTCCCAGTGTGGCCTTGAACTCACAAAGACCTGGATGAATCTCTGCCCCCCCCCTCCTGCCAATGCTAGGATTAAAGGCATATGCTACCACTGTCTGACCTCTATATTTAACATAGTGGCTGGCTTTTTCCTCTGATCTCCAGGCAAGCTTTATTTGTTAGAACACAAATAATCACCACAATTAAGGCAATTCTTAAATTGGAGTTCTTTATCCCACCTTACTCTAGTTTGTGTCAAGTTGATGATAAAAAAATTGCCATACTAAATTTTATAAAGATTTCACATATAGATGACTAAAGAAAGCATGAATTTGCCACAGGAGAAGAAACAGATATTCGGGTATACACATTCATTTTTGTGTTCACGTTGTCCCAATAAGTAAGCAAGTTGCAAATAGAAAGTACAGCTTCTAAGTACTACTGTCAGCTTAGGTTAAACTATGCAACAGTAACAACTACAAAATCTTTCTGATATGAAAGCAAAAATTCTCATACTAAGATACACTTTCTTCAAAAATCTCATAATGATAGGCAATATTGCTACACTAACTTTAATTTGTTTTTATTGATAAAATTCACAAAAATGGCTTTTTCAGTTAAACCAAAGTTTTATTAAAGGTAAAACATAGCAATTGCCCATGTTGCACTCAAGGAAGCAGAGCCAAGGGATCTTATCAGGTATTATCATGTACTAGAAAATTGACACCATATACACAAATTTGCTGGATGTTTCAATGATAACTTATCTTGTTTCTCATGTGTGTCCCAAAACTGACAGGTAAAATATAAAAGAAGTTCTTGAACTTAACAGAACTTTTTTTTTATGTACCACCTTGGCATAAGTGCAGAAAGCAATATGCCCACTAGAGCTTTTCTCTGTGACTTTGCAAGGATCCATTCCTACATTCAAATAATGCCTTTATTTCTTCATACTAGGCAAAAATCAAAAAGACCAAAGCAATTCTGTATTTTTACACTGCAATTTCACACATGTATAGCAAAGCATAACTATTTCTGACAGTTTGAGAAGTTTTGGAAGTATTATCCAACAAAGCTTTAAGAAATGAGAAAATGTTTTCCCTGTTAGTCTTTTGTTTCTGTATTTATGGTTGTTATACAAATCACTGCAGATACTGAGAGCAACAGTTAACAAGGTCACTAGCAGCAACTGTTAACAAGGTCCCTAGCATGCTCAAATACACACTTTGGGAATATCAAGCATCTTCTCTGTACTGTAGAAAGTAGCAAGCAAAGAATAAGAGGGAAGGCAATGAAAAGTTGCTGTTAAAATTAGACTCCTTACTTATATTAAGATTGTTAATTTTACCACAACATAATTTCCTGGCTATCGAAAGATTAATTGACTTTCTTTTAACAAGATTGCTTAAATTATGTATACATCCACTAAAAATAGTAGTGATGATTCAATATATTTTGGAAATTATCATCTAACATGAATACATTTGATAAGATGTTTAATGGCTGTAAAGATGCCTATTGAACCATCAGATGAAGGACAGCTAAATGGAATTCTTTCTTTCTTAAACCCTTTAAGTCGCTAAAGTAAAGCTTTTAATCATATTTTTCAATAGGCAGACTTTAATAAACACAGTTGATGGTACATACTAACACATTTTAAATGTTTTGGACATTGCATGTACTTTATCACACAGACTTTTTTCACACTGATAATACAAAGCTTTCAACTTCATTTAATTTGGAATTTAGACAGAAATCCTGAGGGATAATATAAGATGCTAGAACACTACACAGTCCTTTCTTCACCCTTCCGGCCAGGCAAACTTGCAAGCCATTTTGTGGCTCTTAGAGCTAATTATTAAGCAGCATAGATGCCACTTAATTAGAGAAAACTAGGGGGAAGTAGTAATCTAGAAACCACAATTTGATTGGAGGGGAGAGCATCATTAATGACCACAATTCCACTTCTGCACATTATTAAGGTATGGCAGAGCACAGGAGTGGAAATGCTTCCAAAAGTCATCTCTGTGAACCACACGAGAAAGGAAGCCCATGTGATGTGACTTTTGTGAAGTTTAGCAGTGTTTTAATCTTATCCATCTTAAGTAGTGTGTTAGTTGCAGAACCATGGTTTTCCTTTGGTTCTCTTTTTATGCTGCATATGAGGAAGTCTCCTGTGTATCCTCACTGTCTGTTTTCCAGAGTGTTCTTTCAAAATGCTGTTCAGTGGTAAAGAGCAAGCAATTTTGTTTGCCTGGAGGACTGCCTTTCTAGCCTGTATCAGCTCTGCTCTTCTGTTTTCCCATGCCATACCACCCCATAATGTACTTGAAAGAAGCCGTCAAAATACCCTTGCTGCCAGATTGCCTGTCTTGTCTAGCCAGAGGTAAGTTGTTTTCTCAAGATAAACTATAAAATATGAGGACGGTCACATTTAAATCTCAAGTTGTAGGGTCTAGGCATGAAAGTATATCAGATCCAGGCATTATACAAGATGCTGAAAATGTCTTAGACGCTATCTTGCATCCATCAAATAGGCAAGACACAAGCAGGCTGGTGGGGCTTGGGATGAATAACCAAATGATGACTAAGCATGAAGAGGTGAAGAAGTGTGCACAATCAGCACAATTCTTGAATGCAGCTGGCTCTCATCGACTGATGTCTGTACCAATGTTTCAATGTATGGTGGATAAAAACACTGTCAAGACTGATCCTCTAAGGACACATCCTTTCAAAGTGGTGTTTGCCAATAAATGTGTAGCTGTCAAATTCTACAATTTATTATGAGATTTTATAGTATAAGAAACTTGAACATGTTAATAAAAAATACATGTCGGGGAAGGGCAGGAAACACAGGTGAAGCAAATTCCTTTAATGCTATCACTACCTCATTTGATTAAAAGTTCATTATCAGGAAAGCCAAAAGGCTCATTTCTACATTGTCAAGATGATATTTACCCACAAAGGGCATCAGACAGTAGGACAAGAAGAGGGCCAAAGGGTAAAGATGATGGACAGAAAATTGATGCCATCAGAAGAGGAAAGAAGTAAAAGAGGAAAGGTGAAACAGAAAGCCTGTTTTTGTTTATCTTGTAAAACCCCATGAGATGGTGGCCAGAACATAATTCAGTTTAAAGGCATAAGACTGTAACAACCTCACAAATAGGTCTGGGATGAGAATTGCTATTGTTCAGTTACTCCTTCAGAGAAGCACAAACAAGTATGAATCAGAGGAATCCACATGGTAGCTACTGGAAATCTAGCTAGGAGCTCCAAAATGGCATTAAGCCCTCTGACCATTGTGGTGGTGGTGCCTTTGCTGTTGTGTTTTAAGGAGTGGGAAACTAGTATTCTTAGTAATAACTTTCAGTTGTGTGAGATACCCTAATTAGTGGCTGAGTTGCGGTGATAATTTTGACCCTGCTTTATACAAACTGTCAGAGCCCCATTTCCTCAAGTCTTTCCCATTTCCACCTCCTGAGCTAAGTACCTCAGTAGCTTATGGAGACTCTGAGATTGGTATTATAATTGTCTTGAGCAGCTGCTGGCACTCCTTAATTTCTTCCATCCCAGTGTATCCTCTGCTCCAGTGATGTCACCTGACCTTGGTTTAATCTGGTCATTTGTCACTGCCTCATTATCATGACTCCTCCCATCACCAGATAGGCCTTGTTACTTCTAATTAGGGTCACCATACGTTCTACTTAGTCCAAGACAATCTCAGATTAATTGTTTTTGCCCTACATAATTATTTATAGTGCCCTCTTCCACTCTCTGAAGGGCTACCTCTTATTGTAGGACTCTGTTCCCATGAGTTTATAATTCTTGATTAAAGATCCCAAAGTAGAATGTTTTCTAAGTTTCTTCCAGTTCTTGTACTTCTAGAGTTAATCTGTTTGTCTTTTTATTGTTGTTTCAGAGCATTTATTCAGCAACAATGATATATTTTAGAGTTATGACATATAGTGAACAGAGCAAGTTTCTCAGTGTTTACAGATTCCTGGCATGTTACCCTAAGAGATTCAGGGATAATAAGTAAGTATTCATAAGGACTCTCAGAGGTTTCAAAATTGTGATTGTTTAAAAAAAATACTCTCTAATACTCTTCAAACTCTATTATTAGGATAGCTAAAGTTTATGTTTAAAAAACAAAACACTGCCGGGCATCAGTGGCACACACCTTTAATCCCAGCACTTGAGAGGCAGAGCCAGGCATATCTCAGTGAGTTCAAGGCCAGCCTGGTCTACAGAGTGAGATCCAGGACAGGCACCAAAACTACACAGAGAAACCCTGTCTCGAAAAACCAAGAAAAAAAAAAAACACTAAGCTTAGTAGTTGTAAGTTGTGATGGCTTGACAGATAAATGCCCCAGTTGCTATTTTAGGGAGGTACATCCTTTCAGGAGGAAGTATTTCACTGGGGACTTAACTTGGAGAGTTCTTAGCCTGGACCCTCGTCTGGCTTGCATTTTCTACTTAGGACATACTGTTAACTATGTGACTTCTTAGCATCCTGCTCTTTTTGCTATAGTTGCAGCTTGCTGATAGGCTTCCTGCCATGATGGACTCTCATCCTTCTGGAACCATAAGGCAAAATAAACTCTTATTTATTAAAGTTGCTCTTGATCATGATGTTTTATCACAACAACAGAAAATAACTAATATTGTATGACATACAAAGAACTATAGAGTGCGGAGATATTTAATCAATGAGAAACATAATTTGAAATTAAGATCTCCCATTAAGATAACAGCCTCTCAAGAAATCACATGTGGACACTGCCCATTTAAGGACTTATTTTGAATTGGAAATATGTTATACCTTGTGAGACCATTCTATATATATGATCATACTATATATATTTGAACTACTTAGTGTGGGTTTTATTTTTTAATTACTCTTTCTGTTCCTCCTTTCTAAATGTTACACTATAGCCACACTTACATTTGTTTACATATTTATCTTATTATAGGCTAAGATCTGCATGACACTTTATTTTCTGAGATAGGATGACCTTGATTATTATTATACATTCTAATTTCATCTATATTCCTCCAAGTGTTGTGCATGACTTGCTCTTTCAGGTTCTCATACCCTGAGTTATAGCAAAAAGACCATGCATCTGGGATCCTAGAAGATCTGGGTTCAAATCCCACTTCTGATTTTGCATTCACTGTGTTATAAAAATAAGGTGAAATCTGTTTTCTCACACGAAGGAAAACCTCTATGGGGGAATAGAGTGATTTAGCAACCAGCTACTACTTCCTTGGTTCTGAGGAACAGATACAAACAAGGGTTTATTGAAATTCATAGCAACAGTACAACAGACTTAATAACAACTACTATGCCATCTAAACTCTTAAGCAATAGGCTGTGGGATTCTCTACTTGAGAAAGGTGCTTTTATGGTTAAGGTGGGTTCCTTTATGTGCAACTTCCAACATGTAATTTGCATCATGTACAGAAGTACGGTCCTTATTAGCTTATGAGAAGTTCTGTGAGTGTAAGGTGAACTGAACTGCTATGCTCGTAATTTCCATTTGTGAAATCTCTGTAATACAAATAGTGATCAGGCAAATCAGGATCATGCAACTCAGGGCAGCCATTCTGTTCTGCTCAAGGTCTTGGGCACCAAGTGCCATGTTGTAGATACAGTGGTATGTTCCAGTTTTCCAAGGCTTTCAGTTTAAGATTAGTGGACTATGCTTATAAAAATTCCTAATCAGGACTGTTCCATTTTTATGGTCTCCTATTAATGACCTTCCCTCCACAAATATGACTTAGCTTGGATGATTGCTTGGATGAATCAAATGTGAGAAGAAATCCTAGAACTATCTCTGACTTATTGTAGAGAATGAACAAATGAGCAAATGTTTGCCCCTCTTTTGACTCTCTAAACCTACAGTTGGTAATGTAAAACAGGTTTTCCAGGGCTGGGGTCAGAAAGCATTTCACCTGGTGACATTTAGCAACTTACTCAAACTTCTCACTGACAATTCCTCCTACCCGATAGTGAATAAATTCTTTACTCACTGAATTATTCCCTGAGTGGGTAAAAGTGACCCTTACCTCTCTCTGCTTGGACTTGAATTCTTAGTCTAAGACAGAACCATAAATTTCAATGAGCACCATTATCATCTCCCTAGTAGAGCAAAAGGAAGCTTAAACAAAAAGAGCTTTGGGGAGTCAACTGTTTCAGTTAGACTAGAGGTCAGTGAACTTATTCAGTAAAAGGACAAATTATAAATATTTTAGGTTTCATGGTCCATACAAATGCTGTCAGAACTAATCGTGCCAGCTGCTTTAGCACAAAATCAGACAAATGAGTAAGTAGCTGTGTTCTAGTAAAACTTTATTTAGGAAATTTTAAATGTGAAAATCACATACTTTTCATTTGTAATGAAATAATATTACTTTGCCTTTCTCATTTATTTCAGTCATATAAAAATGAAGGAAGCTGTCTTTTCCATGTGAACTTTGCGAAGCCATTCAGTTTGCTGGATTTCCACCCCTACTAGGTTTGCCAATTACTGTGTTTGCCTCATTTGTTTGTAAACAGCAAGAAAATAAGTTTGAATAAATTTAATCAAAACAGAATGCATTGTCTCATCTAAACATTATGATTTGGGTATAGATTGATCCAGAGTTATTAAACAATGCCACCAGACTTGTGTCTCAGTTTCTCTCCCTTCCTCTGCTCTATGAATGCTTCATCCTCATCTCTTCATGGTATAAAGCAGCCGTCCATATTCGTAGAAAGTTTTCTTTCAGTTTTCAAACTCATGAGAAAAGAGAGTTAGTACTCCTTTTCCTAATGATGTTGAGCTAGTGAGGGTTCAGAGGGCAGAGCTCTTGTTACCGATCCTGACAACTTGAGTATGTTCTCCAGAACCCACATGATGGAAAGAGAACAAACAGACTCACCCAAGTAATCTTGTGATGTCGACATGTGTGCAGTGGCATGTATGCATCCCACACACATGTGCCCTCACATACATACACATTAGAATTGCTAAACAAATAAGTGAAAATTAAAGTATTTTATGATTGCTATATTAGCAGCATAGATATGTCTTTTCACAATGTCAGAATTTATTATAGCAATAAATTCACATGGGATGGCAATTTCAGTGACAAAAATTAGCCAGACACTCCCACTATCTTCATAGCCCTAGAAGCAAACACAGGTTCTTTTATTTGAGTCTTAATTACTAATATTATCTCTCAGATCACACATTACTCATCACACTGTAACTATATATGCATATACATATATACGTAGGTCGCAACAAGGATTTTAGAAGTACTAACAAGCAGAGAAGCAGATAGAAATGCAAATTGAGTCTGTATTGATGAGAGAAGAATCTGCAGAAGCTGTTTGTAGATGTAACCGTCTTGAAAATAAGAAACACAGAACCAAATACAGAGTTAAAAGCCAAGAGGTCAGAGTAATAGCTAAGAGCTAAGATTAAAAACCTTACCCTTCACTGCCGCTGCTGTCCTACCTCTCAGCAAGAAACCTACTTCCTGTGTGTTTGTCCTTTTCATTGACTTTCTATTCTGCCTTCTCATTGGTTGTAAACCCAACCACATGACTTCCTCTTCACTGCCCATCTATACAGACCTCCAGGTCTTCTATGGTTGGTATTGAGATTAAAGGCATGTGTCTCCATGCTGGTGGTATCCTTGAACACACAGAGATCTGTTTGTCATGTGATCAGGATTAAGGGCGTGTGCTACCACTGCCAGACTTCTGCTATGGCTTACTATTAGCTCTGACCCCCAGGCAACTTTATTTATTAACATACAAATAAAATCACATTTCAGTACAAATAAAATATCACCATAGCTGTTGGATTCTAGCTATTGGATTCTAGCTATAGTCAGGCAGGGGGATCAGGATTGTGTTACAGTAATAAAGTGAAGGAAGTCAGGACCAGGTTGTGACAAATGAGTATGTTGACAGATGTACTGTAGATCCAGACAAGGGAGCGGGAGGACAAGTGATTCAAGTAGACTATATAGGTAACTGAGAACCAGCAGAGCTCAAACTCCTAAGACAGGAGGGAGTTCTCTGCCTGCTGGGCCCTTGAGGTACACATCAGGTCGTAAGATGACAGGGTCCTGGGCACATTCACCATCACAATGCTGTGTGTCTACCTCTTTTACAGAGTCCCAGTGAGGGTCTTATATCCTGTCCTTGGCCTAGTATGTTGAATAAGTTTGTGGGCCTGATTTTGTTGTTAGGCAAGAAGACATTTCCTTCTAGGGTCTTAGTCTCATTAATAAAAGAATTTAAAAATAAATCCAGGAAGCTCTGGAACAATTTTCCTGAAGTTTGAAAGGCAAGCAGAAAATTCCAGCAGCTGCTGGAAGGAAAGGAGACAGAATCGAAGAAAAAAGTCATACTTCTAGTTAAGTCACAGAAACCAGGAGAAAATTCAGAGTGTGGGGAGAGCATGCTTAAGCTTTTGGCCAGTGTCTAACAGGGAGATAAAGAAAAGGAAAATGCAAAGCATGCTTAGTGCTGCTCTGTAAGTCTGAGTTCAGAGTCCACTCTGTTCCATGATCTTGTGGCCCAGAACAAAAGGTTGCACATGGTTAAAAGTGGCATCCAAGACAGTTTGTTAAGAAAGGGCAAGCGCTTCCAAGGTAGCAAGTGGGCTAGCAAGCTGAGGAAAGAGACTTCCATTGGGGCCTGAGGTATATAGCCTTTTATAACATCTTTACGTAGCACCCACTTCTGTTTCTATTTCCTGGTGGTTTTTTTCTCATGAATTTTGTTTGTTAGATGGGACACAGGTAAGGAAGGGAGTCTGGTCTTTCTCTGCAAACTGGCTTCTTTCACATGTTCATCTTGATGTTTCAATCTCCACTCCCTGTTTTCCTGACATGATTTTCACTGTTTTGACTTTAGTGCACCCACATGCCCCTGCAGTCCTAATCCACCCGACCCTCAATGATGTATAGGATAGCACCATTTCTACTCCAAAGAATAGGTTGTTTGCCAGTCTGTGATGTGTGCTTGATGCCAGGTGGATGCTGACATTCACATGTCCAACCAGTGGTGGAGACATCTTCCATTTTCCAAAAGGATTAAAAAGTAACTTGTAAAATGAAGTCACTCAAAGTAAAACACAGTCTGAAAAATCACTGTTTTACACAATGCAAGAGACTTAGGGCAGGGTACACCCTGCTTTCTGTAGTTAATTGACATAATACAATGGGTCTGATAATCAGTATTCTAAATTGGATCATATGTCAATCCCTATCTAGCAACTGTGATCAGACACATGACATCCCAGTCGCTGGGGATCATGTGGGATCACTCCCAACCAAATGATGTCAAACATTAATCATTTTACAAATATATATTAAGATAGTGCTATCAAAGAATTGGGAAGGGGTAGAAAGTAAAAATTTAGCAAAACATAATGTGTGTCGTCTATAGCATAAAATACATATGACTTTTATGGACATTCAATTTGGAAAACTTATGCCTCTCTTAAAAAGTGACATGAATAATTTGAAAATTAAATTTGTTCAGTGGCATGGTTGAAGGTTGAACTTTTAGAAAACATCAGTGGGGGGATGATATTGTGTCCGCCAATATATTGTGCACCCTAATAAACTTATCTGGGTTCAGAGAACAGAACAGCCTCTAGATAGACATAGAGGCCAGAAAATGGTGGCACACACACCGTTAATCCTAGCCTTCTGGAGGCAGATATGCTTCTGGGTCTTTGTGAATTCAAAGCCACACTGGAAACAGCCAGGCATGGTGACACGCGCCTTTAATCTCAGGAAGTGATGGCAGGAAGCAGAAAGGTATATTAAGGTGTGTGGACCTTTTTAAGCTTTGAGCAGCAGTTCAGCTGAGATCCATTTGGATGAGGACTCAGAGGCTTCCAGTTTGAGGAAACAAGACCAGCTGAGGAACTGGCAAGTTGAGGTTAGCTGTGGCTTGTTCTGCTTCTCTCATCTTTCAGCATTCACCCCATACCTGGCTCCCGGTTTGTTTTTATTAATAAGACCTTTTAAGATTCGTGCTACATGTTTGCACATATGTGTGTGTATTTGTGTGTATTGAATAAGCAAGCTTAATATGAAATGGTTAAAAATAAACAAAGGCCAACTTTGTTAGTACAGAACCGTATCATAATTATGTTAGACTTTGAGGCCGCATAAGTAGTCACATATATTCTCCAGACATTTTGGTTTTGTTGTTGTTGTTTAAACAATTTTATTTAAAAGTTTAAAAAAAAAGTGTTCATAGCTCAAAGGCCATGTAAAAATAGGCCGTATTCTCCCTGCAGAAATCTAGATAAATGGTTACCAGGACACTTTCCATCTATGCTCATCTCTGGTTACAGATATCTATCTATACGCCTAATTCCTAAAACCTGTGCCCAGAAACATGTTATCTTTTCCCCAAAATATTCAAATGCCTATGTCAATATTATTCCCTGTTCTGAAAGGTACAGTAAATGTCTAAATGATTCTATATGCCATTTTTTGGTCCTCAGATACCAGGTATATTTGTTTTAGTGTACATATACACACTTGCATGCATATGCAAACTGTTAAATCCATTTAATGTTGCTCATATGTACATGTGTCTAGGACTGACAACTTGGGATTAATAACTATTAGGGAGATTATGCCTGAAGAAAATTGATTCTCATTATCTCAGCAGCCATTTACCATCTGCAGTTCTTTATGTAGATACAGGACTCTGTGGAATTTTTCTCACCCACATTGGCATGTCAACTTATGCCATCATACTTCTCTTGTTCAGGCAACAATGTTGTTGAGAGTTTATGGGTGTCTTTTCCCAAAGGATGTTATCTAACAATAGGCATCCTTGTTCTCAAGCTCTTGAAATTTTTCTTCCCTCTCTTCTATGATGTTTTTTGAACCTTGGATGTGGTGGTTGCATTTCAGATGGATCAGCTGGGGCCCAACGCCACATGAACACTTATTCTGTGCATTTTAACAAATTGTGGAACTCTACAGTAGTCTCATTCTCATGGCCAATTCTGACCCTTAGAACTTATTTACCATAATAGCTCATATGCTTGTAGGTAAGTATACTGTGGATGTACATTAAATATAAAGTTAGATGGAATTTCAGTGTTATCTTATTTCTTTTACGGCTTAGCAGAGTGAAAGCAATTTCTTGACGAGGTTATGGACAATCTTGTGTGGGCAAAAGACACTTTAAGGCAGTAGGCATTTCCAAAGTAGCCCAGGGACAGTACAGCTCTGGAAAATGCAAGTGACAGTGTTGTTTTCCTTTCTAACCAGATGCCACATCATATTGCTGGAGAGGAAACTAGATGAGACCAAAGTCAATCCATCTCAGAGTGGCCATAAGCTCTTTTCTTCCCCTTCATCATGAGCTCAAGCAATAAACCTTGTACAGAAAGGCCCAGTTGGTCTATTAAACAAAAGGACATTTATCGGGAGTCCTTGAATTGTACTTCAAAGAACTGAGGTTCCACTAGGAATCAAAATGTGTTCTGCAAAGGAAGGATCATGGACATATTTTTATACTTTTTCTAAAAGGAGAGTTCAAGTGAACTCCATATTTTAAACAGGATTTTTGAACAGAGGTGGGTGGCTGCTTCTTCTCTTTTCTGTCATGCCTGCTGCTCTCTTTCCATGGTAAAAACTGTACTTGTTTTCTTTCTAAAAACAAAAACTGGAAAATAACTATTGGATTGTAAATTTCTTTCCATAGCACATTGGTCCATTAAAGAGCATCTGAAACTCTATCATTGTTTAAGGAAAGCTGAGCTTACACACCCCTCAGGATTCTCCTGTCTCAGGAAAATAGCTATCAGCATGTTTCTAGAATGATCACCACAGCAGAATCTGAAGTCTGGATCACAGTATGTAGTCACTGCTGTCAAATTATAGAGCCTGCTAAATAACTTTACCTTTTCTGGGAGGTCTATAAAAACAACATGCAAATGTTTTGAGTCCCAAACAATTTTAATTCTTTAAGACTTTCACTTTATTCTTCACAGCAGATTAAACGCAGCTCTTTACAATGGACAATCTTGTGTGGGCATCTTTAGTTATCTCTTTTCTTATTTGTCTTGGATAAGGACTTAGTAATGCAGTTATCTAGTAGAATTCTCAGGGAATGAGTTGTCCTCTTGTTTTAAGTGTTTTGACTTCAAATACAGTACAAGGGATTCAGGAGATAGGGGCTATATAATGTTTTGATGATGCTCTGCTTTGCAGTCAGCTGGTTATACTTGAGAATATATTTTGGCTGCCAAGGAATATTCTCCCATAAACAATGCTCAAAAACAGTTTAATAATTAAAACACTAAATATTAAATAAATAGATGAATATGTATGAAAGATATAAATATATAAACATGACTTAATAATTAATTACTAGTATTTTTCTGTTGGCTTCTCCCTAGAGCAACTCAATCAGAGGCAAAAGATACATCTGAGTCAAAACTTATATATCAAAATAAAGGACTCTTTTCATGCACAGACTAAAAATTACCCTAGATCTGTCTATGCCCCTTTATACTATCTCTAGTCCCACTGGATAGTAAATAAATTTGGTGACAAAGGATGAGCTGGTAACTCTTGTTGTATGATAGAGCTGCACAAAACCGAAGCTGTTCTAATCATCTCACTTTAGGTCTTTAAACTAGTATTATATGAGGAAAAAAAGGATTCGCGGCCAAGTTCCTTTGATTGTAGTCACCTCTCTCAAATGCTCTGTATTCATCCCATGAAAATTTCTTCTATAATGTCCTGGTTGTACAAGGTAGAATCAAGATTGATTTGAACACATGATAATTCTAATCTGCCATGAGACAGAAACATAAGCATATAAGTTGCCATTTTCATGCCTGTGTTTGGGAATCATGTCAGTGAGCCATAGTAAACCAAACTGACAGTGGTCTTTTCCATTGGACTAGCCTAGATGTGCTCATTGATATGGGCATTGTCATGATAGGTATTTCTTTTATTTTAAGAGGATCAGACACTTTAGCATCCAAGTAGCCACAAAATAAAATATGGGATGCTTCCAAAAGATGAAGAAATCATAATGCTGGAATAATTATATATAGTTCAAAAACTAGTGTTTACAGTAACATGTGCAATGATAATTATAATACAATAAGGCACTGGCAAAAGAAAACATATTTTCCTTGGACTTTCTAAAAGGTGGCAAGGAAAGCTATGAAACAAGCTACCATTGTTTTCTTTTCCATGACAGGAAAGATACATTGGAAGAATAGCCAGAGATGGATCACCCTTCACCAGCACTGCAAGTGTCTAACTTAGATTTATGCTTAACCAGTAGCTAGGAGAATCTGGCTCCGGGTACTGAAGCTCCCTTCCTACAAAACTGCTCTATGGGAAAAATGGGTCAACCAAATGTGGATATTGTATTTCTTTTCCTGAACAATCATGTTGTAGAGTTCTATTAACCGTCACAGCAAACAAAATGACTATGATGACTGTTTTATAGTTTTCAGACATAAATGTAGTATTCAAATATGCAGACCCTGGTGATTTCTATTTCAAGAGTCTATGGAAATTGGGTCACAGTTATTGTGGAACTACTGTGAGAGTGTATTTATATATTTATATTTACATATTTCCCCAAGAGAGAAGTGATTCAGAAGTGATGGACATCCAGGCTTAAACGGTATCATTTACTTTCTGAAAATTGTAGTAGCCATGATATTTTGAGAAAACTAAACCTTATACTCTGACAGTAATCTCCTACTGCAATGGACCAGAAATACTAAAGGACTTCTTCGAGGCTTTCTATTCCAAGCTTCTGGTATAACCACCACCAAAATGGAAGTGTGGGATGAATTGCATAGCTATGAAAACCACCCACATCTGCCTGGAGAGTCATAGCCAGAAAGGAGACTCAATGCATAATATAATAATTAGGGGTCCAAAGCTTTCAGGCCCACAACTTTAGGGGAAAAAACTTCTGAGACTTTTTTTCACACTATTACTATCAGTTGAGGCGGAAATTAAACCCCCATATGCTTCCAAATAAGTCAGAATATGAGCAAAAAACAATCTAAGGAAAAGACGAAGAGGAAGGATGGATATGCAAAGCAAATGAGCTTTCTGATCTAATATCTTGCACTTACCAGGAATTCAACCAACACTTGCTGTTTATGTGTTTTGATGCTGGGATTGCTAAACATTCATTCATTTCCCATGGATTTAGGGAAGACCCACTACAAGCCAAGCACTGTTCTAACTGTCCAGGACCCAGAAATACCCATTGGGCTGTGGAGTTCGCTTTTATTTGTTTCCAGATCCATATTTGATGCCATATGTTGTAGGAGATTGCTAATATCTTACATTTTTTAATGCAGTGTCTGTGTGTATGTGTGAGTGAGTGTGTGTGTGTGTGTGTGTGTGTGTGTGTGTGTGTGTGTGTAGGACACAAATGTAGAGGTCTAAAGACAGCTTGCACAAGTAGGTTCTCTCCTTCCATTGTGTGGGTTCCAGGGATTGAACTCGGGTCATTAGGCTTGGTGACAAGCTCCTTCACTGGCTAAGCTTTCTCACTAGCCCTCTGCCAATTTCTTTACATAGAATTATTTCTAGTGTGTATCATTCAGACACCAAAACATTAGAATGGAGGAAAAGAACCAAAATACTATATTCTATCACTGACCTCTAAAATATCCACCAAGGTTATTAACTGATATTGTTATCTCTGAAGATGGCAAAACAAAATATTTTGAAGTGAGTAATTATTGCTATTTTCAACTGAGCCATTACTTCACCTCTGTGATCAATTCATGTGCTTATAGACTCTACCTCTGTGGTCATTTTTACATGCTGAAACCATTTCCCAAATGTAATAAGTTGTCAGCCCTCACACTGTGGTTGTTCTTTCATTTTACTTACCTCTCAGTCAAGTGAGAAACTAAGAGGGAAGAAGGCCTTCAGATATGAACTATGGGTCATCTGTTTTATGGAGTGTGGCATGATGGTAACATATCGGGGTGCTCTGGGATGGTCTGTACATCAAGTGTGTTGCTGATTGGTCAATAAATAAATCACTGATTGGCCAGTGGCCAGGCAGGAAGTATAGGTGGGACAAGGAGGAGAATAAAGCTGGGAAATAGAAGGCTGAGTAAGAGAGTCACTGCCAGCCACTGCTATGACAAGCAGCATGTGAAGACATCAGTAAGCCACAAGCCATGTGGCAAGGTATAGATTTATAGAAATGGATTAATTTAAGATGTAAGAACTGGATATCTAGAAGCCTGAGCCATTAGGGCAAACAGCTTAAACAATATAAGTCTCTATGTGTTTACTTGGTTGGGTCAAAGTGGCTGTGGGACTGGCAGGTGAGAGAGATTTGCCCTGACCATGGGCCAGGCAGGAAAACTCTAGCTACAAATGGCGTCCAATGTGGTGGTAAGAGTTTCCACCTAAAACCTGAGAAAAGATTCTAAAACAGAGCTAAAAACAGTTCCTAATTGTCTCTCTCAAATGAGCAGCAGCTGCTGGTTTGAGCTACTTGTGGGTTCCTAGCGTATGCGACCTGCCCTATGGTGGGAATGAGGCCTCTGCAAGTGGCATATTAAGCTGCGTGGTAGATTTAGCCTTTGCTAGTACAAAACAAAAAAAAGAGGTTTCTGGGCTACACGCTGCTTGGATAAAAGTATAGACCCACAATAGCTCCCAGAGCTGGCGGTAAACATACCACCGCCATGTTGGGAAGCTGAGGTGGGCAGAGCCAGCAGCCACAGCTGCTGCAGTTTAAAGCAATAGATTCACAATAAGACAGATTCAGATATAATAGTTTACAATGTGTGTAAAATATACATAGGCTTGAAAGAGACAAAAAGGGTTATATAAACAAATACGTAGTTTTAAAAAATAAAAGTCTTTAAAAAATAAAGTCTTTAAAGATACAGTAAAATTAATATAAAAAATAAGCCACGTAAAGATGAATATTACACAGAGAATCTGGATTGTGTTGTCTTTGGGATTTTTAACTGCAGAAAAACATTTGATTGTAAAAGCTGTTGAGTTATGCCAAAATGTATATTTTAAAGGTACCTTGACTTCAAAATTTGGATATAAGGATATGTTGCTTTGGAAAAGAGTCTCTGCTTTTGTTCCCACAGAAAGCCAGAGGCTATGGATTTGTTCAAGATTAAGATACATCAGGTTTGACCAGCCAAGACCCCCTGAAAGGTCTCTGATGATACCATGGCCCAGATGATCCAACATCCAGAATGGTTTGAAGGCAACTGGCTCAGACAATACAGCCTCATGGACTATTCCATAATCCTAAAATTTTCTTTGTGTCCCCATAAGATACAGCATCCCCCCTCCAGCAGGAAGTAGTAAGAGAAGCTACGCCCAAATTCCCAAATTATATGTAATTTTACTTTGTTAAGGTTAAAACCTTCCTCTTTGAAAAAAAAAAAAAAAGAAAGAAAAGAAAAGGGGAAGTGCTGTGGGATGGTCTGTATGTCAAGTGTGTTGCTGATTGGTCAATAAATAAAACACTGATTGGCCAGTGGCCAGGCAGGAAGTATAGGCGGGACAAGGAGGAGAAAAAAGCTGGGAAGTGGAAGGCTGAATAAGAGAGACACTGCCAGCTGCCATGATGACAAACAGCATATGAAGATGCCGGTAAGCCACGAGCCACGTGGCAAGGTATAGATTTATAGAAATGGGTTAATTTAAGCTGTAAGAACAGTTAGCAAGAAGCTTGCCACGGCCATACAGTTTGTAACCAATATAAGTCTCTGTGTTTACTTGGTTGGGTCTGAGCAGCTGTGGGACTAGCAGGTGAGAGAGATTTGTCCTGACTGTGGGTCAGGCAGAAAAACTCTAGCTACATTTGGGAGTCTGTATATCTATTAGTAAAGATGTGGTTCCAAGTAGAGCCCCATTAATATGTAGATTATTGAAGTTTCAAAGAAAATATGTCATCAGACCTCAAATAGCCAGTCATCCAAGATTGCCCATTTTAATCCTGAAACCTTTGTCTCAAGTAAAACAAATGATTGAGGAACATTAGAATTCACTTAGTAATGTCTTGACAAAATCTTTATCAGGAGATCAGCAAGGGTTCTACAGTCTAGGACGATGTTGACCTGGAGGCCACAGGTCAACCACTAGTCCCTCCTTCAAGAACCACCCACCTTAATTTTTGAGATAGAGTGTCTTTTACTGGGAATTGGGGCTGATTAGGCCAGTGTTTTTTTGTTTTGTTTTGTTTTGTTTTTTTTCTTTTTGCATGGGTCTGAAGTTCAAACTGAAGGCCTAATGTTTGAATCCACGGTATTTTATTAGAATGAACTATCTTCCCTGCCCTCTTTTTCCAATTCTTATCTAAAAGAAAATTCACAGAAAATTTATAATTGAAATGGTTTTTGAAAAGTTTTCTTTGGACATGAACAACCTGATGTCTCTAATTTAGGACTTAATTAAACACACACATACACATACACACACAAAATGTCACTCAACTCTTCCTTAATGTTTTCTTTACCTGTTTTTTGATATGGGACAAAGAAAAAGTTAAAAACTGTCCACCAGATCAAGTGAAAGTCCCAGTAAAATCTGGAAGTTTGGTACATACATGGTGATTTATACTAAGGCATTTCCAGATCAAATGAATCTGCTGTTAAATGAACAAAATGCTAGACTTTATCCCAACATTGATTAACAGGAGGAGTTAGGAACAAAATGGATTTTTGTCTACAGTGTAACTGTAAAAACTTTTTGAGTGTTTCTGTGGCAGAGTGCCATGCTCGAAAACCAGGGTGTCCTAACGGCCCTATTAACTGATAATTGATTTTTCAAAGCTATGAACCACTCTTCAGGTCCTTCAATCCACCATTTCCCAGCAACTGGGGAGGAGAGATACACTATGCACAGAAGCTTCCTGCGTTGAACATTATAGCCCAGTTTCAGAGCGAGATTAACTCTGCTGGTGCTTGTAGCCTGACCTTCACAGTGAGAGCAAGAAATCAGAGAAAAGCAGACTCGTGGTTAGAAATATGTCTTCATACATTATCTTAGTCTCAGTTGACTCTAATTCTAACCAGCAGTTTTCAAATATGTTTTACTCATCCTTGGAAAAAGTGATTGGTATATGTATAAGGTAGTAAGGGACAAACCACGAATTCATTCTGTGGTGATTGTAAACTCTTTCCTTCAACTTTAGATTATTTTCAGAGTCTTATATCGAAAGTCAACATCAGTGTTAGAGAACTGTAAAGAAAAATGAGCTAAGAGAACTGAAATAAAACCTATTTCCATGAAGGAATTTTAAAGACAAAGATGTGATTTGTCGTTGTTGTTTGAAGCACTGAGATAATTCCAGTTTCCTTGAATAACAAGTTCACAGAACAATTGAGGAATAAGGCTTGGGCAGGGGAGGTGGTACATAATTACATAAATTAAAGCATGGATTATTGAACTGCTTAGAATTATAAAATAAAATGTTCTACTTCTGGTCCTGTGAGTGGAAGTCTGACTGAATGTTTAAGCTTAGAAAACTTTATTTAAATACCATCTACATCGAGGTTTTTATGCAGATGACCTGGGACACTTTAACAGTACATTTGCCAATCACCATAAATTAGCCAGAATACCAGGTACCAGAACAAATTAAAAGGGACAACTTTAATAACTTAATGATCCATTCATATGTCGAATTTTGATGACACATCATTATACAAGAAGTAAAAATGAGCTGCTTCATTGCAGATCACATTTTTACCTCTAAAATGCAGAAGCACCATCTTCAGTTGCCACACTCAAGTCACTAAAAGAGTTCTAAATATCAGAGAGACTGATTTGTGTATCAACTCATTCCACAACAGAAAATGAAAATAGTCAGTAATCACTAAATTCTTTAAGTCTATTGATTTTGAAGTGGCCGAACTATGTTTTAGCCTCCTGTAAATCGGTCTTCAACAATTTTTATCAGATGAAAAGGCCTACATTTGCATTTCTATTGTTTCCTATTTTTACTTTGATAATGGACCATTTCAAAGGGTTCTTTTCTCCCATAACGGTCCATTATGGATTTTTCCTCCACAGTTTATTAAGATGCTTTTTGAACCTATTCATGTTTAGGGGTTGATCATTTATCATTCTAATTACTTTCATAGATTTACTACCTGCTTCATGAAAAGATCTTCATTTGCTCTTAAATTAGTCCTCTTCAGTCACAGTATTGCTTCTTGGCTGGGCTTTTCTGGGATTCACTGAAATAAGCCCAGATGCATCAGCCCATGCATTGTGTGTTAATACCTGTACCGTAGTCAGGTGTGGTAGATACATCATTCTGGTGGCTGAGAATAATGGGTTTAAGTCCAGGATGCAATACAAAATGAGATCTTATCTAAGAAATAAGACAGTCTCCCCACCCCCACCCACCAGAAAACAGTAACACAATCACATCTCTGTTCAGAGGATTTCATTTTAAGTAAACATAGCCTGAACAGAGTAAATTTTAGACACATGTGTTTCTCAGACTGTTGTCTATGTTTAGCAGTAGCTCTTCACAAATGGGATTGGGAAACTGCTACATGGAGAAATGAGAAAGTACTGTGATTATGGACAGGAAATCTGAACTTAGGTATTCAACCTAACGTGGAGAGTTTCACTCGCATGGATTTTTACAGCTTTGTTAGAAACAGTGGGAAAAGAAATTGCTGTGGGAGGATATATATTCTGAGCTGGCTGTGCTGCGCACCTGTACTCGGACCAATACAGATGGAGTTGAGGGCAAAGCAGGACAGTGAGTTCAAGAACAACCTTAGATACATAGGGAGGGCCTGCCTCAAAAAAAGTTAAAAGGAAAAAAGAAATGGAGGGAGCAAATATAGATTCTGAATCAATAAATCTGAGATAAAACCCAGACTTAAAACAAAACAAAGCAAAAAAAACTTCTACATTAAATCTGTTAAGTGCCCATGTTTAGGAAACCATGGCTAATAAGATATCCTTGGTCTCAACTAAAATCCAGTAAGGGGGATGATGGTGTACTATTTTTTTAGGGCCAAACATCAACTATGTTTTTTTTTTTTTTCTCTAATGAACAGAATGCAGTACCCTTCTTGGAGATTTTTTTTTAAATGATTAGCATTATTATGCTCTTACTGATCTCTCACAAATTGATATAAGATATGTAATGTACAGCTTGAGCTGTATCTAGTCTTTTCAGGAGTGGTCCCATTTTTTACAGTAGATTAATCTTTTGCATTGGAAGCCGCTTGTAATATTAGTTCTAGTGTTTTATTTTCATGAAATGTCTGTGTCAACTGAAGGCATGTAAATCAGCGTGTACTGTGCTCTAGCACAGCTGAATTATAAACCCATTAAAGACTCAAATTATGGAAATGATGGCCCGGTGGCTCCACCATTCTATACATCCAGCTGTTGCTTTGCCAATGTACAACAGAAACATTTATGCATGATCTTGGGAAAGTAAAAGGAGAAAAAAAAACCTTAAGAAACCTCTTCCACAAATAATTTAGTTAGTTTTTTTTAGCTAATTGAATTGTATGTCTGATTTGTGATCTGTGTGTGTGTGCATGCACACACAGACACGCACATGTGTGTGTGTGTGTGTGTGTGTGTGTGTGTGTGTGTGTGTGTGAATTTAAGAGGAACAGGAGGTACAAAAATAAAGAGGAAGAGAAATTGAGAATGGAGCACTGTAAAATATTCTTCAAGCCAACATCCTGAATAGCAATGAATGAAGAACAGCATAATTCATGGGTGAAATCAAGTTTCATTTAATTTAATTCAGCTAGGTACACATAACTGATACTCTTGGATTTTTGTTTTAAAAAGGGTTATTATTACCAATTTGTTAATTTTCATTTATAATATCAGAGGAAAGTATCATGTTATAGAAACTGATAATCTTGTTGGGGAAAAAATTCCCTTGACAACCTAAACTAAGAGGGTGTGATGCTGGGGCAAGGCATTTTGTTGTTGTTGTTACAAAAGAGAAAATTGTTCTTTCAGCTATAGCAATGGTGCCTAACAGCAACTGCTTCCTGTGAAATTGTTCCAAGTGCATTTCCATAAAGAAAGGTTCTATTCTACCCGAACCCTGCTTATATTCCAACTCCATCTACATTCTACTCCAGGCATTCATGTGTTTCTCCCCCCAACAATTTGGCTATTTAATGCTTGCACAGGCCTATAATTGTGCTGATGTCATCTAGCCAATCAATCATAGAACTATTCATTAGGATATCTGCAATCAGGGCAGTGTCAAAGTGAACTCCATTCATTTTGCTACTAAATATCAAATGATGGTAAATTAAACTCTTATTGTAATGATGGTATTAAAATGAATGGGGTGCCATTATGTCTTTTCTCACAGTTATGCTATTTTTATTAGACAGTATAGTAACCATGAGTTTTACTGACATTAAGATGGACACTTAGCAGAAAGGAAGGCAGGAGATTTATATCCCCACATGAAACAGCCTGTGTACTTAGTTGATGGAAAACAAGTCACTAAACACTGTATTTTAACAAAAATTGAAATGTATGAAGAATATTTTTCATACATAGGACCGTCTGTGACCCTGCATCAGTACTAAAAATAGATGAATGCTGGTGTTCAGAGTACTCCAACATTAGCACAAATCCACAGAAACAAATCACCAGTTCTAACTGAAGAAAAATAAGCCCCATGTTTATGTATTTTCCTCCTGCAAAACATGTTCTGCCGGCAAAATTAAAGTTAATATAATATTTTATCATTGGAAAATTTAACCATAACCTTTCTTAAATGGATCTCACATAAAAGGTCATTAGTGAAAAGTAGAAAATTAAATAGCATTTATAAGAATTATTCAGTGTTTTCTCTTGTTTTTCAGGCAACTTTGTGTCAAATGTTAATTAAAATAAATAAATAAAAGGACAATTTGAAAGGAAGTGAAATTTATTCTTCACAACCATTCCTGCTTTGCATCACTTCCTGATATATCAATAGCTAGGGTGTTAGAATCATTAAAGACAGTTTAAAACAAATTTTCACAGCAAGGGGTATTAACATTGTAGCAAAATTTTAATGGGGAATTTTCACATGAGACAAAACTGGAGAGAATAAATGTTTAAAGATGAAACTATTAATTAACCAAAACTTTGTTGTTCTGATGTTTCTTTCTTCTATATTGTGCAATAAGGTCAAAATAACCCTCCACTTATCTCATTAGATTCTCTTTTTTTTAGTGTCCCAGTTTCTGGGTATAATTTCACTATAGAACAGAAGAGAAGATTAGTTAAAGCATAGAGAATGCTGTCTTTATCAAAATACACTTGGGCAAGAGCCAAATTCCCAAACACCACTCTGAAAATCTTATATAAAAAAGGCTTTTATCTTAAATATATTCTAAAACATTTCCAGTACTTTGCACTGTGGCAATATGTCAGTAGTTCTGAAAGTAATTTATAAAGTGAATATAATTTTTATACTTATTTTTATTAATAATTTTTTATAAATTTTACATACCAACCACAGATCCCCATCTCATCCCTCCTCCCACTTTACCCCCACTCCAGCCTTCCTCCCATACCCACCCATCTCCTCCTCCGAAAAGGTAAGTCCTCCCATGGGGAGTCAGCAAAGCCTGGTATATTCAGTTGAGACAGGTCCAAGCTCCTCCTCCCTGCATGAAGGCCGTGCAAGGTGTCCACAATAGGTAATGTGCTCCAAAAAGCCAGCTCATGCATCACTGATCTCACTGCCATAGACCCCTTAAACAGACCAAGTTACACAACTGTCTCACTTATGTAGAGGGCCTAGTCCAGTCCCATGGAGGCTCCACAGCTATTGGTCTAAAGTCCATGAGTTCCCACTAGCTTGGTTCAGTTGTCTCTGTAGATTTCTCTGCCATGATCTTGATGCCCCTTGCTCATAGAATCCCTCTTCTCTCTCTTTGACTGGACCCCCGGAGCTTGGCCTAGTGCTTGGTTGTGGATCTCTGCATCTGCTTTCATCAGTTACTGGATGAAGGCTTTATGATGACAGTTAGGGTATTCACTAATCTGATTAACAGAGAAGTCAAGTTCAGATACCTTCTCGACTATTGCTAGTAGTCTATGGTGGAGTCATCCTTGTGGATTCCTGGGAACTTCCCTAGCACTCTGTTTCTCTCTATTCCCATGATGTCTTCATTTATCATGGTATCTCTTTCCTTGCTCTCCTACTCTGTCCCTGTTCCAGCTTGACCACCTCATTCCGTCATGTTCTCATCTCCCACGCCCCAAATCCCCTAGCCACTATTGAACCCCTCGCCCCCAGTTTACTCAGGAGATCTTATCTATTTCCCCTTCCCAGGGTAATCCATGTGTCCCTCTTAGGGTCCTCCTTAGTAGCTAGCTTCTCTGGAGCTGTGGATTGTAGTTTGGTTATCCTTTGCTTTACATCTAGTATCCACTTATGAGTGAGTACATACCATGTTTGTCTTTCAGAGTCTGGGTTACCTCACTCAGGATGATATTTTCTAGTTCCATTCATTTGCCTGCAAATTTCATGATGTCATTGTTTTTTACTTAAAAAATAAAATGCATATATTCTAAGAATGCAGTTAGGAATACCATAAACTTATTTGGGGGTAGATATTTAGCCAAAAATAAATCAACTCTAAATTTCAGACATAAGAGATAAATTGTAATTTAATAAAGATAAATATAATTTTCATATTTTTCCTAATCACATTTACTCATTATTAATTCTAAATGTTCATTCATTAAATGGAATGACCAAAATATATTATAATAGCCTGTATTCTAAACAATGAATGACTCTACTGCCCAAAATTAACTATTTTATTAAGAGCTAATAAAAACGTATTTGATCTGTATCTCTGGAAGCACCCCAAACTGGATATATATATATAATGCAATTAACAAAAATGGACATGCATCCTGGACAATGAACAAACATTGCTTAATAACATGGAGAAGTGAAGACATTGCTTCTAGCACAAAAAGACAGCAAAGACTATCACTGACTGATTCTAGGCACTGGAACACTGTACTTAGCACTTACTGTCTCCAATCCTCTGAACCTGGCCCTGTCTATCCTCACTGCTTCTACCCCAGTCAAAGTGATTTCAAGACAGTCCTTTCTTTGAATCATTAGTGACCTATTCAAAATGTCTGAGAGGGTTCTTTGGTCAGCAAAGTCTAGGTTGACTGTTCCTGTCCTAGCTTCACTGTAGCTGAAGATTTAGTACCTTCACTTTTCAACTTAGGTGTGTCAAGTTAACATTGTCTCTAGTACTGGAAGATTGCCCAAGCATAGGAAGGCATTGTGCAAGCAATACCTTCTGAATGGAAACATTGTAACCTGTAGGGAGGCTCCCTAAGACTCAAAAAGTAAACAACTCACAAATCTCAGGAAGTTCCTGAAACAAGATTCTTTGTTGAGGTTAAATAAACAGCAACAGCCCCTGGGAAGGAAAGACTTTCTGATTTTGCTGAAAGTAATGGAGAGACATTCAGGAAAATGGTGTTCTTGAGTGATCACCCAGCCTGGTTTGGTAAGCCTTTGGGTGCTGTAGCAGCTTAAGTCAGCTGTACTCCTATAAACAACCCTTTATGCATACTCCTTCAAGTAACCCCAGTGTTTACATGGTCCCTGCAAAGAGTGGTGAGGAACGGAACTAAGCTGCTCCATGTGAGGATATAGCATCCAGGAGGGTAATCTTGATATGTCCCCTTTCCCTGTGTGGTATAGGATGGTGTGGCTTCTTTTTATAATGGTAGTTGCATGCTATTGTTGTGATAGGATATGCAATCAAGTTTGAGATGTCTAAGAACAGAAGGTCTTGGAAGGAGAAATCTCAGGATGACCATATATCTCTACTTGATATGGGATAGTTAGTTTCCTTAAAAAATGGGGTCATCCATGAGTAGAGCAACATCTCCAAAACAGCTGATTGGTGTATTCAACAACACGATGACAATCCTAAAAGTGATATATATAGGTTTTGATCTAGAGCAGTTTTTCCTAGTTTGTTTTCTCTGATGCGATGATAAAACACTGACCAAAAACAGCTTTAGAAGAAATAGGTTTATTTAATATTTCTGCTTATAGTCTGTCATCAAGCTAAGGAAAGACAGAAACTGAAGACAGAAACATGGAAAAAGGAACTGACACAGAAGCCATGAAGGGACACTGCTTACTGGCTTGCTCCCTATGGCTTGTGCAGCCTTATTCCTTAACAACCCAAGACTACCTGCCAGGGGTTATACCACCCATAGTTGTCTGGGCTCTCCCACATCCATCATTAAAAAAGAAAATGCTCCACAGACATGCCTACAGACTAATCTGATGGAAGCAATTCAATCCCCTGTGTGATCCTGTAATGTATGTGCTGTGGGATGTTCTGTATGGCAAATGTGTTGCTAATTAGTCAATAAATAAAGCACTGATTGGCCATTGGCTAGGCAGAAAGTGTAGGCGGGACAAGGAGGAGAATAAAGCTGGGAAGTGGAAGGCTGAGTCAGAGAGACACTGCCAGCCGCCACGATGACAAACAGCATGTGAAGATGCCAGTAAGCCACGAGCCATGTGGCAAGGTATAGATTTATAGAAATGGATTAATTTAAGCTGTAAGAACAGTTGGCAAGAAGCCTGCCATGGCCATACAGTTTGTAACCAATATAAGTCTCTGTGCTTACTTGGTCGGGTCTGAGTGGCTGTGGGACTGGCAGGTGAGAGAGATTTGTCCTGACTGTGGGCCAGGCAGGAAAACTCAAGCTACATGTATGTATGTAGTGTGTGTGTGTGTGTGTGTGTGTGTGTGTGTGTGTGTGTGTGTGTGTGAGAGAGAGAGAGAGAGAGAGAGAGACAGAGAGACAGAGAGACAGAGAGAGAAGTGGTTGTGTGGCATGTGTGTATAGAATGCATACCTTTGTGTAGGTGCCATGTAACAATTTCCTTTGAATTGAAACATTCCGTCCTGGAGAGGCCAGAGGAGGACATTGGTTGTCCAGCTCTGCTGTTCTATACCTTATTCCTTTGACACAGGGTCTCTCACTGAAGTCAGGGTTGGACTAGTGACTAAAAGCCCCAGCAATTCTCTTGCTTCCAATCCCAAAGCACAGAGATTACAGACACTTGCAAACATAGTGCATCTAGGAATACAAACTTATGTCTTCATGACTATGCATCAAGATTTCTTAACCAGGAGCCATCTCCCGAGTCCTATATTCTTATGCAGTCCTTATATAACCAACAAAAATTACAGGAACTCTTCAAAATTTACCAACAAACAGTTCTTCTCATTTAATTTGTACAATTCTAAAATGGCATGTGTCAGCAGTGGTTGTTCCTTTTTTATGAATTAATTTTCTCAAGATTTTATTTGTAAAATTTAGTAGTGACAAGATAGCCTGTACTTATCATGATTAATAATATGTCTTTCAAAACACAGGAAGGCAGAAGAAAATTAGATAAAATATGAAAATCTATACAGCCCAGTAAGGAAAATGATATGGATTGAGACGACAGTCCCTTTTTGATATTTAAACACAAGGCCACTAGTGGCATTAATTATTTCTTTCCACTACCTCTATTCAATTTTCTCTTTTCTCCGTTTAGTATCTCCAGTTAAAAGGATTCTTTGTGTATAACCAAACCTTTATGCTTGCACTATTTAAGCTCTCCGTTATTCTACTTCACAGGAGAGAAGAGACAAAACCACTTTTCTCATCCATTGCTAGGTTGATGGTTGAGGCTTCTATAACAAAAACCAGAATAATAAGTGAAAAGCATATATGCTTGTCTAATACGTTTTGAATGATATGGGAGCTTTCAGATATAAAGTGGACCTCTGTGTATTTTCATGGAAAATCTTACAGATGAATTATTAGAGGACCTATTATATGACCTAGTGATGACGAACTTCATGGAAGGGAGATGCAGCCAGGCATATTCTCCTTCATACTGGGATTACTATGTGGCATTCCTTTCTTCTTGGTAGAGGGCAGAATCCCTGTCACATGGAAGTCTTCTGTGGTGATATTGTGTTCCCCAATATATTGTGCACCTTAATAAACTTATCTGGGGTCAGAGAACAGAACAGCCACTAGATATAGAGGCCAGAAAATGGTGGCACACACACCTTGAATCCTAGCATTCCAGAGGCAGAGGTCTGTCTGGATCTCTGTGAGTTCAAAGCCACACTGGGAACACCCAGGCATGGTGACACATGCCTTTAATCCCAGGAAGTGATGCCAGGAAGCAGAAAGGTATATAAGGCATGAGGACCAGGAACTAGACACTGTTAAGCTTTTAGGCTTTTGAGCAGCAGTTCAGCTGAGATCCATTCGGACTCAGAGGCTTCCAGTCAAGGAAACGAGATCAGCTGAGGAATTGGTGAGGTGAGGTTAGCTGTGGCTGGTTCTATTTCTCAGATCTTTCAGCGTTCACCCCAATACCTGGCACCGAGTTTTTTTATTAACAAGACCCTTTAAGATTCGTGTTACAGTCTTCAGCAGAGAAAGAAGGGAAAAAGCCAGAGGGTGGCATTCCTAGGATTTATGACCTGCCTCAGAGAAGAAAGAATAAGGATAATTTTGATCGCCCACTTCAGAAGAGAAGTGGCAGAAGGAGATCACAGAAACATTCCCACTTCCGCTATTTCTATCAACTTCCCAAGAGCCATAATCTGAACTTTCATTCCCTGCACTCCATCAGCCCAATAAGAGATTCAGTAATGTTTTCTTTGATCACTGGCCATTGAATATAGCCCTACTAGGGGCACTTCTCAGAGTATGAATTCTTAACACAATTATATAACAACCTTATCCAAGTTAATAATATGACCCTACTCACCCATCTTTTTTTTTTTTAAACCAGGTTACTTACTATAAGGAAGGCACCTGAAAGGACTGCTTGATACTTAAGTTTTCAATTAAATATAAAAATTATTGTTTCCAGCCGGGCGGTGGTGGCGCACGCCTTTAATCCCAGCACTCGGGAGGCAGAGCCAGGTGGATCTCTGTGAGTTCGAGGCCAGCCTGGGCTACCAAGTGAGTCCCAGGAAAGGCGCAAAGCTACACAGAGAAACCCTGTCTCGAAAAACAAAAAACAAAAAAATTATTGTTTCCTTGTGTAAAAATATCTCTCTCTTGAGTACTGAGGTCTTTCCATTTGTAAACAGCAATGGTGAAAAAAATGGGAAGTAAAATTACATGAATATTTTACTAGAGATTGGTTATAATGAGGTATCAATTGTCACTTGTTTCCAGTGGTCCCAGATCTATGTCACATGACTGTTAGGAAAGCTAGATCACTGGCTTAGAACGAATAGTACATCAAAAAGAAAAGAAACTTCATGTATTTGTTACCAGCTACAACATGACTACAGGTCATTTCTGCAGGGTGTATCATTCCATAAATAAACCTGCCTCTGGGTAATGCAGGTCATGGTAAAGCCAGTGAATCACACAGAATATAGCCAACTTGTTCTTTATTCTTTTGGAAACAAATGAGTTCTTTGATTGAAGCTAGTATTGGGTGAGATATTATGTCCGTGTACATGGCATTCAATACATGGGAGATGGTGTTAGCATAAAATTGGTGGGTAAGGAAAATCAAAATATTTTATTTCTGCAAGGAAAGATGCAGCTGTCTTCCTGACAGCATCCCCTGTAATCACACGTTACTAGGTAGCTGGCTGGTCCTTTGATATACTGCAATTCAGTGCCAACTGTTACTACAGGCAAGCCATATACTGAGTGAAGCCAACTTTAATGAGAAACACACACACAGACACACACACACACACACACACACACACACACACACACACACACACATCTCCCTTAAGTGAGCATTTAGGATCCAGGGGAAAGAATGCTGGTTGTCAAATGACCTAAAAGATTAAGCCATCTTTCTAGAATTTTAAAAACCTGTTCTGCCAAGAAGGAATTTTGGTGTATATTCATGTGAGATGTAGACATAGTCACATTTGGTCCCCATTTCGAAGAAATCCATAAAGAAATCCTTGATTCAAACTTCCTTTTCACCAATCCTGCTATCTTACCTTTCTAAACTGCCTGTTCACCCAACCAAACCATTAGCCACAACCCATGAATAAGTAATGATCCTCAGTTCAGGTCATATATCCTTGCAGGCAAAGTGGACAATGAGATATACAACTTGAATGTCAGCCAATTGGAGAGATTTCTCTTCATCAATGTCTTTCAGGGTAACCTCTACATGATACTGTATTACTGCGAAAGACTACTCTTTACCTAGTGTCAGCACATCATCCAGAGCATTCTTTATAAACCAGATCATTTGTTTTTTCCTTTGTTAGCTCATCATCAAGAAATCTCCAGGAAGTGCAAAGTGTTATTTGCTGGGAGACTAGAAGTGCAGCTGAAGTAGGCATATGGAGAATGTGAGTCATCTCTTCCTACAACAAATGACATACCTTCAGAATTGATTGAAGTCTAATATTATATTTGTCTTTTCCTCTGAATGATGGAGTGGTCCTGTACATCTACATCTACAAATCACTGAATCAAATTTTATCTGCCCTATGGTGACTAGCTTAAGTCATTACTAGAGCCAATCACAAGCTAGAAGATACTTCTTGAAGCAGGCAGCCTTCCAAAGAAATCAGGTTTTGCCAGATGTAGTAGCTCATCCCAGTATTTGGGAGGCTGAGGCAAGAGGATTGCTACCAGTTTGCAGATAGCCCAGGCTACATAGTAAATGTAGTGGGTTGCTGTGTGGGATGCACAATGAGATACCATCTTTAAAAAAAGAGAAAAAAAGGAAGAAAGGAAGGAAAAGCGGATTTCTACCAAAACTCTTTTGGTTTGTAACTCCATGTAGCAGGTTTGTCTCATTTTGTGTGCCACAAAGTCATGGGTACACTTTGCAATCCTGAATACATGGAGTCATAGGAACCATGTGATAGGAAGCTTGAACTGCAGCCTTCATTTGCTCTGGACTCCTTTACAAATATTTTTCTTCTTTGCGTTATATCTCAAACTCTGCTGATAGCAAGATCTTTAAGATCAAGAGAAAATTAATTATCCTTGGGACTCAGCAATGACCTTATCAAGTGACAACTAGCCAGACTTTTAGTAGCTTCCGTGGAAACCAAACCAGAAACCAATTCTAGGACATCCAGAGATCCCAGAAGATATGTTGCTACAGTCAGTCCTTGTGACAGTAGTCTTGATGTCTATACCACTGAGTATTGTTGGATACAAGCAACAGAATCCAGGTTTAGCTAGTCAAACATTAACGGCATTTATTCGCGGTTACTGAATAACTTTCTGGATCCCTCTAAGGGTAAGAGATTCTATTATAAATAGTATGTAATCTGAATAAGTAAATGCTGCCCAGTGACTGTATCCCAGAATTGCTTTAGTAGTAAACCCACTACTATTGTCAATGTCATTGCCTTTGTTACCTAAAAATTTACAGTCTACTATCATCTCCATGCAACCTCACAAGTTCATATATTCAAATCTGTTCCTGAGGACACTAGTGTCATAAAGAAGGCCTTTTGGGGTTTATTTAGGTTTTTGAAGTGAGTCCTCATGGATGAGAGAAATGTCCCTAAATAAACGTATCCCAGAGTATCCTTGCTCCTCGCACCAATCAAGAACTGAAAAGTACTGAACAGTCTTTAGAAATGTGACCTCCCGAAGCACCATTGCTGTGGGTTCTTTGATCTTAAACTTACTGGATTCCAGACCTGGGAGAAGTCAGTTTTCTATTGCTCATAAGCCACCTAATATATCTAATGTTTGTTGTGGTAGCCAAAGCTGACTTGGGTAAGCATCCAGGGCACTAGATTCACTGAAAATGTATATTGTATGTGTCAGATCTCTGGTTACTATGGCAAGCACCTGTAAGAAACAGTTTAAAAGAAGGATTTGTTTCACCTCATGGCTTCAGAAGTTTCTACCCATGATGAGCTGACTCCATTGCTTTGAACCTGATACTAGACAGCACATGAAGGCAGGAAAGGCATGCCAGAACAGGGTTGCTTTCCTCAAATCAGGCAGGAATCAGAGCCTTAGAGTGGAATGATGACAAGGTGTGCTCATGACAAACATAAACCCAGGGACCTATTTCTTCCAATTAGTCACCACCAACACCATTTTCTTTCACTTCACCATAATTTCAACACATTAGGAATCCATCAATGGATTAATCCAGTCATTCTGAGTCCTTATGATCCAGTCACCTACAAATGATTGGGTCCATTGGCTGGAAACCAGTTCTTCAACACACTTAATATCAAGAAAATTCACTTTTTTCATGTTATAATTTTATGTTTATGGTGGTATTTCATTTTTACTGAAATGTGATTTTATTTGTATGTTAATAAATAAAGTTGCCTAGGGGTCAGAGCTAATAGCAAGCCACAGCAGATGACAGGTGGTGGTGGCCCACACCTTTAATCCTGATCACATAACAGGCAGAATCTCTGTGTGTTCAAGGACACAGCCAGCATGGAGACACATGTCTTTAATCTCAATACCAAACATAGAAGACCTAGAGGTCTGTATAGTGGGCAGTGATGAGGAGGTCATGTGGTTGGGTTTACAACCAATGAGAAGGCAGAACAGAAAGTCAATAAAAAGACAGATACACAGGAAGTAGGTCTCTTTCTGAGGGGAATGACAATAGCAGCAGCAAAGGGTAAGTAAAGCTCAGCTCTCAGCTACTGCTCTGACCTCTTGGGCTTTTAACTCTGTATTTGGCTCTGTGTTTCTTATTTAATATGATGGTTACATCTACATATGTTCCTGCATTAAATGCAGAAATCATTTTTTCTCAGTGCTTGAGATAAAACAGAAAGAAGAATGAAAGAAAAAGTAAATTGGTTTTCATGGGAAAACAGAGACAGTAAGCAGATAAATAAAATATATAGTACATTAGATGCTCATAATTAGCAACATGAAGCTGGCAGTGGAGATGTAGCCCAGGTATATGACATAACATTCTTCTGATTGTTAGGTAAATCCTTTGGAATGTACAAACTCCCAGCTTCCATCAACTCAAAAGCTCAGAATATCATTAGATAATCTCTGAAACCTATACAATATTTTCCAGTAGTACATGTAACTGACTTCTCCAACAATTTGAAGAGTCTTAATTCATCTTTTTGTTGTATTACCATAAAAACTTCATGAAATTATTACATAATTTGGAGTAATCTGAATCTGTCTACTCAGGCCATCATAACTCATGTTTTGCTGCAGAATAAACTATTTTATTCCCTTTGAAATGAAAGCTTTGGTTTTCGTCTGTTTTGTATTTTTGTATTGACACTTCATACAAAATAACCAACTAGCCAGGTGGTGGCAAGAGGAATGTGTTGGGTTGCCTACTTCCAGAAGGAAAGACAATTAAACATAACATATATACATCCTTTGCATTGTCACTTGTCTGAAAAGTTACAGTCTTTCATTAGATGTAACATTAACAAGCTCTGAAGCCACTGAGGATGGACTTCGCCATCATTGCCAGCTTTAGGCCTCATCTCCCATTTTCTTCGCCTGATAACATACCACCTTTAAGTAAAGGGTGTGCTGCAAATATCCCTCTTTAGAATTTGAAATACTGTGAGAAAGTGGAAAGGAGTCATCAGAATTGCTTCTTAAGATTTCAAAAGAGAGAAAGATGGAGGCAGAATGGCTTCACTGAGGAACATAAAGAGAAAACCATTTCTACCTAGTAAACCTTGACTATTTCATAGAAGTTTTGTTATTTATTTAGTTTTCTTTAATTCTTTTAAGTCTACTCTTATTCATGATTTTTGGTCAAAAGAATAAGATCTGAGTTGTAGCCATGACTGTAGTTGAAGAAATGACATTTTAAACTGCCTGAAATATAAGATCACAAGGACAGTTAATCCCCCATTAAGTGTTAATCCACCTATGGCTGTAAGTCACTTAGCCAAGAAACCACTTCCCAGGAAATCTGATTCACCTGAAGATATATTGATAAGGTAGAAATAATAACTTTTGCCTTAATAAGGTAATGTATTTATATACCCCTAAGCCCCTCTCATTGCGGTTGCTTACAGGTCCCCACTGTGATGCCTGCCCACCTATCTGCTTGAGTTCTAACTCAGGAAGCATTAGTGTTCTGTCTTCCTCTTGCTGTTTGCAGACCCACACCACTGAGCCTACTTGCTTCCTTGAACCCTCTTCACCATCTTGCTCTCTTCCTAATGGCTTCAGAAATTCAAGGCTCTTTCTGAATTAGGTTACAACTTCTTTTATATATGAGACTAAGAACCTGCAAAAGTGATCCCCAGTTCCTAAAAACACTATTCTTTTCAGTTATTCATCACTGACTGCTTGTTTTCATGATATGTATGTGTGGAACACATATTAATAAATTTCTATTCTTTTTTCTCTTATTAATCCGTTATTATTTGCACTTACATATTTTCAGACAGTGAACCTAAAATAGGAAGAAAAAATGTTTTGCTTCCCTTAAACACTAATTCTTATACCTCTGTAGGATTGTAGCCCTCTTTTTTTTTTTTTAATCAATACTGCATCCATCTGTGATTTGCCTACTGCCTATGAACCCTAGCGTGGTAGCTATCACATTTCTGTCATGTGGTAGACTTGCTAAAGTACTGCCAACATGTTGTTTTTTAATCTTGTATCAAAGTGTTCTGAACATCAATTGGAATATATCATTATTTTATATACCTCCTGCACCCACCCCCACCTCTCTCTCTCTCTCTCTCTCTCTCTCTCTCTCTCTCTCTCTCTCTCTCTCTCTACCATCCCCATGTGTGTGTGTGTGTGTGTGTGTGTGTGTGTGTGTGTGTGTGTGTGTGTAAGTGTGTGTGTGTTCTTATTTGGTTTATGTTGCCATGATAAACATCATGGCCAAAAGCAACTTGGGGAGGAAAGGGCTCATTTTACCTTACAGGATAGTCCATCATTGGGATAAAGCAGGGCAGGAACTCCAGCATGATGGAACTTGAAATAGAAACCATGATGGAATGCTGCTCACAGGCTTGCTTCCAGGCTCATGCTCAACTCCTTTTTTTTATACACCACAGGTCTCCTTTCCTAGGAATGCCACCACGAACTGTGAGATAAGCCCTCCTGTATCAATCAACAATCAATAAAATGCCCCTACAGATAAGTCCACAGGCCAGTTAGTTCAAGGCAATCCCCCAGTTGAGGATCACAACTCCCAGGTATGTCTAGTTGATAACCAAGATTAGCTTTCACAGTGCGTGTATGCTTCTTATGCTTTCTTTGAAGAGGAAATTATGTATTATGACTGTGTGGTGGTCTGGTAGAACTGGAAACTGGTCCAAGTATTCAGCTTTAGTATCTCATAATCTGTCTAAAGCCACACTAGAACCCTTGAGCCATTTTAGGTTGTGTTACAAAAATTGACACCAGAACAATTTGGACAGGCTAATGCCAATTCAGGAAGGAGGACCTGGAAAAATGGTTCAGTGGTTAAGAGTACTTGCTGCTCTTGCAGATGACTCAAGTTCAATTCCCAGCACCCATCTGTAACTCCAGTTCTAGTGATTCAGATGTCCCCTTCTGGCCTCCACAGATACCTGGCACACATACCAAAAGAAGGCACACATATACATCTAAATAAAAACAAATGTAAATACATGTATATTTACATACACATAAATATTTATATATGGCACATCTTGGTATGGAACTTAAGTCTCAAGCTACCATTCAAATTGTTATCATTTGTATTTATTTTCTACTAAAACAACTGAGCCTAGTCTAAACTATTCTTTTGTCATGACCCTGTTGACTTCATGTTGTACATGTAATATATATCTAGTAATCTCTATCATGTTGCTTACATGGAAACAAACTATAACTGAGAAAATAGATTATACATTAGGTAAACACTGCCAAATGTTATTACAAACACAGTATGTGTCCTTATCTCTCCTTTGACCTTTCATTGGATTGTATATTTGCTCTAATCCTAAAAATGCATTAAAAAGTGAATATTGCTTCTTGGACTTGAACTTCATATAAAACAATCCCAGTTGCAATCACTTTCAATGTTTAAAACTTCATTGGTGCAAATTTCATGCCACTTGTTTGTGAATCTTTTACATTATTAATTTTGATGACCTTCAAAATAGAAATGGTTTTCCTTTATTCAAATTGAGATATTCCTTCCCTGCTCAGCAACACTGCTTTTAGTTAACAATTAAAATGTGAGTGAAATGACCCTATGAACAACTGAGCAAACTTACTGCCATATTCAAGATATTTTACCTTTATAGACAGCAATAAAATCTCCAAGATGAAAAATGTATGCAAATGTATTAGTACTCTTAAAGAGAAAGCTAAAAGCCAGCATATCAGCTCACAAGGATCTTGCCTATAGCAATTCATCTACATTGTTAATTACTAACCTCACTCTGGAAACTGAGCCATGATATCAATGAGATCAATGAGCTTAGTGGGCTGCTAAATACTCACCAAACTCCTCTCTTTTTTAAATATAATCTTTGAAATAAATTTGGACAATTTACCGAAGTGGGCATTTAGGTGTATAATATATCTCACCGGCCAACTGTTGAAAATAAACATAAACTATTTTGGCTTCCTGTTAAAATCTAAAAGCAACTGAAAAGCATCTTCCCAAGGACTAAACAAAACATCAATTAGATCTTGCTATAAAGGAGGTCAACTGTGGAGTTCAGATACTTTTCTGTCCAAGTACTTAGTCTTGTAAATTAAAGCATTCATGGATGCTATGGCTTAAAATACAGTTTCCTTCTGAAGAGCTTTACTAGATGGGAGCAACTCACAATTACTGTTGTTTGGGAAGGCATGATTGGGGTTGCACTGGGAGAGAGGTAGAAAAGGTAAAGCACTATGCTTTCAGTAGTTTGAAAGGGTCTTGAAGGGAGGGAGAGTAGTCACTTCAGAAAGAGCTGATTAGAAAAGACAGTGACCATGCACACATACCATGATGGGAATCCTGATGGGAGAGATGGACCTTTCTGTTCCTGAGAGAAAAGGAGACTTCTGAGTCCTGTAAGTTTTCAACACAAACTGGCTTTCTTCATACATTTGATCTAGCCTGGCTTGGCTTACATGGCAAAGAGTCAAACAGACTGGCACCAGCCTGAACCATAAACTTACCTTGCAGCTGCAAAGCCACAGAGCTCAGCATGCTTTCCTATCACACGCATTCCAGGCATATCTGCAGGGTGATGTGGCCTGATTTCTGGGAGAAAGAGAAGGGCAGCTTGAGAAGCTGTACCCTAGCAATTCATGGATGCAACAGGCTAGCACACAAAAATTTGATTTAGAAGAGGAAGCTAAAACATATAAGTTGAAAGCAGTGCAGGTGATTGCAAAAGTGACAATAATACTAGAGACAGATGTGGAGGCATTTTCATGAATCGGGGAGTGGGGGGGGCGTTCATTGAGAGGTGTTTCTAGGGTGGAGCTACTTGACTGTCACTTCCTTTGATATAAATTAGGTCTTAGTGTTAGGCAGGAAATTAGCCTCCAGAGCAGTGGTTCTCAACCTGTGGGTTGCAACCCCTTTGACAAAGCTCTATCTCCAAAAATATTTATGTTATAATTCATAATAGTAGCAATATTACAGTTATGAAGTAGCAACAAAAGTAAATTTATGGTTGGGGGTCACCACAACATGAGAAAAGGGTCACAACATTAGGAAAGTTGAGAACTACTGTTCTAGAGCAACAGGATGCAAAGACCTTTCCAAAACAAGAACTAATGACCATGAGAGGCCATCCCTTCCCCTCCCCCAAAAAAAGTGTAAAAACGGTGGTAGGCAAGATGGAAAGAAAAGTGATAGTAATCTCTCCAGGTGGACTAGCTCAACGCCCCAAACAGGATAAAAAGAACAATTGGGGCAATGGCTGACTCCATCTCATCAACTCAAATTGGCTTCAATGACGTCTTTGCCAGGGGACCATGCCCAAAGTACCTTTCCTTTTTCCCCTACTGAATTTGACAGTGTTAGGGACCCTGAAATACCTTAAAAAAATCTACTTACATGACATACAGAATTCTGGATAAAATGGATTTCCAGAAGAAGTCCATACTGTTTTTCACATAAGTGCCCACACTGAGGGAAGGCACAAGGGTGAGATAGCAAGGAGAGAAAAAACATAATTCCCATGCCTACTAGGATCAATACTATTGTTGTTCCTCTTGACCTGTTCATTTTGTAAAGACTAAATTCTTGCTTCCTTACTCTAATTAAACTCTACTACTGTGTCCCATCTGAATTCTTTTCAGGAACACTATTAGGGTAAGTGAAGACCTCCCTCTAACAGCAGTGTTGCGCCAACACACAGTCCTGAGCAGCTGGCATTTGAAATCAGGAGTCACACTTAGTAGATCAGTTTTCCTGTAGCTTTGTCCTTACTGAATGTTCTAGTTTCATTTCCGTTTCCATGATAACATTCCTCTGAACAAAAGCAATGTGGGGCAGTTTATTTTAACTCACGACTTCAAGTTATAGTCCACCTCTGCAGGGAAGTCAAGATGGGAAGAACTTGAAGCAACTAGTCATGTGACACTCATAGTCAAGAGCAGAGAGCAATGAATTAATGCATGCATGCTACTGTTTGGATTCTTTCTTTACTCTCATACAACCCAGGGTTCTGCCTATGAAAGGAGGCCATCCACATTTAGTGTCGGTCTTCCAACTTCAATTAATACAATGAAAAAATCTCTCAGAGGCGTGCCAAAAGGCTAGTCCAGACCAAAATATTCCTCACTGAGACTCTCTTCTCACATGACTGTAGATTGTGTCAAGATGACAATGAAAACTGTCATCACACTGATCAGGAACCACCAGTGACAGATCATATAATGTTCATTCTTACTATGGGGAGTTAGAAGTTCACAGGCTGTGGAGTTTTATGTGCCAAAGATTTTGAAGTTCTAAATAGAGAGCAAAATACTGCATTTTTTATTTGACAATAGGAACTGGAATCTGATCTCACTAAGAGTAAAATAAGGGGGGCTGGAGAAATAGCTCAATATATAAGAGCACAGACTGCTTTTGCTAAGGACCCAAGTTCAATGCCCAGCACCCAGATGTTGGCTTAAAAGCCTCTGTAAATCCAGTCCTAGGGGTCTCATACCATCTTCTGGTCATTGCAGACACCAAACACACACGTGGTTTTCAGACACACATGCTGACAACACACACACATAAATAAAAATAAAGGCATTAAGAAAAGAATAAAACAAGAGGGGATAGTTTGATGCCCTGGATTTCTGACCACTTCTAGTTGCAATTACAGCAGGTACTAGTAATCTGCTTTTACTAACAACAAAACACACACAAACCTCTAAAACATTGATGCATCACTTGGACTCATGAAGTAACTAAAACCAAGATAAACCCAGGCATCACGCCATCATTTGTATTTGTCTCCTTTGGCTCCTCTGCTCACCTCTGCATAAATATGCTAATCACGCAAGGAATGTTTATAAAGAATTCCCACAATACTCGATCTATGTCATTCTTTTTCAGGACTTAAAGTACAAAGAATGATTGCCCCTAATATGCCTTCCTCTTATATTCCAGAAATTCCGAGCCTCAAGGGACACACCACTCCCTCAAATGAAGGCAATTATCTGTGATGGGGAAGCTACATCTTGGGGCAGAATAATCATCTTATAGGAACTTGCTAACTTCTTGCAACCACCTTGTCCTACCAGAACTTGGATAATGATCAAAGAGAGCACACTTGACCAGAAGTGCTTTATCATGTATACCTTTTGTCATGCATACCAATTATTCCAATATTTAAACCTAAAACTCATGTCAGTATCCCAATGATGGACTTTGGATCAATGACCAATGACCCCTTCATATATTTTTCCTAGTGTGATACATTACTCTTCTTTTTTTGTTTGTGTTATTTTATTTTTTGTTTATAATGTTTTCATACAACATATTTTGCTCATGTTTTCCCTTCCTCAACTCCTCCTAGATCCTCTCATCTCATTATCCATCTAACTTTATGTTCTTTCTCTCTCAACACATACACACACACACACACACACATACACACAAACACACACACACACACACACACACACACACACACAAATATAAACACACACTGAAAACCAAAAACCAAACCAAGCAATCAAACAAATAAAAACGCAGACATTGGACATGGTGCCTTCCCTGTAGTATAGTTGATATACCCAGTGACACTCCACTATAAAAATCTCATTTTACCTTTTCCAACAGATATGGTTTTTGGTTAGGGGTTGAACTATGCTGTGTCCAAATTCTAATCTTAGTGTTTGGATGACATCTGGTTTGAATCTATGCAGAAACTATGCATGCTGCCACAGTATCTGTGACCAGTCCAGTTGTGTCTGGAATAAACTATCTCTTCAGGGTCAAATACTACCTCTGGCTCTTACAACCTTTTCTGCCTTCTTTTTGTCATAGATCCCTCAGATTTGAGGAGAGAGGTTTGATAACCACATCTCATCTAGGCCTGAGTGCTCCAAAGTCTCTCATTCTCTGTACATTGTCTAGTTGTTGGTTCTGTGTAAATTACCATCTACTGCAAGAAGAAGGTTATCTGATGAGGGCAGAATGAGGCACCATCTATGAGTACAGCAATATCATTATGGTTCATTTTATTGCTGTATTCCTTTAGTAGAATAATAGTAGTAGATTTCCTCCTAGGCCCATGACTTATCTAGTCTCAGTTTCTTGGCCATTTTAGCAGTGTCAGGTACGGATTCCACATCATAGAGTACATTAATTCTAACTTTAAAAGTGCCTGGTTACTCCTTAATATTTGTGCCACTATTACACTAGTGTATCTTATAGGCAAGTTGCTATTGTAGGTCACAGTGTTTGTAGCTTGGTAATATAAGGACACCATTATTTGGGAAAACAGCAGCCTACAGAATAAAAAAAGAGTCTTTATCAATTATACATTCTGTAGGGAGTTAGTATGCTGTTTTGAATGAGAATGACCTCCATAGGCTCATATATTTTAATGTTTCATCCCTACTTTGTAGAAATGTTTTAGGGAGGATTAAGTGGGGTTGTCTTGTTAGGAGGTGGGTCATTGAGGGTAGGCTTTGAGATTTCAAAAGCCCACAATAGGCCCAGTCTCTTTCTCTGCCTCCTCCTTATAGATTAGAAGTAATCTCTCACCTACTACTCTGGTGCTATGCCTGCCTGATTGCTGCCTTTCTCCCTACCATGATGGTCATGGCCATAGACTCACCCTTTTAAACTATAAGCCAGCCCCCAGTTAACCACTTTCTGTTACAAGTTTCCTTGGTCATGATGTCTCTTCACAGCAATAGAAAAGTAACTAAAACAATATCTAGAATATATAAAGAACTTAAAAAACTAAGCATCAAGAAATCAAATAACCCAATTAAAGGCTGGGGCACAGAACTAAGCAGAGCGTTCTCAAAAGATGAAAAACAAGTGGCTAAGAAACACTTGAAGTGTTCAAAGTCCTTAGCCATGAGGAAAATGCAAATCAAAACTACTTTTGAAATTTCATTTTACCTCAGTCAGAATGGTCAAGATGAATAAAATAAATGACAGTTCATGTTGGTGATAATATGACGGAAGGGGAACACTCATTAATTGCTCCTGGGAATACAAATTTGTACAATTGCTATGATAATCAGTGTGAGTCCTCAGGAAGCTGGGAATAGCTCTACCCCAAGATCCAGCTATACAACTCTTGGACTTATACTCAAAGGGCTCTACATCCTGTTACAGATATTTGTTCAACCATGTTCATTGCTGCTCTATTCATACCAACCAGAAATTGGAAACAGTATAGATACTCATCAACTGATGAATAGGTAATGAAAATGTGGTGCGTTTACACACCAAAATATTACTCAGCCATTAAGAAAAATGAAATTGGCACATAAATGGGTGGAGGTGGAAATAACTATTCTGAGTGAGGTAACTAGACCAAGAATGTTTTCTCTTATATATTGATGTTAACATTTGAGCTTTTGATATGTGTACTACAATCTGAATAACCACAGAGGTTATGTACCTAGTAAGGTGTTATGGACACCAGACATGACTACCTCAGACACAGTTCATAGCCAGTAGAAAGTCTTTATTCCAGCTGAATGGGACTACACTCAAGTGTTCATAGACCCAGGTATATCTCTGAGTGTCCAGAGCATGGGGTTTTTGAAGGCAAAAACCATGTCCCGGCATCTTGCTCAGCAACTGCAAAGAAGGCTCTGTTCGAGCAGTTTAACAGACGCTAAAATAAGCAGTTAGTTGGAGGGGGAGGCAGTTTAACGGAAGCTAGGATATGTTAATTAGGTCATCTTGGCCCTGGATTCCTAGTATAGAGTTTGAGAATTTTCCATGGGATTCTCCATCAGGGAAATAAAATTCTAGTTAAACCTGAAATGACTCACCAAGAATGAACGATGGAGGAACTTCTGTACTGTCTTGCCCTGTCACAAAGGGATCAAGGAGGAGGAGAAGATATCCCAAGTAAGAAAAAATAGAATATAGTGTTATGGAGAGACAAAGAGGAAACTAGAATAGGCAGATTAAATGAGGAGGAGAGGAGAGAGCAGGGTAGAGGGATTACGGGAACTAACAAAAAAGCCTTTTGAAAAAATATGGAAATCTACTATTAAAGAAGTGTATGAAAATATATGCATATATGAAGGGAATTTACATGGAGTCATCATATAATGGGAGAGACAATGTCCAAACTATGCATCTTATGCCACCAAGTCCAACCTCCAATGCCAGAGGTTATATCTTATTGAGTCATGTAACAATTTGCTCCCACAGACTCTGTTCCCAACCCTCACAGGCTGTTGCCTAATCTATTGGTTATTCTCTGCAAATTAGTGGTAACATCCTACTGAAGACAACACTTACATCATTGAATACAGAGAAGTTCAGCTGATACCCAATAGAAGCTTCACCTTTATTGTTTAGCATTCATAGTAATGGAAGGTACCAGAGGAGAAAGATAGTCATCAATATCACCAACTCTTATGTCAGTAAACGCTAACTGAATAACTGTGTGATATTACTTGCTGTAACAAACAGTAGGTTGTGGTGATATATTGTGCACCCCAATAAAATTTATCTGGGGATCAGAGGACAGATCCAGCCACTAGATTAGACATAGAGGCCAGACAGTGATGGCACACACCCTTAATTCTATCACTTGGAAGACAGAGATACAGATGGATTTCTGTGAGTTTAAGGAAACAGAGCCAGGCGTGGTGGCACATACCTTTAATCCCAACACTTGAGATCTCATGCCTTTGGTTGGGAAGTACACATGCATTTAATCCCAGGAAGTAAGATAGCAGGGCAGAAAAGGGTATATAAGGTGCTAGGAAACAGGAACTTACTGTCTTAAGGCTGAGGATTTCATAGCGGTAAGAACATGGCTGGCTTGTTCTATTGTTCTGATCTTTCAGCTTTCACCCCAATGTCTGGCTCCAGTTTCTTTTTTTATTAATAAGACCTTTTAAGATTCATATTACAGTGGGTAATACACAGAATCTCTGTCTTTATGGAGTTGACCACAAGATAATCTTGAATCAAATAATTCTAATATGAAATAATAAGTGTTGGAATCCAAAAGTCAAAAAGAATTCAATCCATATTTAGGTAAAATAGATTACAGGGAAAATTATTGAAAAAAGGAGGTCAAGGACTGTCCTGAGAAGGGAAAGAAGACTATTACAGAAGAAAGTATGCTCTGACCTCAAAGTCAAGAAGATGGGGGCTATTTTTTTTCTAGAGGGATGTGAACAAAGCTGTAAAGCAGTACTGTGAGCAAGTGGTATGAGTGTCTGGACATGGTATGCATGACAGTAGATGACAACAAAGACTACCTCCTTAACCAAGCTTTTGCCTTGTCCCTCTCAGCTTTCTTTATGATTCTCCCTTAATCTTGGCCTATGAGAGATTTAGACTCTCCATATAGAATGATCTCATCTACTCCCCCCTACACAACACACACACACACACACACACACACACCACACCACACCACACCACACCACACAGATACTATGAAACTTAAACAATTTCTTACACCTCACTACTAGATCCTAGGATGGAAGCCCCAACTCCCTTAAATTGCAGAACAAGAAAATTTAATGCTGTCCAAACAGTAGACTTATTTTTCCAGTAAAAGCCTACCCACAGGTCCCTGTCCCCACATTTCTCATAAACTTATGCAGTAGTCTCTCTTTTTCTGTGAGGAATGTAATCCAAGACACCTGGAGATGCTTGAAATCACAGATGGTCCCAAGGCCCATATATATTATGGGTTTTTTCTATACATACATACTAATATTTTCTCAAACAGGCACAGACATTTAGAATAATAAGTATCCATGCACATACAAAAACAATTATGACAATATACTGTAACAAAGGCTATGTAAAACATTGATTATTTAATATTAATAATTAAATTGTTAGTTTAATATTTTCAAAGTACAGTTGACTTCAAATAATAAAAAAAATCTCAGAAATCATAACTATGGATAAAAGGAATGTTATACTTTTTTAATGTAAGCTTAAAATTATAAATGTTTTCTATGATTCCTTGAGATGACCATATGTGTCCTATAGACTAGGACATCTCCATCAAGGACCTTTGCCTTTGGAAAGGAGTCATCTGGAAAGAGAGCCTTACCTCTTCCCCTCTGTGAAAGGCAAAACTCAGATACCAGTTAGCAGATATGGGTGGCATAATTTGATTTTACACTGGCTATACCCTTACATATACACGTGATTCTCCACTTCCCCAACTTTATTCAAGCCTTCCCCTTTGCTTTCTACCTTACTCTCCCTGACTACTTTTCCATTTTCCCTTTGAAACACTCACCTCAGCACAGATTGGCATTGAGCTCAGATTATACTGTGGTCTTTCCTTTAGAAGTAGGTAAAATCTGTCTTTACAAAGCTGGGCAGATAGCTCAGTTACTAAGCCTTAGTGAGCAAAGAGCATAGACTTAAGTTTGCATCCCCTGGAGCCCATATAAAGCCAAACACATTAACATCCAGATTTATAATCCCAGCACTCCTAAAATGGGAAGCAGAAATGGAAGAAATCCCAGAAATTCCCAGGCCAGCTACCCTTGTGTATACAGCAGAGGGCAAAGAAGCCTCTGTCACAAATAAGGTGGAAGGGAACCATTGACACCCAAGGTTGCCACTGGACCTCCATCTGCCCATATCTACACATGAACACACATGTAAACATGCACACACATATACATATTTATCCTACACATACACACACACACACACATACACACACAAGTACAAGACTCATAAAAATCTTTCTTTAAAGCACATAGCTAATATTCAACTTTGTTTCCTTCAGCATGTTTTACATGGAATTTAGTCTGCTTTGTGAGAAGACACTAACACACTCTTGTGCTGGCCCCTGTTTCCTTCAGTGTCCTCTACCCCATATGGCTCTTACATTCTTTCTGCCTCCTCTTCTAGGGATTCCCTGAGACCTGAGGGGAAGGATTAGATGGATACATCCTGTTTAGGCCTGGTTATTTCAAGGTCCCTCGTTCCATGCATAATGTCTCTGTATTTGTTCCCATCTGCTGCAGGAGGAAGTTTCTCTGATGATGACTGAGCAAAGCATTGATCCATGAGTAGAACATAATGCCATTAGGAGTCATTTTATTGCTATGTTCTTTTAGTAGAACATTAGTATTTGGTTTTACACTAGGTCCCTGGGCTATCTAGTCTTTGGGTCTTGGTTATCCATGCAGTGATGGGTACAGATTTTATCTCATAAAGTGGTCCTTAAGTCTATTCAGATCTTGGTTGGTTGCTCCCACAAGCTTTGTGTCACCATTGCCTTAGCGTATCTTGCAGGGTGGACACCATTGCAAGTCAAAGGTTTGTAGCTGAATTGTTTACATTTTTCCTTTGATAGCACACAGAGTACCTTCCTGTACCAAAGATGTTATGACATGGAGGTGAAGGCTCTACCTAGGCACCTGCTCAACTACTCCATTTTCAATGAGTTGTGTAGGTTTTATCTTCAGCAATAGGTCCTTGCCACCAGTTTGTGTAGAGCAGGCTACAGTCTTGGCAACAGCCTGTGTTATTCAGGGTTCACATGAGATTTCTTTGGCCAACAACTCAATTATGTAACCCATTCTCAATACTGGAAGCATCATCTGGTGACAAGAGATGTTCAGTTGAGGCACTGTTCCTTCCATCATTTTGTGATTTCATTGAGATCACCTCTCTCTCTCTCTCTCTCTCTCTCTCTCTCTCTCTCTCTCTCTCTCTCTCTCTGTCTCTCTCTCTGTCTCTCTCTCTCTGTCTCTCTCTCTGTCTCTCTCTGTCTCTCTCTCTGTCTCTCTCTTTCTGTCTCTCTCTCTCTCTCTGGTGTGTGTGTGTGTAAGCTTCTACTGAAATAAATTTCTATACTATACCTCAAATGATTCTTAACTTTAGGTGTCTCTTCCCATATTTGCTCCCACATTTGTTCCTCCCTTCACCTCCCCACTTGATCTACCCATTCCAATCCTCCCATCCATCCATCCATCCATCCATCCATCCATGCATCCATCCAAACTATCTATTCTAGTTCCCTTTCCTCACAAGGTCTATCTAACCTCCCCCATTCTCTTACTTTATAACTTATCTCTGTGGTTCCATGAATTACAACTTGGTTATCATTGACTTAATAGCTAATAACAACAGATAAGAAAAGACATATAATTTTCTTTCTGCATCAGGGACACCTTACTCAGGATGATTTGTTTTCTAGTTTCATCCATTTATCCTCACTTTCATGATTTTACTCTTTTTAAGGGCCGAGTGATACTCCATTGTGTAAATGTACCACACTTTCTTTATCATTTCTTTTGTTGAGGGACATCTAAGTTGTTTACAGTTTCTGGATATTATGAACTTAACAGCAATGGACATGGTTGAGTAAGTGTCTCAACAGTAGGATGAAGTATCGTTTGAGTATATGCCCAATAGTGGTATAGCTAGATCTTCAGGAAGATTGATTCCCATCTTCCTGAGGAACCACCACATTGATTTCCATAGTGCTGTATGAGTCTGCATTCCCACCAGTAATGGATGATTGATCCCTTTATGCCACATCCTCACCAGCATGAGCTGTCACTAGTTTTTTTTTATCTTAGCTATTCTAATGAGTATAAGATGAAATTTCAAAGTAGTTTTTATTTGTATTCCAAGTGAGGAAATTTCTTAATTGTTGCTGTTCTGTGGGAATTTGTGATTTAGTTAAAATTCAGATTTTCCATGAAAATGCATTGTAGGGCATATGCCTTTATTCAGGGTTCAGGTAAAACTAGCCTAGTGACATATAAGTTAGAGAATGATGGGTCGGAAAAAGCGGGATAAATGCTAGAAAATATTCACCAGTTATGATACCAATTAATGATTGTGTGAACAATTTCAAATTGGATCTCCTTGCAACCAACACAATAACAAAGTGAAAGCAGCATGTTGTGCTGTGACCATAGTCAGTTTTGCGAGTTCCCCATGCCTCACAGTAATAGGGATTGTTAAAAATACACACATACACACACACACACACACACACACACACACACACACACACACACACGCCGTCTATTTGCAGAAAAGACTATCCTTGTTCTGTAGGACTTAGTGACTTAGCTAACAATAACACATATTATTTATCTACAACAATGCAAAACATAGACCCTTCAAATTCCCCTGGCTCTATGGGGGGGGAAGACGTTGTTGCTGTTTGGTTTTGGTTTTTGTGTTTTGTTTTTGCCTTTTAGTTAATGAGTTAAACTGTTTTGTGGCCACTGAATAAGAATCAATGCTTTTAAACTAAATTACAGTAGAGATTCTTTCTCTCCTTCCATCAGGCCTGCACATTTTGGTCAACTTATTTTGCTTTGAATCAACAGACAGCCCCTTCCTAGAAGAAGCTATTCTCCTATAACATTCGCTTCCCCATGTGTTCTTTCATGGCACCATGACAAATCATAGAGGGCCAGGGAAACCATATCCTCAGAGTTTAAATTATATCCCAAGATAATGGCAAACCAGAAAAGGTTTTTTTTTTGTTTGTTTGTTTTTTGTTTGTTTTTTTTAATAATGACAGGATCATACTTGCATTGCAGAAATCACAAGAGTCTAAGGTAAGAGAGGAAATGTTTAACCTGGCCATTTGTTATGGGATTCTTCACAGAGGAAAGGAAAGAGACTGAGGAGGAAATAAAAAGAGGCTGGGGAAGAGGAGGTAATGTTACACTCATTTTGAACACAATCAATCTGAGGTGGTGGGAGAAAATGAGATAGAGCTACATATGTGAAGCTTAGGGGAAAGAGCTCACATTAGAGAATCAATAACATAGACTTAAGGGTCAGCAAGCTAGCTCAACAGGTAAAGACACCTGCTGACAAGCCTGACAACCTGAGTTCAATCCCCAGGACTCACATGGTAGAAGGAGATAATATACTCTCTCAAGTTGTTCTCTAATCTCCATGCATATGCTGTGGTATACTTAATACACACACACACACACACACACACACACACACACACACACGTGAAAGAGAGTCATACAATCACAAAACGATTACATAATGTGATTTAAAAAATGTTAGAAAAAAGCATACTTGCTGATTAAAAGTCTGGAGTAACTGTGCTCCTTAGTTTAGAACTACAATTTTTTCCAATTTCCCTCTACTACTGTCCTTTCCTGTTACATCTGGCCAGTTTTAACTTCCATTTCCATTTCTCTTTGTTTGTGCTTCCTTCGTTAAAATACATGGACAGTTAATGCATAAGCAATAAAAGTAAGCACGTCAATGAAAACTGAAGCAGAGATTTGTAATTCCTCTCAGGCCACATAGCTTCACTTAACACATTTAAGTAGCCTCTAACTGTACTTCATAATGAAACTGAATAAGTATAAGATTGTTTCTGAACTTATTTAACATAGAACAGTGTCTGACAAGGTTGGAAAACATTCTTAGTTCAAAGATTAATAGAATGAAGAGAAGGAATGGAAAAGTTCTTAAAGTGTCTACTCTATCACCCACTAGAAGTTTGGAGTACAGAGAGGTCAGAAAGACAAAAAAAAGTAGAGAAGTCAAAAGAAAGAACTTAGCAGTAAAAAAAATAAATAAATAAAGATAAAGCAAGAAAAACAGAAATTATCAGTACACCCAGCAAGCAGATAGAGATAGGGTGATTGGGGATACAAATAATAACTAGAGCATTGGGAATACTTATAACCACTGTGGTGAACCAGCTTGAGAATACTCACTACCTATTCAAAGTCTTCACCATTTGGGAACCCAAATTAAGCTAAATTTTACTTTTAAGATCCAAATTCTGAATACTTCAGTTGCTGACATGCAATCTTTCTTAAAGCCATCCCTTTTATTTTTGAAAGTTCTAATGTTTGCCTCTAACTGAACGGACTAGCCGGAAGCCTCCTGTCTTATAGCACACACTGTTAATACCCTATGTCCACAAAGCTACTTTATAAAGCTGCACCCCTGCATCTACCAATCACAAATGCTTCCATAGACATGGTAACAATGGTTGATTCTAGAACATGCCAACACTTATCATGAGACTTTTTGTCCTCAGGTTTTCACCTGAAATGACTCCTTTTTGCCTGGACCACAAAAATCTTTTAAACGGGCCTGCCTTTTCCTATTGCTATCTCCTCTAACCGAGAAATTATTTTTTCCAATCTATTATGAGCCAAAGACTATGGTAGTTTCTAGAGAGACAACAATGAAAAACAGATATGGTTCTTGGTTTCCTGAAGAACATGGTCTATTGATGATGATTACTCAAATGCTGTGAATGGTCTTATTTTTCTTTCCTTCTTTCAGCTACTCTGTTGTTACGACTGTTACTATCTTTTTTTTTTTTTTTTTTTTTTTTTTTTTGGTTTTTCCGAGACAGGGTTTCTCTGTGTAGCTTTGCGCCTCTCCTGGAACTCACTTGGTAGCCCAGGCTGGCCTCGAACTCACAGAGATCCGCCTGGCTCTGCCTCACGAGTGCTGGGATTAAAGGCGTGCGCCACCACCGCCCGGCTAACTGTTACTATCTTTATTTTACAACAAACATATTATTTACCTGGGGTTACAAATCTAATTAAGACAGATCTAGGATTTAAACCCAGTCACACTATGTAGCCCGTGCTCTTAACTTCTAATAACCTTTGGCTGGATGGTTTTTATTTTATTTTTATCTATTAACTTATTTATTTGCTTGTTTGTTTTTATTTTTGTCAACTTGACACAAACCAGGGTCTTCTGGGAAGAGAGATTTTTAATTTAGAAAATACCCCTATCAGATTGGCTTGTTGGCAAGTCTGTGGGACATTTTCTTGATTAATTATTTCTCTGGACGAGCTCAGTCCATTGTGGGTGGTGCTGTTCCTTGGTAGGTGGTGCTGGGATGTATAAGAAAGTTAACTCAGCAAGCCACGAAAATCAAGATAGTAAGCAACATTCTTTCATGGCCTGTGCTTCCTGCCTGTGTTTTCTCTGATTATGAACTGTAATCTGTAAGACAAATAAATCCTTTCCTCCCCAAATTGCTTTTGGTGTGTTATCAAGCAATAGAAAGAAGCTAAGTGTTCCTCAAGCACAGTCCACAAAGCTGCACAATTTATTGATGGGCCATACATACCAGCCCTTGTACTTGCCTCACTCTTCCATGGACCTTCCCTGACACTTACTTCCCACTTCCTCCTAGGAACTGAGGTTTAAAAAATATGTATGTGCATGAGTCAATGTAGAAAAAGTGGGCAGAGAGGAGATACTCTGTGTACTAACAGCTTTTATGAAAAGCTCAGTAGGCCAAAACTGCTGTTACACAGCTCAGATAAAGAAACTTATGGAGGATAATCACATAGTGAAATTCCTTTGACGCTGCTGCCTGCCTCAAAGGCAGATCCATCTTTTAACTAAATAATGATAATCAACTTAGCCCAAACAGGACTCTTCTAAAGAACTTCTAAAATGAAAGAGTGACAACACTAAGACAGGGGGAAGAGGGACTTTATCTGAGTGTGAGGTGTCCCTGGCAGTAAGGATTCTCAGCAAATCACCACAAGAGTGCTTATAGGCAGGATATGTTTCTCCATTCAAAGGAATAGCTGGACTACGCTCATGGTGCTGTGCCTTTTGAATTGTTTCTCTGATTGTGAAGCTTGATGTGTGCTGTGCCACCCCTGCATTTCTCAGCTGGGCTCCCCAGAGCTAAGCAGTACACTTCTGAGAGGCAGATGACAGGGAAAATGCTCTAGCTCCCTCTCTGTAACAGGCACCAGAGCAATGACCTCCACCCTACTAGACAATCCCTAAGCCTGTCTTCTAATACCACAGCCACAGCTTGTGACACTTTTTTAATATTATGGCTCATTTCCTAGTGTGGATGAGTAAAAATTTTAAAAACTCTTCAAATGTTTAAATGTCCTTAAATTATATCATCCTCCATAAAATGCCAATCCGCTTAAAGCCAGAGTCTGGGGGTTCTTTTTTGCTTATTGTTGTCTAGATTTTGCTCAACAGAGACAAACCATGTGGTGTTGATTGCTGATGTCTACACAATATAAAACCAATGAAATGAAGCAGCAACGACCTGCCAGTCAACTGCCTGTTTAGACTCTACTTGACAAAAAAAGACCAATTGACACTTCACAGAACCTATAGTCACACAACTGCTAATTGCCACATAGTCATAGTCTGCACTACCCATGAGTCTTTTAAATGTAACTGAGCTCTTCAAAACATTAAAAGTTCATATGTCTCATGATTCTAGACACATTCCAAGTGTGAAATAGTAACATGTGTTGGTCTAGTGGCCACTGTATACAGTCTCAGGAAGTTCTGTTGGACAATATTGAGATAATGAACTTATTGCCATCTTATTAGGGTGATTCTATTTAGTGCAAGTTAAACAAGCATCTACTATGAATCAGTGATGGTTCCTATATTTTAATATGTCCTGGGGATGGATAAATGTACGGTCATGGACTAATGCAAGGCAACGGTGTCAAGTTTTGTAATTATGGGAGCAAAGGGAGAAAGGATAAGAGTGACTTGGGATTTTGTAAACAATTATTGTTACAAGTGGTATATAAGGTGAGTTTTCTATTGTTATTTTCTGGAGGGTTTTTGTTTTGTTTTGTTTTTATAGAAAGGTAACAGGGACATAGAAATCAACTAAGGAGCAAGAAGGAGAAGAGGGAATCTAAAAGAATCTTAGTGGAATGTCAGCAACAGATGTGGAGTTAGGAAGTTTTAGACACACATGCACTGCTATGAATATAACATACCATTCCACTCCACTCTGTATTTAAGGTATATAACATAATATTTTGATATACATATACTCACAGACTTTTTGTATGTATGAAGTAACGCACTAAAAATCTTTCATCAAGTTTTTCATATATGATAAACTCTTATTAATTATAGTCTTATGTGATAATTTCAATGCAATTGGCCCCCATAAACTCATAGGGAGTGGCACTATTAGGAGGTGTGGCCTTGTTGGAGGAAGTGTGTCACTGTGGGGGTGGGCTTTGAGGTCTTCTATGCTCAAGCTCCACCAAGTTCAGTTTAATTCCTATTGCTTGCAGATCAAGATAGGACTCTCAGCTCCTTCTCCAGCACCATGTCTGCTGGCATGTTGCCACGTTCTACCATGATGATAACAGACAGACTAAACCTCTGAACTGTAAGCCACCTCAATTAAAGGTTTTCCTTTATAGGAGTTGCCATGGGCATGGTGTCTCTTCACAGCAATAGAAGCCCCAGATAAGACACTAAACATTAAATTCCTAGGATAATTTGATACATATAACTGCAACTCTGTGACCTATGTCATGACATCTCTATCTCCCCCCAGTGCCTGCTAGCTGCCATTTCCCTTATTTCTATGTATTTAACATTTTTTTTTTATTCTACATACTTAAGGTGTATTTTTGTATATGTCTTGTATATTTTTTTTGTATCGAGCTTAATTTCATTTAATGTAAGATTGTGTTTATATTTGTTGCTGGAGTCTGATTATAGAGCTCAAAGTCTAAATCTACTTCTTTCATTTCTTTTATAAAACTCTTTGATTTGTGTGGTGGTATTATGTTTCCCAAAATATTGTGTACCCTAATAAACTTATCTGGTTCAGAGAACAGAAAAGCCACTAGATACTTAGGATAGGCAGTGGTAGCACACGCCTTTAATCCTAGCATTCCAGAGGCAGAAATCCATCTGTTCAAGGATACAGCCAAGCATGGTGACTCACGCCTTTAATCCCAGAAAGCGAGCCTTTAATTCCAGGGAGTGATGGAAGAAAGCAGAAAGGTATATAAGGTGTGAGGACCAGAAACTAGCAGCATTTGTCCTGGTTAAGCATTCAGGCTTTTGAGCAGCAGTTCAGCTGAGACCCATTCTGGATGAGGACTCAGAGGTTTCCAGTCTGAGGAAACAAGACCAGCTGAGGATCCGGTGAGGCGAGGTGAGGTGAGTTAGCTGTGGCTTGTTCTGTTTCTCTGATCTTCCAGTATTCACCCCAATAACCGGCCTCAGGTTTGATCTTATTAATAAGAATTTTCTAAGATTTCTGCTATAGATTTGGATCATTTAATATTTATTATAAGAACATACTCATGCATTTCCTTGTGATTTGAAGATTATTTGAAGAATGCATTTCAGTTATTTTTGGCAAGGTAATAATTACATATATAAGAGATTATAAGTAAGATTCAATTTATTACTTTATAATAGGATGTACAACTACCTTCTGTCCAGGTGCTTCTGTGAACTGAGCAGTATATTTTGTCCCTGTAGGTAAATTTATATAAATGCAGCCAAATTAGAAACACAAGATGGTTTTGGTGAGCTTGAAATCTAAGCAAAAAGAGTTAAATGAATGTTCTGATAGCTAGGGTCATATACCCATGAGAGCCTAATACATCTCTCTGGATGTAGCTATATGGTCCTCTCTTAAATGCAGTGTATATTATACTTTTCCTCTACACAGAATATGAAAGTTTGTTCTTACTAAAGTTAGTAAATCCAAACCCCTATACCTGACATTCAGGACACTCCTTAATCCAATTACATTTACCTAGATGAATTTATTTCCTATTAGGAGAACATAAAATAAAGCAATCTCATGCTGCCATTTTGACATGACCATTTTAGCAAAGTCATTTTGACGTTAAAATCTTTTGATGATGTTGCCTAGGTGAGATTGTTATCACACTGAGATATTTGACAGATTCTGAGACATAAACCATTTAACTGTCAGGTATTTTTTTTAATGATCAAATAGAACATGTTACAATTTTGACTCTCAATCTAGTCCCAATTCCTTCCTATAACCATACAACCATATTTCACTCCATGTTTGCATACCTTGCTCAGTAGTTGCCCAGCATTTTAGTTAGTCATTTTCTTGTTTTGTACATTTCCTCTCATGTTCCCATCACATCATAGTGAAGTCATTTCCTATTAGTTTGGATCGTCTTATAAAGAGCTTCTTAAAGTATTTTCTAGACTGTCCTACTTAGATTCTTTGGGTCATTTTTTAATTCCTATGCATCCCTATGTATAGATTCCAGTAAATAATCCATTAGTCTAATCACTAACATGTTTTTTAAACAAATGTTCTAGGAACCACTGGCAATATCTAAGCCTGGTTTTTCATTATTAGTGTTACTGTTTAAAACATGATGATGCTCGTATTGTTCCTGAAACGAATAACATGTGAAATCATCTCACCACAGTAGCTTTTCACTCTTACTCATTTTGATGATATTTCACTATAAATGAGAACAAATGTTTTTATTGAAACAGCCCTGATTTTTTTATTTGCTAAATATAATGCAGTCTTTATAGTATGTATTATTTCTTGCCCTGTCACAGTGTTAAAACTTTGTGTCTCTTTACCATGTGTATCCTATCACGTGTCACGCTCTGCTTATTTTCCTCCATCCTCTACAATGTTTCATTTTTATATATGAAACATACCTAAAAATCTTCATATAGAAAGTTTAATTTGTGGTCTCCAACTCACGTCCATAAATTTCAGCTCTGTGAAATACTCATCAATCCAGAAAATGCTAATGTTATTAATATATTTTATCAAGCCAAATGCTTCTCTCTTCTTCACTTTTATATGCAACTTTCTATCAAGTCTGCTTAATTATAATTTTGAAATATCCATGTATTTAACTATAACTAGCTAGTTTCTCATGTCCACTAGCTCCTTATTTCAGTCTTGTCCTTATTGAATCCATTTTTAAAATGTGCTCATTCATTTATTTTTCAAATAAAATCATGTTGCTCTTTAAGAACTTTCTCCATAAGTAACTCACCTGTTTGAGACCCTTCTTAAGTGACTGGTTTCTCATTGTTCTGTTAAGGTGCCTTTGGTATATAATAACGTATGTTTCCATCGTTTGGTGAAAGGGTGCCTTTGGTATATAATAACGTATGTTTCTAACATTTGGTGGGAGGTTTTTTTTTTTTTTTGGTTTGGTTTTTTGAGACAGGGTTTCTCTTTGGTGCCTGTCCTGGATCTCGCTGTGTACACCAGGCTAGCCTCGAACTTACAGAGATCCACCTGGTTCTGCCTCCCGAGTGCTGGGATTAAAGGCATGTGCCACCACTGCCAGGGTGTTTGTTTCTTTTATAGAAGTTTGGTAACACAAAGAAAGCCCAAATTGGTCTCCAACTCATTATGAAGAAAATGGTGGACTTAAACATACATTCCTCATGCCTCAGTCTTCCATATGTCTAGATTACAGGAATGCATCATCATGCTTACTTAGCTAACTATTATTACTTAGAATTGTCTTCTTCACATATTCATTATTATTTCATGATGGAACTTCTCTTATGTGCACATTGAATTTCCTCAATGTACACTTAACCTGTCCTAAGTTGATTTTCTTTAAGTGATGTCATAGATTAGATCTTCAGGGTGTGTTGCTTATTATTAATATCTATTTTGGTCCTGAAAAATTATGTATCAGCCTGTTTCTCTAAGTACAGATTTTATATTTGTGTTTAGTCAACTATTCTTGACAATCATGTGTCGCAAAAGAAAAGAGTACAGGAGATGTTTGAAATTTGGGTTTGTTTCTGAAGTCAGCAGAATGGGGTCATTTGTTATCAATGTTTATTGTCTTTGGTTTTCTTAGAATAATGTGCAGGTATTATGAAATTCATTTTAAAAAGTAGATAGTTACAAGTTTTAAGAAAGAAAAACACTTCTGCAATCAAAAAATCAGGACAACGTAGCTACTCTTCATTGCTGATGAGTTTATTCTTGGAGTCTCTCCTTATAATTAAGGAATAGAATACAGAGGTACTGGTCTTTTAAAATGGTCTCAGCTTGAAATCCCTACATCCCATCAACCCAATCCTCATGTTCTTGAGTGGCCATTAAACTTCACGTCTCATTTGTAGTGAGAGACAAATTTGCTCAAGTCAACTAAAATGTAAATTAACTCATTCAAGAATTGTTAGCTGGAGATATACTTCAGTGGTAGAGCTCTTGCCCAGAATGTACATTTGATCCCGGTTACATAAAACAATAATGTATGTATGTGATACCAAGTATTGTTAGAGGTGACAGGTAAACAGCAGTAAATAAAACAAAGTCTCTGTCCTCATGGAACTTATGTCTACACACTTATCTAGGTTATTTGTTTGAGGGTTCCCTGAAAATAGCAAAACTTTAAAATTATACAATAGAATAGCAATATGAGCATTTGAGGTAATACTGGACCATTGTATAAATGTCCACCTGTGCTGGTTCATTTTTTGTCAGCTTGACAAAAACTAGAATCATCTGGAGGGCCCCTCAATTGAGGAATCACCTTCATTATATTGCCTTGCTGACAAATCTGTAGACTTTTCTTCATTAATGTTTGATATGAGATGGTTCAGCCCCCTGGGTGGGTGGTTCTAGACTCTATACAAAAGCAGACTGCGGAAGAGATGGAGAGAAAAACAGTAAGCAGAATTCCTCCATGGCCTCTGCTTTAGTTTCTGCCTCCAGGTTTCTGCTTCAGGTGCCTGCCCTGGATTCCCCCAGTGAAGAACTATAAAGTGTAAGCTGAACCCTTTTCCTCCCCAAGCTGCTGTTTTGATCAATGTTTTGTCACAGAAACAGAAAACAGACTAAAATACCATCCAATGATTATTTAATGTTTCAGTGGAAGATACTTCGTTTGATGTTATTACTCATTGTTTACAGCCAAGAACCTATAAAGTTACATTTTTATTTGCTTATTCTCTAGTAGATATACAAATGATTTCAATCCAGTACAAAAGATAGCTCTGAATAATTATATGTATTTCTTACTTATGATAGTAACCAATTCTGTCTAACCCAACAAAATTATTTCCGTATACCTCTCCTCCAGGACTGTAACAACATCATTACTATAATTTGCCTTGATGTAGCTTTTCTGCCCTGTTTGTTCCCTCAATGAATAAAGGACATTTCTGAAACATCTTCACATTTATATGAGAATTATATCTATAACTCTCTATGAATCACATGCTAACAGGAAACAGACAATTTCCTTTGCTGCAAGTTCTGGTATTCATATGAAAAGATATTTGCTTTGTTTTATCCATCATTACTAGAACTCTATAGTGGGGATTTTTCTCTTTATACAGTCCCCAATATTTCTACAAAAGTACATATCTCAGTGTTACAATCTCACTTGCTTGATTTCAGATCTAGTAAGTTCTTTGCAAAAACTTTTCTGTCCCTCAAACTCTCCTTCTTAACTCATTTCCTTTTTGCTTAATTAACTTCTACTCATCCTTCAAATCTCAAAAGTTATTTCCTTAGGAATCTTCCTTTGACTACTACCACGTCCCTAAAATCAATTTTTAATGCAATGAGACAGCCATTCCTTCCCAAACACTTACCAAGCTGTAGTTCATTAATTAGTTAATATGTTGTTTGAAGTCTGTCTCCCTCTAAGATTGAAACACAGTTTCAGGTTAATATGAATAGAAAAACCATGCTCACAGTTTTCTTCCCAGTTCCATGTCAATACTCAGAGCACAGTACCTGTTTGTTAAGAATGCATTTAGTGAATTAACAAATCATCATCTTCTTTTCATCCAGATGGGTAGGTCTTATCTCTGATTTCACTTAACATTTAATGGCTTCACTATTTCTCATCTCCCTCTCCATCTGTTATGAGCATAGTGATGAGCTGTTTTATTTTCTAAGGTAGGTATTCAAAAATTTAATTCTTCAGATCAAAAATCTTCACATGTAAAAAGAAATGAATAAAAACTTTAGAATAAAAGTATAATTTATTTGCATAATGAAAGGAACACTTCACATCTAACTAGCTCTGGTTTTTCTTTGTTTTTAAATCACTTCAGCCTTGTCAACTCTGTGCTCTAAGAAGGCGATCTGTTAATTAACAGATTTTATTTATTGTGTGTCTATTTATTTACAATGCTGATAATTGAACCCTGGACCTAGAGTATACTAGGAAAATTTCCTACCCCTGAGTTACATATCTGGTCCCTCTTTGCCAATCCCTAAACTTATGTTACTATCATTCCATACTTTTCATCATATATTCTGCACCTACCATCTCTTTCCTGACATTTTCATCATTTAGTCAAACCACACATGTCTGCAGTATTACCACTTGTTCTCTGGGGAAAATTAATTTCTCTGTCTTGTTTTCTTATAGTAATTTTCTCTTGTACATTATACATATATTATATATATATATATATATATATATATATATATATATATATATATATATTCTAACAGAAAATGTAACCCAGAACTGCCTAAGTGATAACCAGGAAAGTCAAGGGGTACACATGTTGGGCATGTTCTGATGAACTGTTGAGATAGGCTGAACTGGAGACTATTTGCTAAGTAATTTTCTGAAAAACAGTCCCAGCTGTGTGCACTGCTAGGATTAACATATGTGGGAATGTCAAATAATCATAAGAATGAAACAAACAGAACTCTATTTGAAGAAGAGAATAAGCATGTTTCATAAGGTAATTTTTTTTATTTAAATTTTTATAATTTATACATAAGCACTATATTTATATCATTTCTACTGCTCCTTTTCCTTCCTTCCAGCTCCTCTTGTACAAATCGTTCCCTCAAATTCATAATCTCTTCATTATAATTACATTTATATTTTTATATACAAGCTACTGAGTCCATTTAGCATTGTATATGTATATGCATTGAGCTGACCAGTTGAGATTGGATAACCTATCAGAGGGATCGTCCCTAGAAAAGACAGATTCTCCCCTCTCTCAGCAATTATTAATTTCCTGAAGTTCTTCATGTAGGGGTTAGGGTTTTGTGAACTCCATCCAAGTTGGTATGTTGATTGGTGCTGTAATTATATACATCCTATTTAAGCAACCATATTGTTAAGATTTCACAGCTGCAACTTCCTTGTCACATCTAGAAGACACTGTCCACCAAGAGGCATCCTGGTCCTCTGGCTCTTGCAGTCATTCTACCCCATCTTGCACAACATTCCCTGAACCTTAGATGTAGGGGTTGTGTTGTAGATGCACCAGTTGGGGTGGTATACCCTGTGATCACATATTCTCTACATTTTGCGTAGTTATGGGTCAGTTAGTAGTCTCCATCTGCTATAAAAAGAACCTTGAGAATGTATGTTATAAAATAGATATAGGATTGTCTAATGACCATAAGTTATTAATAAAGGAATAGTTTCCAAAGAGGATACACAAATACAAATGCACACACACAGACACACACACACACACACACACACACACACACACACACACACACACATCCCAATGGTATTCAAGTCTGTAGAGGACTAGCTAGCCATCTTACAAGTCCAGCATCAGCAGATAAAAATAGAGAGCTAATGAAAATATGTACAAATATGTTAAACAAAGCTTGTACAGGCCCATTTTTTTTACAATAGTCTTCCTCTAGCACTAAGTCACAGCAGACTAGACCAAATCAAAATGGATTCTCTGCTAAGTGACATGTAATTGAACTGGACTTCAAAATAGGTAATTTTTCCTTTTAAAAAAGTGATTCAACGTGAACCTGAATTAGCATAGTAAGAATTCCTCTTTGTTTTATTCCAATAAAGAAAGGACTTTGAGATGGCCAATGTACCTTTCTTTTCTGTTTCTGCTTTCTTCAACCCTTTTCCATCTATGAAACCAATCTCCTCTCTTCAACTCATTAGAAAGTCTTCTCATTGTACTTTTTAGTATGAAAGTTTGACTAATTCTAGAACCACAAATAAAAGCCAGTTACTTTTTCTAGCTAAGTTTATTATAATTTTTGCCTTTTCAGAGATATCTTGACCTAACTTTCTCCCACAAGCTGATAAATCCTAGAAAACCCCAATTTTAAAAATATTGACAGGTTTTAGATACATTTACCCACTATCTCTGTTTTACCAGTTGTCACAAAGGAAGATTTACTTTCTTTTTTAAGATTTATTTTTAGTTGTGTATTTGTGTATCTGTATATGTGTGCAGGTGCCTGTAGCAGGCACAAGAGGGCATCAAATCCCCTGGAGTTGGAATTACAGCTGGTTGTCAGTGGCCTGACATGGGTGCTCAGAATTGAATTTGCGTCCTTTAGAGGAGCAACAAGGTCTTTAACCACTGAGCCATCTCTCCAGCCCCTCCGTTTACTTTCTTCCCAAGGCTTCATGAATCTCTCTCAATTTTTCTGCCTGTTCCTTTAAAGTCCCTTTTGTTAATATTATTCTGATTCCTGGATATTTTAGCATTGTGTTTATTCTAATTATATCCCAAGATCTTGTCTCTTCTCACCATCCCTCCTCACCCCACCCTTTCACTCCCCAATCCATTCTGGATGTTTTACACTTCTGTTCTGGATGATTCATTAAGGATTGAGATATTAAAATACTGTTTCTTACTGGGTGTGGTGGCACACGCCTTTTAATCTCAGCACTAATGGGGCAGAGGCAGACAGATATCTATGAGTTTAAGGCAGGCCTAGTTTACATAGTGAGTTCCAGTAAATCCAGGACTACATAGAGAGAGAGACCATGTCTAAAGAGAAACCACACAGACAAACAACAACAAAACAAAGGAAACACAGCAAAATAAAAAACAACTCCCCCCCCCCTTGCTAGCTTGCCCACAAACTTCCCCATCTCAGTTGATGGAAATTCCATGTTTCTAGTTTCTTAGGAGAAAATTATGAATAAACATTTGGTTTTCACAAAATTTGCAGAAAAATGGGGGGATTTTGAATGTATAATATTAAGAAAGGTCACCTAATCTCAAAAAGAAAAAATATATATTCCCCTTCATATGTGGATTCTAATCTATTATACAGAATATATTACATCTGTCTTATGTATATATGACATATATGAGTACACTATAACATGTAAAAAGGCGAACAAGAAAGGGTAAATATTAGCTGCAGATGAAAGACTAAATGCAGGCCATGGACATTTGAGTCATGAAAGAGGATATAAACCTAATTGTTATTTTAGCTCTACATCTTTCATATATTTTAGAGGGTCTTATCAGTAGATAAATGCATAAAAATAAACTCAACAGTGAAAAAGTAAAATCCAAAATGAAGTTCCACAGCGTCAAAATGCCTATTCTACCAGCATAGAAGTTCATTGAGATATATGGCTTTGGGGTGTACTTAATTTTAGTGAGGGTTTTCTTTTTGCAAGTTCTTTATAATAATGCTTTAAGTAAAATAAAAACACTCTCACTCTACTTACCAAGCCTGTTGGATTGATATTCTAAATACAGATTATCCAGAATTCACTCGTTTCTAACCACTTCCCCATTATCACCTCAGCCTGATCATTTTTCCTAGTCTTTGGGCTTCCATTCATGCCCCATCCCATACTGAACTGTTCATTTTCTACACAACAGCTAACGTAAACACTTAAACTATAGATTAGACCACCCCACTCTTCTACTGTAAACATCTAAGTGGTTTCCTAGTTATTCATAATAAAATCCAATGTCTTGGCATAGTCTACATGATCTAGTCTTGGCTCCCTTTCAGATTTCTAACTCCAGTAATATTCTCAAGTTGCTAAAGCAGGTTCTTCTTTCAGAGTTTGTAGCTCTAGACAGAGTATATATCGTATTCACAGTTTTTATACAGATTTTGCTTAAATATTGTCCCCTCAGAAATAACTTCCCTGACTGTACTTAAATAAAGCACTTTCCCATCTCACACCACCACCTATTCATTCATTCTGTTTCATTTTTCCTTCTTGTATTTCTAATTCGTTAAGTTATATATTTCTGTCTCTTCCACTATATAGTACAAGGTCCACTGTAGTGACATTCTTTACTTGTGTTCAGTACTAACTTTTCACATCCAGAAGAGTGCATGGCACACACAATGAAGGCGAAAAGATTTTGTATTAGATGAATCAATAATTGAATGATGTTAAACATAACCAATAGAACTAAGAAATGCAATTACTAATAAATGACCAAATAATGCCCAACATTTTCAAGAAAATCGCAAAACCTACAGAGATTTAAATAATTTGGTTGCATATTGTTTTCAGTTTTGTAAAGCGAAAATTAAAGAAATTGCTTTATTGCCCTCCATAAGGTGGATAATTTAAAGACATTTGATATCATTTTATTCATATATGACACAGTTGATATATATCAGAAAATCATTTTCAGAGAGCCTCTCTATGTTCCCCATGCCTTCTGGAACTTTCTACTGCATTTCTATTCATGATTCCTTCTTTCTAATGTTTATATTATGATGAACACAAATTTATTTAGCACTGCATAAGCCATGTAATGGGAGTTCAGTTTATATCTGTTAAATAAATGAGTCAATAAAATGTGTGAGTGTAGGAAAAATTCTATATTTCTCTCTCAGTATCATCTCAATTTGATACAAATGTGACTAAAATTGAGGCTTATTTATTATATATGGAGACAAAAATTAGACTAGTAATTATCTAGGTGAGATGGAGTTGACTGCAAGTTAACATTAATAAACTTTGTGGGAAGAAGAAAATGTTCTAAAACTGCATTGTGATGAGGTATAATTCTATATATTTACTAAAATTATTCAACATTTATAATGCACATATTTCATGGCATGGAAATTATACTTTAAAACTGTTTTCAAAAATTTTATATAGTAGCTCAAGCTATCACAAGTACCTAATAGGGCAATATATAAAGTACAAAATTCAAGGACAAATATTCCTAATTTCTCTTAACATTTATTTGGAACAAATACTATATAGAACAACAACATATACTTTATATAATAGTGCTTACAAATATAAAGCTTTGACAAGAGGTCTAGAAAAGTAAGGGCTGAGAAGAATGAGGAACAGAACATTTAATTAATGGCTACTGAGTGACATTCTTTGTAGAAGCAAGGAGTTTGCTGTGCTACTGCATAGTAGGGTGACCATGAATAACAAAACTGTGCCAAAAAGATAGGAAAAAATGGTTTAGAATGTTTTCATATAAAAAGGTGGTAGATTTTTGAGGAGCTAGGCATGCATATCCTAATCTTAGGATTATACAATATATGTATTGAAATATAACATTCTGTTCCATAATACACCTAATTTTGTGTATTATAAATTAACTAATAAATTTTAGACTGTAAACTTCTGAATATCATCACAATGGGGGAGAATAATTATAAAAATCCCATTACCTAATTACTGTAACCAAAAACTAAGTCATGACAACATAATTTCATGAAAACAAGTTACCTCTTTTGATTCTATAATATGTAGCAATAATTATCCTTATAATCAATTTGTACTTTGATATATAATTATGCCACAAAGGAAAATATATGCAGGGTAATTAATTTGTTACCAAACCATTTTTTATTTTCATAATTACTTAAATTTCATAACATTTCAAATGAAGTGTCTATTTTTGCAATTGATAAATAAAAGATATTGTAAAATAAAAATAACAGTGCAATATTTGATAATATGATGATTGAAAATGATTTTCTACTTAAAACTATTTCTACATGACATGATTTGTATTAGTCAGACTTCTCCATAGAAACAAAAATAGTTGAAGCACAGAGAGACACACACAGTTTCCCCTCTGTATGCATGGAGGATTGGTTCCAGGATAACCAGCAAGCACGAAAATTTGCAGATGCTCAAGTACTTACAGAAAATTGCATATTATTTACACAGTACCTAAACATGTCTTCTTGTAAACTATATGTTACTTCTAGATTACTTGTAATACTTAATGTCATATAAATTTTATGAAAACAGCTATTGTATTCTCTAGAGTGGTGAAAAGAAAAGTAAGTTTATAAGTGTCTGTACATTTTCCAAATCAACATATTTTTTCACATATTTCTACTAGCTGTTGTTTGAATGAACAATGTGGAACCAGTCAATATGGAAAGTAAACTATATGTATGCATGTATGCCTGTATGTGTGTGTGTGTGTGTGTGTGTGTGTGTGTGTGTGTGTGTGTGTGTGTGTGTTCACATGTATATAGAAAGAGAGAAGAAATAATCTTTAAAGATTTGGCTAATACTATCGTGAGGCTAACAAGTCTGAAATCTACAGGGCATTGGAAGATTGAAACTCAGGCCAGAATTAACTCTGTAGTTTTGAGGTACAATTTCTTCTTCTCTAGGAACTGACTCTTTCTTTTAAATCCTTCAGTGGTCTAGACTAGATTAGACCCAAGTATATTACTGGGGTCATTTCCTTTAGCTAAACTAAATTGATTGTTTTTGTTAACCACATTTACCAAATATCTTAGTGTTTATTAAAGAATGGAGCACAACAACCTAGCCAACTTGGTACATACAAATGTCTTAGTTGCATTTTGATCATTATCAAAGCCAATACCTGACATAATCAACCTGTAAGAATGAAAGGTTTATGTTGTATTCCAGTTTCAGGATTATCAACTTATTGTATTTAGTTCCCTTTTCTTTTAATCTGTGACAAGGAAGCACAACTTGGGAAGAAATGCATGGCAGAAGACACTATTAATTTCATCATATCTAAGAATAACAGAATAGCAGAATAAAAGAGAATGATACAGGGTCCCCAAATCCCATGTGGACACATGCCCATATGATGGTAGACCTCCAGTGAGTCTCTACTTGCACAAGTTTTTACCACTTTCTAATACCATCACATGCTGGAGACCAAGCCTTTAAGACACAGCCTTTAGAGGACATATACTTAGACCATAGCACTAACCACCAGAGTAAATTTGTATGTAAAAATGAGAAAACATGTTCCTATACTCTCATAGGGGCCTATTCAAGCGACCACTTATGACAATGATAAAATGTTTCAAAATCACTGGCAAAGACCAATGGTATAACAAAAATATATCCACAGAAATATTTTTAACAAATCATGAATAAAAGTTCTAATGTGTCCAGATGCAAAGAAGTAGAACTTTTATGGAAAATATGTGGAGCCTATCAGAGCCTACCCTTTCTTTTGGTCAGTCTTGATGGCAATATTGCCATGAACTCTAGGATACATTTTTTGAAATTCGTTCATGTGTTGGATCTATAAACTCAAATGTTTTCTAGGGCAAGACAAATAAGAGAAATGAATGAAGTCTACCAACAACTGGCTCTTGGCTGCATTGCTTTCGAGACAATGTATAGTGGTGTAGCATGTGGTCTATAGTTTCTGGCATACAGAGTGAGCTTTCAGTACTTAATATCTGACATTGTAATCAACAGTGCTTATGATTCATGTTTACTGACCTAATTTTTAATTGAAAAGTCAGTATCTTGAGTCAACTGATAAGCACTTGCCCAGAAGTCTAAGGACAGCCTAAGTTTGATTCCTGGAGCTTATTTGCTGGAAGAAGAGAATCTACTCCTGCAAGTTGTTCTCTGATGTTATTGTGTGACAAAACCTTCCTTGGAAAAAAGTACACACACATCTACTCACCCCAGATATGGAGCCCATGACAACAAAGTACAGATACCACAAAAGTCCAGCTTGGTGAACCAATGAGTTTTATGGGGTTTACTTACAGGAGAAATGTGTATCATAGTTTGGGTTTCCATTGCTGTCAAGAGACACCATGACCACAGCAACTCTTATAAAGGAAAACAGTTAATAGGGGCTGGCTTACAGTTTCAGAGGTTTGTTCCATTATTATCATGGCAGGAAGCATGGGAGTGTGCAGGAAGATATGGTACTGGAGAAGGAGTTGAGAGTTCTACATCTTGATTCATAGGTAGCAGACGGAGACTATGTGCCACTAGGCAGACTTGAGCTTCTGAGACATCAAAGCCCACCCCCATTAACATATTTCTTTCCACAAAACCACACCTACTCCAACAAGACGAAACCTCCTAATAATGCCTATGGTGAATGGATTATTTACAGAAGCAGAAATGACTCAAAGACTAAAGACCAAAGCTCACCCAAGTGTAGGTGACAGCTCACAAAATACAAGATATACTTGATCTCATGTAGGTGGGAAATACATAGATAGGAAGTATGTCAGGATGTATGCTTGCCCCTGATTAGATGAAGGTGGGAAGTACATAGCCTTGTGGGTTTTTCCTTTGTAAGTCCCTGACTAATATAATTTGGTGCCATACTCTGGGAATCCTGGGTTTGGACTAAGACAGTATCTATGGTCCTTGTCAGTATTTAATAACTCTTACTCCAAATTTAGCTCAAGAATTGTGGTAGTGGTCTTATTCTTGTCTGGTGGAATTAACATTTTCTGGAGGCCCCCATCAGACCACCCACCCATATTCTAAAATTGGGGCTGAAGGGCCCAGGACTTCATTCCAGAACTCTGCAGCTGAAAGGCCACCTCAGGAGATGTGAACCATAAGATGTTTCAAGGCTCTGAGGCTTGCTTTTGGTTTTGCAAACTACCAGAGTGAACTGCCATGCTAAGAAAAGCAGCAAGCATCTATGCAGGCCAACCCTGGTAAGACATAGGAATTTTCTGTGACGTCTGATTCTGTTGAGTCCCCAATCTGGAACGAGGAGGGGTGTGGGAGGGCTCACTATTCTCCCATAAAGGGCAAAAACCAAGACATCGCACCACCCACCTGAGTTTCTTGGGATGGTTTTGTGTCTTGATTGTCTTGTCTTTGTAAGTATTGTCTTTGGTTTCATTTTCACTACCTCTGTTTCTTGTACTTTCAGTGTTCTGTGTTTATTGATTTTCTTTTTGCTGTCTCTCCCACTGCCAGCCACTGGCCATTGCTGACGCTCCATGCCATGGCTGCTCTGATGGCCAGGGCTCAAAATTTCTTATCTCTGTGCTTACTGGTCACTGGATTCAATTTACCAGGGATTCAAATATCTTTGGTAGGAATAATGTTAAAGTTATTTTATGCTGTTCCACTTTATTGAAAAACTAGGTCTGGAATTGTTTTATGGCTTTCCTTCTCTAGATCTAAAAGTTTCCTCTGTCCTGTGTCAGGTGAGTCATCTGACTTTGTAACAGGGAAAAGAGAACAAAACAAAAGAGCAAAAAAAGGAAATATTAGACTGTTGGTTTAATTTACTTGCCTAAGTCTTTTGCTAAGATTAAAAACCTCATCTAAAGATTTGTAAGACTATTATGTGAATTATCTGTACCTCAATTTTTGTATGTTTATTGGGTATGGTAAAAAATCTGTAAAATCAATAACAAAAAGTTAACTTAAAACTCTTAACATGAGAATGATAATTTAAAAAATCTATACATAGGTAATCTTAAAAGAACCTTGTGTAATGGATGATGATTCCATCAGGATGTAAACAACATACAGCTTGCCATCCTAGCTGATGACCCCATAGCATGGAGATAAACAGTTGGCTGGTTAAAGAGGATAAGTGTCATATGACTTTACTACCATTTTGACTAAAGGTTACCACATGATATAAACCTACCAAGGAGGCAACAACTGGTCTCTAAGTTATTTTGTATGAAGACTGATTTTTGTGTGATAATTCTTGTCCTGAAAACAAAGTCATAAAACTAAGTTTTATGAGAGATAGGATTTAAAAGCCATAGTTGTTTAATAAAGTATTAAAACTGTACCTCCATGTGTTCATATACAAGAACATACCTCATGCTGGCAGCTAAACTTCATAATGTAAGAGGCACCTAGGTGGTATTGGTTTTAAAAGCATGAAAAGGTCATGGAGAGCACTATGTGGCAGGGCTAGAGTTCCTAAAGAGAGCTCAGGACAAGCTATTGGTGAAAATGCAACCCAGTCACAGTGGGGGACCCCAGCAGTTTGAAGATGCTGGTGCCACTTGATGGCCACCAGGAACAACAGCTACAATGAAAGAGAACTAGATGGAGCCTAGAAGACAGACTGTCTATGCTGCCAAGGGTGAATCCAGAGAGGTGACTCAAGCCCCTTGAATGAGCCTAGGGTATCATGAGTGAATCCCAGATATTGAACACTGAGTTGCTTGCACTATTAGGAATTTTGTTTTGCCTTGTCCAGATTATGGTTGTGCCCTGTTTATTTCCTCTTGAAGTAAAAAAGGGTACCTAATTTATTTGTTGATACTGTAGGAGCCAAACTTTTTAAAAAATGAAATGTTGGAGTTTTAAAAATTTTTTTTAAAAAAACTGGATTTTTTTTAAAGAAACAACTTTTAAAATATTTAAATTTATAAGGCTATGGGACTTTTATAAAAAAATTTTATAGTATGATGCCTTTGTTAATGTGGAATCTTAAAAAATAAATAAAAAGCTAAAGAATTAGGATCATATCTATTAGCACCAGACTCTAAACACAAGAAACTGGGATATTCCTGTCTTATGATGCAGCAAGACAATGACCTAAGCAGTCTGGCAAAGAGCCTATAGAATGTCTCTCCTTACCAAAGGTCTGTTCATGCTAACAGGGACTGACTTATGAATGTATGTCTAGCCTCCTTGTCTTTGCTAACTTTATTAAGCTTTAGCTATTTTGATAAACTGAGTCGTACTGTGCTATTTTGTAATGACGCACTATGAAAGATCTAGGAAAATAAAGTTGACAGTTTCCCTGTGGACTGAATTTATGATTTAAATTTTATTTTGATACTAAAATTGTTTAAATTCAAAAAATATTATTTCTTAAGGCTAAACCTAACAGGAATAAAAATGCAAATCCTACTCTCATAAAAGCTAATAACTTATTGAAGACTGTTAAAGATGATGAAGTTAAGTTACCCTATAATTACCAAATTCTTTAGTGTGCTCAGAATTTTGCTCATAGTCATACTAAGTACACATATAATTTTTTTTATAAAAATAAGCTTTGTTTAGTCTTTTACACACATTTTCAAGTTTAAGCCTAAAACAAGTAACTAAAAACAAGTAAAGTTTATTTAAAATCAGGTATATTTAATCAATGTCCCTCAAAACTTTTCAGAAAACTGCTGAATATGGCATTTGAAATGTTTATTGGAAAAAGATTCCTATGATAGCCAAAACTGCCAGATCCTAGAAGCCATCCTAAGGTCTCCAAAGAAGACAGATGGGGCACAGATCTGGATAGTGATGATGTTAACCACTTGGCAAAACTGCCCTATGCCTCACCTGCTGCCAGGGCCCTGCAAAAACTATAGGCACTATTGGATTGATTGCCCTACTCTGCCTAAGTCAAGACAGGCCAATTCTCCAAAGTTCCTTATCCACAGGAAAATCTCTTGGATCTTCTGGGTCTGGTAGCCAAAGGTCTATGCTGTCCTGTGCAGCAACTGAAGATATAATGCCATCTTATGTGATAACCAAAGACCTACAATGTCTGCCCTCAAAGACCATCAAGACCAAGGGAGTCTACTAGGGTAATCATCCAGGTATCTGGTAATTATATCATTTTAATTGATAAAGAGGCCATTTGGTTTATACTTCCTGCTGTAATTTATCATTCTCAGATATCTGACGGTGTTGATGGCTAACTGTAGCTTTGTCAATTTGGCAACAGAAGGCATCCAGTTCCTTCCCCAAGGCTATGGCTACCTTATTAGTTCACTTCATATGTAAAAATTGGCTTTGATTTTTCTAGAGCTATTAAGTCTCCTGATGAGAAGGGTAGACAGGTTTGCCTTGCTAACAAGAATTATATTAAAGGATAGACAGATTTCAGGTGTAATATTTTATTGTTTTTTTATTTAAAAGAACTTGCTTCACAATGACTGCTCTCAGTAATCAACCACTTGTGACTAATGGTAACTATTTAGATTAAAAAACAGAATAAGATTTATATAAATTGTCAAGGTCTAAAAATCATTTAAGGTATATAAATGCAAGTTGTAAAATCTAAGGAAATGAAACCTTAAAGTCATATAAGTACAAGTTATAAAGGTATAAGAAAATGATCTAGAATGAAAAATATTCCAATCTTCTTCTATGCTATTGTAAAGATTTCAAAAGTTCAGAATTTTTATATTGATCAATGGAGTTCTGATAAAATGGTAAAACACTACTATTATTAGTCACAAGCTCAAGATTTTAAATTTCCTTTGATTGTCTTCTAAGTAAAGATTAAAGATGCTTCTTACCATGATGAAAACATCTCTGTACAATCTGTATATCCAGCCATCTGGACAGAGGAAAGAGTGTTCATGCTTTTTAGCTTAAATCCATAGCTTTTGTTATGACTAGAAGGTGTGAGTCTACTCCAGCTGGTTTACAGACACCTGTTAGTTACTTTTTCTACAATGTGGATTTCAGTACAGATTACAAACAGTGGTAATTTTAATGTATCTAAAACTTTTATCTTTTGTAAACTTAAAAATTCATATAAGCCTCAGAGAGCCACAACATGAATCCATCTAACACAGACCAAATGGACTATATCTAAGTTTTCCTGTCATGTCAACTAAGAGCCTAAGTTTTCCCACTTGCCTATTCCTATGGGTGGGATCTCTCTCTCTCCCCTGGTCTTGAGACTCCTCCCTCCCCCAACTACCAGGACTATGGGCCTGGAAGTTCCAAATGTAAAATTCATTTTAAGTTCCTAAACTTTACCCTTTATCCCTAGTCTATAAATGTCCCACCAGATTTTCACTTGTCTAAAAGACCCCATCCAGGAATCATCTGTGGACTACAAATTACTCCAAAATTGATCTACATTGCATCAGCCTGAGGTAATTCTACAAATGTGGAAAGCCCTGGACTTGCTGAAAGCTGATATGGACTAGTACAGCCAATATGATTGCTCCCTGTCTCTTTAGTTTAGTCAGTGAACCAGATGCTTCTGATGAATCTCCTCCAGGCTTTTGACTAGCATGCCAGTCTCCCTGGGCCCTGCCAAGGATGTCCTAATTCCAGCAGGAAGTAGTTACAGTAGAGAGTGCATCACACCTTATCCTCAATAAAAAGATAGAATGTTAGATCCAAAGGAAACTCCCTGGCAAAGAGGACAAAATGTTTACCTATAGTGCCTATTGCATACCAGGGAAAGGCACCTATTAAAACCAAGTAGACTCAGGTCTATCAACAGGTAGATTCATTAGCTGAAATACTGTTGCAGTATAATAGGGCAATTGACCTGCTCTACGCAGAAAAATGAGGATGTTGTGTGGTTTTACAATTGTTGTTTCTGTGCAAACCACTCAGGAATCACTAGAGAGAATTTGACTGTACTTCATGGAAGGTGGGAAGAAGAATCAAAATTAACAAACAAAACAAAACACACAAAAAAATATTTGCAGAAAAAAGAACTCTAGATGAAATAAATGGCTACATTCCATTCTAATTTTTGGGTTCCTTCTGGATAGTAACTCTAATGTCAGTCATCACAAAGCCTTTGGCCCTTCTCTTTTTGGTAATTACTATTTGCTCTTATATCATTAATGGCTTAACTAGATATATAAATTACCATCTAGGTGCCATTAACCTGATGGTTATAAGATCCCAACATAAGAAGACCTGCCCAACTTGGCTCCAGTTGCTGGCCAGTCGGCAGGGCTCCTGCGGGAAGGTTCCCCTTCTCCAAGACACCCCAGCAAACCCTGCAATCTACACACCCTGCCCCCCCACACCCATCTGTCCGAGACCCCTGCCACTTCCTGAGAAAAAAGAAGGCATCTTCAACAAATGGTGCTGGCATAACTGGATGTCAACATATAGAAGGCTGCAAATAGATCCATATCTGTCACTGTGCATAAAACTTAAGTCCAAGTGGATCAAAGACCTCAAAATAAATCCAGTTATTCTGAACCTGATAGAAGAGAAAGTAGAAAGTAGTCTTGAATGCATTGGCACCGGAGATCACTTCCTAACTATAACACCAGTAGCACAGACTTGGAGAGAATCAATTAATCAATGGGACCTCTTCTCTTGAAACTGAGAAGCTTTTGTAGAGCAAAGGACACGGTCAACAAGACAAAGTGACGGCCTACAGAATGGGAAAAGATCTTCACCAACCCCACATCTGACAGAGGGCTGACATCCAGAATACATAAAGAACTCAAGAAATTAGAAATCAAAATGCCCAACAGTCCAATTAAGAAATAGGCTATAGAGCTAAACAGAGAATTCTCAACAGAGGAAGCTCAAATGGCTGAAAGACATTTAAGGAATTACTCAACATCCCTAATCATCAGGGAAATGCAAATCCAAACGACTCTGAGATACCACCTTATACCCGTCAGAATGGCTAAGATCGAAAACACTGAAGATAGCTTATGCTGAAGAGGATGTAGAGCAAGGAGAATTCTCCTCCACTGTTGGTGGGAATGCAAGCTTATACAGCCACTTTGGAAATCAATATGGCACTTTCTTAGAAAATTGGGAATCAATCTCCCCCAAGACCCAGCTATACCAATTCTTTGAGAGAAAGCCCAAACTGACCTACTCTGGTGATTGGATGGTCTAACACCCTGTCATGATAGAACTCTCATCCAATGACTGATGGAAGTAGATGCAGAGAGCCACAGCCAGGGCCCTGATAGAGCTCCAGGAGTCCAATTGGTGAGAGAGAAGAGGGATTATATAAGCAAGAGATATTGAGACCATGATTGGAAAAAGCACAGGGACAAATAGCCAAACTAGTAGAAACACATGAACTATGAACCAATAGCTGAGGAGCCCCCATGGAACTGGATCAAGCTCTCTGGATAAGTGAGACAGTCGATTAGCTTGAACTATTTAGGAGGCCCCCAGGCAGTAGGACCAGGACCTGTCCTTAGTGCATGAGCTGGCTTTTTGGAACCTAGGGCCTATGCCAGGGCACTTTGCTCAGCCTAGGTGAAGGGAGGAAGGGACTGGACCTGCCTCAACTGAATCTACCAGGCTAAGCTGAATCCCCATGGGAGTCCTTGCCTTGGAGGAGGTGGGAATGGGGGGTGGACTGAGGGGAGGACGGGGGTGGCGGGAGGAGGGAAGACAGGGGAATCCGTGGCTGTTATATAAAATTAAATTAATTATAAAATTTTAAAAAAAGTTACAAATGAAAAAAAAATAAGATCCCAACATAAACAAGTACCCACCATGGAGTCAAAGATTTGACTCAGGTTACACCTGAAGTGGGGAATGTGATGGTCTAGCTTTATATATTAAGTTTAAATTACTGTAGTTAAGCTATCTATAAAACAAAAATGCCACTAATCTGTAAGCCCCATGTGTCCAAAGACAGATAACTTCCTGGAATGCTGGGGGCCTTTGTTCATATAAGAAAAGAAGCCACATGTTTTTGTTTCTGTAAATAAGCTTGGTTGCCCCAACCACATAGTATGTCTTCTTAATCACGTGTAGGCAAGAGGTAGGTAGGCAGGAAGTATGTCAGGATATATACTTGCTCTTGATTAGATGAAGGTAAGAAATACACAGTTTTGTCTGCTGTGGATATCAGTCTGTATGCTGTGAATGTGTTGCTCTGATTGGTTAATAAATAAAATGCTGATTGGCCAGTAGCCAGGCAGGAAGTATAGGTAAGACAAGCAGAGAGAAGACATCTGGGAAGAGGAAAGCAGAGTCAGGAATTGCCAGCCAGACACAGAGGAAGCAAGATGTGAAGGCAGAACTGAGAAGAGGTACCAAGCCACATGGCTTGACATAAATAAGAATCATGGGTTAATTTAAGTGTAAGAGCTAGTCAATAGTTAGCCTGGACTAATGGCTGAGCAGTTTTAATTAATATAAGCCTCTGTGTGTTTACTTGGATCCAAGCAGCTGTAGGGCTGCGGGAGCTGGGCAGGACTAGGAAAACTTCAGTTACATTTGTCTGTATAAAACTCTGACTAATGTAATTTGGCACCATACTCTAGGAATCCCAGGTATGCACCTAGCCAGTAGTTAATAAAGCTTGCTTCAAATTTGGCTCAAAAAATGTGTACTAGTGGTCTTATTCTCACCCAGTGCAATTAACACTTTTAATCTTTTATGTGAGATTTTGATTAGTTTGTCATTAGTTTAAAAGAAGTTTAACACTATAGAACAAACACATGGTGTTACAGACCATGTTTATCTGACATTTAGATAGGTCCACCATCAATGTTGACCATTTTTTTTTGTTCCTACACTTCCTACTGTTAGTTCTTAAAATATATAAAACGTATTTGTTCTAAGGTGATAAAACAAAGGCGTGGAATAAATCTATTATTGTTACTGGCCCTTTGTTCTGGTTTTGTTTTTTTCATTTGATAATTGCAACCCTTTTCCTATCTTAAAAGCTGCTGCCTTTCACAAACTCTACTTTCCAATAGGAAAAAAGTACTTAGGTAACACTTAAGCTTCAAATTTCCCTGTACTGAATAGCAACTTGATTAAAAATTCTATTTTGTTTAGAAAATGAAATATGGTATAATCTTTCAAAAACTAATTAGTAGCAAGTATTTCCCTTTATCCTTTCTCCCTGCAAACACAAACACATGCACACAGTAGCAACTGTACTCTGTTGAATAATTGGGGTTTTTCAAATTAATACAATTATCTTCCCTTACAAGAATATGTACATTCAAATCCAACTGGAGAATAAAATTATATTGTGCTAATTTATAGAGAACACAAAAATTTGCTTATTTATGAAGAAATAAGGAAGATATGAAAAATTATCATTGAGCACTTACAGAAAAAAGATTCTTCACACTTCAACAGTTTTTTTTTTCTAGAAGGGTGGCTGTTGTTAGTTTCCTTTCTTTATTTACTCTAACAAGGCAGATTCAATTTTCTCTCCCACTCAAAATAAAATCCACAGCATTGTGATTACTTGAAACATAATAGAGTAATTAGATAGAAAAGGTGCACAGAATTTTTATAGAACTTGCACTTGGTCATGTGAACATGTTCAAGGTTGCTTTGCATTGGCCAAATTCCAATCATTGCAGCAGCATCTGTTACTAACCAGGTTTATCTATCCTTTGAATTCCAATCTCAAAACAGAACACAATTATGTGGTGTTTGGGGAAATATTTTATGTTTTTCTACTGGACAGAAAAATAGTACTAAATATGTCAAAATAACAATTTGTGAAAGAAGATACCATTTGAAACAGAATAAAGAGTGTTTGATCTATATTCTTTGCATGTTTGTACTAAGTTAAAAGGATAGAAATGATGAAAATGTGCATAGCTCTCAGCATGTTATAGCCAGCACTGCATGCATGAAATGTGATCTTTGTTTCAGCTTGGCCACCCAGAGAAGTACACATGAATAAGAGATGTCTTTATACAGTGTGTACTACTTAACAGGTACACCTATAGACAAAGGCTTTGTAAATAAAATCATGAAAGGCTTTGTACTCCAAAAGTTTTTGCTTTGCATTTCTATTCTGGAGTAAGAAAATAGGGTACATAGGTCCTGTCAGAGGCTTGAGGGAATTGAAGAAATTGGTTTGCTGAGACATATACTTTTTATTTCCCAAACAAAAACATACCTTATAAATTTTTTTGCTTATGTATGTGTTTAATAGCCTGCTTCAAAATAGTTAGAATTTGAAAATTATCTAAATATCATAATACAATAAGTAAAATAGAGAAGACTCTGTTAATTTTGTGCTACACCACATGAAACAACACTGCAAAGTAAATCAACGCACCTAGGTCACAGTAAATAAACATTCCTGTTACAGCTCTGTGTTACATAGTTGTTTGACATTATTTCAATTGTGTTTGAGCTTCTTAAATTGATTAGCATTCTTATAATTTTTCTGAAGTTGATAATGTCTTACTATACACAGTAATGGTAATATTCACTCATACAATCAACTCACCTGGGCTCATAGGGGATCATAGAGACTGGACCAACAACCATGGAGCCTGCATAAGACTTACCTAGGCACTCTGCATATATTTAATAGTTATCCTCTTAGCCCTCTTATGAGACTCCTAACAGAGGGAACAGGGGCTATTGTAGCTAGAGTTTTCCTGCCTGGCCCACGGTCAGGGCAAATCTCTCTCACCTGCCAGTCCCACAGCCGCTCAGACCCGACCAAGTAAACACAGAGACTTATATTGCTTACAAACTGTATGGCCATGGCAGGCTTCTTGTTAACTTTTCTTACAGCTTAAATTAATCCATTTCTATAAATCTATACCTTGCCACATGGCTTGTGGCTTACCGGCATCTTCACATGCTGTTTGTCCTGGTGGCGGCTGGCAGTGTCTCTCTGACTCAGCCTTCCACTTCCCAGCTTTATTCTCCTCCTTGTCCCGCCTATACTTCCTGCCTAGCCACTGGCCAATCAGTGATTTATTTACTGACCAATCAGCAACACACTTGACATACAGACCATCCCACAGCAGGCTATCTCTGTTTTACTGGCTTTGGAGATCCTACTTCTCATACTGGGTCACTTTGCCCAGCCTTAATATATGGGGATGTTCTTAGTCTTACTGCAACTTGATGTGACATATTTTATTGATACTCACAGGAGACCTGCCCTTTCCTGGATGGAGACAGAAGAGGAGGGGGCTGGGAGTGGGAAGTGGGGAATGGGGAAGAGGTAATGGAGGGGAGGATTGGGGAGAAGGTGGTACTAGGACATAAAATAAATACGTGAAAAATAAATAGTGAATAAAATGTTTTTTCTAAAAAATAAAATAAAATTATTTTTAAACAGGAAGTAATGTTTTGATCTGCAGTTGTTTGCCTTCATTTATAACTCCCTTCTTTTCTACAAACATTCTGTATAAATCTCATCAGCATTCTGAGAGGCTGATTTAACATACCACAGAAAATGCAGCATACACTTTTGTAGCAAAAGAAGAAGTAACACTCCAGATATTTGGACCATTATTCTTAGAATGTATTGTGTTGTCTTTGCTAATGTAACAGAACACTCTCAGATCTGAACACATTTAATTTTATGAGAACTATTCCCAAACCAAATTATTAACAAGATCAAAATGAGAATTTGTCAGAATGACTTAAGATTTTTGATGGACTACAATAAGCAGCTTTCAATGACCACAGCCAATCTTAATCCAAATACATAAATAAAACTTGCCAGTTTTGCATGAAATTCAAGGTTGCTGAAATCAGAGGTTTGGTTTCATACCCTCTTCTCATGTAAATCCATTGGGATACTTGTTAAAAGTACACATTTCTGGACTGTACTTCAGACCTATCAAATTTGAATACCCAAGAGAAGGATCAAAATTTATAAATTTCTAACTAGATGTTTGAAAAACACTGTTACAGCATTAATGAGATGTGCCAAGAAAAGAGTATAGTATAATGGGGGGAAGGACATGCATTATTTTGCTCAAGATGAGACACTTTGAGAGAAACAGGGTACTATTCAGACATATACCAAGACAACTGAATAAATAGGCTTGTTTAGAAAAAAAATACATCATGTATCAACATAATATTAATTCAAACTTGTATAATATTTTTAAAAACAAGTTTTATTATTGTTGTTGAGAAAAATGTTAGGTCCATAGAGAAATGTAGTGCAGGGAATATAGTTCAGTGGTAGAAACCTCACTTAGCATATGAACCAAGAAGAGGAGGGAATGGATTAATAGAAAGAATGAATTCCTGTATATTCTGTCTCTCCTTTCACATACTCCTGCCCCAACTGTGAACATATACCACCAGACTGATAGTCCGTTGACAATCAAAGTACATAGTTTTCATTAGAATTTACTCTTATTGTATGTTCTATGGTTTCAACAAATGTATAGTGATATATATCTACCATACAGAGTAGTTTCACTGCCCTGAGAATTCTTTAATGCTCCATTTATTCATTTTCACCTTCCTCCTGACCCGTGGCAACTAATTGTTTACTATATGTAGTTTTGCCTTTTTCTGAATGTCATATAGTGAGACTATGTTGCCTTTCAGATTGACTCCTTTCTCTTGGAAACACACATTTTTTTTTTTTTTTTACCACATTTTGCCATAGCTTAATAGCACAATTTCTTTTTGGAACTGAGTAATATGCTATTATCTAGATATGCCATGCAATATATATATCTACTTTAAACCTACTGGAGAACATCTTAGTTGTGTCAAACTTATTATGAATGAAGCAGTTATAAATAATCACAGGCATATTTTTATGCAGATATAAGATTTCAATGCATTTGGGTAAATAACAAGGAGTAGGATGGTGGGGTTGTGTTCTAAGAATATTTTAAGTTTTGGAAATAACTGCCAAAGTGACTGTGCTTTGGAAATGTATTTGCATTTCTGCCAGCAGCGCGAATTCCTGTTGGCCCACATTCTCCAGCAGGGTATAGTATTGTCAGTGCCTAAACAATGGGCATTCTAATAGTATGTCCATTTTTAAAGGAAGGTGTTTGTTTGTTTGTTTGTTGGGTTGTTGGGTTGTTGGGTTGGTTGGTTTTTGTTTTCTTGCTTGTTTGTTTGTTTATTTGTTTTTAAGATAAGGTCTTTCTACATAGCTCTGGCTGTCCTGGAATTCAGTTTGTAAACCAGGCTGACCTTGAACTCAGAGATCTACCTGCCTCTGCCTCCCAAGTGCTGGGATTAAAGAAATGTGCTACCACTGCCCAGCTTTATTGCTCAGTTTTAAGGCTTTTCCAAAATAAATAACAATCCTTTATCAGATAAGTTTTCTTTACTCAAATATTTTCTTTTGATGTAAGGCTTGTCTGCTCACACTCTTGATATTGTCCTTCATACAGCAGGAATTTTTAGTTTCCTTGGATAGATGTTGAAGTGTATTTTTTTATGTGCATGGGTATTTCGTCTGTGTGTCTATTAGCACTTGCATGATTGGTGCATATGAAGGCCAGAAGAGGGAATTCTGTTCCCTAGAACTGGAGTTACAGATGATTGTGAATAGCCAGTGAACTTAATCACTAAGCCATTTCTCCAGCACCTAGGAACATAATTTTTTCATTTCTCTCGAGAATTTTCTATATTCTTTACGAGTGTGCTGTAATTTTTTTCCTGGATTTTCCAGCTGGCTTTCTGTCATTGATTAAACTGTTCTGGTGGAAGCTCCACCTCAGTCCCTGGCACTCTGGCATCCATATACCCAAAGGGTCTGGAATGTTCTGGTGGAAGGTCCACCTCAACTCTCCTCCTCCATCTCTTTCCCCAAACCCACCCCCTCAAAGCCTGCCAAAAATGGCTCCTGCCATAAGGTATTTAAACTGCATGCCAGAAAACAGACACATGGTTTTCCTGTCTCTCATGCCCTGTCTCCTCTCTGGGGGGCTGGAGAATTACCCAGGAACATTTTACCCATTCAACTGGGGCTTTTTCTAATTCAGTCTGATTTGGTTTGATTTGGATTGCTGCATCGGCAGAGAGGCTTATCAGTGTGCAAAAACCTTTCATAAACATTGTGTGACCAGATCCTTTGGGAACTTTGTTACCCTTCACCATGTCTACACTAAGCCTCACAGCATTTCTTCAGTTTAATTTCAGTTTTCCCTACCTGGGCACTGGCTTCTTTTATCTGTTTGTCTCTTTCTCCAAACTGGGGGACAGAAGTTGCCCTATGACCTAACCTCTGATGAGCTAAGAGTTATTGATTTACCGGTCACTTCAGCTTTTGACTTGTTATGATGGCATGCTGGCTTCTAAGCCCCTTACCAGAAATAAGAAGTCTGAGTATTATTTGTTTCCATTTTCAAAGCTTTTATGATGGGACTCTTTGGTTGAATGCATTCTTCCATACTCCAAATTCAGCTAAATATTATAGGCTTTTGATAACAGATCTGGAAAGGGAAGTTATAGAAGGCATAGATTCTTTTCACACAGAAAAGTTTAGTTCCAAAACTGTAGACTAGAAGGGCTATAGAAACAACTGAGTCATTAGAGTGTTTGAGGCACAAGCCTGAGAACCCAAGTTCAGATTCTCAGCAACCACATAAAACGTTGGGCATGGCAGTACAAGGCTGTAAGCCCAGTATATGGGAGGCAGAGACAGGAGAATTCTGGGGCCTGATGGCCAGCTAGTCTTCCTTAATTAATAAAGTATGGGTTCAATGAGAAATCTTGTCTCAAAAAAAAAAGAGAGAAAATGTGGAGAGTATTAAAAGAAAACTAATGCCAACCTCTGAGCTCTATACAGATGTGTGTGTATACCTACACACATACACACACACACACACACACACACACACACACACACACTGTGTAGACTACAGTGATTTCAATTCTAGCATCATAGCTTTTATGAAGAATCTCTTTCGGCCTCCAGAGGCTTTGCAAATGATCCACAGGTGTAGCTGGTTTGAGGAAACAGATGTGTTCTTGAAGAGTTGTGTGCAAATTGAATTTTTGTTAATTGAATCTTATTTAGAATTCATTTTTGGAGAGCTAGCTATTTAAAGTAGCCCTTTGGTGAATTCTTTTGTAAAATGAATAATTGCTCCCTAATTTATCATTTTTTGAAAATGCAAATTTTCTTGTGTGGCACTTTCTTAAAGCTATGTACAATTTGCGGCCTGTGTAGGATGCACAACATACTTGTGGCTCTTGGTAACAATACAACTCATTTTCTATAATTAAAGAAAATGCTATGTATAAATAACTGAATATATCCTATATGCAGTGTTATGTTTGGAAACACAAGTTGCCTAGAATTATGGACTTGCAAAATAGAAACAATTTGAGTCTAAATAAATTGGGTGTTCAGTCAACTTTGACTAATATTAAGTTAAGAAAACAGATTCAATTGACACTGTATTAGTGACTTCACAGACCTCAGGCAAACTGCCACCCAGCCCCCTAGTGTGCTTCTCCTGATCATCCTGCTCTGTCCCATACAATGGTCATTTATGCTCCCTGTACTTGTCTCAATGTCAATGTATTCTGTTCTCTATACCACTAATTACATTTCAAGTGCTTCACAGCTATGTGTAGCTAGTGAGTACCAAACTGTATACACAGGTCATAAAATGCTTCCGCCATCTTGGCATGCTCTATTCAAAAGCCCTGTGGAGATTCTAATAGCAGGCAGTATTGGGAAACATCAATCCAATTACATGAAGACTCTTGCCAGAGAGTGCCCCGAAGCTGGAAGGCTTTTAGGCCCCAGCAGAGAGTAATTGTGTGATGTTAATTTATTTGTTCATACAGTCGCCATCAAGAGCCATTGTGATGAAAATTAAAGAGGGTTTTGTCTCTTTCTCATCAATAACTTTTATCATATGCAGAATCACTTCATGCTTCATCCTTATAGGTATGACTGCTGAAAGAGGGAGTTTCACTGACCACAAATGAAAATCAGTTTCATTACTTTAGAGACACATCTTGAAAGCTGCATAAGCAACTATATATATATTTTCTGTAGAGGGTGTGAATAGAATTGATAAATTCCAAGTCAAGTAATAAATTCCAGCTGGTGATATTTTCCTAGGGTAAATTTAGTAGAAGGCAGGAAATGTTTTATTGGATTCATAGGTTGTATTAAAAATATTATAAAATCTCGGAAAATGCTCAGCATTTACAGCTCGGGAAACTTCAGTACACAGATACAGACCTAGAATCTTCCCCTCTTTTCGGATATAAACAAGTAAATCAAACATAAACGCCTTTCAGCTAAGTGCCAGTTGCCTCAGTTTATCTATCTACAAGATAAGGACAATTATAGTTCCCACTTCATTTGTTTATTTTTTGGGTTAATTCAGATAGTACATAAAAACAACCAGAACAGTACTACCTCCATCTATCAAGCAAGGATTCCTTAAATTTCAGCCATTTGTTGTTGTTAGTCTCATGAATGACATCACAGTGATTCACACACCTGAGAACAGAGCTGCTCTTGCTAACACTTATGTCTTTTGTCTGCATTGTGTTGCTTCAAATTGCACCCTACCATGGCTACAATGCTAATAGACTCAGTTAGAATGATCCCAGCTGCCTCTGGCAAAGAAGGGGCTGTTTGGAAAATCCATTTTTGTCCTGTGAGTTTTGTTCTCTAGATCAATCATCCTAAATCAGACAGCCTAAGACACTTGGAGAACCAGGAACAGAGTTGAAGTGTTGAGACCCTGCAGAAGTTTACCAGTGTTTAAAACAACATTTCAATGTCTATTCCCCTTGTTTTGGGGAAAAAAAATACTCTAAAAGGACTGCTATTTACAGTAAATATCTAGATGCAAAATGACAAAACTCTTACCGTTTTCCTTTCTTAATGCAGTCTGTTGATGACCCCTAATGGGTAGGACTATAGACAAAATGTCACTTTCTTGGTTCAAGTGTTTGCCAGGCATTTTAGTGCTTCTGACAAGAATTACATTTTCAGTATGGTTATTCTTTGACTTGTTTTCCAAGCCTCCAGCTAGTATTTGGCCTTGCACTTGCATGCTGTGGTCATCCTTCCTCAGTGAGGTCACCGATTCTGACAGGATGTGTATTTTTCACTCTTGGTATATAAATTTATCCAGCCTCATATCTGACTGGAGAGAAGTATCATGTGTTGTTATGATTTTGACAGGTAAGTCTCTGTGAAGAGTCAAATGCTTTGAGCCCAGTCTGGCTCACAGTCCACCGGGTTTCCAGTAAAATAGATCAAAAGGACCAAAGGACCAGAATCATACTATAAAGGGGATTGTAATTTAGTCTTCAATGAAAAGGAAAAAAAAGAAAAATAAAGAAATCTAATCCTTATACTCAACATATGTTTAAAGATCAGGTAACCCAAATCAGTATGTTCTGAATAGCCCTCCAAGAAATGGTTTTATGAAATATATAAAGGACTGTTTTATTTTCAGTATTTCTCATCTCCTATGGAGTCCTAACTAAAGATTCTGATTTTGCATGCTCCCTAGGGGTCACCTCCCACTCATCATCTAGCAGATCTCATGGTTCTCTTCCCAGCCCCTTCATCGGCTACGTGGGCTGTCTACTGCTTTTTATGCCTTTCATTCTGTCCCTACACAAAGACACAAAAGTTCATTGCTTTTTCTGCTAACTGTTTAATGCAGCCTTTGTCCCAACCAATTACTGAGGAAGCAAGTATGCTGGGGAAGTGTGAAAGAGAAGACATGGAGGTTGTTTTTTTTCCCTCTGTAAGCCTTTCTCAAACTCCTAGACTAACCTTTACTAGTAATAGCCTGGTTGGAAATCCTTGCTTCCCTTCATTCTCTATTAACAAGCATGTGTTTACCTTTCTAGCAAGATCTTGTCTCTGTGGGAAATAATAGAAAGCATTTTTAAAAGGTTCCTAAGAGATAGCCATCAAGGAAAGGTCTCTTTGAAATGACCATTACCTGCACTATTTCAAATCTAGGTTTGGCATGAGACTTATGTGGTAGCTTTTTAATAATAGGTTGGGAACACTAAGATATGTACACACACACACACACACACACACACACACACACACACACAAGCTCTCAAATGGAATAAGATAGAGTTTACTCAGGAGCTAAATCTGAATGACCAAAGGCCAGGAATATAGAGCTAGGTCCATCCCAGGCTCCATGTTCACAAGCAGATTAGAACCAGGCAGATATGCCTCTGATGTTAGCTGATAGCACTACTGGCTCTTTGGTTGAGAACACACAGCTTCTTTCTAGGAATTTTCTTTCACACTATAGTCAGAATTTGTAGAGTGGTGCTCTGAGTATCTGATTTTCTTCCAGGCATATCAGGCATGGTCCATGAACAGACATTTGGGACATCTTGGTTTAGGCCTCCTAGATCCATATCCATAATGTGGTCCTGGGAGAGAAAGCCCTGGGCTTCTTAGCACTACTGGCCCTTTGGTAGAGAATAAGGTTTTGTTAAGTTAACATATTCCTGTGGTAGTTTTAATGTAATTGCCCCCATAAGCTCATAGGGAGTGGCACTATTAGGAGGTGTGGCCTTGTCGGAGTAGATATGGTCTTTCTTGCACTGACACACCCCTACATCAACATAGATAATTGAAAGAACATTCATTAATATTTGATCCTATCACATTCAAACACAAAATGCCCTGAGCAAGAAAGGAAGATTGAATTCCTGTCTAACAGATTTGTTTCTATCTTAGTTTAGTAATTTAGAAAAAAAATAATAGAAAAAAACAATATTCACTAAAGTAACAGAAAGGTCACAGCAGCCACATAGCAAATGAAAGCAGCTTGCTTTTGTTCTTCATTGAATTTAGATTTCCCCACCCCCTGGAATCACTTACATCATTTTATCTTTTGCCTGTTTTCTCTTTAAGTGTTCAGTGTGCCTTCCTTTCTGTCATCCCACAGCACACACTGGTGAAGCTTGCTTTCAGGTGACACTCAGAGTATTGAAATGAACTTGCAAGTGGAAGCAACCTGCCTTCATTTAGGCTGGAGTCCTTACTCCTCTACACAGGACTCACTTCCATGTCCATAGATAATAATCGTTTACATTATGCTATCAGTTTCTTATAATATACAAAGATGTAGAATGGCTGAAAAACATCAAAAGATTGACAATAGATAACCTGGAACTGAGATCTCTAAACAATGCATAGAAATCCACTGAAGTATGTTTTCCTAACTGCTGAAGAATATAATGGTCTAATACATATTTACTGCCATAAGTCCAAATACATGCTTCTTCTGAATGTCATTTACCTCCTATTCTTCACTGGCTTTATCATGGCTTCTTTCTTGTTTTCCAATTTAAGCAAAATGTGTCATTTTAGGGACTGGAGAGATGGCTCAGCAGCTAAGAGCACTTTCTAAGCCATTAGCAGGATCGGCTTTTCAAGCTCCCACATGCACAAAAGAATCTGGGTACTCTACACCTGCCTGTAACCCTGCCCCAGGAAGAGAGAGGACAGGAGGATTTTAGGGGCTGACTGGCTTCCAGCTGGCAGAGAAAAGAGGAAAACACCAGCTCCAAGTTCAGTGAGAGACTGAGCCTCAGAGTAGCAGGCAAATAATGATAGAGGAGAATCCTGACACAGGCCTCTAAGGTGCCACAAACAGATGCAAACAATGTGTGCAAGTACACACACACACTCATTCATTATACACCCACACCGAGGCACCAGACTCAAATGAATACATAAAGTGTTTTTCTTTTTTTTAATCTTATTTTAGATTAACCTAATTTGATTATAAATTAAATAATTTGGAAGATTTCATTTGAGAATTTTTTTTTTTCAAATACAGAAAAATATATAGAAGAGAACGAAAATCATCAGTGTACTGGTTAGTTTTATTTTCAACTTGGCCCACTACTGCCACCTGGGAAGAAGGAACCTCAATGGAGAAAATGCCTCTATCAGATTGCTGGTAAGGCATTTTTTTTTTGATTAATGATGAATGCAGGCAGGCCCCACCCATGGGGCGGAGGGAGTGGTGCCACCCCTGGAGCAGATGGTCCTGAGTCGTATAGAAAACCAGATTAAGTGTGATGGTTTGAATGAAAATGGCCCCTATCTTAGTTAGGGTTTCTATTGTTGTGTAGAGACACCATGACCATGGTAATTCTAATAAAGGAAAACATTTAATTGGGGTGGCTCACTTACAGTTTGGAGATTCAGTCTATTCTGATCATGGGAGGATGGCAATGTGCAGGCAAACATGGTATTGAAGAAGGAGCTGAGAGTCCTATATTTTGTAGGTAACAGGAAATGGTCTGAAAGTCACACTGGGGGAAGCTTGAACAAAAGAGACCTCAAATCCCACCCCTAAAGTGACACACTTCCTCCAACAAGGCTACACCTACTTCAACAAGGCCACATTTCCTAATAGTGCCATTCTCTATGAGCTCATGGTGACCAATTACTTCAAACTACCACAGCCTCCCTAGGCCCACAGGGAGTGGCACTATTAGGTGGTGTGGCCTTGTTGGAGGAAGTGTGTTACTGGGAGTGGCTTTGAGTTCTCAGATGTTCAAGCCAGGCCCAGTGCCTCACTCTCTTCCTGCTGTCTGGCAATCTGGATGTAGAAATCTCAGCAACTTCTACAGCACAGTTTCTGACTGTATGCTTCCATGCTTCTCACCATGTTGATAATGGATGAAACCTCTGAACTGTAAGCCAGATCCAAATAAATGTTTCCTTATAAGAGTTACTATTGTAATGGTGTCTCTTCATAGCAACAGAAACCCTAGCTAAGACATTGTGAGCAGGCCATGGAGGCAATACAATAATTGGTTTCTCCATGGCCTCTGCATTAGTTCCTGCCTTCAGATTTCTACCTTGAATTCCAGCTCTGATGTCCCTTCATCAAACTGTGAAGTAGAAGTCTAAGCAAATAAATCCTTCTTTCCTCCAATTTTGCTATTGGTCTTAGTATTCATCAGAACAATAGAAAGCAATCTAAAACAATCAGTAACACTACTATAATTAGAGGAAGAAAATCACTGAATTAGTTGTTAAAATACATGGGAGGAGCTGGGCTTGTAGGTCAATGATAGAAAGATTGCTTGCAGAGCATACAGGAAGCCATAGGTTTCATCCCCAGTAATCAGCAAACAAACAAACAAACAACAAAACAAAACAACTGTACACACACACACACACACACACACACACACACACACACACACACACAGAATGGGTGCGTGTATGGAGGGGGAGAAATTCATGGGAAGTCATTAATGTGCACCGAAATCCTGCACCAGGCCTCAACAGACCAAGCTGAAATGGAGTCAGCTCCTGCTGAACTTGACCAAGCATGACCTCCTGAGAAATCAGAAACAATATTGCCAAATGCCAAAACAGCCATATTTGCTAGTAAGGCTCCCACTTAAAATCTTAACAAGGAAAGTAGTGGAAATAACCTGTTTGCAGACGTGATTTTTCATTATGTTGTTTCCTTGTTCTCATTCAAGCTACTGCATCAAAACTAGCTGTTCTGTACTTGTGTAGTTTCAGAAGTGATACTTCTCAATTCATAAACTGCAAATAAAAGTCAATTATATAATTTAGCTAAATTTCTAGAAACTCTTTTAACAATGTTAGTGGTTAATGAAATTTGGGGGTATTTTCTATAAGCAGAAGTTTCTGTCCCACCAGCAACTCTCAAATACCCACCAGGCACTTCCCAAATAATTGATTCAGAGGCTTAATATTACTTATAAATACTTGGCAGGTAACTCATGCTTATTACTATTATAATTAACTCTTACACTTAAATTAACCTATAACTCTTATCTATATTTAACCACATGGCTTGGTAGCTTTTCTTAGTATGGCATTCTCATCTTGCTTCCTCTGCATCTGGCTGTTGACTCCTAACTCCGCCCTTCTCCTTCCCATCATCCTGAGTTAGGTCACCCCATCCATACTTCCTGCCTGGCTACTGGCCAATCAGCATTTGATTAATCCAATTCAAGTGACAGACCTTTACAGTGTAAAAGAGGATTATCCCACAGCATTTTTCTACCTATTGCTCCATGGTTATCAATTCCTGTTTTGTCAATGGCTACTTAGTGAAAATTATTCCTTTGCTTTGGACCTTCTTTTCAGAAACTCAGCTACTTCCAATATGGTATCGTCTTCTTTTAACTGATATCACTCTTTCTGCATTCCATGCCCCATCCTAACAAACAACACTCCTTGTTTTATCTATAGCCACTAATCAATGGAATTCCAATATGCCTCTTCATCAAACTGATATAGAGTGTCTCCAGAAAAGCCATTCAGGGAAGTAAGAGCACTGAAGTAACTTTCTGCCACTGGCTCTGGCTTGTGAACAGTAGAAAAATGCAGGATTAGCTTCCTAGTCTTATACTTCGTCCTTTAACTAATGTCATGTTCTTTAACTTCAGAGTGAGAACTTTAAAGATGGTATGGGTGAATGGCCTTCCTTTACCTACATTTTCAATATATTTAATGGATAAATGAACAGTTTTAAAACCAGAGACATCATCACCCTCAAAGCCAGGATAAAATGGAAGACCATTAAAACATGAACATACATGAAACATGCATAGCTTTCTTTAGTTCTTCAATAACAAGTGACTGTCTAAAAACAAAAGTCTTGCACTTACCAATTTCCATGGTGTAAATACTCTTACTGTAGTTGATTTTAAACTACTCTTGGGATGCTACTTAACACGGTGTAACAAGGCAAGACGGTGTAGAGGTGCCTCTGTCCTGCATTCTTGCTGAGGTCATTTTATGTTTGACTAAAATTTTTGTCCTTGATGGGAAGCCCCATGGAAAATTACCCAACTCTGTTTTAGGAACCTGAGGCCAAGATGCCCCAACTAGCTTATCTTAGCTTCTGTTAAACTACCTGCTTGTGCAGAACCTCTCTTCCCTAGATAACCATTTACCTTACCTTCTGTTAAATTCTCTGCTAGTGCAGAACTCCCCCTCCAGTTAACAGCTTATTTTAGCTTCTGTTAAACTGCTTGCCTGTGTGAAGTCCTCCACTGCCCCACCCCCACCCGCTGTAGCTGCCAAGTGAGATGCCAGGACATAGTTTTTTCATTCAAAAACCTCTAACTTTAAACACTCAGCACCATACTTGGGTCCCAAATACCTGAGTGTAGTCCTAGCTCACTAGAATAAAGACTTTTAACTGGCTATCAACTGTGTCTGAGTTTATAGCTCCCCCAAACAAGAGTTAAGGAGAATTGGTCTTGATAAATTATTGGAAGATAGAAAGAACCAGCCTTAGCACCACATTACTTCCTGATATCATTCCTAAAATGCAAGCAAGTACATAAAACTCAGCCAGAGCTAACTTTAGAAAGAGCCATACTAATAGTAACTTTCTTGGGACAGTCTTTCCAAGTAATAAACTATTTGTAACTTCAAAGCATGAAGTCATTACATCTCCTTTCCTTGCTTGTGTTACTTATTTCTTTATAACTGTTTATACCAGAAATTGAATCAAACAACTCTCATATAATAGATAAATATCCTATCATGGTGGTAGTTTCTTTGTCAACTTGATACAAACTAGGGTTATCTGGGAAGAGGGAACCTCAATTAAGAAAATGCCAGTTGAGGTCTCAGTGCTGAGAGGGCGAAGTGGTCATTAGCTTCCATTCCTAACAGGGAAGCTATCTCCAACTGACATGCACTTACAAAGAAAAAATTCGTTTTCTCCGATGGAGTCTTACTATTTTAACCACGCTCAAGTGTAAGCTCTATGCCCAGCAGTACGCGGCCAACTCAAAGCAAATTCAGTGGTGTTTTTAAAGACTTTTGTCTCATCTTGGTATGTCTGTTTGTTTTCTAGAGAGAAAGACAGGATGGAGTTGGGTAGATTGGTAGGAAGGAAAGACCTGGGAGGAGTTTGGGGAGAGGAAACCAGGACCAGAACATATTATATTAAAAAATCAATAAAAGCATATAAATTAAGCCAGGCATGGTGGTCATGCCTTTAGTCACACAGCACTTGGGAGGCAGAGGCCGGCAGATCTCTGAGTTCAAGGCCAGCTTGGTCTGCAGAGTGAGTTTCAGGACAGCCATAGCTACACAAAAAAAAACCTATCTCAAAAAAAAACAATATATCTAAATAAATATACATATATGTTGAAATTTTAATATATATTAAAGGGGAAATAAAAAGAAAATACCTCTATCATATTGGACTATAAGCAAGTCTATGGGCCATTTTCTTAATTAATGATTGATGTGGGAGTTCCCAGGCCACTGTGAGTAGTACCACTCCTGGAAAGGTAGTCCTGGATGCTATAAGAAAGTAAGCTGAGGAAGCCATAGGGAGAAAACCAGTCAGCAGTGTTGCTCCATGTCCTCTACTTTAGTTTCTTCCTTTAGTGCCTGTTCTGGTTTTCCTTCATGATAGATTACAATTATAAGCTAAAATAAACCTTTTCCTCTCCAAACTGTTCTTGGTCATGTTGTTTATCACAGCAATTGAAAGCAAACTAGGACACCTATTGCCAACTTATATAGTCCTAGTCTTTCACTATGACCTTTGACTTGGGATGAGGTTGCCTTCTATAGGTATTCTGACTTAAATATGTGATGCCAGAAGCAGGCCAGGGCTAATCTATATCACTCATAAAACATAGCACACTTCTGCTTCATTGCATTTACAGATTAGATGGTTGTTACAGTTAGAATATGAAACATAACCCAAAGGTTTGTCTTTTGAAAACCTGTTTCAAAGTTTGTGGTCCAATTTTGAAGGCTGTAGAGCCTTTAGGAAATAGGAAACAGCTGGTGGAAGTGGTGAATAAGGGTAGTTCTACTTAAGTTATAACTGTCTTAGTGGTAATAGACTAATTTCTTTGCTTCTTAGCCCACCAAGACATGAGAAATCTCCACAATATATGTTGAATCCTGTGGAACTGTTTCACCACACCGTTTCTGTTCTGGCAAAAAAAAAAAAAAAATCAAAAAACAAAACAAAATTCTGAAACTGAGAGCCAAAAAGGACATTTATTTCTTCCTCCCTCCCTCCCTCCCTCCCTCCCTCCCTCCCTCGTTCTTTCTTTCTTTCTTTCTTTCTTTCTTTCTTTCTTTCTTTCTTTCTTTCTTATTTATTTCTATTGCTTCTGACAGATATTTTATCATTATCACTAGAAAAGTAACTGAAATAAATGGAGGTATACACATCGAGGGTACTCTTGTGCTCTAAGGCTATCTGGAATTAAGAGGATTGTATATTCAACTTCACATAAAAAATCAAGTATCAGGACTGAAATTCTGTTGCTGTTGTTGACAACCAGGAAGGCATACAGTCATGTCTTATCATGCAGACCCAAAGAGAAGTTCTAATAAATTGTGTTTCCTTTTTATAAGTTGTGAAGTTATAATTTATGTACCAAATATTCACTAATTTTAAGCATATAATTCAAAGATTTTGTAAAAGTAGAGTTATATAAACATCCCCTGTTTCATATTCATATATTTTAACACCTCAAGTGCCTATATTCTTATAAACAATCATTCCCCATTCCTAATACCAGTTTATCACCACTGCTGCATCCCTAGCCTTAAGCAAGAATTTTCTGCCTCGAGAGATCAGTGGATTTATATACATTTCTTATGGATGGAATTTCATAAAGCCTTTTGTTTCTGCCTTCTTTCATTTATCATATTTTAAAGATTTATTCATACAATGCCATATGCCATCATTTCTTTTTATTGCTGAATAATATTCCATTTTATGAATATATAGCATTATGTTTATCCATTCAAAATTTTATGAACATTTTTCCTACTTTCTGGTTAGTATGAATAATGGCAATTGGTGGACAAAATTTTTGATGCCCAAAGTGTTTAAGCCAAAATGTCTTTGGTTGTTTCCTGGCCAGAGACCAGGGATACTACAGGGGCAGTGTGGTTTCTCATTATCTTTCTTCCCCTAAATGAGCACCCTTCCCTGAGGATTGCCATGGAACAGAGAGTTACCTGGAAATACCACCATGTGAGTGGACAAAATCCACTAAGCAGTTCATCACTCCCTCTCCATGCCTCCAACTAGTAAAGCCTTATTAACTCCAGGGTGAGGACTCACAACACTATCTCACTTCTTGGAATCCACACCTTCATTACAATACCTCTTCCTTCTCTCTTGTAAGTGGCCATCTATGACTCTATAATAATACTCCTTTTTAAACTTGCCCTCCCATTGTATATGAATTCTTTTTTAGTTTTATTTATTTTATTGGTTTATGTGTATAAATGTTTTGTATTGTGGAATATTTCTTTATACTGTGTGAAGATGTGTCACTATGATTAGTTTAATAAAAAGCTAAATTGCCAATAGCTAGGCAGGAAGTATAGGTGAGACTTCTGGACACAGAGAGCTATGGGAAGAAGAAAGGAGAGTTTCCAGCCAGACACAGAGGAAGCAAGATGGGCAGTACAGAATAAAGGTAACTGAGCCATGTACATGAACATAGATTTAAAAATATGGGTTAATTTAAGTTATAAGAACTAGTTAAGAAAAAGCCTAAGCTAAGGCTGATCTTTCATAATTAATAATAAGTCTCAGTGTCATGATTTGGGGGCTGGCAGTCCAAAAAAAGCCTTCTACGGTTTTGCTTACATGTATGTCTGTGCACCCTCTGTGTTTTTCGTGCCTTCAGAGGTCAGAAGAGGGCATCAGGTTCCCTGGGACTGGACTTATAGATGGTTGTGAGCTACCACGTGCAGCTGGGAATTAAACACTGGTCCTTTGTAAGTGCTGAGCCAACTCTCCAGCCCCAAATTTCACTCATTGAATCCACAAAACAAGATTCCAGAAGCCACAGGCTGTATGACTATGAGCATCTGTCACCTAATTCCTGAGTTCAAGTATATTTGGGGCTAGGAAAGCTCTGTCACTCTCAGGGAAACCTTACTTTCTTGTGTCACGATCAAGCATCTAGTCCCCTTCCACCTGTCTGTTTCCTCTCTACAACCTTCCTCTATACAAGCAGTAAAACCACCCTGGCAGATATTCTCAGAGGTACTGTGGCTATCCCTTTGGCTATTAGATTTTTAAAACAACAGATCCTAGAAATCCCCAGGAACCTCATGCTGGGAAAAGAATAAGGCTGAGAAGCCTGAGAGCAGCCAGAAGAAGAACTTGACTTCTCCAGAAAGATTTACAGTTTTTTTTTTTTTTCAAGAGAATGGATCTGAGACAACGGTGCACATGTGGGATGGATTGGAGGATGGAACTATATTTTGGTCAGATTGCTTAGTTATGCATATCTCTTACTTTCTATTTAAACCTTACACTCAAGGTAGGACCAGGAAGATGGACTTGTTTGTCCTTCTTCCCAATGTGCCTATGTTGATTAAATCTCTTTGTCTTGTTGTCTGTATTAACTTGGCTCCATTAATTGGCTTACTGCAAACAGGTGCCTAACAACCATTCTTTGGTTGGATTTAAGACCCATCCCTGAGATAGAACCTTTCCTTGATATTATCAATAAGACCAAAAGACTGACGCTAGATAGGTCACTGGTCCTAGAGGAAAATCTATTACTATTATTCAGAACATAGCTAAAAAAAGACTCATAATGATACATTGTTCTTATCAAAAAATTCTTACAGTAAGTGTTAATTAATATAGAAGCCCAACCCATAACTAGTAATTGTGCAGAGAAGAAACTTCAGTGTACTCTACCTTAAATGGGATTTCTATCTCACACCCCTTCTCTTAAAGCTCAGAGATGTATGCAGAAGAGGAAGCAGAACAATTGTAAGAGCCAGTAGTGGTGGATGTTATCAAGCAAACAGCGTTTCCCAGACACAACAGAGCAGATGTACATACAAACTCAGACACTATGACAACATGCACAAGGCCTGCCCAAACTAAAGCCAGACACATTTCCAGCAAGGAGGACAGAAAGTGGGCATACAGGCCCACATTTAACCCAGAAGCTATTTGCAATTGATACCTGCTAGGAAAAAGAAGATCAAGTTTCTTTAAAGGGGTTTATCAATCATGCTCCATGGCAAGCCCGATGCTCTGGAGTAGTTGGCCTCTTGTTTGTTTGTTTTTCTTTTAAGAGAGAAAGAACATGAAGCTGGATGGGTAGGGAAATCAAAGAGAGGATATGGGAGAAGTTACTGGAGGAAAAGAACATGATCAAAATATATTGTGTGAAATTCTTTTTTTAACATAATTTCTTTATTGGCTCTTTGGGAATTTCACATGGTGTGCCCCAATTCTGCTCATTTCCCAGTCCCTCCATATCTGCCCTTCACCTTTGCAGCATCCCTACCAAGAAAATTATTTGAAAATTAAAAACAAAACAAAATAAACAGACAACAACAACAAAAACCCACTTTGCTCCTCTGTCTTTCCTGCCTCTCCAACACCCCTTCACTCTTAAGGAATAAATAAAAATACTATTTAAAAAAGAAAAGAAAATGAATGGCCAAGCTTGGCTTGTTAGAGTTGGGAGGTCACTAGCTCTAGACATTCACTCTGGTAGCAACAAGAGTCATCACGGCTCTAGAATCTCTTGTGTTACACTCATTTCAGAGTCAGCTCTGTTTTCATCCCTTTGATGTTACCTTCGTTAGTTAGCACATTTTATCCCAGAGAAATGGAGTCTGGTATCCCCTGCAGTATGAAGTTCAAAGACTCCCCCCTACAGTACTTTCCTTCATAAATACCATGATTCCTATGAAGGAGCTGGGATAGCCAGCTACTGCTAAACTTGATTCCTTGGAGAGGAGGAGGGGCACAAGACAAACTCCTTGTGACTTGCTAGTGTCTGATGTAAGTGTCTGTTTTCACACTTTCTCTACTAGAAAAATAATTCATTTTATTTACATAATAAGAAGATTCACAATTGAAATATCAAATCTTTATGATGCAGCATAAATAATTCTGCAGCATTTTTTATTGGCTTAACAATATAACATAAGCATTTTTCAACCATGAGGAATTCTTCCAAAACAGAATTCTAATAACTTTATACTATTCGTACACTATGGCCCGCTATCATAATTTCCTTAACCTTTTGCTATTTGGGAAACATTCACTGTTTGTTTGTCATTGTTATAAAGTGCACCATAATACAACTTCCTACTTTTCAAATTGCTTTGGGTATATTTTTATTAGTTGATTTACTGAGTCTAAGGCTGCCAATGTTTTTGAAGCTTGTATGACTGACTCCAAAGTCAGATTCAGTCCTTCCACCATGGTGCCTTTTGGAGACACTCCACAACAAGATCTTCTATCTCTTCTCTGAACCAATTACTCATGTTGATATTACCACACAGGAATTTCATTTACTTTCCCTCTACTGATTCATTTGTTTTGTTTTGGTGTTAATGGCCCTGCTGCAATCGCCACAAGAATGGGGACCATGATTTGTAGTTTATTTGAATTCACAGAATCTTCTTGCAATTACATCAAAACAGAAATAGTCAGCTCAATTTCTCAGAAAAATAAGCATTTCAAAGGACAAGTGGTACTCTTCTAAATGCAGGAGTTATGAATTTGTTGACATTATAGCTCATTTGAGTCTATTCCCTTAACCTTCTAAGTTTGATAACCCCATTTCTTCAATTACTAGATTTGCATATTCTAACGACCCTATAAAAGCTTAAAGTTTTATGTTATAACCACTTCTTCCCTAGCCTATGACCTTTTGTACTTGAATAAGTAGAATGGATCTAGCTAATCCTTCTGGCAGCTAAAACATACACCCTTCCTAACATCCTTAAGTTCTTTTCATTAACCCTAAGAAAGGGTCAAAATAGTATACTGTAGTATAAACCTCATGTTGATTACAGTCCTCAACTATGGCATCAAATGTAAGATTGTTTCTCACTCAGGTTTACTAGAGAGTGAAGACCTGGGAAATAATGTGGGAGCTTCTATCTTAAATATGTGATACTGTTGCAAACATTATGATTCTGACTAGTAGCTAGGCATGGTAATGCATGCCTTTAGTCCCAGTGCTTAGGAGACAGAGGTATCAGCCTGGTCTACAGAGTAAATTCCAGTACAGCTAGGGATAACCAGAGAAACACTGTCTTGAAGAACCAAAAAAGAATTGTGAGTAGTGAGCATGGGTCCAGATATCCCTACATGTTACCATTTGTAGAAATATGATCTTCCAATATGTGGACATCTTAAGTATCTGAACCTGCACTTGCACTAGCTTCCATGGCAAAGGTGGCTTTGGAAGTGTGATTAATGTTAAGATTTTGAAAAGGAAATTATGTGAGATGAATGTGGCTCTAACGCAATCACAAAGGTTTTATTTGTTGGTTGGTAAAATTTTTAAAATATTTCTTTCTTTCTTGTTTAAAAATTTCCTAGATTATACAATGTGTTTTGTTCAAATCCACCTCTCACTCCCTCTCCTTTAATTTCTGCCATACCTACCACTACCATTTTGCTTTTCCAAATCCAACTTCAATGTGCTCTTTTTATAAAGTCACTGAGTCCACTTAGTTCTTCCAATATATTCATGGGTGTGGAGCACCCACTGGAGCATGAACAACCTACATGTTTGTTAGATTTTTGAAATAGGGTCTCATGTAGGCAAGGCTGGCCTTGAACTTGAGCTTACAATGTAGGGAGGGATAACTTGAACTTCTGATTGTCATGCATTCAGCTTCCAAGGGCTGAGATTACAGGCTTGCCCTACCATGCTTCATATATAGTAAGCTCAAAGAACAAACCCAGGGCCTTAAGTCCAGCTTCTGCAAATGTTTTTAGAAGACAAAGAAGCAAAGCTGGGCATGGTGGTGCATACCTTTGATGCCAGCACTTGGGAGGGAGAGGCAGGCAGATCTCTGAGAGTTTGAGGCCATCAAGGACTATGTAGTGAGACCCTGTCTTTAAGGGAAAAGAAGTTGAAAGAAGCAATGGAGTGGGGAGAAATCATGAGCTAAGGAATATAGACAATATAGACAAGCTGCAAATAGTGAAGAAAAAATAGATTCTCTTTCAGCTCTTTGAAAAGAAATTTAACTGTGCCTTCTTGATTTTAGCTCAGTGAAACCTATTTTATATGTCTGATTTATAGAACATTCTAAGTTTGTTGTAATTTGTGGCAGCAGCAATAGACAACTAATTATACCCACAAGAGGATGAGATGAATGATGCTAACTTGTAGCAAGCTTGTCAAATGTGAATTATGTAATTTCACATCTTTAACAATAGTACTTTTATATCTATTGGAAGGAATGAAGCAGTCATTTAGGAATATTTTATCTATTTCTCAAACATAGAAAATAATTTTTAATATCCAAGTTATTAAAGGAGAGATTGTGTTTCCTAGTAATGTCAGAAGCCACATCTATGAAGTCTCACCAACATGACTGTCTGAACATGAGGTGAACAAGAATGTTGCCAATGGACATGCCAAAGTGTCCTTGTTAGAGGAAGTGTGTCACTGTGGAGGCAGGCTTTGAGGTCTCTTTTGATCAAGCTTCCCTCAGTGTGATTTTCAGTTGACTTCCTGTTGCTTGCAAGTTGTAGTATTCTCAGCTCCAGCCTACACATCCACCATGTTCTCCACCATGAAGATAAAGCACTGAGCCTCTGAAACTATAAGCAAGCCTCTTCAATTGTTTTCTTTATAAGAGTTTCCATGGTCATGGTGTCTCTTCACAGCAATAAAAACCCCAGCTAAGACAGTAGATAAGTGACTTGCCCTGGGTGAAACAGCAGGATTTTAAAACTTAGCTGTTAGCACCTCCTTGTATTGCCTTGCATGACTGAATGTCAAGGAAACTTCTAGTAAGAAGCAAGGGCTGGAAACTTTATTGGGACTCCTAGCATCTATCTCAGTAAGAAAATCTTAAAGAGTCTCCCATAGGCTCATGTATTTGAAAACTTGGGCCTCAGTTGGTGGTGCTCTGTTTGGGAAGGTTTAGGTGGTGCATCCTTGCAGAAGGAAGTATGTAACTAGGTCTGCCTTTGAAGAAAAAAAGCCTAGGACTATTTCCAGTTTGCTCTGTCTGTTTTGTGGTTATTGTTGGTAAAGATGTGAGCTCTCAATTTCCTGTTCTGGCTGCCATGTCTACCACTTATTGCCATGCTCCTCTAAATAAATCTTAACCCTCTGGACCCATAAGCTCAAATAAACTCTTTTTCTATAAATTGCCTTGGTCATGTTGTTTTATCACAGCAATAGATAATTAACTAATAGAGTCTCCAAAGTTACAATCCTGCTCATATTTTTATGGATTTTGTGAACCAGTTGAGAAATATGCATGAGGAGTCATACAGAATTCAAAATATATCTTGTAATACTGGTAAATAAGGCTGCCTACAACTAACTTACAATCAGAAACAGGCTTTCTTGTACCAGCTCCCTGAATTGAAGCAACTATTTAACCAACAGCAGAAAGAAAAAGCAGACATTTCTCCACATTGCACCAATCAAGTAAGGCATTTCATGATTTCAGGAGGAGGAGGAGGACAATGACTAACAAAATCAAAAACTGATATTGTTAGTACTCATCCAGAAAATGGTTTTAAATCTGAGTGCTTTCTTCTGTTTCAACATCTGGGTTATACCAAGATTGGCAGCTTTTTGGGCCCCAAATTTGTTTTCAGCACAAATATGTTCTAACTATATGTTCAGGGGCATAAACTTTACTTATTTGTCAGTATAATATCACACTTCCCGTTTCTCTACTTCTCTGGAGAAATATAGATAAAAATGTTGGAGGTGTTACCTGCTTTCCTCGACACTGAAGCAGTCATTCTTTTCAAAACTCAGTGGTTTCAATCATCACTACATTTTTTGGCTAATAATAACACTTACGATGACTATTAAGATAAGGATAACCAAATTTATGCCTCAAGTCAAAAACTGATTGGCACAAGAGTCAGATTTTTTTTCAAAGTATTTTATGCTCAGGATGCCCATGTCTAAATCTATATTCTCTCTGGATTTCACTTCTATAAAACTGGAAGAGAAAAAGAGCCATTATTAATAAACAAATGCTCCTACTGCAGGAAACATGAAGCATTGTTCTCCTACATATGTCTGTAGATATTTGGTTGGCTAAACCTATTTTATGCTTCTGGACTCAATAAAGTATTTTTCAAAATGAAACTCATCAGCTCGATTATTAACTTCAAACCGAACACAAGGACCCAATCATTCTCTGAAGCCCAAGTCCGAATTTCACTTCATTTTTCTTACAACTTGGTTAACATGCTATTGCCTCTTAGCAGCTCTTTAAGCATTTCCTCCAGATTCTTTTATCTGTGTTCTTGTACAATTCTTGGTGGTTAACAAGTTTGTTCTTTTTTAATATTAAGACAGAAAAAGAGTTCTTTGGGAAAGGTTGGCCTGTGTTTAGGAACAGCTTTCAGTTTCTTAATTATGTGTTTCAACTCTCAATGCCAGCTCTTTTCTGTTTTCAATTCCAGGTTAACCTTATAGCTTAGGCTAATTATACATATTTTTTTCTTGATTAAATGAGCTTTACTGTGGTCATAAGGATCATATAAGCTCCCTACTGTTTCTCTCTATTAAAGTCTTAGACTATTTTGGAATAGTGTACCGGACGTCAAGACAAAAGATTTTTGTTTCTATTAAGAGTAGGGCTCTTACTAATTTTAGATGTACATGTATTTGTATGAATATATCATAATGAAACAGAGAGAAACAGTCTTCCCAGGAATATACCCCAGATGGCTTGGAGCTCCTCCACTGGAAAGCACTGTAGTATGCAAGTACTAAGTGTGTATGAATGCAAGGGAACTTCTTCCATTACCAGATTATCAGCACAAATCATTAGATGTTATATTTGCTAAATATACTACATTATACAAATGATGGAAATTATGCACACTTTAATTATTTAGATAACATCTGTGCTGAAAACAAGTCACTGTTCAGAATGACATGCCTTTCTGAGTTAGTGCTTTGACAAATAAAGCAGGTAAGATGTATTTATTTATATTGATTTCTTGACTGTGCTGTTTCTAGATGTACTTTTTGGATTTGATGTTTCTTATTTTGGACTTCCACCATCCTTGAATCTTTAAATCTTTTGTTTGCATATTCTGCCCCCTTCTATTTTCATCATATTTTATTTTCAGAAAGAAAACAATTAAATATTTTATATCAGAATTATGTACTTTACTAGTTGGAACATCTATAAAATCATTGAAAGATGAATAGGACCGAGAGAGGGACAAGAAAGGATAGCAGGGTAGGAATATACCACAATGAGACTTGTTATCCTATAGAGTTAATGTATGCTTATAAAACATTTAAAAACCCTTGAACTTTTTAATTTTATATCCTTTTTAATTCCTCCATTAGTTTCCAAATTCAATTCCTCGAAAGAGTGACTGAAATCAACATAGAAGCTGTAAGGCAAAATGTAACACTGAAGATTTCTGAGTTAGTTTCTACGGCATGTCAAATCACATGCATGCCCAAATTGCTGCTCAGCTGAAACTACAGATGAAACCAGGAAGAGTTGCTTGCCAAAAGTAGTATCATTTGCTTCAAGGATTTTTCTCTCGCTTCTCTTGGCTTACAATAGATGGCCTCGTTGTTTTGGATGCATTACACCTGCTTCAGAGCAAATCAAATACATTTTGAGCCTTCCCAACATACGTGCAGAATTTGTGAGTTGCCAGAAAAAAAGTTACTGTTTTCCAAAAGCATAAATCTCTAAGGCATGTTGGACAGAGCCGATCTTAGTCCTGGCCCTGCTCAGGGGTCCTCTCCTATGCACGTTTTGTTTTGTCTATGGCTTGATGAATTGATCTTTTCATTAAGCCTAAGCACCAGGAGCCTGAGAGCATCATCCATCCACACTGACACAGTTTCATAGCTCCAGCCAGTGAGCCCCGGAAGCTGGCCCTTTGTTTCTCTATTCACTCCAGATGTGCTAATCCTTCTTTTCATCTTCATTAAGTCGGATATTCCTTTGCTCATGCCAATACACATCCCCAGCTCTTTCCAATAAGAAACCAAAGAATCAGCAAGACAATTTAAAAGTCAATAATCATCATATGCAGACCTCTCTCATTTTTTTTTCTTTCAAGGACCTGCATATTTATTTTAATCTTAGTTTCCTTTTTAGGCACGCTTACTACAGTATTTGTTAATTTTCAGTGTATTTTAAAATGGTTCTTTCTGTAATTTTATATTATCAACACTTCTATTATTTTAATACTAGATGCATCCAAATCTGACCTCTTGTCCTACATCTGACCTTTTTGACTACTACTTTTTAAACTACTTATCATTTTTAAACTATTGATTTGTTAATTTAGTGGGTGTGGGCTGTGCACATGCTACAGTGCATGTGTAGAAGTCAAAGAACAACTTAATGCTGTCTCTGCCTAGGAGTACCTGGATGACAGGTGTGTACCAGTGCATCTGTTTGTTGTGTTTGTTTGTTTGTTTGTTTCACATTGGTTCCATGAATTGAATTCAGGTTGTAAGACTTGTACAACAAGCAGTTTGACCCACTGATACGTCTCACAGGCTCGTTATCTTTTTCTTTTTCTTGCCACATTTGATCATCCTTCTGGCTGCAAGTAAGATGAAACATTTTTTACAGTGCATCTTTTTGAGAATCTCCCTATGTAAACCAGGCTGTCTTTGAACTCACAGTGATGTTCCTGCCTCTGCTACCTTAGTGTGGGGATTTACCAGCATTTGCTGCCATGCTCAGACTCTTCAATGTATTTGTAGGTATGCAGGCATATGTTATTTAGCATGCTCATCTTAGCAGGGCAACACACAGGGTCAAAAGTAGTCATATTCTAAAGCCATAAAAATCTCCCAATCTTGTCTCTTCTACCTATTGCTGCCAGTCTCTTCTTGGATAGTTAAAATCTCTTATTACTACTTCCACTCTGGCCTCTTTACAAGCCTTTTAAATGTGCTCAAGTCATTTCACAGTCCACTTGCTCCTTTTTGTCTCATGGCCTGCAACAGAGTATTGAGATAGCTAGTTTACTGAAACACATGCTCACAGATCCAACTTTAAGTCCTAACAGCTCTGCACAATTACTAGGCTCTTCTTGGTCTTCTATTATTGCAATAATCAATCTTTCAAAACTACAGTTCCTACTCTGCCTTGCTTCATATGGATTTGAACAGGGTCTGGTGAGAATAATTAGAGTAGTAAGCTTCTAGATCTCCTTTCCTACCCTTTGAAGTCAAGCACTTATCCACAAGTTACCTTACCTCATATTAACCAAAAGAATTTTAGAGTAAAAGGGGCGAATACGTGGAAGAAAATATTATAGTGCTCCTGAAAAGTCTTAAAACAATTCATTAAGAGATATGCAGCACTGACTGTGATGACCATGAACTCACAGCTTAACAAACCAGCATTCCCATTAATTCTGTCTTCAGCGTGTTTTCATCTCTTCGTGTCTGTGTTGGGGTAATAACTGTGTAGCCAAGCAGAGTAATTGCAGGCACTCACTGATATATCTTGTAGAAAAAAAAAACTATAGGATGAATGATGTTTCCTAAAACCTCCTTTACAGCAAATGTTTACTCTACAAAGACCACTCAATAACATCAATATATTTATAGTCCTTTGTTCCATTTTTAAAGCAAACTTACACACTGCCTCTGCTTCAAGCACACCAACTCTCCACTCTGTCATGCCCCTTCCATTCCTTTTCTTTTCTTTTCTTTTTTTTTTTTTTTTTTTTTTTTGGTTTTTCGAGACAGGGTTTCTCTGTGTAGCTTTGCGCCTTTCCTGGAACTCACTTGGTAGCCCAGGCTGGCCTCGAACTCACAGAGATCCGCCTGGCTCTGCCTCCCGAGTGCTGGGATTAAAGGCGTGTGCCACCACCGCCCGGCCTTCCTTTTCATTTTATACAGTCAGTTTCTGATTACCATGATAACCTTTGATGTCCTTCTTCTCCTTAGACCAATAAAAATGTTTCCTACGCTGCAAGGCTCGCTTCAGTTCCCATAATTTCCATAAGTACTATTTTTATTTATTTATGTATCTGCTTTTTTTATTTATTTGTTTGTGTTTGTGTATGCACAATGGGGACAAACAGCTGCATGCTTACCATGATGCACCGCGGAAGTCATAGGACAACTTGGTGGAGTGGGTTCTCTCTGCTCGGTTTCATGTGAGTTTCAGGGACTGAACTGACATCACCATGCCTGCACTGTAAGCACCTATATCTGCTGAGTCATTTCGTGATTAGAAACATCATTTTCTAATAGAAGAGAAAAACTGAAAGTAAATAACCATGTATCAACATCTGAATGAGACAGCTAATTAATATTTTGTTCTTATCACGTGTCTGTTCAGCCACCTGTCTTTCCATCCATCCATCCATCAAACTTGTTTTCAGATGAGTTTCAGAGTGAATTTCAACACTCAGGTTATTTCACCTGGAAAACTTCAGGAACTCGTTTTTGTTTTTCAGCTTTTCTTGTTAACTAAACTGTACTTATAGTAGCATATAGAAATGGTAGTTATTGAATGTCCCATGCAGTCCAAAATCACTTCAAGAAATAAAATGTTGAAGTCTCCCACTATTAATGTTAGGGGTTTGATGTGCGATTTAAGCTTTAGTGATGTTTCTTTACATATGCGGGTGCCCTTGTATTTGGGGCATAAATGTTCAGAATTGAGACTTCATCTTGATGTATTTTTCCTGTGATGAATATAAAATGTCCTTCTCGATCTCTTTTGATTAATTTTAGTTTGAAGTCTATTTTGTTAGATATTAGGATAGCTACACCAGCTTGTTTCTTAAGTCCATTTGACTGGAAAGACTTTTCCCAGCCTTTTACTTTGAGGAAGTGTTTGTCTTTGAAGTTGAGGTGTTTTTCTTATATGCAGCAGAAGGATAGATCCTGTTTTCGTATCCACTCTGTTAGCCTGTGACTTTTTATAGGCAAATTGAATCCATTGCTATTAAGGGATATTAATGACCAGTGATTGTTAATTCCTGCTATCTTTTGGTGGTAGTGTCTGTGTGTGTGTGTGTGTGTGTGTGTGTGTGTGTGTGTGTGTGTGTGTGGATTTGTCAGTGTGTCATTAGCTATTGCCTGTGTTTTCGTGGTGCATCTAGCTTCCTCAGGTTGGATTTTTCCTTCTAGTGCATCTAGAGGGATGAGAGGAGGATCTGTGGTTGGTATGTAAAATAAATAAAGAACTTTTTTAGTTAAAAAAAAAAAAAGAAAGACACAGCCAGGCAGTGGTGGCACACGACTTTAATCCCAGCACTTGGGAGGCAGAGCCAGGTGGAACTCTGTGTGTTCGAGGCCAGCCTGTTCTACAGAGCAAGATCCAGGACAGGCACCAAAGCTACAAAGAGAAACCCTTTCCTGAAAAAACAAAACAAAACAAAACAACAACAACAAAAAGACACTTAAAAAAAAGAAAATGTTATTGTTACTTAAGACCCTTCCCATTAAACCCCTTCCCAGTCAATCCTCAGTTCCACAGAAACAAAGACTCTTTTGATTATTTTGCCTGTAAATTAGTTAGTATTGTGTACAGTTTCATATGGAATCAAATATTTGGCACCCTTTTGTTCAAGCTCTATTTTTTTTCAATGTAAGGCATCTTGGATGAATCCATGCTGTGCAATATTATACTGTATGCATATGATATTTGTTTACACAGTTTCCTGCCAATGACTATCTTGTGCTGTTCCTCGCAGAAATAAAGGTTTTTTTTTCCTGTAAAAAAAACACTTTTGGAGACAAAAGTGTTTTCATGTCTTTTAAATAAGTACCTAGGAATGGAATTTAAATGAATAACTAGGGTGGGTTATTTTAGGTATTTGTTTTATTTTTGAATTTGGGTTTTATAATAGGTTTGTAATGGTTTGAGGTTAGAGATTGACTTATTAATAAGTCCACTTCCAAGGCTTTCAAATCTCCTTTGGTTCAAGGGGCTTGGCATGATTGAAGCTGATACTTCAGAGTATTGTTTTCTTAGGTCCAACAAAATCCAGTCCATTATTATGTTTCATTCCTTCCCTAAAGTCTCTATATCACTTTCTACTTCTACAAACAATTATTAAGAGTTCCTGCTGCCTTATACCTCTGTCAACATTTGATATTGCCTGTTATTTTTTTAGTCTTCTGGCTATCTAGCTCAACTTTAAGTGTTTCAGAACTCTTTTAGTTTTAATTGTCAGCATTATCCATTCTAGAGTAAATAGTTATTTTTTTTGCTTTCTATTAATGAATTTCTATCCTCAATATGATTTTCAAACTACTAGAAGGGAAGACCTATGACTCACCTGACTTTTATTTCACATTGGATTAGTTGAATAGTAATTGGTTGATGTTTTTAATTAGCCATTTCAAAATACATTGGATAAAAAATAAGAATGTGTGTGTGTGTGTGTGTGTGTGTGTGTGTGTGTGTGTGTGTGTGTATTTAACTGTACTGTTCCAGGTTGAAGTATGAAAACTTTGATTTGCCTTTCCTTCAGTTTTGATGTTTTTCTATATATCAAAACAGGAAATGGAATACCAGTAATCTCTAAAATCTAAACTGGCAAGTCTCTAATGGACTGCTAATTCAGATACGGGCTTTACTGTGTCTGCTGGCTAAATTCCTCCATGGACATAGATTCAAAGTGAGTAACCAAGAGAAGAGAAAAGAGAAAAAGACACTGAGAAGAAGCCAGCATATTTGCAGTTTCTCTCTACAAAATAATCTAATTCTGTATATGTATGAATTGGCCTTTGTAAATTTAGTTGACAAAATTATTGCAAATTAGAGTATAGCTCATTAATTTACACTTTTCTGTTTATGAAAAACTTATTACTATATATTAGGAAAATAAAAATTTAAGCAAATATTCCTATCTTCTATACCATATATCACCTGTGCCTGTGGGCTTAATTGTGTTTTGTAAACTCATATACTGAAGTTTTTAACTCCCAGTGTAATAGTGTTAAGAAATGGAATTTTTCAGGACACAATTAAATCTAATGCATTCTTGAGGTTAGGATCTTGCTGGTGACATTATAAAGAAAACCAAATTCCTCTCCACTCTGCTTCTGTTTTTCCTCACCCAAACCCCACATAAGAAGGCCTCTTTAAGACTGAGCAGCAATCATGGAACATGCACAGGTCTGCACTAGGTCCTCTGCGTATAGCTGTAGTTGTTTACTTGAGATGTTTGTGGGACTCCTATCAGTGGGAGTGTGTGTGTGTGGGGGGGGGGGGGTGTTTCTGACTATTTTCCTGCTCTTGGGACCCTTTTCCTCCTACTGGGTTGCCTTGTCCAGGCTTGATATGAAAGGTTGTGCCTAGTCTTATTGTATCTTGTTATGCCATGTTTCATTGAAGGCCTGCTCTCTTCTAAAGGGAAACAGGGGGAGTGGATGGGGGGCGGGGATAGGGGAGATGGGAGGGCACTGGGAAGAGTGGAGGAAGGATGTGGTCTGGATATAATGTATAAGAGAAGAATAAAGAAAAAAAAGGCTTCTGTCTGCATACCAAGACGAGTGATCACAGAAACCAACCACACTGCACCTTAGTCTTGGATTTCTAGCACAACAGTTGAGAAAAAAAAACAAGGTTGTTGTTAAATTGCCTTAGCCTACTATATTTGTTATGGTACTGAGAGATAACTCTCATCATTTTTGAGCTGACTCTGATCATTTTTACCCAAATTCCACTCTCCCCCAAAATAGCATTTTTATCAAAGTAGATTATATTAAATATTTGCACAGGGAAGTTCAGTCTGGGGACTATGCTTACAGTTTAATGAGGAGAGTGCTTGTCCAGTACACAGGAAATCCTGGGTAAAATTCTCATCACCTCATGGAGGCAAGCATAATAGCATATGCTTGTGATTCTGAACACACAGGCAGTGGATGCAAGAGGAGCAAAACTTCAAGGTCTACCTCGGCCACACAGCTAGTTACAGGCCAGCCTGGGTTATGTGAGACCCTGTCTCCTCCAGTTCACTCCTAAAGTCCTAATAATTACATAGTAACTATGTTACGGACTGAATTGAGCTCAGTTCATACCTGTGGTGTTAACCTGAAACAGAGCTTGCTTAATGAATTAGTAAACCAACGGACTTATGTATGTTATAGTTTGAAGTACCCCTGTTTACAAACAACCGTTTATCTAATATATGGGACACGGACTCAAAGGACAAAGAAACAAATGGTAAACAACTCTCTTTATAAGGTTTAATGAGTCTCCCTACAGGATGAGAAAACAAAACACCAAACAGGAAGAAGAGATTGATTTGTATTCATCTGTGTGGGGAGATACAGAGATAGATAGACCATTGTGATTCAGAAGTACCTAACATTTACAAAAATGGAGAATTCCCAGGCAAATCTAGATTTCTAGTCTCTGTTGAAAACTCAGATGTACAAGTGCTAAGCCAACTTTCCTAACTCAGTAGCTATCAAATTTGGAAGGGCATTTATTCTTTTTTTGGCACAGTCCCAATAATTCACCATATCTCTCATACTCAATGTGACTGTATTATGGTATCTACCAAACGCCTAACTCCCAAACTTTCCTGTTTGTTATCCTTTGTCTAAGAGTGAAGAGGGTAGAGTTAAGTGCAACAGTAACTGAAGACAGCAAACTTCTTGGCAATGAAAGGTAAGAGACACGTTTAGGCTATAGCCATATCACACAGAATGCACTGGGCTCATCTGATCTCAGAAGCTAAGTAGTGGTCAAGCCTAGTTAGTACTTGGATACGAGAGACACATTGAATACAGAATGAAGTGATGACAGGGATCAAGAGCATTTAGAAGCTGACCTGGTTTGCCTACATGAAGTTAACATGGGCAAGATGCATCAAACTTTAGACTGCAAGGCTTCATTTTCTGAAACACTTCCATAGGTTAAAATTTCCAATTTTTTCTAACTATTTCAAAATAATCTGCCATTCTGAATCCTCACATTGTTCAGGATGATGAAGGTTAATAAAACTTTTGTTGTCCATCTCCTGTATTTATAATATCTTCTTGAATAATCCATTTTATTCGAGATTCCCACTTTCAAATGAATTTTTTACTTCCAAATTATACAAAACTGGGAAATACAAAGAGATGGAAAATTACAAAGATATATTAATATTATCAAAATGTGATGACATATCCACGCAAATTTTTTTTTAGGAAGTGTCTTATTTTTGTTGTTTTGCCATGTTTTGTTTTGTTTTTGAGCCTGACAATCTCCTTGTGATGAAAACAGATTATTATTATTGGCTGACATAAGCACTTAGTATAGTGTCTTATCAAAGAAAATCCTCAATAAATGTTGCCTTTCTTCTCAGACTCCTTGGCTTCCTTCCTACAGCTTTGTCCATATTATTTTATGTTGGGAGATAGAATTGCTGTGTATGAATAAAGATACTTCATTTACTCCCCTGGATTTTGCTATTTTCCAAAATTCACCTTAAGATTTGGGATTAAGCAATCCACAAGAACTGTGCCATTTTCATTGATGTTTGTAGCCTTTTTTATTCCAATTGATACTCTTTTGTTAAGCTAGCATAGACTCAAATTTATGAGACTCTAGGTTGCCACTTTTTTAAAATCTAGACATCCTAATACTTTTTCTTCTTCTACCACATAGCGTTGGTCTCTCATTTACAATGTTTTGACTTAGACTTTCAAAGCTTTAATAAGCAATGCACAAGACACTGAGGAGATGGCTCAGAGAGTCAAGTGACTACTGATTGCATATCAGAATCTGTGTTTAGATCTCCAGCACCCCACAGAAAAGCTGAACACAAAGGTGTACATCGGAAACCCCAGTGATGTGGGAGGTGCTGATAGAGACAGGTGGAGCTCAGGGGTTTGTTTGACACCCAGTCTATACAAATGGGTGAGCTCCAGATTCAGTGAGAGACCTTGTCTCAGAAAAATGGTGGCAAGAGATCAATGATACCTGATATTGGCCTCTGAATGCCACACACAGAGGCACATCCACATATGTCATACAAGTATACACACATAGATTAAATAAATAAATTGGTTAATCTTAAAAAATGGTCATAATTAAGAGAACCCCTACTTCAAATTGTGATCCTTTTCCAGGCTAACAATACATGACACAATGCTGTCTCTTAATGCTATGCAATGACAATGGGCTGTGACTCCCCATAAATCAGTCACGAGAGTGAACAAAGACACTACAGTACGTTGTGTTGCAACAGATTTTAGATATTGCAATTTTATGATTTTGCATCCCATCATTTCTTTACAATGTATATCTATTCCCTCTTCCAGTATATTAAAGACATTTGCAACATAGACTGCTTTTAACTTACAATGAATTCATCAATACATAATCCCACTGCAACTTGAAGAACAACTGGACTTTCATATAAATTTCTGTTCTTAAAGCATGAGAAATGTGTATCTATATGCAATGGTTCGACATGATTGTTTCTTAAACTTATTTTCAAAGCATTATGTCTGTGCATATATGTTGCGTGTTATGAAAGAGAATTTTGTTTTTATGATGTAGTCCTAAGGATTCAGATCCCCATTTTAACATTGGCCAGCAGCCTGGAGATGTCCACAGAGACCATTTCACTGGAACACTGGGAAATACTTTCAAGTCACTACCATGGCTAGATCTTTTCTGCCTATTAGGTACCTACAAATGGGAAGGACTATATTTTCATTTATTCTCATTTATTGTTCAAAATGCTGAGAAACCAGAGAGAATCTAATGAACAAAAAGAATAAATCAGTGAGGTAATGCATAAATATAGTCATTACTACACAGCCAACTGCAAAAAGGCATAAGTATTGGAATGCCATGAAATCAGAAATGTTATCTGTCCTGTTCCTGCTCCAGCTCTAGCACTTAGAACAATTTTGACAACATGGCAGGCACTCACAAAATATTTATTATTGCTTAAATAAATTCTATGTAAAGGATGATTAAAATTGAAACAGAAACTGCATAAGGGGGGTAGAAATATGATATCAGCTTTTAGGTAGAAGGGACACTAAGCAAGATAATTGTGGCAGATAATGCATCTCAAAGCAGTAGGTTTTATATATAAATTCCATGTAAATTCTTGTCAAAATATGAATAAAAAAGTTACGTCCATGACTGTTTTTCCTTCATTTATGCCTATGCACTATTTTCAGTGCCTGGTACCCGAGGAAGCCAGAAGAAGGCAACAGTGTCCCAGGAACTGGAGTTATAGGTTGTTGTGAGCCACCAAGTAGGTGCTGGGAATCAAACCTGGGTTCTTCAAAAGAACAGCTAGTGCTCTTAACCTCTTAGCCATGTCTCCAGACAGCAAACCTGATTTTTGCTATTGTATGTGTATGTTATCTCCTGTAGGGAGTGTGCAGGGTGGAAGTCAGAGGGTAACTCTTTTTAAGTAGGTTTAGGGAGCCAAAATAAGGTTAGGATTCTTGTAGAGCAAGGACTTTATACACTGAGCCTCCTAGATGGCCATAAATATTATCACTTTTAATAATAAAATAATGAATTACCTCAAGATCATGTATCAAGACAGCTTTGAGCAAACTAGAGTAAATGATCACTGTGTTTATATGACACTAAAAGTCATGAGTAAGGAGTTGTGGGTGATAAAAGCCAAGTCTAAAAATAATGATTTCTATGTTCTCATCTCCCAACCCTCACCCTCCATTGCCCCCACTCCCCAGTTTACTCATGGAGATCTCCTCTATTTCACCTTCCAAGGGAGATCCATGCTTCCTTCTTAGGGTCTTCCTTATTAGCTAGCTTCTCTGGAGCTGTGGGTTGTAGTCTGGTTATCCTTTGCTTTACATCTAGTATCCACTTATGAGTGAGTACATACCATGTTTGTCCTTCTGAGGCTGGGTTACCTCAATCAGGATATTTTCTACTTCCATCCATTTGCCTGCAAATTTCATGATGCCTTTGCTTTTTAATGTTGAGTAGTACTCCATTGTGTGTATGTGCCACATTTTTTTATCCATTTTTTGGTTGAGGGGCATCTAGGTTGTTCCCAGTTTCTGGCTATCACAAATAATGCTGCTATGAACATGAGGGAATGGGATGGTCAAGCTGGAGCTAGGACAGAGTGGGGGAGCAGTGAGGGAGATACCATAGTGGAGGGAGACATTATGGAGATGCGTAGAGGTTGTGTGCTGGGGAGGTTCCTAGGAATCCACAAAGATGACCTCTGTAGCACGAATCTTAAAGGGTCTTATTAAATAAAAACAAACCCAGAGCCAGGTACTGGGGTGAACACTGAAAGATCAGAGAAACAGAACCAGCCACAGTTAACCTCACCTCGCCAGTTCCTCAGTTGATCTCATTTCTTCAAACTGGAAGCCTCTGAGTTCTCATCGGAATGGATCTCAGCTGAACTGCTGCTAAAAGCCAAAAGCTTAACCAGGCTCTAGTTCCTGGTCCTCACACCTTATATACCTTTCTGCTTCCTGCCATCACTTCCTGGGATTAAAGGTGTGTGGCACCATGCCTGGCTGTTTCCAGTGTGGCTTTGAACTCACAGAGATCCAGACGGATCTGTGCCTTCAGAATGCTAGGATTAAAGGTGTGTGTGTCACCATTTTCTGGCCTCTATATCTAGTGGTTGTTCTGTTCTCTGACCTCAGATAAGTTTATTAGTGTTCACAATATATTGGGGAACACAATATCACCACAGATCCCAGCTTAGACTACTAGCAATAGTGGAGAGGGTGCCTGAACTGGCTTACCTGAGTAATGAGATCAGTGAGTACCCTAACTGTCATCATAGAGCCTTCATCCAGTAACTGATGGAAGCAGATGCAGAGATCCACAGCCAAGCACCAGGCCCGAGCTTCAGGAGTCCAGTAGAAGAGGACGAAGAGAGATTCTATGAGCAAAGAGCATCAAGATCATGATGGGTAAACCTAGAGACAGCCAAACCAAACTAGTGGGAACTCATGAACTTTTCACCAACAGCTGTGGAGTCTCCATGGGACTGGACTAGGCCCTCTGCATAAGCAAGACAGTTGTGTAGCTTTATCTGCTTAAGGGGCCCCCTGGCAGTAGGATCAGGATCTATCCCTGATGCATGAGCTTTTTGGATTCTACTACGTATGGTGGGACACCTTGCACAGACTTGATGCCGGGGCCAGTGGTTGGACCTGCCTAAACTGAATGTACCAGCCTCTGTGGACTCCCCATGGGAGACCTTGCCTTGTTGGAGGAGGGAATGGGGGAAGGGTTGGAGGTGGAAGGCGAGAGGGGTGGGAGGAGGGAGTAGAGGGTGGTCTGTGATTGGAAAAAGAAAAAGAATAAGGGAAAAAAAGCAAAGCAAAAAAAAAAAAATACCCACAATGATTTTAGTCTCCATCAGAGTTACAGATTTTAATCCTGAAAGGAAGTTCATAAATGTCAAGGTTTCTGGTAGGATTGCATCATTATAGTCTAGGAATGATGCTGTGGAGAGTAGAAGGGAGACAGAGATCTGAAGGAGTTTCTTAAAAATAAAGCAGACTCAATTAGCCACAGAAAATAGATGTTCAGTCATAATAATGCCTGCAGTGTTATTTCAAAAATACATAGAATTTAAGCTCTGATAAATTTTGAGCTCAGCTGAACTTGTCTCTACACTTTCTAGCTTTCTAATATTGGAACACTTACTCAACCTTTCTAACCTTCTGTTACCATTACTGAAGGCAAGTTATTCAAATAAATCTTTTCAGATTCTCAGATCATTTGGAATTCCAAATTAGCTCCCTTTGTATTAGTGTTTTCTTTATTATTCCTACTCCAGAAATTCCTCAAGTAATGTTTTCTAGCTTCTTAGAAGTACTTCAAAAATAAATAAACAAAAACAAACAAAAGTTGAAGCTAAAACTGTAAAATATTTTTAAAATCCTTCATGAACCCACAGTGATTCAATTTATAGAGAATTTTCCCCCAAGGTCGGTTTCTGTCTATTGCATCTTGCATATTTCCTGGATCCAAAAGCATTTCTGTTTGGAAATTGCAACAAAATGATTGGATTTGAAAGATTTTGAGTTTCTCCTAGTAACTTTTGACTTTCAGAATGAGAAATTTATAGGGCAGACTCTGAGTGGTAGATATCCAAGTTCTTCCGCATAATTTATTGCCTCTGTTTTCCCCCCTACTCTTGAGAACTCTTTCTCACTTGATGCAGGCGAACTGCTTCAGACCTTGCAATCTTCTGTTACCGCTCATCTGCGTGAACACTGCATTGTTCTGAAGGCTTTAGCGCCTCTGATTTTCTACCCCACTTCTCATCTGGAGCCCTGATTTGAAGCTCCGGTCCTGTTGGCAGGTTAAATCTCTACATCCTCTTTGACATAGATAGACGTTTTCCAAATCTTATGGAGGGGAGATATTATTTTCCAGTCTTTCCCTTTTACTTTTGTCCTTGTACATTTGTTTTAAGGAAGAAAACACTACATTATTCTTTTTGGTGAATCTTTCTTTGTAATAACTGAAACTCTGCATCTCTGCTGGTACAGGAATCAGTGGAGAAAGTAACAGAGATTCCTGACAACACTCATGTACCATGGCACTCATACTTTCCACCACAGAAATTGAACTACTTCTAAGTTGTTGAAATTCTTGCTAAATATATTAACACCCCCTTTTTTAAACAGTAAAAGCTTTATTACTCTCATTATGAGCCCAAGAAAATGCTTTAAATCTTGAATTCTGAAATAATATCTCCTGTCCTAAAAGCAGTGAAGCTTTTCAAGAGAATGAAAGAGAGAAAAGAAATGCCTTCTGAAAAGGTAGTTTATGGGTTTGGAATTCTATTCCAAGTTTGGTTCATATATTTTTACTAACTACCAACTCTATATGTAAATTAAGTATAAGAGAAGACTGTTTTTATAAAGCAAGAAATAATTTTCCATCTTAAACGACAAAGGCATATAAACCCATAAGGCAGCCCTGCATGTGTTTGATGGCTGTGAAATGACCTGTTTGATTTTCTATTACAGACCAGCAGACTGTGCTGCCCTGGCCCTCCAGACCCAGTCAGGTAGCCAACTTCTCATTAGGAAAGGAGTACACTCATAGCCTGTAATAAATAAAGTGCATTTAAAACCTCATGTATAGAAACAGACCTCCATTGTGAAGGCAGTCCCATAAAAAACATGTTTATCCCCTGAATACTGTAGTAGAGGAGAGAACAATGTTTTTTGTTGTTGATGGTGGTTGTTTTTTTGTTTTTTTTTTTTCCTGGCTAAACTCTGACAAATGAGTTTATCATTTGACCATATGGGATAGTGTATTCACACATGTCCAAATAGTCAAATCCATTCAAATTGGTCCAGATAGACTAATTCATCAGTTCTTTGGAGAGAAAACCCAAGCTGAGTTAAATAAAATGCTAAAATAAAAGCAATTTAATTACCTCAGGGGAGAAGTAGTGAGAATTTGGCCTCAAGTCTTAACAGAATTCCATAATGACTCTCGTGAATGCATAATCACTTGTGATCATCATGTTCCTTCTATACAAAAGCTTCAGCAAAAGTTGGGGTCCTTTTAATCTTTACACTTATTCTGATTTATCTAGTTGAACAAACTCGTGTGTGTGTGTGTGTGTGTGTGTGTGTGTGTGTGTGTTTGTGTGTGTGTCCGTCCCTGCAGTAAACACTTACATTTAAGGTGGGAAGATTGAAATTATTGTAGATTCCAAATTAAATAGTTTTACTGTCTGTGTGTACACGTTAGACAAAGGCAGTAAAGTATGCCACCTGCACTTCAGAATTTAAATCATTTGTTTTCTTCACAAGCCAAGATCATAAATTCTACCTCGTGTGTAAGAATGAACCTATTTCTCTCTGCTTCTATATTGTTCTGTGATAAAAATTTCCTAATCAAAATTTATCTGAGAATCTAGAGATATGTGAAGCAAGGTATTCCCAGCTATAATTTTCTCTCTTTGGATGGCTATCTACTTTAAGGGTTTCTTTATTGAATGCAATATCTCAGAACAGCTGACATATTATATTCATTATATCTTTTTAACAGTCTGAAAATTATAAATGAAGTAATATAGAAAAGACCAATGAGTAGAGAGCCACTCATAGATGAAACATTCAAAAGGAGAAGAGAAATTCATAGAAACTTAATAAAAGAGCAAGATAGAATTGACGGATTTGAAAGATTTGTGTGAGATGGTATAGATAGTGCAGACAGGAATCTATATATACCATAAATGCACCAGCAGAATCAGCAATACCTAACTATCTAGATCTCTGGAGTTTATTGAAGGCTTGCAAGTTCTTAACAAAGGTTTAGACAAGTGGTTCTCTACCTCCCAATTGCTGTGTCCCTTTAATACAGTTCCTCGTGAGGGTGACCACCAACCACAAAATAATTTTCCTTGCTACTTAATACCTGTAATTTTGCTAGTGTTATGAGTAATAATGTAAATATATGTTTTCTGATTATCTTAGGTGACTCCTGTGAAAAGATTATTTGACCCCAGAGGGGTTGTGACCCACAAGTTGAGAACCACTGGCTTAGACAGTGGATTGAGGTTAATTTCAGTTCTGAATTCAGCCTTGGCTACCTACTCCATTCAGTCCAGACAGCCTCATGGGAAGTAGTGATGCACAAGTTCCTGGAACAGATTACAAAGCATTTATGGAAGTCAGGGTGGGCAATAAGGACTCTGTCTTCTGAATATTAGTTATCGGTGTTATGATGACATACAGTATCCTCTTATTACAGATGTACACACACACAGGAAGGCAATTGTAGTTATCCAGCTTCAACTGTACTGCAATTCCCTCCTAAAGTATCCCAAGCCGCCCCCACCCCGTACAGCTGAAATTAGAAGGAATAAATTTAAAAATCCAATTCTTTCTTTTCTCTTTCATTTATATATTCTCCTCCCCCATCATGAAAACAAGACCATAAAGACTAGAACTTTTAAAAACAGCTATATATAAAGGTGAAACTGGAAAATGACTGCATATACCTAATGGAACGTTCAGGCCCTCCCAAATATGAGAAGACTTAAACTTATACATCAGATTTACACTTAAAATATGAAAAGGCTACACTAATCATTAAAAAAAAAAACAAGGCAAATGCTGGGAAGAATGGGAATACAGTTCTCAGAGTTGCCACATTGCTAGATCAAAAATGTATAGTTTCAACAGTAAAATCATAAGATATACAGAGAAACAAGGAAGAATTTCCTATGCAAACAAACAACAAAACAAAACAAAACATGTTTTCCAGAGAAAGATCAAATGTCTATTAAACAGAGACATTAACTAAAATGACTTCAATATATCTAAAGAATTTGTGGAAAAAGTGAAGAAAATGATGCAAGAACAAAATGGAAATATCAATAAAGAAATATAAAGCTCTCCAAAGAAGTTTTACAAATCAAAAGTAAAATATCTGATATGAAAAATTCACTACAAGGATTTAAATGCAGATTTAAATATATGTGAAAGAAAGACCCAGTCATTGGAATTACTAAATTTGTAGAACATAAAATAATGTACCAAGTTCAAGGGATCCTGGGATACCATCAAGCATGCCATATATTCATTGTAGTGATACCAAAAAGAGAGAATCGGGTAGAAATAATGTGTGAAAAAAATGAGTAAAACTTCTCAAATATGATGCAAGACATGAATGTAATTACCCAAGAAGTTCAATTAACATTAAATAAGATAAACTTGAAGAAAAGCATTGACACATGAGATTCAAGCTTGTGAAAACCAGAGAGAATCTTGAAAGCTGTAAGAGAAAAGCAACCCAGAACACACAAGGATTTCCAGTAAGATTATAAGCAGACTTTACATCAGGAACTGAGGATGCTAGAAAGCAATACTAAAGGAAAACCTGAGATTCTCATACCTAAAAAACCCGTCATTCTATAATGTGGAACAAATGAAGATGCCACCAGGCAAATAAGTTTTATGAATATTATAACTAAGTTTGTAATGAAAGGACACTTCAACAGTAGCTCAAAACAATATAAAGAAATAATGACCATACAAAACATGAAAACATTAGCAATTAGCAAAGCAAGCATTATTGGAAAATCTATTTATAACATTTATCACTGTACTTTAATTTTTATCACTGTAATTTAATTTTTTCCATAATTTAAAAGTCTAATGCACTTAAAATAAAACAAATATTCATTTAAAACTCAGTTTCATTGTGACATTTACTTGTTTAGCCACATTTTATCTTTTACATAATTTAAGATGACACATATTTACAAAAAGAATTAGCTTATTTTTAGGTACTTTCTATATAAAGAGGTAATTTATGTGTGCTGGCTAGTTTTAAGTCAACTTGACACAAGCTGTGGTGACCTGAGGTACAGTAATCGCAATTGAAAAAATGCCTCCATAAGATCAGGCTGTTGGCATTTTTATTAAATAGTGTTATGGGAAGGCCCAGCCCATTGAGGGTGATGTCACCCCTGGTCTGAGTGCTTTAAGAAAGCAGACTGAGCAAGCTATGAGGAGCAAGGCAGTAAGTATCACTCTTCCATGGCCTCTGTATCAGCTCCTGCCTCCAGTTTCCTACACTTCTTGACTTCCTGCCCAGACTGCTGTCAATAACTGTGACATTAAAGAGTAAGTGAAATAAACACTATCCTCTCCAAGTTCTTTTTGGTCATATTGTCTTGTTGTGGAATATTCTTTTACACTGTGTGAAGATCTGTCACTGTGATTGGTTTAATAAGAAACTAAATGGTCAATATCTAGGCAGGAGGTATAGCAGGGACTTCTGGATAGAGAGAGCTCTGGGAAGAAGAAGGGATGAGTCACCAGCTGGATGCAAAGGGAGCAATACATGTAAGAGGTGAGGTAATAAAGCCATGAGGCAGAAAGGAAATTAATAGAAATGTGTTAATTTAAGTTATATGATCTAGTTAGAATCAAGCCAAAGCTATTGGCCAAACTTTCATAATTAGTAATAAAGCTCCATGTGGTTATTTGGGAGCTGGCAGGTGGGACAGAGAAAGACTTGCTACAAATGGCACTCAATGTCTAGGCACATATTTCTACATAAAACCTGAGAAAGCTTTTTAAAAAGGTTCCAAACACAAAAACAGAGCTAAATGCTGCTTCCTAGTCCCACAATCTCTCATGCAATCTGTGATACAGAGAAGTTTCTTTTGGCTGCAATCTGCAGGCTTGAGCCACCAGCTCACTATGAGCTAAGCTGCATGGTGGTTTAAGATTTTCTGGTTCCCAGGGAAGACCCACCCAAGGCCAGTGGGCAGGGCTCCCTTGGGAAGGATCTTCTTCTCCAAGACCCCACCAGTGGACCCCGCAATCCACACGCCCTGCCCCCATACCCATCCACCCGAGACACCTGCCACTTCCTGAGACTTAGAGACTAGCCTCCAGCTCTCATCTGCCCCAGAGCTCCCATCTGGCCCAGAGAGCTCCTATCCAGCCCAGAGAGCTGACAAACATTGTTAAACACATTGTAAACTGTTTAAAGGTGTTTTTTTTCTGTCTGAACCTGCTTTATGGCATATTTGTAACCTTTTCTGTCTGCATGAGCAAAATCTTCATTATTATTACTATTATTTTTAATTTTATAATTAATTTAATTTTACATATCAGCCACGGATTCCCCTGTCCTCCCCCCTACCCCCCACTCCTCCCAACCCACCCCCCATTTCCATCTCCTCCAGGGCAAGGACTCCCCTGGGGATTCAGCTCAACCTGGTCAATTCAGTCCAGGCAGGTCCAATCCCAGTTGTGGTGGCACAAGCTTGTAGGAATTGCTGAAGGAAGCAGAGGCAGGAGGACCACGAGTTCATGATGCTATTCTTAAGGTCGCTTTCTTCTTCTTCTTCCACTTTGTGATGTTCAGGTCTTGCTGTTGGAGAAGAGCTAGGTTCTGGTGATGCTGTATTGCTCTTTATGTTGTTGTATGAACTTCTGCCTTGACGTCTGCCAGTCTCCTTGTGGATTCATTGCTGGTCTTATCAGGGCTCTTGGTCCAGTCAGAGCTGACAGATTCAGTGTTTCAGGAAGTCTCTCTTGGTCCAATGAGAGGTGTTAGATTCTACTTCTCAGAAAGCCACTCTTGGTCTAATCAGGGCTGGCCGATTCCCTGTCTCCTGAGTTTACTCTTGGTCCAATGATGGCTCTTTGTCCAATGAAAGCCCTCTCTTTCTCTGGGCTGGATGGGAGCATTCTGAGATAGATGGGAGCTCTCTGAGCCTGATGAGAGCTCTCTGGCTCAGATGAGAGGAGGGAGGACAGGGGAATCTGTGGCTGATATGTAAAATTAAATTAAATTATAAAATTAAAAAAGAATAGCATCATGAAGATGCCTAGAGGCCTTTAAAGAAAAAATCACAAATGAAATTGAGGAAAAGATAAACAAAAAAAGTGGAGGAAATCAATAAAGAAAATGAAAAGTCAAAAAAAGTGGTAAGAACTCTAAAAAACTAGAGGAAAAGACAAATAAAGCAGAAGAAAACAATAAATACCTTAAAGAAAACCATGAAAAAGCAATGAAACAGGTGAGGGAAACAGTTCAAGACTTGAAAAGGGAAATAGAAAAAATGAAAAAGACACAAACAGAGGGAATGCTGGAAATAGAAAATCTGAGTAAACGAACAGGAAACACAGATGCAAGCATAACCAACAGAATACAAGAGATGGAAGAGAAGATCTCTGGTATAGAGGATACAATAGAGGAAATGGATTTGTCAGTCAAAGAAAATACCAATGCCAAAAAAATTATAACACAAAATGTCCACGAAATCTGAGACACCATGAAAAGACCAAACCTATATATAACAGGGATAGAGGAAGGAGAAGAATACCAACTCAAAGGCACAGAAAATATATTCAACAAGATCATAGAAGAAAACTTTCCCAACTTAAAAAATGAAATGTCTATGAAGATACAAGAAGCCTATAGAACAGCAAACACACTAGACCTCCCAAAAAAGTCCCCTGGCCACATAATAATTAAACAACTAAACATACAGAATAAAGAAAGAATATTAAGAGCAGCAAAGGAAAAAGGCCAAGTGACTTATAAAGGCAAACCCACCAGAATAACACCCGATTTCTCAATGGAGACTTTGAAAGCCAGAAAGACCTAGACAGATGTAATGCAGACACTAAGAGACCGTGGATGCCAGCCTAGACTAATATACCTAGCAAAACTTTCAATCATCGTAGACAGAGTGAACTAGACATTCCAAGACAAAGGCAGATTTAAACAATACTTATCCACAAACCCAGCACTACTAAAAGTACTAGAAGGAAAATTCCAACCTAAGGAAGTTAGATACACCCTCAAAAACACAGGCAATAGATAACACCACAGCAGTAAACCCCAAAGAAGAGAAGCACACACACACACACACTACCACCAAAAGATAACAAGAATGAACAATCACTGGTCATTAATATCCCTTAATATCAATGGACTTAATTCACCTATAAAAAGACACAGGCTAACAAAATGGATACAAAAGCAGGACCCATCTTTCTGTTGCATACAAGAAACACACCTCAAATTCAAAGATAGGCACTACCTAAGAATAAAAGGCTGGGAAAAGCCTTCCCAATCAAATGGTCTTAAGAAGCAAGCGGGTGTAGCCATTCTAATATCCAGCAAAATAGACTTCAAACTAAAATCAATTAAAAGAGATCAAGAAGGGCATTACATACTCATCACAGGAAAGATCCACCAAGATGAAGTCTCAATTCTGAACATTTATGCCTCAAAGACAAGGGCACCCACATATGTAAAAGAAACATTACTAAAGCTTAAATCACATATAAAACTCCATACTTTAATAATGGGAGACTTCACAACCCCACTCTCACCACTGGACAGATCTGCCAAATTGAAACTTAACAGAGAAACATAGGACTTAACTGATGTTATGACTCAAATGGACTTAATCGATATCTACAGAACATTCCATCCTAACCCAAAAGAATATACCTTCTTCTCAGCACCCCATGGAACCTTCTCTAAAATCGACCACATACTTGGCCACAAAGCAAATCTCAACAGATACAAAACAATTGGAATAACCTCCTGTGTTCTATCAGACCACCATGGTTTAAAGTTAGATTTCAACAACAACAAAAACTACAGAAAACCTATAATTTCATGGAAACTGAATAATGCTCAACTGAATCACCAATGGGTTAAGGAAGAAATAAAGAAAGAAATTAAAGACTTCTTAGAGATCAACGAAAATGAATATACCACAAACCCAAACTTATGGGACACTACAAAAGCAATGCTAAGAGGGAAATTCATAGCACTATATGCTCACAAAAAGAAGTTGGAGAAATCTCTCACTAGTGAGTTAACAGTACAACTGAAAGCTCCAGAACAACAAGAAGCAAAGTCATCCAGGAAGAATAGACACCAGGAAATAATCAAATTGAGAGCTGAAATCAATAAAATAGAAACAAAGAGTTGGTTCTTTGAGAAAATCAACAAGATAGACAATCCCTTATCCAAACTAATTAAAAGACAGAGAGAGAGCATCCAAATTAACAAAATCAGAAATGAAAACGGAGACATAACAACTAACACTGAGGAAATCCAGAAAATCATTAGGTCATACTTCAAAAACCTCTACTCCACAAAACTGGAAAATCTAAAAGAAATGGATAATTTTCTGGATAGGAACCACATACCTAATTTAAATCAAGACCAGATAAACTATTTAAATAGTCCAATAACCCCTAAGGGAATAGAATCAGTCATTAAACGTCTCCCTAACAAAAAAAGCCCAGGACCAGATGGTTTCAGCACAGAATTCTACCAGATCTTCAAAGAAGAGTTAATACCAATATTCTTTAAATTGTTCCACAAATAGAAACAGAAGGAACATTACCAAACTCCTTCTATGAGGCTACAATTACCCTGATTCCCAAGCCAAACAAAGACGCAATAAAGAAACAGAACTACAGACCAATCTCCCTCATGAACACTGATGCAAAAATACTCAATAAAATACTGGCAAACAGACTCCAAGAATACATCAAAACAATTATCCACCATGATCAAGTAGGCTTCATCCCAAGGATGCAAGGGTGGTTCAACATACAAAAGTCTGTCAATGTAATACACCATATAAACAAACTGAAAGAAAACAACCACATGATCATCTCATTAGATGCAGAAAAGGCATTTGACAAAATCCAACACCCCTTCATGATAAAGGTCTTGGAGAGATCAGGAATACAGGGAACATACCTAAATATAATAAAGGCAATTTACAGCAAGCCAACAGCCACCATCAAATTAAATGGAGAGAAACTCAAAGCAATTCCACTAAAATCAGGAACAAGGCAAGGCTGTCCGCTCTCCCCATACTTATTCAATACAGCACTTGAAGTTGTAGCCAGAGTAATAAGACAACATATGGATATCAAGGGGATACAAATTGGAAAGGAAGAAGTCAAGCTTTCACTATTTGCAGATGATATGATAGTATACATGAGTGACCCCAAAAATTTGACCAAGGAACTCATACAGCTTATAATCACCTTCAGCAATGCAGCAGGATACAAGATTAATTTAAAAAAAAAAATCAGTAGCCCTCCTATATACAATTGACAAACAGGCTGAGAAGGAAATCAGAGATACATCACCCTTTACAATAGCCACAAATGATATAAAATACCTTGGGGTAACTTTAACTAAGCAAGTGAAGGACCTGCATGACAAAAACTTTAAGTCCCTGAGAAAAGAAATTGAAGATGTCAGAAAATGGAAAGATCTCCCATGCTCATAGATAGGCAGGATTGACATAGTAAAAATGGCAATCTTACCAAAAGCAATCTACAGGTTCAATGCATTCCCCATCAAAATTTCAACACAATTCTTCACAGACCCGAAAAGAACAATATTCAACTTCATATGGAAAAACAAAAAACCCAGGATAGACACAATTATCCTGTACAATCAAACAACCTCTGGAGGCATGACGATCCCTGACTTCAAGCTCTACTATAGAGCTACAGTAATAAAAACAGCTTGGTACTGGCATAAAAACTGACATGTGGACCAATGGAATCGAATTGAAGACCCTGACATTAATCTGCACACCTATGAACATATAATTTTTGACAAAGAAGCCAAAACTGTACAATGGAAAAAAGAAAGCATCTTCAACAAATTGTGCTGGCATAATTGGATGTCAACATGTAGAAAGCTGCAAATAGATCCATATCTGTCACTGTGCACAAAACTTAAGTCCAAGCAGATCAAAGACCTCAACATAAATCCAGTTACTCTGAACCTGATAGAAGAGAATATAGGAAGCAGTCTTGAATGCATTGGCACCGGAGATCACTTCCTAACTATAACACCAGTAGCACAGACATGGAGAGAAACAATTAATCAATGGGACCTCTTGAAACTGAGAAGCTTTTGTACAGCAAAGGACACAGTCAACAAGACAAAGTGACGGCCTACAGAATGGGAAAAGATCTTCACCAACCCCACATCTGACAGAGGGCTGACATCCAGAATACATAAAGAACTCAAGAAATTAGAAATCAAAATGTCCAACAGTCCAATTAAGAAATGGGCTATAGAGCTAAACAGAGAATTCTCAACAGAGGAAGCTCAAATGGCTGAAAGACATTTAAGGAATTGCTCAACATCCCTAATCATCAGGGAAATGCAAATCCAAATGAATCTGAGATACCACCTTATACTCGTCAGAATGGCTAAGATCAAAAACACTGAAGACAGCTTATGCTGGAGAGGATGTGGAGCAAGGGGAACTCTCCTCCATTGTTGGTGGGAATGCAAGCTTGTACAGCCACTTTGGGAATCAATATGGCACTTTCTTAGAAAATTGGGAATCAATCTCCCCCAAGACACAGCTATACCACTCTTGGGTATATACTCAAGGAATGCTCAATCATACCACAAGGGCACATGCTCAGCTATGTTCATAGCAGCATTGTTTGTAATAGCCAGAACCTGGAAACAACCTAGATGCCCTTCAACTGAAGAATGGATACAGAAAATGTGGTACATATACACAATGGAGTACTACTTAGCAGAGAAAAACAATGACATCAAGAGGTTTGCAGGCAAATGGATGGATCTAGAAAAAATCATCCTGAGTAAGGTAACCCAGACTCAGAAAGACAAACATGGTATGTACTCAAGTGGATACTAGATGTACAAAGGATGACTAGACTGCTACTCAGAACTCCAGGGAGGCTACCTAGTAAAGAGGACCCCAAGAAAGATACAGGGATTTCCCAATGACAGAGAATTGGATGAGATCTACATGAACAAACTGGACATGAGGGGGGGGAGGTAATGGAGGGCAAGGGTCTGGAAAAAGAGAGCTTAGGGGAGCGGGAGGTCCCAGCTGAATCAGGAACAGAGTGGGAGAACAAGGAAAGAGATACCATGATAAATGAAGACACCAGGGAATAGGAAGAAGCAAAGTGCTAAAGAGGTCCCCAGAAATCCACAAAGATACCTCCACAGTAGACTACTGGCAATGGTCGAGAGAAAGCCCAAACTGACCTACTCTGGTGATTGGATGGCCGAACACCCTAACTGTTGTGATAGAACTCTCATCCAATGACTGATGGAAGTGGATGCAGAGATGCATGGCGAGGCCCCAGGTGGAGCTCTGTGAGTCCAATTGGAGAGAGAGAGGAGGGATTGTATGAGCAAGAGATGTTGAAACCACAATTGGAAAAACGGCAGGGACAAATAGCCAAACTAGTGGAAACACATGGACTATGAACCAAGAGCTGAGGAGCCCCCCATGGAACTGGATTAGGACCTCTGGATAAGTGAGACAGTTGATTAGCTTGAACTGTTTGGGAGGCCCCCAGGCAGTGGGACCGGGACCTGTCCTTAGTGCATGAGCTGGGTTTTTGGAGCCTGGGGCCTATGCTGGGACACTTTGCTCAGTCTGGGTGAAGGGAAGAGGGGACTGGGCCTACCTCAACTGAATCTACCAGGCTAAGCTGAATCCCCATGGGAGTCCTTGCCCTGGAGGAGATGGGAATGGTGGGTGTTTTGGGAGGAGTGCGGGGAAGGGGGGGTGGGGGGGGGAGAAGGGAGGACAGGGGAATCCATGGCTGATATGTAAAATTAAATTAATTATAAAATTAAAAATAATAATAATAATGAAGATTTTGCTCAGACAGACAGAAAAGGTTACAAATATGCCATAAAGCAGGTTCAGACAGAAAAAAAACATTCAAACAGTTTACAATGTGTTTGACAATGTTTGTAGGTTTAAGAAAACAAAAGAAAAAGGGTATCGATATCCATCAAAATAAATAGATAAGTAAATAAATAGTTTGAAAATAATAAAATCTTTTAAAAAAGAGTAAAGAAATAAAAAAAGAATAAGCCACATAGAGATAGGAAATACACAGGGAGTCTGGATCCTGTATGTTATTACATTGTCTTTGAATTTTTTGGTTGCTGATGAAAAAAACAGTAGCTTCTGAGAGACATTGTATTATGGACACTGCTAAATTAAGCCAATCTATATGTTTTAAAAATGTCTTAAAATCAAAATGGAAGTCAAAAATTATGTTGAATTGGAGAAAAGGTTATGCTTCTCTTTCCACAGAAAATGAAAGGCTGTGGACTCATTCAAGGTTAAAAAGGATGAGGTTTGATTGGCAAAGACCTCCCTGAAAATCCTGGCTACAGACATAAAGAAATAAATTTGGAAAAACTACAAGAGAGGTGACGCATATTTTACGTGCCCAAACATAAAACAAAAAATCATCTTTAATTGACTTGTGCACACTGCACATTTAATATATGTTACCTTTAAAAGATTTTATGCTTTCATAACAAGGAGACCAGACACCAATGAAAACAGGTGTCCCATGTGATCCAGCTTCTCAGTATGTTTCTGTTGCAGTTTCCTCAAAATTCTGCAACCAGAACAGCTTCAAGACTGCTGGCTGAGATGGTACAGCCTCACAGATTACTCCAGCCAGAATTTTAGATATGCCTTGCAATATTCCATCACACCAAGACTGTGCAACAGCTAGCACCCCTAGGAATTTACCATTATCTTAATTTTTTCAGGATCACTTAAGGTTGTCAGTGCCCCCAAACAAGAGGAAACAGTCTAGAGAACACAACACCCACATTCCCAAGAGATGGGGCAGGTGGTTTTTGGTCATTCGCTGAGTTATAGATATTTGTAATCCTTTAGTGGGGTTGGTTAGAAGTTGTTATTGGTAGAGGTCAGGAAAAAAGCTGAACAAAGGAGATTAGATTCAGGGATCTCTTTCTGAAAAGAAAAATGGGAGATATAGAAATGATAGGATAAAAGGGCAGATTATTAAATCTACATTTAAACTCAAAAAGCAACTATTAGACTTAAATATTTTTCAATGGTATGTATTTTTGTATATTGATACAAATTTAAGGTTGTATTTGTTAGAACATACTTTAAATACATTTCTACTCTTCTTTAAGGTATTATACCTAAGCAGTTCACTCAACAATGTAATGTAAATTTCTAGTCCTCGAAAACTATTTAGGATAATAAAGAAATAGAAGTTAATACAGAACATGGCCTTCAAGATGTTTAATAACATATGGCTTTTCATGATAGTTGAGGTATGTCTGCTCCTGGCAGCACCAATCTACTTCATAAAAGAATGATGGGCATCAAAGAAACTCCATATGGAGTTAGTCACTGGACAAAGAAACTGCTCTTGCTTTGACTTCTGACAGTATGTTGTACAAACTGGACAAACAAGACATGAAGGAAAAAGACTGTCAAATTGTGTCATGATAAGACAAGACAGTCTTTCAAAATTCTTGCTTCATGGAAAAGTCTGCCAGACATTATGCAGGACACTCAGGAAAGTAACTGCTGAACTTTGCCAAGATTAGGCAGGCAGTCCTTCAAAAATTCCTGCTTTACAGAAAAATCTGTCAGATATTCTGGGCCTGTAGGTTCAAAATGGATGCTCCAAAGTTTCAGAAGAACCTTGGGTGACTGTCCGAGCAGTCAACTGTTTCTGTCATTTCATACTTTTGGAAGTTGTTTGCTTGGCACTTCCTGTTTACTCAAGTAATACTTTATCCTTCTTGGGTCTCTGATGGAGATTGAAGACTAGATAGTTACAGATTTATGGTTTTCCTTGTTACCAAATTCAGAAAAGAAACTCTCAAAAGAGGTGTAAAGTGCATAAGTTTGAGAGACATACACACTTAAATTGTTTGTCTAAAAAATTTGTGATTATATATATATATATATATATATATATATATATATGCATAGTTTTGGGTTGGTAGTACAAGTTAGGATAGAAAGTGAATTAAGTCCAAAATTTTGGACTCATCAAGAGATAGATAATGGAATAGTTTCTCTAAATTTACCAAATACAGATGGACTGGACATTGTAAATGCAATTCTTACCTGACAGTTCTTCTAACTATATATAGTTTTACTGTGTTAGAGTTAAAACCTTTCTTTTTTATTTACACAAAAAAGAGAAAATGTTGTGGAATATTCCTTTACACTGTGTGAAGATGTGTCATTGTAATTGGTTTAACAAAAAGCTAAAGGGCCAATAGCTGGCCAGAAGGTATAGTAAGGACTTCTGCACAGAGAGAGCTCTGGGAATAAGGGTGGAGTTGTCAGCCAGATACAAAGGGAACAAAGGAGAAGAGATAAAAGCCACCAGGCATGTAGCAACATGTAGATAAATAGAAATGGGTTAATTTAAGTTATAAGAGCTAGTGGGACAAGCCTAAGCTGCAAGCCAAACTTCCATCATTAATAATAAATCTCCATGTCATTTTTTGTGAGCTGGCAGCCCAAAGAAAAATCTTGTACAATGTCTTATCACAACAACAGAAATGCTGAAACAGTGTTCCATTAATAACAAAAAAGGTTGAGTAAGACACTTTGTAAGTGGAGAGTTTTACATGGTACTGAGTTAATACATGTATAACTTAAACTTTAAAATGTTCAATGCAATTGGCATTGCAATAATACCAAAAGTAGTTATATAATATAAACAAAAGCAAATGAGAAAGGAATTTACACATTTCACTACAAAAGTCATCCAAACACAAAAAATGACACCAGTGATGAAAATGGAAAAGAGATTTTTAAAAAAATGCACAGAGAATATGAATATGAATGGCAAGATAGCATCAATAAACCTTTCCCCATCAGTAACTTCTTTGAATATAAATGGATTAACTATCCAATCAAAAGTCATAAATTGACAAGTAGATTAAAAAAATGGTTCAAGAGACGCACTGTAAGCCAAGCTTACAAGTGCATTCCTTTAATACCAGCACTCATGAGGCTGTGTGTTTGAGGCCAGTCTAGCCTATGTACAAAGTTCCAGGATGAGCATGGCCTCATAGTGAGACCCCGTTTTAATAAACAAATAAATAAGTAAACAAGGAAAGAGAGAGATTATATCCATTGATACAATTAGAAAGTGAAAGGTTTGAAAAAGCTGTTACATGCCCATAGGACCTAAAAGAAAGCAATAGTGGCTCATACTTAAACCAGACCAAATAAAATGTAACATATTAGGAGACAAAGAATGGCATCATATCTAAATGAAATGTATGAAAATACAAGACTATATAATGGTTATAAAATATTTACATTGATTGTCAATATATAAAATAAACAATGATAGAAGTGAAGAGATAAATAATTGCAATATGTGGTAAGTGCAATATTTTTCTCTCTGTAACACATAGAACACCCAGAAAGAAGTTCAGAAAATCAATTGAGAACTTAAGCAATGTAATAAACCAGTTAGTTTTAAAAACTATAGGGAGAGATGTGGTGGTATTGTGTTCCCCAAAATATTGTGAACACTAATAAATTTATCTGGGGTCAGAGAACAGAACAGCCACTAGATACAGAGGCTAGAAAATGGTGGCACTCACACCTTTAATCCTAGCCTTCTGGAGGCATGGATCTCTGTGGGTTCAAGGCCACACTGGAAATGGCCAGGCATGGTGACTCACGCCTTTAATCCCAAGAAGTGAGCCTTTAATCCCAGGGAGTGATGGCAGAAAGCAGAAAGATATATAAGGCGTGAAGACCAGAAACTACAAGCTTTTAGCTGGTTAAGTTTTCAGGCTTTTGAGACGCAGTTGAGCTGAGAAACATTTGGATAAAGACACAGAGGCTTCCAGTCTGAGGAAACAGGATCAGCTGAGAAGTTGGCCAGGTGAGGTTGGCTGTGGCTTGTTCTGTTTCTCTGATCATTCAGCATTCACCCCAATACCTGGCTCCTGGGTTTGATTTTATTAATAAGACCCTTTAAGATTCGTGCTACAGAGAGAACATTTAATAACAACAGAATAAATATTTTCTCAAGTATATATAAAACATTCTCTAAAACATATGTATGCTAAGCCACACATTAAGTTACCACAAATATATTTTAATATTCTCTGACTATGACAGAATGATGCTGAAAATCAATTACAGAAAGAAAATCAGAAAATTCCTGAGTTTGTAGATATTAAAAAACAAGTGAGCCAACCAATGACTCATGGATCACAAGGGAAATTAGTAAATACCTGGAGACAAATGAAAGTGAAAAGACACTGTACCAAAACTCTCCAGTCACAACACAAGCAGGCCTAAGGGAGAAGTTCCTGACAAAATACAACAAAACAAACAAACAAACAAAAACACAATATCCCAAATCAACAACTGCCCCTGGAACACAAGAAATGAATGAAAGACAAAACTATACCTAGCAGAAAGAAGATATTATTAATGGTGAAGGCAGAAATAAGCAAAGCAGAGAATAATAAAGAAGTTATAGAGAAATTCAGTGAAATCAGATGTGATCCTTCAAAACATCAACAAACTGCTAAATCTGTAGATGAACCAAGAAAAACGAGAAAATGGTCAAATTAAATCAGAAATGAGGGTAAAGATACTGCCACTAATTGGACAAAAGTTAAAAAAAAAAGCCCACATTAAAAGAGAGTAATTTGAGAAGTCACCTATCAGCAGATGAAATTATTGAATTTGTAGAAACACAACGTCCACAAAGATCAAATCAGAAACAAAAAAATCTAAAATAGTCTTACAATTACAAAGATGTTGAACAGTTACCAAAAACATCTCCAAAGAGAAGCTCCATCCTGATAGTTTCAATGATAAATTAGGCCAACATTTAAATGAACTAACAATAGCTCCTTTCCAGGCTCTATAAAAGAGTAGAAGAAAATGCAACATAGCCATAATATCCTGTGAAGCCCGTATTGCAAAATATGAAACCCAAAGCCAGAAAGATGAGAGAATAATGCCACAGACCAATATCCTGAGCAAAAATCATCAGCAAAATAGTGTCAAATAAAACTCAGCAGCATTTTATAATAATTATACATCGTGACCAGGTGAGATTACTTTGTTTTGAATGCAAGCATATGTGAACATTTGGAGATACAGTATGATTAAGGGCATTATCAGAATGAGGGAGAAAATATATGATACTCTCCATTGATCTAGATAAAGCATTCTACGAAAATGAAACCTTTTCATGGTAAAAAGCAACCAAATAGAAACAGAAGAAAATACATCATATAATACAATATACAGAAGAAAATACATCATATAATACAATAGGTATGCGAAAAACTCACAGAATTGAACGCCCAGAGTTAAACTATCATGTATCTGAATGATTTGCAATAAGGATGCCCAATACCCTATACCCAAATAATAGAATTTCCCAACGATGGTGAGGACAAAACTGGATATTCACAAGCAAAAACTAAGGAAGATGAAGCCTTACTCAACACATACATGTTAAATCAAAATGACCCAGAGAGCTAAATGTAAGAGTTAAAACTATAACAATCATTAAAACAAGAGCAAACTCTTTACAACCTTGGATTTCACAGTGTTTTCTTGTCTGAGACACAAAGGCACTGACAATGAGAAATATAAACAAGTTGTCTTTCATCAAAATTAGAATGTTTTGTTGTTGTTGTTGGACATATACATATCTTTAGTTCTGGAAGGCAGAGGAAGGGAGGATCTTTGTGAATTTGAAGCCAGCATGGTTTACAACGTGATCTCACAGTCCTGTTTAACCAAAAAAGCATTTTATATATGAAGATAAAGAATCTTGATCATATTCACCTCCACTCCCCAACTCCTCCTAGAAACACCCCCACACCCTACCCAAGGTGTCCACAGTTTACCCAACCGTGAATCTGTAAGCTGCAGTAATGACTGCCTTGGCAAGATATGTCATTGAGTACCATAGTGATGTGTTGCTGCAAATGTTATGAGGACAACTAATGAATTTCTGATTAAATATAAAGCCCACTCCACAGGGTGAAACACATGCCTAGTACTATAAATCTGGACAACAACCCATGGTTGGAGCATTTGTGAGTCCCACAGGTGAACCTACTGTTATTCTGTTAAAGGAATATCTTATCAAACTATGATCCAAATTCATATCTCTACACCGATAAATTGAGTGCAGCTCTCAGACCTTATCAGAGCAGTTTCTTTGTTCAGTGAACAGCAGTTGATGCCAAAAATCACAACTGATCAAAGCGTAGAGAATAAGTGTCTGTAGTACACAGCCACAAATGGAAAAGCACTTCTGTTTGTTTGTGTTTGCTTGTTTTAGTGAATAAAATGATATAGTTGAATTGTAGTTTTGAAAATATCTAGTGAAATCCAACCAGCTCCTTTATCAGATTGAAGAGAGAACTGAGTGCCTCTTACTACATAAAGCAGGTTATTAAAGACAGAGTTAAGTTTCTAGCATGTTGTCCCTGTCCTTTCTGTTCAACCTCAAATTCAGTTTCATTGTATTTTTAATTTTCTAACTTCTTTATGTAATATTCATCTTAGTGGTCTATTGCCAATAACAGAATACAATAGACTGGAAATTTTTTTTTGAAATAATGTATTTTGGTTCATTGTTCTAATTCAAGGATAAAAGGCTGCATCTGGTGATTCTGTTCTTGCTGGATTCTAGCCTATGGCTTTTATTTTTTTGGAAGCCACTAAGATTCTAACTTTTTGTTCTTATCTAATATAATCCCCTCTTATAGGTTCCATCTCTAAATACTGTAGTTTAAGTAAATCCATTCTTGTAATAGCTTACAATGAGGATTAAATTTCAACTTGAGTTCACAGCAAAACAAACTATATTCAAGTAATAGCAATAATATATCATTGTTTCTGATAATTTTTCTCTCATTAATAAATTCACCTCTCTTTGAATTAGCTTCCTGTCACTATCACAAAATGCTTGAAGCAAGTAACTAATAAACAGTAGAAAAACAAAAACAACAAAAAAACTATTCAGCTCAGGGCTCTGGAGTTTGTAGTCTAATACCTAGTAGCACCATTGCTTTGAGTATATGGTGAGGGCATCAGATGGCACTGGCAGGGAGTACATGGAAGAGCAGCCTTACAACATAATCCAGGAAGCAGGGAAATACTAAAAGACTAAGGTTCTATAATCCTTTTTAAAGACACTTTTCTAGTGACCTAAGAACCTTACACTAAGCCCTACCTCCCAAAGTTTCTATCACCTCACCAAGACCATTGCCCTGGAAACCATGCCTTTAACATATGGACTTTTCAAGGGCATTATCCATATACAAGCATAGCATGTTGTATCTCCATTTTTAACACCTATTCCATCCCTATATTAACAACTATTCTGTTGTATTTACTACGTGCATGTTTTTCTATTATATAAATGTTTCTTTTCATTATTTGATAATGTACTATTTATCTCTATTTCTTAATTGTTTTTACTAAGCACTATCTTACGGTGTTCCATATTGCTACAGAAGCATTAATCACTGCTACTGGTTACTCCATGATTCCCTATATTTTGTATCCATATTGAATGGTAACTATCTTCCCAGTGGTTGCTACACAGAATGCTCCAATTTCTTCCTGAAATAAACAATTGTATGCATTTTTGTTATTAGTCTGGGATAATATATTTAAAATATAAGTTGTTATATTCTCACCATCATGAGTAAAATTGATGCCCTTATAAGAGGAGACACAAGAGAAATTATTAACCTTTTGGGCACATGCAAGATTTGACTAGAAAACAGCCACAGTCAAGTAAAGAAAAAAAACTCTCACTTGACACTAAATCTGTCTGGATCTTGAACATCCTAGGTTTCATGTCTCTGAGAAATAAATGTTTGTCATTAAAGCTGCCCAAAGTTTGTGATTCTGTTACAGCAGCCTGAATAACTAGGACAGTGATGAACACTGTGTATCCTCTACCCATGTTCTAATTGGCTTGCTTTCCTTGTGAGTTAAGTATATACTACAGGCAACAACAGTCTTTTGTTGGATATATTTGTTTGACAATTATTCCTTCTGATATGTTCTTATCTTTTCATCCCTTTAAAGTCCAAATTACTTTTTAAATTTCTGCATGTGTGTAAGCTTCTTGAGAGTGTGTGTGTGTGTGTGTGTGTGTGTGTGTGTGTGTGTGAAAGAGAGAGAGAGAGAGAGAGAGAGAGAGAGAGAGAGAGAGAGAGAGAGAGAAGTGTGCAAATGCCTGTGGAGGCCAGAGCTGGATACTCTGAAGTCCAAATTATTGATATATACTTACATATCATATCACGCTTTTGGTATCTGTTAAAGGTTAATTTTCTTGTAGTAAATTTGTCACATCATGTTTTTCTACAAATATATCTGTTTCAAGTTTTTAATTAATCCATTTGTAACATTTCAAATAATTCTTTGTTTTTGTCTTTATCCCTTGGTTATTAAAAATAAATTCAACGTATAGCTTAAAATGTGAAATTTGAATAGAATATGAGGCAAATATTTTTAGATTATCTAAACATCAACAAGCATTACATATGAGTTGCATATAGTAATCTAGAATGATAACCTAAACTTGTTAGAGACAGATATCATTTTACTTTAAGTGGTTATAACGGTTTCAAAAAAGTTACTTGAATTCATTTTAACCTCTAAAAATAATTCAATATATGCCACCAACCAGGAAATGGATTTTGGTATGTTTATAATCTACTATATATTGATTTAGTTTATCCTGTAAAATCACTAAATTTTAAATTTGTAAAACAATTCCTTTACTTGTTTCCCTACCTTTTACTTTCATAACTTGCTGTGGTGGTTTGAATAGGAATGAGCCACATAGACTCATGTGTTTGAATGTTTGGTCCATAGAGAGTGGCACTATTTTGGAGGTGAGGCCTTGTTGGAGAAAGTGTATCACTGTAAGGGTGGGTTTAAAGGTTTTATATGCTCAATCTACACCCAATGTGATACACAGTTTCCTGCAAATCAAGGTGTAGAACTCTCAGATCCTTCTCCAGCACCACGTCTGCCTGCATGCCACCATGTTTCTTGCCATGATGATAAAGGACTAAACCTCTGAAACTGTAAGTCAGCCAAATTAAATATTTTCCTTTATAAGAGTTGCTGTGATCATAATGTCTCTTCACAGCAATAGAACCCCTAAGACAGAAGTTGATACCAGGGACTGGAGGATTGCTATGATAGGCTTGACCACATTTTTGTTTGGAAGAATGTGGACTTTGGGATTTGGGGTTAGAAAAAGCAGTTGACCACTGTAAGTGGGGCTTAATAGGCCATACTAGTAGAAGCATGGAAGACAGTGGTGTTGAGGGTGACTCAACAGTGGGGCCCTGGCTCAAGATTGTTCAGAGGAGAATAATTTTAATTTGTTGCCTAGAGATCACTCGTGATATTTTGGTGAAGAATGTGGCTGCTTTTTGCCCTTGGCTGAGGAGTCTGCCTGAGGCTACAGTGGAGAGATTTGGATTAACTCCTTTGGCAGAGGAAATCTCAAAAGAGCCTAGTATTGACTCTGTCATGTGGTTATTAGTTGTCAGTCTTATACAGATCTATAATGAAAAAGAGAAAGCTGAGCAAGGAAAAATACAAAATGTACAGATTGAGAAAAAGGGCAACAGGAAGTAGAATGGAGCTAAATCTTGTGTTCAAGGAGATAAACAGATTAAAGAATGTAATAAAGGGAATGGTGACCTCAGGTCATGATCCCAACCAGCTAGCCTTTCAACTTACGAAAAGGAATTAAATAACAGCTTAGGTCCAGGCATGGTGGTACTGCCTTTAATTGAGTACTCTGCGGCCAGCCTGGTCTACAGAGAAAGTTCCAAGATAGCCAAACTTAGGCTGTGAAGGAAACCATTGAAAACAGAAAGCTGGTAAAAACATAATTGAACAAGGGGGCCAGGTTCCAGTCCCAGCAAGCAACAGAACTTGGCCGCTTCAGCCGTGTGGTTCTTCCGGCTTTAGAATCAAGGATTGAAGAAGGGGTTATGGAATCTCCCTCTGTGACAAAGGAAAGCTCCTGAGGCCAGGCATTTGGCAGAGGTGTCCTGCATGGATATCCAAAGAGGCCATTGTGTAAAACTGAGAAGAGGCATGGATTGCCTTGGAGACCCCAAGATAGAGATGCTAGAGCCATGGGAAACCTGTTGAGGAAAGCTGCTAACAGGAGGTTGAAGCAGCCCAAGAGAAAGAAGTATATTGCAATCAACAAAGCAGAACAGAGTTGGAGACCGAAAGAGTATTTTGACTTCAGACATAGAGTTTGGAGATTGTCCAGCTGGTTTTCAGTCTTGCTTTGGTTCAGTATTTCCTCACTATCTTCCCTTTCCTCCATTTTGGAATGGTAATATATATCCTGTGCCAATGTATGTTGGAAGTATGTGATCTTTTTTCATTTTGATTTTATAGAGGATTACAGTTAAAAGATTATATGAATCTGTTGAAATTATAATAGGCTATGGGGACTTTTGAAGTTTGACTAAATGTACTTGGCATTATGTTATGGTTACAAGCCCATATGGGGCCAGAGAGTGGAATGTGGTGATTGGAGTAGGTATGGCCCCCATAGACTCATGTATTTGAATGCTTGGCCAATAGGGAGTGGTGCTATTAGGAGGTGTGGCCTTGTTGGAATAGGTGTGGCCTTATTAGAAGAAGTGTGTCACTGTGGGGCCAGGCTTGAAGGTCTTAAATGCTCAATCTACTCCCAGTGTGGTACACCGTCTCATTCTGCTTCCTGTGTATCAAGGTATAGAACTCTCAGCTCCTTCTCCAGCACATGTCTGCCTGCATGTTGCCATGCTTCTTGTCATGATGTTGATGGACTAAACCTCTGAAACTATAAGTCAGCCTCAATTAAATGTTTTCCTTTATAACAGTTGCCATGGCTATAGTGTCTCTTCATAGCAATAGAAACTTTAACTGAGATACTTGCTAACCATTCTATATTCCTAAATACATAATTGCATACTTTTATTTCAAAGTTCAAAACCATTCAGTGATTCCATATTGTTCACAGAATGTGAATAAGTAATAATTGTTCTACCCTAATTGTTCTATGAGAATTTATACAGTTTCTAATGAAGGTGTGTGTGTGTGTGTGTGTGTGTGTGTGTGTGTGTGTGTGTGTGTGTGTATGTATGTGTATGTGTTTGGTATGCATGCATGAATATTCACACAGGTATGTACACATGCCTTTGGAGACCAAACGTTGATATCATGCATCTTTCTCATCACCCCCTATCTTATTTTATGAGATAATGTCTCTCAATGGACCTGGGACTGACTGAATTGGCTAGACTGGATGTTCAAAAAAGTCCTGGGAATTTTTCTGTCTCTGCCTTTCCAGCACTAGAATTATAGGTATATGCCACCATACCTGGCTTTTTACGGGGATGCCGAGTGTCAAAGGAGCCCTTTATTGACTGGGCCACCTCTCCAGTCCAAGATCAAGATTATCTTTTATTAGTACAAAATAATATAAATATATATGAGATTTATTAAAGAAATATGTCTCTTCTATGTTTGTATCTATCTAGAATTAGAGCTGTGGCCCAAGAGACACGTGATTAATGTCAATTAAATGGTAGATTCATCATATCTTAACACATCTTTGTTTTCAGTTTTTCACTTTTGACTCAGGATTTGCTCACTATTAATTTGCACATAAAGAAGACTGTGACTATAAGAGAAGTCATAATCCTTGTTGCCCTGTAAATGCTTGCAATTTCTCTATATCCCGACTTGTCCAAATTCTCCATCTTCAAACTGCTCAACCATCTACTACTTCCAGTCTTTCAAGACACCACACACCTAACTCCATCATGTGTTTTTTTGACTGAGTCATGGTTTTCTTTGGAACTATTAAATGGAAAATAAAGCTTTGATGATAGTTCTCCCATTTTATACACTGTTATTTTGTTCAATTTTTAATATATTCAGTAAATACAAAAGTCTTTATCATTTAGCTTTTAGTCTTCTAAATTGATAAAAAAATCTTATATGTATTCACTTGTGCACATGTCCACATATTTATTTGTATCTATTCAGCTTTATATTCTTTTATGGATGACTCAAAGACTCAGTCTGAGAGAAAACTTAAAAACAACCATTCCCAGGCAGTCTGTTTCTGTAACAAAATATCCTAGACTGAAAGACTTAACTACTTGTGTATTTCTCAAAGTTCTGGAGGGTAGGAAGTACAAAATCAAAATACTGGCTGATTTAGCATCCAGTAAGCCCGTTTCGAGATTTGTGACCATCTTCTTGCTGTTCCTGCACAGGCAAGAGAAATGTATCATTTCTCTCATGTCTCCTCATCTCAGAGAAATTATGTAAGTCATGAATGCTTCAACTGTACATCCTACTTACCTCCTGAAACTCCCTGCCCCTCACTACTGTCACATTAAAGAATAGGCATTTGAAATATGAATTTTGAGTGGACACATTCAGTCCATAGAAAATTGTTTTATTTTGTGAGGTTTTCTTTGTTTTTAAGACAGGGCCTTACTGTGCAGCTCCAGATGGCCTGGCTATCACTATGTAGACTAGGCCAGCTTCCAACTCCCAGAGGCCCACTTGCCTCTGTCTCAGTGGACACTCATAGATGCTCTTAATGTTGTTTTTCAGATTCCTGTCCACTTCTGGAGATGTACAGATGCAGAAGTATACATAATGTCTTAGTTTGGGTGTCTTTTGCTGTGAGGAGACACCATGACCATGGCAACTCTTATAAAGAAAACATATAATTGAGGTGGTTCACTTACAATTTCAGAGGCTTGGTCAATTATCTTCATGGCAGGAAGCATGGCAATGTGAATGCAGACATGGTGCCAGAGCTGAGAGTCCTTAAATCTTGACTCAGAGGCAACAGAAAATCCACACTGTCACACTGAGTGAAGCTTGAGAAAAAGACCTCAAAGGTCGCTCCCACAGTGACACACTTCCAACAGAAGGTGTGGCCCAGATTAAAGGTGTGACCGCCAGCCACAAGGTCTGGATTAAAGTCCTGTGTCATCTATCCTCTTCCAACAAGACCTCACTTCCTCCAACAAGGCCACATCTTCTAACAGTGCCACTCCCTGTGAGCTTAATGGGTGCCAGTTACATTCAAACTAGCACACATGATGATTATTATTGGTGAAATTATTAAGGCCACTTCATGTAGTTAAAAGGGAGATTTATTTAATGACATAACTTACAAATGAAGGGATAGGTAGGTGGCAGGTTCTGGGAAAGACACAGAACAGTTGCAGTCCGGCGGTGTTCTCTGGAGAACTCTCCTCGGTCTACCTCTAGTGTCCACAGTCCAAGAAGGAAGAGAGCACAGCACTTTCTCATCTCAGGTCTCCAGAGTCCTCCCTTGGCCCCGCCTTGTAGGCGTGATAGTTACCGAAGCCTCAGTGGGGGTTGGAACTTCCAGACCAAAGCTGGAATGGCTACCCACTACAGATTATGATGTAGTAATATTGTCCATTTATGAATGGTGCCACACTTTTAATCAGTACTTTCAGGAAAGAGTTGATATTTGCCGTTCTTTTTCCTAAATCGTGAAAATCTGGGATGATAGTTTAATATATGTAACAAGAACACCAGTATTGTTTGGCCTGGAGTGGTGTCTTATCCAAAGGGCATACATCAAAAGCAAACATTTAATTCATAAATTCAAATGATGCCTCACCTGTTCTTTTTTTATTCTTTGTTTCTTCAAATTGTAATACAGCACAACAACAATCTCCTTAAACTTGTCATGCAACCTATGCCTGTTCAAGATGTTAGAGTATGGTCAGATTTTAAAAATATATTAGTTACAACACTTGTGTGTGTGTGCATGCAGAAATATGTGGGAAGGTCGGAGGACAACCTCTGAGTGTCAATTCTTTCCTTACACAATGAATTCTAGGGATTAAACTAGGATGGCAGGCTTGCAAGGAAAGCACTTTTATTCACTGAACCATCTCCCTGGCCCAATACTGTGGACATCTTGTTGGTTATTACTCAGTGAAGGTATGAGCTACACTTGACTATATTCTAATTACTGTAGAAGAAAAGGTGAACTTACCTAGTCTGTACTGCATTAGTGTTCATTGCTTTCCAATTCCAATAAAGCCTTCTTTGATATCTAGATTAAAATAATCATTATGGCGGTGTCCTTGCTTCAATCTAGTAGCTGATGGCTCCCCAAATACCTGTCAAATACTTTCCTATCTGTGGTCTAATCCCATGCATGAATTAACATACTGCATAATACTATCCCAGTAGTACCATAATTTCTAGTCATAGCTAAAATCATTCCAGTCCTCTTTCACTCTACCTGTCCTTTGCCCCCTATATCTAAAGCATCATAAAAGACATAAAAGACAACTTGATATGTCTCTGCATTTGATACTTCCTTTTGATCTGCCCTTTTTTTCTCCATGTTTCACCTCTATTGCCTTTGTTCAGTCGCTCATCTCTTCACTTATCATGTACTAACACACCCATCTCAGATTTTACTTCTGCTCTGTCAGCTGTCCTAATTTGGACTGTTTGCTCTAATGTGTTTTTAAAACTGTTTTCATTTTTTAAAAATAATTATTATTGCATATGTACCAGTGTTTTGCCTGTGTGTATGTTCAGGCACCTTGTGTGTAGTGCTGTAGAGGCAGAAGATGACATACGATCCTCTAGAACTGGAGTTACGTATGCATGGCTGTGGGCTTTCATGCAGGTGCTGGGACCTGAAGCCAGGGCCTCTGCAAGAAAAGCAAGCAGTCTTAACTACAGAGCCATTTTGCCAGGCCCCAAACTACTTTAATTTTAGCATCTTCTGTCAGACGAAACTATATTTTCCACTTCATTATATTACAGTCCCTTTCTGGGACTACTAAAACTTTAATAATCTCATGCAATTTCTACTCCTGTCTCCATGATAACTTCTGGTGATAGTTTATCTGTTTTATTCCTTTCCTCTCTCCACCCGGAGTCATATCTCTGCGTCTTTCCCTCTAGTCAAATTTTACCTTGGCTGGTAAAGTCCATGTCTTTACTACTCCATATTCAAATATCTTTAAAGATCCTGTTTAGCCTCTAGCTGTCCATGGTCAAATCTTTTTCTGAACATTCCAGTTTTATGACACTCTCATTTCTGGGCTGCTTCTCTTGGACTTAATAATATATTTAGCATTTTAATCCATCCGTTATTATGTTGTAAATGGGAGTCTTAATTTTCCATATCTGTAATAATATCCTTCAGGGTAGCGCTCATATCTACCTTCTGTTTACTTCTTGTTTTGCTGTTGCTTACTTTACAGTGCCTAGCACAGTGCTGAAAACACAAATCCTTGAGAGATACTTGCTTGTTATTAGACTCCTTGTGTTTTCTTCTCTCTCCCTTCCTGAGTGTGATGGACAGCAGCACAAAGGGCAGGTGATGAAGCGTGAAGGAATCGGGTAGAGCCCTCAGACAAAGAAATGTAGACCCACCCCTGGATTGTGCATTTCTTACACACGGTGATTAAATTCTGGCTGACATTAACATATGACAACCTGTTGAAATGATTTGTAAGTCTTTTAGGGTTTTACAAACAGCTTTATCTCTCAATTCTACATGATGAAATGGCAAAGAATTATTTATTATGTCTCTCCAACACTGGCATATGGAATTTTTAAAAGATTTATTTGAACTTTAGGATTCTCTTGAGATGAGAGAACTGGCAAGAAAAAGAACAAAATCGTCTTTGTCTCCGCAGGCCACAGCATTATAAGCTCCACCATGCTATTTCGTCAAGGATCGGCCTCTTATCTGCACAAAAGAAGTGCTTTCTTTTTATTGTAATGTAGTTGTAAAACTCAAACAGCCATCATAATTTCATTAAATCATGGCAAACTTCATAGAATTGCTGAAAAGGATCCATAATATGCAGTATTTGTTCTGCAAACTGACTGAATATTTATAATATTTAGTCTATACCATGCTATTTATTCTAAAAAATGACATATTTGTTTTTGTTTTCTTAGTAGAGCATAAGGCAAATTATATTAATTAGGCTATTTACATGATTTCCTAACTTAGAGCAGTGAAACTTGCCTTTAGCTAGCAAATAATTGGAATTACAATTGCTACGGATATCACAAGTTTGTTAATTATATCAAGCTTCATCAAGCTCTGATAGGTCGCTAAATGGTCTTTTTCCCCTCTCCTCTCCCCTTCTTTCCTTTTCTTCACCACAACCCCTGTCCCCTTCTCTTCAAATGGAGAATGAAGTTGCTATAAAGTAGATATACAATGTCTGATTGTATGAGCTGCACTTTCCACTTCAATTGTGAGAGTCTATAATCTTCTAAAGAAGGATAGATTATAGCTTGTCATCATTTGCATTGAAAAAAGAAGGCCCAAAATTTTAGAGGACTCTAGGTCACCCTCTTTAATAATGCTTATTTTTAAAGAGATGTTAAAATGAGGAACCAAGACAACAAATTCTAACAACATAATGCTGGTGTAGTGCATCTGGGAAACCATTTCAGTTTTCTCTATTAAAATGTTTTTGTCCATTTTCTTATAACATTTAAGAATTGGGGGCATGGATGTCTGTTGGTGAGAGATAGAGGACAGTAAGATGTCGCTCACATCACAAGTGACTGAGATAAATTATAATGCTGCCTTTTCTGATTGTGTTGCTATTGCTTAGAAACTTCCACTGCCTTCCTGTGGTTCTTAGAGGAGCACTTCCATACTCTGGTGCTTGGACATTAGTTCCCTACTACACTACTACAGAGATATAAACGTAAAAGTGTCTGGGAGATGATCTACTGTATTGGTTAGCTTTTTCCTGACTGTGGCAAAGTACCCAACAGAAACGACTTAACGCAGGAAGGGTCTGTTCCAGTTCCAGGTTTCAAAGGGTTCAGAAAATGTTCTCTTGGCCCTATGTGCTTGGGCAGAATGTTAAGACAGATAGAGTACATAGCAGAGAAGACTCTTCACCCCTTAATAGATAGGAATTAGTGAGAAAGGGAGCCTATAGAAAGAGGGCTATGGGAAAACACAGCTCTAGGTACATATCACAACAGCATACCTCCTCCAACTAGTCCCTCTTCCTACCTTTCACCACCTTTCAAGAGCTATTAGATAACTAATTCTTTTAGGAGGGTTTAGAGGGAAGAGTAGTCTTGGTTTACTGGTGTCTGAAAGTGTCACCGCATTAATGTTTCACTAATTCTTGGGCAATCCCAATCCCAATTCAGTTTACAATTTAAAACAAACCTGTCAAGTTTAGTTTTTGTCAACTTGAAACAAGCCAGGGTCATCTAGGAAGAGGGAACCTCAGTTGAAAAAACTGCCTCCATCGAATTGTCTGGGGAGCATGTCTGTGGAGCCATTTTCTTGATTAATAATTGATGTGGGACAGCCATTCCAACTGTGGGTTGTGCCACCCCTGGGGCAGGTAGTCTTGGGATATATATATATATATATATATATATATATATATATATATATATATGAAGAAACTTGGCTGATTAAGGCTTAAAGAGCAAGCAAGTAAGCACTGTTCATTCTTCTATGGTATTTGCTTCAGGTCCTGCCTCCAGGTCCCTGCCCTGTTTACATTTCTGCCTTAATCTCCTTCAGTGGTGCACTGTGCTCAGGACATGTGAGCCATGTCCTTTCCCTTCCTCCCTAAATTGCTTGTGATCACACTGTTTATTGCAGCAATAGAAGACAAGCTAAGACAAACACAATCAACCATCAATTAAGTCCAGAAAATAATATATGTCTCAAACTGGAAGAATAACACTGCATATCAATAAACTGAAAGCTCCTGCAGTGAAGATAGCTATTTCATATTGATTAGCCTAGTTTTTCCAAAGCATGTTTGGGCATAAGTTTATATAACACCTCCTGGCATTCTGTGAACTAACTAGAGGAAATGGTAGCTTAGGCTGAAGACTAAACTTTGTCTTTGGAGGCTAGTCACATTCTGTGCCACACTGTCTTTCTGCCCTCACCCCTTGCTGCTGTCGCTCTAGCTCCTACATATTTCATTTCTATAAAAGATGCATATTCTCTCATTTCCAGAATTTTTGTAGCCTGATAAACTTCTTAAGCTCCTAGCCTCCAAGGAAATGCCATTTCTTTGGCATTTTGCCTCCACACTTTTACCTTTTTGCTAGGGTTCCTTACAAGGGCATTTTTCTCTTTCTACCTATTTTCTCAGTGCAGTTCATTTTCAGGTATCCCTCTTTGCCAAGGCCTCTGTTATATCTTCAGGTGAGGGGATGGGGAAAAGGGGTGGTGCAGAAGCTTCCTCATTAGAGCCAACTGTTACATGTTCAGGAATTCTGGGAGCAAGCTGATGTCTCCTTGGTAGCTTAAAATCAGCCATCGTGGGAAAAAAATCCATCATAGAAATGGGCAAACATAATAAAGCAGGTTCATTTGGAGTGAACTGACTTGGTGCCTTGCAAAATACCTGCTTCCTGGTGCATAGTGGGCATTTAAAAATGTTTATATTGCTTCAGATTTTGTACATCTTCAACTTTAAGAGCAGTCTTCTTCATATTGTAAACACTCTTTCTCTTGTCATTTTTAGTCTCTTTTGCCCTGAAGGAAGAGTTGTGTCATTTATTTCCATGTATCCTACAGTGACTTGCAGAGAGTAAGCATATCATCATTTTAAATGACAGCTATGTCTATGAACTGAGCCTGTGTTGTTTCACCTTCTTTAGTCAGTCAAAAACGCCTTCTCTGATTCTTCCTCCAGTGGTGTATGGAGCAGCCATTGATTGCACCATCGTTCTTGTCTCTTTAAAATATGCCAAATACAGAGACACTACTGTGCAGATTAAAAAGCAGTTGTTCTTGACAAAGGTCCAGTTCTTCCCATCAGCTTTTCCAGGTAAAAGGGAAAGATCTATCAAACTATCACTTTACCAAAGCACTGAAACTTGCTCAATGAACTTTGGTAATTAGTTGACCCTCATGGATAAAGTTGTACTGGAGCCAACCTACAGTGGAGAATTTGTATATGACAGATTTTTTAAGAAAGTATGCCTAGTAAGAGAACAAGGAATGTAGATACAGGTTAAGAAGCCCAACAATGGCACAATCTTGGGCAAAAGTCCTGGGAGAATGCAGGCTTCAGCGGGATTCCACTAAGGAGTGCTAGAACTTCATCTTTCAGAATCATCTCTTTGTGAGGTAATGATAGACTTACTTCCTCTTGAGCTTGAGGACCATACTTTTTAGAACTAAAAGGACTCATGGCAAAGAGCACATAGTTATAGGAGAAATCAGTGAAAATCTGCAAGGAGCACTGTAAAGCACAAAATGGGATTATGAACAAATTCAGAGTTAAGCTGTTTGCCTTTGGGGTGTAATTTAATTACCTTTGGTCTTGGTTCTATTGTTAATCACCCCTTTGACCTTGGGGATAAAAATTAAATTTTGAATCTTACATCCTCATTTGTGAAATAGAGATAAACAAGAATGGATCAGCTTCATAGGACACATTAAACAGTTGGGATTTCAGCCTAAGGCACCATTTCAATATAAAGTGCCAAAGGGTATTAGTTAAAAAAAAAACCTTATTCTCAAGCATGTTAAAAAAAAAACTAGTTTAATCAATGTTAAATAACTGTCCTCAAGGTAGGATTTCCTAGAGCATCCAGGCTATTGATAAGCTGGACTACATACCTCCAATGTCCCTTCAAGATCTTCAAGCTCAGATATTCTATTATTTGTAATGGTGACAATTCTGAAATTTTAGTTTTCTTGTAAGCTGATAAGTTATCTTAGCAAAAGGCAAGAGACTTCTGTTTCAGGGGCATAGGGCAGTTTAGTATCCATAGCAACGGTAGTAGCTGGGGTATCAGTATTCCTGCAAGCTCTCTAAGCCTCACTTCCCAAGGTTCATATGAAGACACCCAAATATGGACATAAGCAAAGGGATGCATCTTAGAAGAGGAACTGGGAAGTTAAGGAGACTAAATAAGTGGGCAATAAAGATGTGCAAATCATGTCCTCCTAGAAGGGGATATTATTTTTATTATGCACACAAAAAGTAACCTGTCCTTTATTCCACCAGGATACACTGTCTATTTAGCATGGTTGTTCTCTATGTACATACATATTCTTAAAGAGTCTATCCCAAACTCAATCAGAGATTTTTCTTGCAATGTAAGTGTCTCCTTACATTTTTTCTAGAGTCTATCTCTCTCAACTCTTCTTTTGAGATAATAATGGCTAAATGTGGACATGAAATGCATAAATGTTTCTTTTCTTTTTTTTTTTTTTTTTTGGTTTTTCGAGACAGGGTTTCTCTGTGTAGCTTTGTGCCTTTCCTGGGACTCACTTGGTAGCCCAGGCTGGCCTCGAACTCACAGAGATCCTCCTGGCTCTGCCTCCCGAGTGCTGGGATTAAAGGCGTGCGCCACCACCGCCCGGCACCATAAATGTTTCTTAAAACTTGGATCAATGGGAGTGTTTGACTACATCATGTATGAAAACAATGAGAGCCAGTGAAAGCAAAATTGAACTGGACAGGCAACTTTTAAAGCTCCAGATTTAGGTTCCACAAAACTTGCCTTAGTTATTTATTTGTTCTTTCCTTGCTTTCTTCTTCCGTGTTTCTCCAAACAGCTCTCCTCAGTGTCTATGAGTTCCTAGGAAAAGCCATACTGTTTCCAATCTGTACTGTGATCACACTATTTCCTTTAAGAAACAGTAAATGTTGAGAGTAACCGCAGACATCGTTCTCCAATTTCCTTGAAAATCCATCCAAGTATGGAAAGTTTCTCACCTTGGACCACCTTCAGAGAGAATATAATCAAGCTGGGCAGATAAGCATACCCTCACAGGCACAGGGCAAATCATAATTTTAATAAAAATTGGAAATATGACCCATAGTATTGGGACTGAGCCTCTCCAGGCTGTTCAAAGGCATCATTTTCAAGGCCTGGGCATAGATCAGGCTCCAGGCATCCTACAGTGCTGGGAATATTCAGCAAGTGTTCCTTAATCTATTTTTCTTAGCTGACAAAGTAAGCACCTAGGATATTTTCTGGAAGTAGAGAATGTATACATTATAAATCCATAAAATAAAATATTTGCAAAATTGATTCTACTCCCAGTAAAGAGAGAGTGATGAATACCAGAATACAGTCAATTGAATTGATTAGTGTGGGAGTGTGTATCAGATATCAATTTTCTCTGAATTTTAAATGACGTAGCCAATTTCCATATCCTAGGAGAAGTTAATGTTCATGACACTTTCAGGTTATTCTAGTCTTTCTCAATCTCAGATCTCCTAGTTATATTATTCTGGCACATTTCACATGGTCAGAAGCCAAATTTTTCAGCCCTGGTCACTGATATGGAATAGAAAGGAATGGCCTAAAATTTTTAGAAGATTATGTCATACAGTTCAAGACTTGCCCTTATTTTCAGAACAGAAGAGGTATATGTGTGTATTTTGTTATCCATGAGAATTAAGATGTGAGAATGAATACTATTTTATTTCCCATGCATCTCAGTGATAAATACTCACACTTCCACAATTAACCTCAGCTCAGAGGTCAAAAATCAATAACATTCATTAATTCCACAAATGATAAGGGAAGGAGATGTTGGAACAAGTAGTAGATGTCACACTTCTTCTAGGAGTGGGTTGATGACTGCATTTGGGACTCACATTCTTGAAATTACAGCATTTGGCCCCACCTGTGTATTACATGTTATAATGATTGGAATAATAGAAAATAATATTTCAATATGGTTTATTTTCTGTCCTTATGAGCAAGCAAGCCTCCCTAGGAATCAGTTTTATTAATGAGACCAAATTACCAGCATCCCAGCTTGCTTGTCCTTGCTATAATGAATTTAAACAAATGGCCAAAAATAGTCCTTGGTAATTATGTTTTATAGGGACATAATCCATGTCATTTTTCTAAGTTGCTAGCAGGTGTTATGTACCCAGTAGGTGCTCAATAAATATTAATTGATGTTGATGTAACACTTTCCTCCTTGAAGTAGTCAATTTCTCATATTTTTGTATCCTTTGTTTTCTTCTATGCTTCCCTGATTACAAGGCCCTGATCAAAGATATTCCCACTTCTTGTGCTTACAAATACCACATATTTTTAAAAAATACTAAATTCTTTTTCTGTAATAAAAGTAACTTATGTCCAAGTATTCTTTTTGCCCTATCTAAGATTTTATTTCTTAAAAGTAAAAAAAAAAAAAAATGAGTGAGTTTCTGTAGTGTAGTGGTTATCACACTTGCCTAACATGCGAAAGGTCCCTGGTTCGAAACCGGGCGGAAACAAAGGTGTTTGTTGGGGTTGGGGATTTAGCTCAGTGGTAGAGCACTTGCTTAGCAAGCGCAAGGCCCTGGGTTTGGTCCTCAGCTCTGAAAAACAAAAATGAGAACACAGAACATCCTAAATGTACTTGGATAGTGTTTGTGATAACATGGTGTTACTTATAATAACATTAGACAACTAATAGGGGGCCTTTCTTATGCAAAGACAGGGCTAATGGTAACTGGGGTGGGTGGCTGCTCATTTTAGGATTAAGTGTATTCATTCCAATCAATCACACTTAAAATAACTTCAGGAGAGCCTCAAAGTCTATTAAATCTGGGCTAAAGTGTTATCATATAGAAGTTGGAACCACAGCCTTTTGCCCCAAGCCAGTTCAGCCACCAGCCCTCAATAACACAATTAAAAGAGTTAACTTAATAGTAGAAAGAAAAAAAAAAGGAGATTTATTGTTTTCAGTGTGGCCACATAGGGAATAGGGACAAAGAAATCTAGTGACTAGCCCACCCTCCTTCCCCACCCAGCAACTCCATCTTCAAGATCCTGAAGTGAGGTAAAATTGTAAATAGAGAGCCAAGAATATGCACTTCTAAGCAGTCTTGTGATCTCACCCATCACTGACCCATCATTATTTGGGTCATCCTTTCAAATCAAGAACCACAGATTTCTCTTTAGGATATCTTTATTTCTGCCAGGCCTCTTATAAAAGGAATGTGTTACAGAAGATGACAATACAATTTGTGGTAGTCTGGATGAGAATGTTCCCCCATAGGCTTATGCATTTGAAAACATGGTCCACAGTAGATGGAGCTGTTTGATGGGTATAGGGGTTGTGACCTTGTTGGAGGAAGTCATTGGTGGCAGCCGTGGCTCTCTAGGCTTCCTGCTTGTAGATGGATGTGTAAGCCCTCAGCTTCTGCTCTCAGCATGCAGTTCTTGCCTCCTGCTACTTCCACACCATCATCATGAACTCTAACCCTCTGGAACCCTAAGCCCAAATCAACACCTTGTTCTGTAACTTGCCTTGGTCATAGTGTTTCATTACAGCAATAAAAAAGGAACTAATAAAAATCTGGGATTGGTTTTACAAGGTAACCTATATTTATCACCAGAAGGGGAAAGAAAATGGATCTTAGAAGATGGGACACAAGCTAGCTTCTGATGAAGGAACAAAGCCAGGGACACATGGGATCAGTGATTCATTGTAACAGGATATCTTAGGTAGGGGGAATACAGGGCAATGAGTGCATTGAGAACGAGGGGTGCTTATGAGAAAGGCTTAAAAGGAGATTAAGACAATAGCAACAAAGTGCAGGAAAATTCTAGCAAATACAGATTTTTTGCAATATTAATCTTATTCCTAAGTTTAAATAAAATAGCAATTTATTTCTAGAAATGATTCTTAGACTTTTCTGTATATTAAAATAATTTGGGGAGCTTTCCTCAAAACACAGATCAGGACCCCACCCGAGAGAGGCCACTTTAATTCGTCTGGGAAAGGACCAAAACACTGGCCTTTTTTTTTTTAATTTCTCCCAGGCTGATTCTAATGTGTTGCTGGGTTAAGAACTACTGACCTGTAGTAAATTGGGGAGTTGAGGCTTGTTTCCCACATGGGAATGATTTCTAGTTAGTGTTTTTCTTCAAGCATTGGTTATCAAACTTAAGTGTGCATTCACTTAGGGGTATTTGCATATTTAATTAGCACCTTCGGACAATTCAGATTTCTATTCACTTACTTTGATGAAAAGAGCCAGAGATGAATGGGAATGATCAAAGTCTCCTCTACAAGTAGAAGATAAGATAAGGAATTCTCAACATGGACTATAGCTTTGCTACTTAAGGTTAGGTCCTCAGGCCAGTAACACTATCTAGATGCTTGTTTGAAATGCAAAATCTCCCACATCTACCCCAGACATACTATATATCAAAGTCTGCATTTTAACAAGATTCCCCCAGTCATTCAGCTACACATTAAAGTTTGAGAAGCACTGGTATGTAGCAACTTCAAATCTACTTTATAACTAGACCGTTCCTTAATTTCTTGTTCAAAATCACTGTTGAGTGAGTGCCTCTCAAACCTTGCTTTGTTGCCTAGTAGGTAATCAATGAATAGCTAAATCAGTCCAACATCTATTTTAGGTATCAAACATGGGAGAGACTGTCTCTCAAATGATACTCTTTTTCTTTCCTTAGATTTTGGCATAGCCTTTAGAAATATGTAGGAGTCAGGTGACTCCTTCTGAAGGTTAACTAAAAAGGAGAGCTTTGTCTCTTGGTTCCTGTCACAACTCCTCTCATGTAAAGTTTATTTATTCTGTGCAAAGCAATTCTGTGAGCTGTGCCTTTCTGAAGAGTGTGTATTTATCAGGGTGATGTATTTATGCTATAGGCCTGACAGAAATGAAGATATGCTAAAAAGATAATTGTATCTTTCAATCTGGGTATCAGACTATTGAAACAAAGGATCCCCAAGAAATGTAAATTTCCCATGTCAGATCCAAAGGAAACTCCATTTCCCCAAATTTTAAAAAGCATAAGGGACAAATGGCTATATGTGGTTCCTATTAGCATACTAAAATGCATGCTGGCCTCCAGGCTCCCTCGGTATCACAAGTATCTGTTACACATTTCAAAGCTCTTCTCATCTTCACCACTACCATATACTCCATCTTTCTTCTTCTCTTCTCCCTGTCTCATGTTCTCCTCCTGCTTCTCTCAGTCTGCTGGTCATGCTCAATCTATTATTTTCTCTCTATGCTCTGGATGCTTCCAGATGTCTCTAGTTGTTCTCCTCTCATACCTACAATAAAATCCTTTCCCTTATCTATACCATGGAGCTGTTGTGTTATTAGTTTATACACTCCAGAATCTAATGCAGGAAGAGGAAAAGGTGCCAGCCAGAAAGGGAAATTGTTTCCCAAACAAGATTTCACACAATTCTAATAACTTGCCAAATCACCTTATAGAATGAGACTGAAGACCAACCAATGATGGATCAGTGGCAGGTGGGATCACACCTTGATAAAGACTGCTTGGATATGCATATCTTTGACTCTGTATTCAAACTGTGATCTATCTCCGTTCAGGACCCTGAAGACAGACTTGGGTAGTTCTCTGGATCACTGCCATCTCCCTAACACGGCCCTATGTGAATACATCTCCCTGTTCTGTTTTCCACTTTGAATTTGGCTCCTTTAATTGGAGTATTGATGTTGATTAGCCGGACTTGGCTTGGGGCCTAAATCGTGGCCCCTCCCCCTGCAAGTTCAGTAAGATTTATTCTTTGAGTAATCTTTTTCTTTGCATTTCTATAAGACTTTTGCGTGCATGCATGCACATGTGCATTCTGTGTTTTTGTACATACATTTATTAATATGTGTGGTGCTACTCTAGAAACATAAAGAATAGAGGTGACCCCTATATTATTAATATTTTTGCACATCTTAGATATTTTGTGGGGCTAGAAATGTATAAATACATTATAAATCTATGAAATAAAATATTTGCAAAACTGGCTTGAATGATGATGTATCATTCAGTCAGATTTATATATTTAGTTCATATTTTTGTGAAGTTGATTCAGGTGGCCAGAAAGCTACATCTGTTCAGAATTCAAAGGGTACTTAGCAATTTCTTTTTATGACTACTTGCTAGAAAATGGCATTAAAATTTTACTTTGCTTATTTAACTATATCAAACCTTCTCGCTGTGAATTGAATATCCTTGAGCATAGGAAATGCTGGTACTGCATTTTTAATAAGTATCTTAGGTAATTCTGACCAAGGTGTTCTCTTAATCTCAGTTTAAGAAAACCTGGCCACAAGTGGCCACTAGGAAAGACAAGGAGGAATAAATATTTATTGAACCTGTACTGTGGGCCAAGTGCTACATTGTTTTGCAACACGTCATGCCAACCCTTTATTTTCAAAAAGGACCAAGACAAGCTTCAGTTAAGTAGATAAGACACGCAAAGCCACCCAGCTTCAACATAATGGGTATCAGACTGAAAACAGAACATGTTATGAAATCAGATTGCCAGGGCTGGTAGCCTAGTTCAGCTATTTCCTGCATGAGATTAGAACATTGATTTATCATTCTCCAACTCAGTTTCCACATCTATCAAATTGGGGTCAATACAGTGTGCACTTTACAGGACTGGAAAAGGAGTAATTGAGACAGTAGCCATCAATAGCTCTAATGAGCAGCTAAAACAGAGCAGGTAATCAGAACATAATAACTGTTGTCATTCTTATCAGTATGACCATAAAGATCATAATCCTCATCATTATCATACAAAAAATCTTTCTGTTTTCTGTATCCTTCCTCTGCACAGTGGTAGTTATACAATGTATTCTGCAGAAGATAAGATTCCCCTTTGCAGAGAAGAGAATAAACAGTGTCCTAGCATGTTCAACACTGAATCAGTCATCCTGTCCTTTCTCTTGTTCAACGGGTCCCTCCCTGTTTGATCCTTTCCCTCTGCTTTCACAACCCACATGTTTCTGTGGGCTTCAGTGAAGTCATCGTTCAAGATGAATATGAGTATGATATTTGCAGGAAGCTGGAACTGAGGACAAAAAAAAGTAAACAATGCAGAGAACAAAGGCCTTGGCCAGGTATCTGAAGAGTGTGCAGCAGATGAGACTTTGTTTCAAAGAACAATCCAACTGTTGGTTAAACACTTAAAGAAACAAAAGGAGATTCAGTAAAAAGTGGCAGCAAGGCCACACTAGAGTTTAGATGGGTTTTTCTACAAGTTCATGTATGAGAAAACTGTCTTTGGGTCACAAATACTATTTTTGCATAACAGAAATTCACCTTGACTCTAATCACATCATCTTGGGTCCTATATTTTTACTTTTTCCCTATCACAAGAGTGAGTAAACAATATAGGGTAGGAATGCAGGGTTCAGAATAAAAGAAAGATAGATCCAAGGTTTGGTGCTACCACTTTGAGAAAAACATTTCTATTCTGTGATCCTCAACTTCATCTAGGGTTAAACCAAAGATAATAAAAAATTTAATTTTAAAAGGTTGCTGGGAAGATTAGATAAAATATTATCAGTAAATAACCTGACATAGTTGTAGAAAGAAGGATGTAGAAAGAAAGATGGCTTCGTAGTAAAGAGTACTGGCTGCTTTTGTGTAGAATCTGAGTTCCATTCCCAGTACTCACACAGCAGCTCATAACTATCAGTAACTCCAGTGCCGGGGGATCTGATATTTTCTTCCGGCCTCTATGGGGACCAGGCATACACATGGTTAACAAGCACGGGTGTAGACAAAATATCAGCATACATGAAATAAATTAAATAAATCTAAATAAGTTTTTAAAATATACTGTAACATAGTAGCATTTCCCTGACACTCTATTTCCTTTCTTCTATATTACTAACCTACAGAAGTCTCCTCATACCATCTGATCCCTAGCTGTGACTCCTTAAAGCATTGCACAGATTATTAAGCTCAAATTGGTTATTCTTAGGTCCTGGGAGAGTTCACCTTTGTAGGGCCTGTAGACCTTTGTGTTGCAATACAAACTTGAAGTAGTCTTTGAACAACAAATGTTGCTTCACATATCTTAGATTATAAAGTAAGGTTATGTGCACCTTTTAAGATTCAATAGAAACTTTTTAAAAATACATTTCAAATGTTTATGTTACTCGATATTATGTCCACTGGGAAATCAAAGCCAGAATGATACACTTGTTCACTACCCACATATTTTATTCTCATGGAATAGAGAATGCCACATTCCAAGCATGAATTTTCTGGAATAAGACTTTTTGGAAATTGTGACCTTTCTTTCTGTTATCAGTGAAAGAAAAATCAATGTATTTTCTACATTAATGCATGCATGCTGGGAAGAAATGAGCCACTCGGATATTCCGGTGTAATTATTTCATTATTAGAAATAAAACTAAATATAGGGTCTTGCTTGTTTAAATAATTAAATCTTTAGAAACCCACTACTGAACACTCCCAGTGAGCCAAATTCATGTGTGATTACTGCAAATTGAATGTTTCTGCTCCTGTAGGAGTTTCATTAGAAACAAATTCCCAACTTACAATGTTCAACATAGGCCATCTTTCTCTGAGCTCCTTAGCAAAGACAGAGTCCCCCAACTCCATGTTCTCCTTTCTGCATTCTTTGGCAAGAACTGCAGGAGAACTTATCTGAGACAAAGGAATAAAAATAATTATAGGGAAAATCTTGAAAACTGTGTTCCAGTGCATATGGAAATTTAAATGGACTCTTTTCCTTGTTAAAAATATGTATGCATATGTATGCAGATACATATATATTCTACTTAAAATATAACACACTAAAATGACTCAGAAGATAGAAATAGAAAACTTGAATGGACCACTGTATGTGAAAATCAAGTTGAGCCAGTACTTTAAAGTCTTCATTCATACACATAAACATGGACCAGGCTTCCTTCAAACATTGAGAAAGCTTTTCTTTCTATAAACATTTAAGGAACAGATCATCCTTATTTTATACAAAATATTCCAGATAATATAGGATGTTCATTCTCAGTGATATGTGTGTGTGTTTATAAGTAATATTTTCTTCTTGCTTTTCTGAACATTTGAAAGTTTTCTAATTTAAATTTTTGCAAATAGAAATGTGTTTTTTAAAGAAAGAAATAACAAGTTGCTTCTCAGGAAAGGCATTAGCTGTATTAGCTCAGGCAAGAAACAAGAAAGACAATGGGAAAGGATGAAGACAGAAGGGTGAGTTAACTCAGATGGAGTCTGAAGTCAAAGAATGGATGCAGCCACTGAGGAGAGATTTGTATAATCATCATGGAGATAGAAAAATCATTTAGGAATTATTGCATGACCCAACTTGAAAAATTGACAAGTGTTTTTGATTCAGATTTGTTCTTTAGATGTGACACTATGCTGAGATTGTCTTAAACACATGTGGCTGGGCTTTATCATATATGGGTAACATAGACTTCCATTCTTCAATATTATGTTACCACTCAAAGAAAAATGCTATCAGCATCTAAGAGGCCATATGAAATTGGAAGAATATGTAAGAATGAAGATTATTCCAACTTTCTGTTTGGCAGCTGTCAAAATCATTGAAGTTCACTTGCTCTTGTAAATTTACAAAAGAGGACAAAAACATACAAAAGATTTAAAATCATTATCCTCATTTACACAATGGAATTTTATTCAGCTGTTAAGAAAAATAAAATTATGAAATTCACAGCGAATGGATGGAGCTGGAAGCAATCACTCTGAAGGAAGTAACCCAGACCTGGAAAGATGAATACCACATATTTTCTGTCATGTGTGCATGTTAGCTTTGAAACATTAGGGCTGTGTATTTCTTTCAGAATACCCACAGATGTCAGGAAACTTATAAGAGGCCATGGTGTGGGCACTTGCTTTCAAGGGACAGGGGCTAGAATAAAATGATATAAAAGGAGAAAGAGAAATAATGGAACTGGAATGCTGTGTATATTGCTCGCTCTATATAATAAAATACTGATTGGCCAGTAGCCAGGCAGGAAGTATAGGTGGGACAAGCAGAAAAGAGAATTCTGGGAACAAGAAGGCTGAGTCAGGAAACGCTGCCAGCTGCTGCCACAAGTACCAACATGTAAGATACTAGTAAGCCACGAGCCATGTGGCAAGGTATAGATTTATAGAAACAGGTTATTTTAAGATGTAAGAACTAGATAGCTAGAAGCCTGAGCTATTAGGCCAAACAGTTTAAATAATATAAGATTATGTGTGTTTATTTTATAAGTGGGCTGTGGAACTGCAGGGGCTTGGTGGGACCCGGTAAAAAACTCTCCAGCTACACATGAAGGACTGAATGGTTTGTGAGGAGTGGAAGTGCAGGGTAAAGGAGGAAATACATGAAGATATAACTAACGCTAAGGATATTTTGAAAAAAGTCATATAGAGAAGCTTCCTAAAATATATGCATATCCATCATATACTTATGTGAAGAGTTTAAGTATAAGTATCCTATAACAGGGTGACAATATCCCTACTATACAAGATAGAGTAACAAATAAAAATCCCAGTGTCAGGTATGGATTACCTCTCTTGAAGTTGTTAGACAGTGAGGACCCATAGACTCACAAACATTATAGGCTATTTTCAATGCCCTTGGTTACCCTTCAGAAGTCAATAGTAAAACCCTATTGTTGAAGACAACATATACCTGAGTCATAGAACATGGAGATATCAAGTTGGTACTGACCTCCAGCTCATTCCTTCATTCTTACTGGTTAGCTTTTCATAGTGCTGGAAGGTGCTATGCACACTACCAGATAGGAAAAATAATTCTCAAACTTACCTGAGTGTGAACCTGGCAAACTAAAATAATGATTAGCCTGGCAAGAGCTACTCATTGGTTAAATAGTGACAAGAATGTCATGGAAGGCCGGGTGGTGGCGGCGCACGCCTTTAATCCCAGCACTCTGGGAGGCAGAGCCAGGCGGATCTCTGTGAGTTCGAGGCCAGCCTGGGCTACCAAGTGAGTTCCAGGAAAGGCGCAAAGCTACACAGAGAAACTCTGTCTCGAAAAAAACAAAACAAAACAAAAAGAATGTCATGGAAATAACTAACTACTTTCTGATTGGATATAAGACCCATTCTTCAAGATGAAACCCCTACTTGAGACACCATTATTAAGTACAAGAATCTGTGACTGGATATGTCTTAGTACTTACGGGAGAACCTACCACTATTACTCTGATAAATGGACATAGTATTAAACAAACTACTAATGAATTATTGTTATTCCCACAGATTAATTCATCTGTTACACTTCATCAGAGAAGCTCCTTTTTGCAGTAGATGGTGATTAATACAGAGACCCACAACTGGTCAAGATGTAGAGAAAAAGATGTAGAGTGTTCACACTTAAATGGGACAGCTGTATCATACCCTTCCTTCAAAGGCTCAGGGATCATCTCAGATAAGGAAGCAGAAAGATTGTAAGAGTCAGAATTGGTGGATGACTACAATGACATACAGTTTTCCAGACATAACAGGACAGTTGTGCATGTGAACTCCCATCAGTCATGACACCATGCACAAAATGCAAACAAGCTCAAACCGGACAACATTCCATTGCAGTGTTGTGATGGATGGACACAAAGTTCCACCCCTAGCTGAGGAACTTGGTAACTGATAGCTGCTGGGAAGGGAGGAGTTTGTTTTCTTTAAGGGTGTGGCCTCTGTTAGGTGAACCACACTGCAGTGGATGGTTGTATACCCAAGAGTATATAGGCAGCATAAATTGGACTTGATGGTTATTTAAAAAATGGGGATATAAAGTTGGGTGTGTATGGAAGAGGGTGGATCTAGGAGGAGTTCAGGGAAGGGATGAATGTAATCAAAACACAATGTATGAAATCCTTAAAGAATTTATAAAGTATTAAGATAAACAAATATGAATAATTAAAGAAGTATTTAAAGAAGAATTTAAATCAGTAAATATATTGACTGCTTCTCCAGACCTGAAGAAACAGGATGGGCCCACTTTTGCAAATGCTATGATTTAGGTTTCCCTTCTCTAAGGAGCCATGGCTTCTGTTTTGATCAACAGCCAACTTTGCAGTAGAAGAGAAGGAAAAGATATGTGAAAGGCAAGTATTTTTGTTGAATAAAGGCAGGAACTGTAAACATTTAGTTTCATAAATTCCAAATGAATGTAGTATAATTAACACACTAATGATTCTTCTAGGGTGTGGTAACCAAACCATGCTTGGAAAATAATGAGCTGGTTTTCTGGAGACACGCAAAATTAATTCAGTTGTACTTGGACATCAAATCTAACCACCCTCCAGCAAACACCAACTTTGTTACCTCTGTTCTCCCTTTGTTGCAAAATAAGCCCACTAGACATTCATTAGAGAGTAGAAATAGGGGCTGGAACATTCCAGAAAATAATAACTTCAGAATTTTCATTAAAAACAAGGAATAATACAACTTAGTGATACCCAAACCTGAAAAGATTAGTTTAGCTCTTTGCAACAAGCAAATAAAAAGTGGCATGCATGCAAAGCATATCTAAAGTGCTGTAACTACAACAAAATGAAAGTCTCTGGATGGATGTTACATAACTTACCTAGACGTGTCTTGAACTGGTGTAGTGGAAATTGCATAAACAACAACAACAAAAAAGGCTGCGTGAGCATCAGCTATTGAATTACAGCTTTACCCCACTAATTTATTCTCCCTGGCCCTGACCTGGATGTTAGCAGCCAATTATAGCACTTTTTAAAAGGTGCCTTTTTATATATTTCCCACCTCTCAATTTTTACTCTGATGCTTCCATAGGTAGCTGTATTGGTCATGAATTACTTGCATTTTATTATATCTAGATGATTTTTAAAGAGGGAAAAACAGCTCATGGGAACTCTAATCCTTCCATTGTAGAAATAATTAAGCTCTTTTATTTGTAATAGGGAAATCCTTGGGGAGTATAAGAAAACTATCATATGGCAGTTAAAAGAAGAAGAAAAAAAAAGAAAAAGAAGATAAACACACCCTAGGCATTAAAATTGCAGGAAGTGTTGCATACAGAAGGATACAAAAGAATGTTGAAAGCTCAACATGCATATGATTTCTGCTCCATTCTTTGCTGAAGTTGTTCAGCATAATTGGTTATTTAAAATCTCCTGGACACATAGATATGCAAGCATAAAAGTAAAGTAAAGTAAATACACGAAAACAATGTGAATTCCAGGACTAGTTTATGGCTCTTTTTCAAATCTCTGCTCCCAACACTCAACCCAGTACATAAAAATCAGGCACGCCTGGAAGGGTTGCTTTTCTACTGCAGGGCTATCTGTTTCATCTTCCAACATAATGACTAAGTGGGCCATTTTCTGAGATGGTTGGCTAATTAGAATCCTTGTGAAGAATGAAATCTGCTTGTTCCACTGTGGAAATTTGAAATGGCAGCAGGGCCTTGGAATTATTGTGTTTTGAAATTCAGAATGAGTACTTGTGTTTTGAAATAATACATATATGCATCTTGAAATGAAAATAAGTTTTCCATATGGTTCCTGATTACTGAAAAATACAGGGTAGGTTTATTACAGCTACTTCTAGCCACTGCCCCCTGATGGGCTATGGCCTCAGGCAACTAGCATACCTGTTGGGGAAATCATTACTGTAAGTTGTCAGAAGTACTATATGGCTTTGCTTGGCTTTTGTTCATTTTCTCCCCCAACTTCTGAAATGATTGTTTTGGAATTTTACCTTAGATATCCTCCTCAAAAAAGAAATATGAATACCAAATAAAAGTCTTATTCTTATCATTTAGCCATAGATACATGGAAATTCATTTGTTCATGTATTCATTCAATGAATTGGGTGTCCATTATATAATGTGTATTTTAGCAAGCAGTGAGAAAATAGAGATGGACAGACAAATTTCTATGACTAAAGTAAAGAAATTTTCAGTCCCCTTAAAAGTGGTCATCTTGTGGGCCACAACCCTTATCAAACTACAGAGAATAGAAGAAATAAACTCCATTTGTAATGAAGAAATAGCAGAAGGCCTTATATTAGTTCCTTATCAAATGTGACTATTCCTTATTAGCTAATCAACATAATTACATAATCATACTGTAAGCTGCACATTCCAGGACAAGTTTTCATCCATTTGGAAGTGGCCCACAGTACCTACAAATATAATGTTAAAGGATAGGAATTTACCTCTAGGTACAGACATATCATCATCTCCTTTAAGAATTAATCCAGTTGACCTAGTCAGTAACCTGATCAAGGGACCACTTCTCAGGAAGGTGGATCAACCTTAAGCCATCCTGAAAAGATAGAAGGAATAATGATCCCTTTAATGAGATAATGCATCTGTCTGTCCCAGAGTCTCTACTGTCAGTGCTGTCACTTACAGAACTTCAGTCATTCAGCTTCAGAAGTCTGCTTCTTTTTATGAATTACTCAGAAAAAAGATAACTTCCTTTTCTTATTTCTATCTCTTTTCTAAGCATGTTTTTCTTAATACTTTGGGCTCCACTCTTGCTCTGAAGCGGCCTCTCCCTTCCATGTGGCTATGTTTCCACCCTGTGGCTGACCTTTACACCTTCTGTACTCAGACAGCATAGTTGTCTCTCTTCTTTATCCCTCCTTTCTCTCTTCTTTATCCCTCCCTTCTGGGCAGCTGCCAAGAATTACAACGTGACTGCTCTAATAGTTGTCTTTTAAATTCTAACAAAATTATTCTCAAACTTTCCTCTCTTAAATTCTTTGAATAATGAGACTAGGAACTGCAAGATGAGATCTTGATTTTCCTAGTAATATGGCAATTTCCAGTAACAGTAGGATCTAAGCACTTGTGACACCTGTAGCATGCATGAACCTACTAATCCTTACTACTGCATCTGCCTGAATGCCCTTACTTCATATATACACTTTTAAATATTTTGCATATTTTGCATAAAATCTTCTTGGAGAATTTCTCTCATGAATGTGTGTCTTATGGTATAATCATTAGAATTAAAAGATTAAGATTAAATAACTCAAATCAATATAAAAACATTTTATAAATATGGTCATATAATTCTCAGGATTTCAAATCAGAATTTAAGGAACCAAAGACCCAAATATGGTGTTTTGTACTTGGGTTCAGTCTTCAAAATAGAAGAGATGTGGCTACCCCAGAAGAGCCAGAGTCTCATTCATCTCTCTCTACTGAGGTTAATGCATGCAGCCTGTTCAGTACATGCTCAACAAATATTTGAAAAGAAGGACAAGGAAATTTTGAAGATCAGTTGATTGGTAGGCCATCTGAAGATTTTTGATTCACTCAGTAAAGGAGCAAAAATGCATTTGGGAGCATGGAACAGCAGCTACAAAATTTTGGAAGTGCAAAAAAGCAAGTAGTGTAGTAGAAAGTTGGGTGTTCTGTAGATCTGGAGAAGCTGATGTGAGAATGAAAACAGTCATGGTATAGCTGAGAAGATGAAAAAGCTTCAGACAAACATAGTTCATGTGCCTTTGGGAACTCACTGAGGGGCCACCCCTAAGCTTCCAGCAAGGAGATGAGCATAGCAAGCCTCTTCTTTCACAAGGATGCATTGGTGGCCCTGAGGAAGAACAATTGCAACCTAAGTCAAGTCAAGCATCTTAAGGAGCTGTAGCAATAACAGTACAAACTCCCAGTTACAATTATCTATACAAAAGATTCAACTGCAACTGGAAAATACTTAAAAGCACATTGGGGCTGACATGTATAGGCTTTTTTTTTGTGTTCCTCTTCCCCACATGATCTAGGATACTAACTGCTTACATACCATTTTTCACATATTAGCCATGTTTAAAGTGTGTAGACAGTTATTCAAATGCTACCACATTTCATATAAGAAACTGACATCTATAGCTTTTCCTGTCCCTGGATACCAAATCTCCTGGTTGGGGGGCAGAGGCTGCCATCACTCATTCAATCGCAAATCACCAAATTTCTCTTGTGTCCAGAATCTTTCTTTGCTTCCATGCCAGGCTTATTTTTCACCCTTCATCTATACTCATCCTCACCTGATGCCATTCATGGCTCTGCTTTTCTTCCACCACTGCCTACTTTTTATCCATCTGTCTCTTTGGAAAGCACTACTTTATACCAATATATAAATAAAGAGGAAATGCATATGCAGAGATGTAAAAAGATCTAATTATCCTTAAGGTTATTCACCCTCTCACTATAGCACATTGCCACTCTAACTAAGAAGAATACCGGTTAATATTTCTTAAAAAAAGAAAATCCAAACTCTAGGAAATATTCACATTGCTAAATCCACTTCAAAAATGATGTCTTTTTCTTATTTTTCCCTAGCCAATATGTACTACTACTTTGCCTTATCCTGTCTCAAGGTTGTAGTTTAGTATAAAAGCTAAGTAGACAACACTATAAGCTTTGATTTCCTTTGGTGCCTTGCACTTTTTCCTGGACGAGCTTTACCATGACAGGAGCCCACAGGACTCACTTATTCCATTCTGTGACAGTAGCCCAAAGCTGTTCTTTCTGCATGAATGCGCCAAAGCTCAGGCCTGAGGATTGGGCTCCTGCACTGTCCCTTTCCGTAGAAATGGCCTGCCACAAAACTCTGTTCAAGAGGAATGTTTCAAGTTAGATGGCATCAAACTACTGTATTACAATGGAGAGGGAACTGCATTTAAAAGATATGTACTGGTCAACTCTCTTGCCAGTTTTCTGTGAGAACTATTGTACATCTCAAGCTAGAAAGCTGCAACGAAAGAGATCCCAGAGACCTTGTTTCCTTCCCAAGGTCATAGCTAGAAAAGACCTTCACTAAAGTAAGTCTGTGTCTACCCCTTGTTATCCCAGTCCCCCCTTCAGGCTTCCTGTGTACTGACATACCCTGCTAGGAAGAGCTCATAGGCATAATGCCAGCTTCACGGTCACTATTTTGTAAGTGATTAGTGACTAGAGACATTGGTTGTCAGTTACAGTTTGGCTTTGAAGTCAGAAATTTCTGAGGAAAACACACAGGTCTTACTGTAGACAGATCAGTTCATCTTGCTCAGTTTTGGCTTCTTCATCTTGGAACTGGGAGCAGTGATGGTATATGGATCATAAGGCTACTGTGAGAAATTAACGGGAAAATGTATCTTAAATGCCAGGACCCTTGTTTACTGGTGGGTAATGAATGCCAAATAAACACAGCTATTATTTTGGCAGTTGTAGAATCACGTATTCCTCCTTCAAACCTCTAGGAAGAGTTGGAATCCGAAGGATAGCCTTTATTTTTATTTTCGCTTACCCACCTTGCCTCCTGCAGTGCCATAGTATCATGGTAAATCTTTGTTGTGATACTCATAGAGGTAATAAAAATCATTTATTCTATTTGTGATGACTGTTACAGGATTGTTCAACTGTCTAAATCTTGTCAATAATTAAATAAATTGAAGTCATGTCACAAAAATAACACTATAATTCCATTATGGAGTGGCTAAATAAGTCACTTACTTATTGATTGAACAATAAGTTATTCTAGTTAATGAAACATTAAGTTATCCAAGAACATGTTGGAATATTCAATATGTATAGCTAACTTCTAAGGACAAGAGCTTTAGAAAATAGCCCAAGGACTCTGTTTCTTTGTCTCTAGCCTCACATCTCTCCTCCTCTTTCCTTGTAACATCATACAATATAAAAATACTGAGTTGAATGGAATCTAAGTCTCTCTCACAATGACATTTAACTGTGTTTACTAGCTCGGTATATGGCAAATCTTTTATTATATTTTTATATTACTGTGTATCATCCAAAAGACAGAATTTGAAACATCACTAAATAAAAGGTGTCATACCCACATGATGGAATATTATTTGATTGTAGAGAGGAACAGAGTATTTATACCACAACATAGATAAGCTTTGGAAGCATTATGCTAAATGAAAGAAGCCAGTCACAAAATGTCACACACTGTACACTGTATATTTCCACTTACACTTAAAGCCCATGATAGGAAAATTATATTTTTATAAAGTTTATTATAAAAGAACTTTACAAAAAACAAAAACATCACACACATAAAGTAACCACACCCCAAATATATACAGTTAGGATTGGCATGGGAACAGAAGCTGAGGGTTTTAAACTTTGAGTATCGAATATATTTTATGTACTTAGTTACCACCAAAGCCAAAAAAAAAAAAAAATCCGTGACTGAATTAGAACTAGACAAACAATTAGCTCTATAGCCTCTTTCCTAACTTGTGTCTGTTACCTGCATTTAGACACTAACTTGGTACAGTATAGTAGGAAGTTAACGTTTGTCAAAATTACAATAGTAGTTGTTTAGAGCTGACAAAGAATGGTCGTGCGGTCCTGGTTCCAAGATTTCTTTTGTGGTTCATGAAAATATGCTAACGTTAAATTGTGGCAATGTTCACATAACTCTGTGGATGTACTGAAACATTGAACTGTATGTTGTACAGAGGTATATTACATGATTTGCACATTTTAATAATGATATTACACATCTTAATAAAGATCTTATAATTACAGGTTACACTTTAATACATCATCTACTGCCACATAATGCCACATAACAAGCCACTCCAGTCTATCCTTCCTAACTGTATTATTTCTTGGTACTTTGTAGACAAATTGCTTGGGCAACTTTGTTTAAAGTTTTAGGTTAAGTTTAGGCATGTGCCACATTTCAGGAAGGAACAGTCTCATGCTACCTGGAGTATGGATTTCTCCCTTAAAAGTTGAAAGTTCCCAGGAGGCGGAAAGAAGCATAATGTGTTTTAAGGGCCATCACAGACCCAGTAACCGTCACTTCCAGTCATAGTTACTCAGTGCAAATAGCTTTAATAGAGAGCTTGGCATTAGTGGAATGAAGAAATAGTCTTCTTTCATAAACATAAGGAAAAGAAAATGAATATTTGTTGAAAATTAATCAAATCTATCACCCATCTCATTATTTAACAATATATTAGCAATGAAACCCATTATAGTAACTACATTCCATATAATATATAGATAGATAGATAGATAGATAGATAGATAGATAGATAGATAGATAGATAGACAGATAGAGGGATAATTGCTCGCTTGCTTGCCTGGCTTCCTTAAAAAAAGAAATGAAATTTTATTAAAAACAACAACAACAATAATGAGGACACAAATTCACTGTCCTTTGCTTCTGTAGAAAAGAGTCTAACTTGCCAAAAAACTGTCCAGAAAATGTCCTCTAATCATTGCAGTATTGTGCAGTTTAACTATGGTTCATCGTCAGCTCCAGCAGCAAAGTGGAGCCAATCTGCCTAGCAGTGCTGCAGGTGGCATTACATGTTGGAAATCTGCATAGTTCTCCACAGTGGTGGGGCCCGAAGGCCCAACAGAGGGGCAGGTGGCATGTTGGGGCTGGCTCAGCACAAAGCCAAACAGGATATTGTTATGATTTACAAAATGAGCTCTGTGGCACTACAAATGTACTTGCCTTATGATTTTGAAGTCATTTCCTGGGGTCAGAAAAAGCCAGAACTTTGAGCTTCCCAAACTAAGTGGTTCATCAAAATCTGATCCCTACTTTAACTTCAGAATTAATAATTGAAACTAATCACAGAGATTTCCATATTACCCTTGGGGAAAAAAAAAAACCTACCTATATCTGTGCCTGGAACAATCCAGTGCAGTGTTTAAAAGCTCAGAGGGTTAAGTGTTTCTGATCAGTTTGAACACACTACAGTGAGTAATATTGAGGAAGCTTCACCCGTTCAATCCCAGCTCTCCTTCAGTTAATGCTAATTTACAAAGAGAGCAAACATTGCCAGATTGCAACAGCCCAGCATTATACAAAGGGGCCCTAAGCTAGCCAAGTTCAGAAGCTTAAAGGAAAAAAAAAGCCCTCTCTTCAGCTGTGTGACACTAGACAGGATATAGATTTTGAATAGTTGGCTGTCCAAAGGCTAAGTGGTAATATGTTGTCCAATCCTACAGCTGGGTGCCTTACAAAATAAGGAACTGTCCTTTATGCTCTAATACGATGGTAGAAATCCATCTCTCTTTGCTCCTGCTGAGGCCCAAGCGGGCATTTCTCTGCATGCAATTATACTCAGTTGGGCCCAGTCATTGGCTGCATTTGGGAGATACCCTGCTCTGGTTTTTACTAGCTCTTCAGTGACTCCTGAACCGTGAAGTAAGTGGTCATGTCAGGTCAGGGTTTATTATGGAAACAGAGAATTTGAAGGGGCTGACATTGGAGCTGACAGCAAGGTGGCTGGCTTGTAAAGGAAGCGTCCACCCGCAGAAGCCTGAGTGTCTGGACAGCAGAGAACATCTTGGAGTGATTTCTTAACACTTTTCAGGGGGAAGGTGAACAAGAAAGAATTTCTTGACTTTGCCAGCTACTTTGCTTTCGTATTCCCTGTAAGTTGTTCAGACATTCTACTCTGTTCTTTCTAGGGATATAGTGGAAAAAGATAGTGGGTTTTAATAAAAATACTGGTGAGATACTCGAGCAATTACAAAGCAGCATTAATTTCCTAGGCCGAATGTTTATGTAGTTCACTGTAGACTCAGGCATTTTAGACTGCTAACATATTGCACCGCCAGGCTATATTCAGCCATAAAGATAACTTCTGTGGCATCACCTAGCCCCTAGTAGGAAACATTATTATATGCCAAGACTCGAAGATAACATAACAGGAAACTGTGGAGGTTTCCTTCATCTATAAAATTGAAAGGAATTAGAGTATATGCATTGTGATAATGGATGAGCATGCAAAATGTAAAAAATTCATACACTCACGTTATCAATTTATACACCTCAAACAGGTTGAAAAATGATGTTCATGGAGGAGTTTAAATTCTAAAATGCACTCCCAAGAGGCAAGTGCTTTTTAAAGATACTTTTGACTAGAAAATGAAAACATATTTTTTTAAAAAAAAAAGCATGTACAAAACTTTCAGTCTGTGAAAGAAAATGAGAAAGTATGCCAAACCTTGGGAGAAAATATTTGCAATAGATATACATAATAAAGGATGATGCTCTAAAATATAGAAAGAACTCTCATAACTCAACAATAAGGAAATTCAAAATCCAATTAAAATGGATGTAAATTGTCAACAGACATTTCACTATAGAAAAGAGATGAATGGCAGGGAAGCATACAAAATTTGGTGAACATTGTTGTCATAAAGGTGGGGCAAATTTAAACAGTCATTACAAACCTATTAGGACATGATAGTAAATGCAAAGGGACAGGGAAGTACAATCCTTACTGTTGGTGATACACCCTGGTACAGCCAATTTGGAAGACAGTTGGATGGACAGTTGAAAATTACATGTTTTTACTCTAGAATCTGTAAGTCATGTTCCTTGGTTTTTACGCCTGTGAATTAAAAAGGCATAGCCACTTAAAACCTGCATGTGGCATAGTGGCTTGTTTTTATAATTGCCAGACCTTGGAAGAAATTTTGATGCTCTTTTTCTTCAGTAGATGGCTGACCATATAAACTGATGCAAATGTGCAATGCAAAATTAATCAGACCAAAACAGAAATGAGCCAGTAACACCTCCATGAAGAAGCCATGGGGGGAATGTGAATGCACATCCCTAAGTGAAAGAAGCCACTCTGAAAAAGTTACATATTGGATGATTCTCATTTCATGCATTCTAGGAAAGATAAAACTCAGGAGACTTTGTAAACATTAATGGTTTCCAGGGGTTATGGGATGTTGGATAAGTGGAACACAGAGCATTTTAGAGCTTTGTGTGGTTTTATAATGATGGACACATCTATACATTTGTCTAAACCTACAGAATGAACAAAAGCAATAGCAAACTGTAATGTCACATGACACTATTCTTGGGCAAATGTGAACAAATATCTACTGGCCCCAGATAAGAAACCAAATGGAGCAAGTGGCCCTTAAAAGCTAACAAGAAACATCTACAACAGGATGATGAACATCCTCATGGTGTCTCACTATGTTTCATCTACAACAAATTCCTCCCCTTCCCCCACTCCCCCCTTTTCTATACCTTCCCCCCTCTCCCCTCTGTACTGTAAATGGCTTGTGGTAAATACTGCTGCTTGGGGAAATTTTTCTGCTTGTTGATCAACTCAACAGGTTTAGAAAAACTAACTTAGAAATTAATTTCTATCATTATATTTGATCAAATGGGGGTCAAGTAGCATATAAAAATTAATTTTGGATGAGATCAGGGCTCAGGTTTTTATAGAGACATCTACTAAGCACATGTGCGCTAACACTACTCAATAAACCTGTATCCTGGCTCACAGCTTGAATGTCTCTTCCCTTGGTTAATGACAGATCTAAAGCACAGATACCACTAAAGTCCAGCTTGGTAAACAAATGAGTTTATTGGGATTACTTAATAAGGACAGAAATGATTCAAAGACAGCTGCACCACTAAAATCCACCCCAGCATGCATGAATGCTTAGAAATTTAGAAACCTAGAGCACAATGCACAAATTTTAGGCAGTTCAATAGGTGGAAGTGTGTCCTGTCCAGGTAGCTAAGTTGATCTGAGCCTGTTCCAGACAGCTAAGCTGGTCTCTGCCTCTTCAGGGTAGCATTGACTGTCTGAGAGTGTGTCTCAGAACCCCTTACTGCTTGTATAACTTTGGGGAGGGAAGGACCAAGTACATCTGGTCAGTTTCAGAGACTTCCTGAAGTCCTTGAGTTGTTTCCATCCTAAGCATTAAAGAGCCTCCCTGAATGATGGAATGTTTCACTTCCCTTTACAATATCTAAAACCTAATAAGCTTATCTCCAATAGAGAGTTTTTATTTTAGAAGATATTACTATACAACAAATATTTAGACCATGGTCCTTATATAATAATGATGCACTAATGTAGATTGTAGCAAATGTGCTGAGATGGGACACATACAGAGTGTGGGATTCTTATACATGTGAGAAGAAATAAGTGTAGAAAACCCTTGTACTTTCCATTTTTTTATTATCTCAAACTTTTCTAGAAATTCTAGAAATAAAATGTATTGATTATAAATAAATGGCACATTAGGGTACATATAATATTTAAGACAATTTTTTTCCTCATGACCATTAACATTGCCTGAATATTGGCATGTGCTGTTGTGTTCCTCCTCAACCTCAGTCTTCTTTACTACTATTTCATGCAAATTAACTGCTGTGCTGATCCCATGTTGGTTCTGTTCTTACCTGTATTGCATGCAATATACCGCATATACTGTTTTTCTACTGTTCTTAAACATTTGATTTCTTCCTGATTCTTCTTTTTCTTTCTTATTTTACAGCTGCATACATTGCTCCACCTATCTTTTCATGAATGGATAAAAGGGATTTCTCTAAGAAGAATTTGTGATCCTATGATAAATTTTTAATTGGTTTTTTAGTATATGTATTGGTCTTTTGTGTTCTTTTATGAAATAAGTGTTTTTTTGTTTTTTTCAGATTGTTTAACTTTTTCTTGTTACTGCTTATTTTTTATCAGTTTGTAACTTTTTGTTTCACTTTAGGTATGAATATTCATTTTTGGTGTATGATATTGGGAGTTTGAACCCAGCCGCTGCTCATTCTAGGCACACATTCCACCATGGAATCATCCTTGCTCATTGTGTTTTAATTTTGATAATAGCAATTTTATATTAATTTTAATAAAACTAGTAATAGTGTTTGTTTTTCCTTGTTTTTTTTGCATGATTACTATCTTATTTGTGAAAGCGTTAGTGATAAGAAGATAAAGACACAGGTCCATATTGTTCTTTTCAGCAGCCTGGGGGTTCCCTGAACCCCTTGGGGATCTCAACTCATACCACACTGGATTTGTGCTTTTGTCACAGAAAATAATTTGAAGACTGACCACCATGAAGCAGATTTGAGATTTTATTAAAAGTATTTTTATATAGACTTTAAGTACAGTGTTAGGAAAATGATACTTATAAAGACATACCAAAGTATAGATGTGGGCTTCCCAAGAGCAAGTCAAAATTAAGGTTCTTAGCATTAGTCATAATACTGTTTTGGCAACTCTCAAGTTAAATTTCCAAAGAGCCTTCCCCAATCTTCTTTGGATAAGTGATATTTTAGGATGTTTCTGGAGATGCCTTATATGGAGTGACAATCCGGTAAAGTAAGAGTAGGAGCCACTAGGCTACACAAGTTACATGTCCTTCCCCTGTAAATGGGCTCCTGGTGACCATCCTAGAAAATTGTAGGTTTATAGCTCTGACTGAAGAAAGGCCTTAAGCAGTTGTTAATTGTACTGGAACTTCTGATTCTCTTCAGCCAAGAAGCTTCACCCAGACTCCAGGATAAAGATCTCCTTTTCCTTCTCATGTCCCCATAACTTTCCTATCTTTCTATCCTGCCTCACTCTCATGTTTGGATACTAGAAAGGCATCCTTTCAAGTTATTTTAAAAAGCATCTTGCCTTTCAAATTTGGCATTAATCAATTTGAAATTGACTTGCTTTGTGATATAGTTGATATTTTCATGTATTCTTAAATGTTTAAGCATAATTTGTTAAATATTCAATACCATTGATCTCCATGATCAACCATCTCATACACTATATCTCTATGATTCGTGTCTTTTTGCCATTAACATTTGTCATTTTATAGGACTTATTAACTTTCCTTAAATGCTACATTATTTTATTGATCAGTAATTTATTATGTTTTTCTGCTAGTGAAAGACCACTTGTTCTTGTCCACTGGTATTTGGTTAAGGCTGTTGTTTCATCTCTCTATGTGAAGCTTAGAATCAAATCCTCAAATTCTGTTCTTTTTACATATATATTTGGAATTATAGGTTAAATAGCATCAAATCTAACATTTTATTTGGGAAGAATTGGCCTATTAAAGTTTTCCATTCATACTCATTTGTTGGATTTCATTAGCTTCCAACTTCTAACTTAATTTCATTTGGTTGATATACATGATACCTCTTATATGAAAATTTTAACGTCATTTTGTTTTATTGTATGGCCCCTTTTTTGTGACTTTATTTGCATGGTTAAAAATAATGTGTATTTGATAATTGCTAACATGGTTACATCAAGATTTTTAATTATGCTTTCAAATATTTATATGGTTATTGATATTTTTGCCAACTAGATATACTGGCTTTCATTTAATTGGCTTTTGCATAAAGTATTTTTCTATTTATTAATCCTAGACTTCCAATGGAATTGTTTCCCATATGACTTTGTAAATAACAAACAGCTATACATTATTTTTGATGCAGTTCAAAGATTATTCCTTTAGTAGGATTTTTTCATTTATTTAAATTTATAGTAACCATAGGTACAATTAAGATTTATTTCTACCACCTTAGGTATTGGCTTGTTTTTGCCCTGCTTTTTATATTGATGTTTTATTTTCCTTCTTTATAGCCTTATCTTAGATTGATTGGGGCATTAAGGGAGTCATTTCAAATTTTCCCAAATGTTATCATGAACATTTAACAAAGTCTGAAGTTAATCAGCTTCTTTACATTCCTCCAAATATTGCCAGGCATTTATCACATTACCCTCTACTAAAGATATTTTGAGATTTTAACTTTAGTTAACTTTGAGCTTTTTTTTAACTTCTCATACAGTCATCATTTGTTTACACTTTCAGACAAATTTAAAAGTTTCAAGATTCACCTTTTCTATGGACCTCTCAACACTTCCTTTGGGGATGATTTGCCATGAGTCTGAAGTACATACTTTAGAATCTTCTTCACTGAAGTGTGTTGACAGAATTGCGTACATTTTGTTAGCTAACCATGTCACTTTTGGAACTCTGATTTCTACACAATGCTCTCTATTTCATACGTATCCCTCAATCATAAGTTTAAGTGCTTCCATCTCATGATTGTTAATTCTAAAATTTGGAATCTGCATGAAGACACATTATTTTAGTAGGCTGAACTATTGGTGCCTGCCCTAGCTTATGAAGGTAATCCCATTAAACGTTCCCATAGGAAAACATGACTCTATCATGTCTATAACTTGACTCAGAAAATGTATAAAGGTAGAAAGATATCAGAAGCTTAACAGTATCAAAATCTCTTTGTTTGGAAAAAAAACATATAGAGTAGAGAAGATATGTAGACTTTAAGTGTGATTTCTGAGCCATTATTAGTTTGCTAGGGCCACCATAAAGAAATACTATAGACTGAGTCACTAAGTCAACAGAAATTCATGGCTCCCAGTCCTGAAAGCTAAGGGTTTGAGGACAAGATGTCAGCAGAATTGGCTTTCTCTGTGCCCTTTGGAGGATAACCTGTCCCATGCTTCTATCCTAGCTCTTGGTAGTTTGCTGGCCATTAACATTACTTACAAATAGTGTTCCTTCCTGTCTTTACATCATCTTCCCCTTTCGTCATCATCTTCCCCTTTCCTGTTTTTCTTCACAGAGTCCTTTTTTATGAGAAAAGAATCATGCTGGATTAGGAATCCATCTCCTCCTGCATGATATCATCTAGACTATAACTACAATGACCATGATTCCAAAATTGGGGATGCAATTCAGTTCAATAGTATCCTTGTATTTTGTGAGTTTAAGTACATGGTCTTTAGGACTTCAGCTGTGGAAAATCTTTGAGACTTGGGTTGAAGCGTTCCCCCAGAGGGAATTAGAGTTTGATTTTGCTGAGTGCCTGCATTATGTCCAATCTGGAGCTATTATGAAATCAATTCTCACCAGGAGATTTCTGCAGACTACATAGGAAATGTGAATTGAGATTCCAACCCTGCCCCAAGGTCCCACCTTTTGTTTAACAATTCTAAAAGACACCATTCCTGTGTAACCTTATTCTTGAACTAAGATGCATTTGTTTTCTGTTTATCTTGTGAGGTGGATTTGTTTGTGTTTTTTGCTAATGTGCCCTTTTAAATACTAAATATGTCTAAGCTTTTTACCAGGGCCTTCTAAGAGATTTTTGTCTCAGGGTCTATGGATCAAATGTTCTCTAACAGTAATGCTCAAGGTAACTAGGACTTACAATTGTTTCTAGGATAAATACTAGCTTTTTGAAAAGAGATTTATAACTTTAGACCAACAGCTGTGAAACCTGCATGGGACTGGACTAGGCCCTCTGCATACCAAGACGGTTGTGTAGCTGGGTCTGTTTGAGGGGCCCCCGGAAGTGAGATCAAGATCTATCCCTCATGCATGAGCTGGCTTTCTGGAGCCCAACACCTATTGTTCAGATGCCTTGCTCACTCTTGAAGCAGGGAGGAGGAGCTTGGTCCTGCCTCAACTGAATGTACCAGGCTTTGCTGACTCCCCATGGGAGACCTTACCCTTTTGGAGGAGAGGATGGGGGTGTGGTGGGGGAGGCTGGCGGGAAGCGGAAGAAGGGATGAGAGGGGGACTATGGTTGGTATGTAAAATGAATAAGAAATTAAATAAAAAAGAGTTTTCTTTTTATTCTTTTTAGATTATGTGTGTACACTCAAGTGCATGATGTGCATGGATATAGGTGCCAATGGAGTCCAGGGGTCCTGGAACTTGAGCTCCAGGCAGTTGTTAGTCACTGATATGAGTGCTGAGACCCAGACTTGAGTCTTCTTCAAGTACAAGACATGCTCTGAACCACTGAGCCATCTCTCTACTCCTTAAATACTAGCTTTTGCAGTTACACTTGTTTTGTTAGATCTTACCCTTAACCTCCATTTTTGGTTTTTAAGGATTTCTTCCTTCTTTCTTATTTACGGAGTTGTCAAATAAAAATAATTAAACAAGCATTGACCAACATTTCAGTTATTTGACCATGAAAGAATTAGTCAATTTCCACATTGCCGTACTGCCCTGTGCTATATCTAGGAGGAAAAGCTGGGGGGAGGGGCTGAGATGCAATAATGGTAGCCACAGTGGAGATTTGGAAGCAGAAAGTTTGGGGCTAGAGAGACCTAGCAAGATGTCTTGTTTTAAAAAATTATGTTTTACTTATTTATTTAGTGCCAATTCTTGGTGGTGGTGGTGGTGGTGGTGGTGGTGGTGGTGTGTGTATGTGTGTGTGTGTGTGTGTGTGTGTGTGTGTGTGTGTTTGTGTGTGTGTGTATGTGTTCCCTTGTACACATGTAGAGATCAGAGGACAACTTGTGGGAGTTGTCCTTTTGTCAATTTTGTCCTTTTACCACTTGGGTCCCAGAGATTTAACTCAGGTCCTCAGCCTTGGCAGCAATTTCATTTCATTTTAAGGTCTGTTTAGGGGGAAATAATGGCAGGGTGGTCCTACATCACAAGGAAGCAGGCTTAGTTGACATGTTACCTACTCAACAGGATATATGAGAGACTAGTGACATGAGTCCCAGAGACCCTAGATAGGGGAGTGGGACTGATTAATGTATGAGCCAAGTCAAGCAACTTTAGACTGTAGGCAATAGGAGTTGTTGGGTTTATTTCCCTCTTTGCTTGCAGTGGCAGAGGCCTGGGCCTTGCTTGAAACCTCTTCTGCTTAGAACGTAAAGAGATTAGGTGCTTTAACAGAAGTCTGGAGAAAAAGAGTTGTGTCCAAAATCAATAGCTAATACTTATGGAATGCATATTATTTATATGCTGATATTATGCTAAATGTGTCATGATAATTCCTTCATTTAATCCTCACAAAATCCATGAGGTGAGTGCTCAATTTTTAAATGAAGAAATTTAGTCTTAGAATAGAGAATGTGGCAGCCCAAGATGCCACAACTGAAAAGTGATGGGTATAGAATTCAGACCCTTCTCAGTTGCCAGAGTCAGTGCTCTGAAACGCTATTATATACTACATCTTAAGTCAAATGTGTTAGGAAATGGAAGTGCGATGATTATGTGCATGAATTTAATGAAAACACTGTGAAGGCAAGTACAGTTTTCTTTGATTGACTATGAGGGTCTAAGTGCTTAAATCCTCTTGGTGTTCAATACATGTGCTAAATAAAATTAAAGTGAAAAAGCATGCAGTAACTATTATCCATGTACATGTAGAAATCAAACCATATTACCTGCTACTATTAGGATGATGATTTGATAATCCTGAGCTTTGGGCAGATTCTAGGGTTCACTGTTCCTAATGCTTTGATTTCAAATGGTCTTGTCTTCAGTAATTAGATTTATGCTTTTATCCTTCCTCTGGAACCTATAACATGCCTGTAGTCCTTAACATATTTTTAGTTTGTTTGTTTGTTTGTTTTGTTTTGTTTTGTTGTGTAGTTTTGGTGCCTGTCCTGGATCTTGCTCTGTAGACCAGCCTGACCTTGAACTCACAGAGTTCCTCCTGGCTCTTCCTCCTGGGTGCTGGGATTAAAGGCGTGCACCACCACCACCACCACCCAGCTACTCCTTAACATGTATTCTTTTTTTCCAATCTATGTGCTCAAGGATAGAACCTGTGATTTTTATCTGCTTTTTTTTCATATGAGCAGTATTGAGATGGAAATTCAATCATTATCAATTAGAATATTGAATTCATACCATTGCTCTTGGTAATTACTGCATGCCAGCTCTTGTTCTATGTTTACTGTCCTTATGACACGTCTGCAAGTTATCCTTGCAGTATCCATTTAGCACATGAAAAAAATTGGAGTCTCACACAGTTAATCAGCAGAAGGTCAAGTTATAAAACCCCTAAATGCACCGAATTCCTAATGTATTGTCTACCCGGATTACTCTTAATGTTCCCAAACCCACTCTGCATTTTTAGTCTAGAGACTTTTCCCTATACCATTTTCCTCTTCCCAAAGGCTTGTTTTTAAAGGCTAGTGAGTCTTTAAGATTCTTCATGAGCAACACAAGTACTGACTGCCTCCTCATTAAAAACAACCGTGAATGAGAAAACTACTGTTCATGAGGAAAACCATTCCTGGCCTTCCTGCTTATTTGCTTTTGTGTGTGTGTGTGTGTGTGTGTATGTGTGTGTGTGTGTGTGTGTGTGTGTGTGTGTGTGTGTGTGTTTATGTGTGTCTCTCTGTGTGGGCTATATTTTATTGCATTCTGTAATGAGTCTCTTACCTGTTTCTACATGGGCAGTTGTAATGTGGAGAAAGAATCAGACCACTGACTTCATTGGATCTGTATTAGCCATCGTGGCACTGGCAACACATAGCATGAGTGAATCAGTGATGAGATGCTGCAGTTTCAATATGATTTTAGTTTCATCTAAAACTCTTACTACACTCAATCCCCATTGTGAAGGTGGAAACTTAGTCCATCAATAGCAATATAGAAGTAGACATTAGGGGGATATTAATATTGTATAAGATAATGAGAATAGAGTCTACATAATCAAATACTTATGGCTTGGTAACAAGGAGACAAGGACACTGGGAGATTCCCATCCACACTCCCTGTCTGTAGGCATGGGAAGCACTGTATTGCCTCAAACTTCACTAGCAAGAAGGGAATCACCGGATGAATACCTCAACTTTCTTCCCTCAGAAATGTACATCTAAACATGGACCTCTTTTCTTGAAAACTTATCTTTTCCAGGGTAGTATGCTATTGTCAACAGAAAATGCACTAAGACGCTGGAATTATTGGAACTAATTAGAAACCTCCTGGGAAAACGATGTTAATAATTCCTTACATGTTTTCACTTCTCAACTAACTAATAGGCTCTTCCTTTATTAATTAACATATCTATTCTTTTTGACCCTGTCTGCAGAGAGTAGTTTTAGGAATAATCAAAATCAGATGGGAAAATCAGAGTTGAATAGAAATCTAGAGTCTTCAAAGCACTTTCCCAGAGCTGGAGTTCAGTGGTTAAGAGTACTTGCTGCTCTTCCAAAAGATCTGAATTCAGTTCCCAGCATCCATGCCTGGCAGATCACAACTAGCTGTGACTTCAGCTCCATGGAATCTGACACTGCGTTCTGGCTTCTGTGGACACCTGCACACATATGTACATACCCACACAGACATATAGGCACAGACACACACAAAAACACACAAATATTTTAAAAGCACTTTCACCTCATCCTGTTCTCTCAGTAGCCCTCTGAGTTGACGTAGGGAGGTGGACTAGTCAGGTCTTGGATTCACACACTGGATGGCAGCTCAGGAAATACTAGAATGAGTTGCTTTCTTTTTTTTTTTTTTTTTTTTTTTTGGTTTTTCGAGACAGGGTTTCTCTGTGTAGCTTTGCGCCTTTCCTGGAACTCACTTGGTAGCCCAGGCTGGCCTCGAACTCACAGAGATCCGCCTGGCTCTGCCTCCCGAGTGCTGGGATTAAAGGCGTGAGCCACCACCGCCCGGCGAGTTGCTTTCTTGTATTCTATCATGCAGCCCACAATTTTCCACTCTCTTCATGTCAGCATTCCATAGTAGTCTTTGGAAAAAGGAAACCTCAGTAACTTGAGTCATGCTAAGTTTAAATAAAGGATTGTTGGATGATGTAGCTCTCCAATCTGTGTCTAACCACAAAGAAAACTGTGCATGATTTGCAGACTGTTGGACACCAGCCTCAAAAACTCTGACTTGGTGCATTAGGGTCGAAATAGAGAGTTACCAAGTATTTGAGGTGCTTCTGATGTAAGTATTTCTTAGGCTACAATTTGTGAAACGCTAGAAAGAAAAAAAAGCTAGGTTAAATGTAACTATTTCATGGTACAATCAGAGGAAAATTTGACCTAATGCCTAAAATCTGTGTCTCTTAAAGGATGAAGGGGAGATAGAGTAGTGGGAAAGGGAAGGGGCATAGTGGGCTGTGCTGATGGGAAGAGTAGAAAATGTCAACAGCAAATGGACTAGCTGAGAGACCAAGAAGGCAAAGCTCAAGTGCATGCAGTGTCCACTTGACTTTTTATAAGGTACAGAAAGACAATTAGAGTATGCATTCTGTGCAGCTTGCAGTGCTTGCCTGGGGTTTCCAGGGCATTTGTATTGGGAAAAAAAGAAGTCTGTTGATGCAGTTCCATATCTAGCATTGCCATTTGTTCTTTTTCTTCCACAGAAGGTGTTACTTTCTATTTTTTTCCCTCTCTGCTCTCTAAACTAGGTAACCATTTGGTTGTTTTTAATTGTCACATTTGTTCTCATCCCAACATGTTAAATGGAACTTGAGCAAAAGCCAAACCTGCACATTCCTTTTTCTTCTTTCCAAATCCACACAATAGGGGTTAGAAATGTTTTTCTTTCTTTTTCTTAGTTTGAATTTTTCTTAAGTTACCATGTTGATTAGCACCCAAGTGTCAGAGAGAATACAGAGTCCCTGTCAACTGCTCATGGAATTCCAAACATCTGGACACAATGTTGATGGAAACCAAAAATATGGTATCTTAGCACCCAAGTCTCTACCTGTGAAGAAGTATCAATTGCCTAGCCTATTATTTTCTTACTGTCTTCGATATAAAATGAATAATTTCTTCTCCAAAATAAGATGTTGTTTTCAGACTCTGATAAAATCATGGGAAGAATGCAACAAACACATTAAAATTGCATTCTAGAAAGAACAACTATTTGCGAAGCTAATATAGTTAAAATAAGATATGAGTGCAAAGTAGCTGAGTTAATTTTTTTCCTTTATGCAATGAAGTTAAAGTTACAAAAGGAATAAAAGCCCAAGGGCCTGAGATCACAAAACCCTCTGAACTAGAATGTTCACTTCCACCCTCCACTTGCTTTTTTAATAGTTATTTTAAAACATTTATTTATTTGTATTTTACATGTATAAGGGATTGCCTGAAAGTATGTCTGTATATCATGTGTGTGTGTGGTGCCTCCAGAGGACATACCGGGAGTTGGATACCCTCAAACTACATCTACAGACAGTTGTGAGGAGCCATGTGGATATTAGGCTCTGAACCCCAGTTCTCTGAAAGTATAGCAAGTGCTCTTAACCCCTGAGTCATTCCTCCAGGCCCCACTCTCCATTTTCATATGATGTCCCTTACTCATACCCTCAGACAAAAGAATGTTTTCTTTGGTGTGGTTTGGGAGAAGAAAACATTTCAAGTTTCTGATGTGACAGACACTAGGTGCACAATATTTTTTTCTTTCTAATAAATTCCTTTATGTCATGTCATGTCAAATCAAGAAAAGAGTCTCAGAGGTTAAGCAACTTGTCTAGAATTGCATGATTAGTAAATGGCACATTAAAACCAACTGTGTCTGATTCTAAAGTTTATACTGCGCAACCTAAATTGTCATGCATAACTTAAAATTAATTCTCATTGTAACCTATAGTCTCGAATAATAATTAACTTATTACACCATAAGAATAGAGGTGCTTTAGAATGATAGCCCATTGTATTGTCCTATTTTTTGGCCTTATTCTGAAAATTACGTTTTGTAAAGGGGACGCCTTTGGTTTCAAAGGTGAAAAGAGTCTTTGAAACAACTGACACTTAACACAGATTTCAAATAATGGTTTCAGTTGCTGTGCCCTAGAAAATGAAAAAATTAACTTGTAATATCATTCTCTTTATGTATCAGAATAATGTACAAAGAGAAAAATCAAAGGTAATGCACAGACAAAAATATTCTCAAGGTGAAAGCCTCCACTCCTAAGGTATATAGGTAAGCCTAATGGGAAGAATTGTGCTTTAAATACTTGAAGTTGAACAAGCAGAAATACAGGTGTGTCTGGAGATCAGAGCTAGAGAGTCATGATGGGATAAAACTTGATCATAGAATGTAGATGGCAGTGCAAATCCTGAGACTCTGTGAATTGCCCAAGGAGAAACTATTAAAAGAGAAATGAATAGAAGATTAAGACATGAAGTGCAAACTCAATGACTCACTTGAATCACATGCCAACACACACACACACACACACACACACACACACACAAAATTAATAGGCACAAGAACTTCTGAAAGTTTCTTTGGAGATGTTTATGGTCAAATAGAACCAATGAATGACTTGACTTGGTGATAGCTCTGTAGCACGGTAGTTGACAGATTTGGCTACTGCCTAGAATTATTTGGATTTAAATTCCAAATGCACTGTTCTTATCAAGCATCCTTGAGCAAATGATAACATTCAATTGTCCTTCATTTTCCTTGCTTATGTAATTGTAGTAGGCACTCCCTGAGGTTCTGGTGAGGATAAAACCAGCTAAAATAGGGAAAACATATGTCAGCACCACAAATGTTCACAATTCTTCTCCAAGAATTGTGTAACTCTGGGTTTTAAGGGATCCTAACAGCTTTCTTTTCTAAGCACCTCACCCTCCAGGAATCTCTCAAGGAGTCCCTGCATCATGAGGTTGCCTTTTCTACAACGACTAGCACTCAGTATTCTGTAGTTACTTTCTACATGGAAATGGAGCCTATGTCCTGTGCTTCTTTTGCTTTGTTTTCTTGGTTTTGCATTCCTGAAAGCTTCAGAATCACTTGCCTCTTCTACTGATGCATCTTCAAATCTTTGGGGCAGCTCTTATGGCCTCCGTTGTCTTTCTATCACAATAAGGCATACTACTTTCCTTCCATGATTTTACACACAAATGAATTCCAGACCTACTCACACTCCTGGATATTCTCATATATACATACTCCCATTTATTCAAGTGCCTTTCAGATTTGTCCATGAAATGTGGGCCAAGACATGCTAGTGCTTGTGATTGTATAAATGTAAAGCCACATCTGATTTGAGCTAAAAGTAATATGACCAAACAATGAGCCTATTTGCTATTTGTGAAGCTTTTAGTCTTGACAACTTTAAAAGGAAGAAAGAAAAAGCAGTTTAATTATTCTGCTGAGGACAAGGCTCAAGTGTTTTTGTAAGTTGAGTGCAACTCACCTAGCTTTTTGGTGACAAGCATTACTATTTATAAATGAGTAATCTCAACACGTGAGTCATAACATTGACACGAGAAACAATCTTTCAGTTTTGGAGTGCCTTTTCAATAACAGTACCCAAGCTGGACACCTGTGAAGATTCATAATCCATTATTTATCTTACGCATTTCTATAGTGCCCGTTTCCATAGTAACCTACTAAGCCTGAGATACAAGACAATAAACAAATACCCTTGGAAGACCACTATAGGCACAGATACCCTGATTATTGTGCTATGATGAATAGGAAAGTTGATGATCTATTGAAATAGGATGAGTCAAGATTCAAATAGCCCCTGAAACCACATACCAAAAGAAAAGACTGCTGAGCCTCATGAGAAATGTTCTGGGTCCCACTCTTGACTCCCTCCATCATTTATCAACTGTCTAACTGTCGGATTCTTTGAACTGAAATTTAGCTCTCATTTTAGATTGCATAATCTTCTTTGTGGACAGTGTTTTCAGGAAAAAGCAAATGAGAGGGCACTGTAAACAGTTTTTGTTTTCATTTTTGTCTTTGTATGAAAGGGCAAAGTGAGCTAGTTCTCTAAAGTGTACTTATCTGCATTGCTATGCTTTCCTCTCAGAGCAGTTACATAGAAAATAAAACAACATATCCTCCAAAGTTTTCAAAATACATAAATGGTGACATGATCATTACTCTCAGTGCTAGCCTGAGATAAATAACTAGTTATCTGTGCAGATTAATGGTCTTAAGGAAGTTAATTCAATTCCATGGAAACTTCCCTTTGAGTGCTAACTTCTAGGATTTTCTTACAATAAATAATTTTCAACAATTATGTTTTACAACAAATAATTCTTTAAAGATTTTTAAGTGTGTGTGTGTGTGTGTGTGTGTGTGTGTGTGTGTGTGTGTGTGTGCAGGTGCCTTTGAAGGCTACACTGGAGCTGGAGTCACAGGTGATTTGTGGGCTCTCTGATGTGGGTACTGGGACTTAAACTTGAGTCCTCTGCAAGTACATTACACACTCTTAGTCACCATAACCACTGAGTCATCTCTATAGCTCCAACAAATAATTGGTGAGATTTCTTACCATTCTTGTGGTGGTAGTAAGACAACTAGACTGTATAAGAAAACATGCCAAACATGTGCTGAGAAGAGACTTAACACGATCAACCTCATTTCTGTTGCTCATGTAGAAAACATGTGATCTTTGAAGCCAACTTATTCAATGTCAAATGTTCAGGACTCCCTTTTAGGCAGCACATAATTGAAAATGTGCACAATTGAGGGTCAAATCCAAGTGCTGCCAAATAATAGCCATGTGATCTTCGGTGAGTCATTTAATGGCTTTTTAAGAGAAGCTCATTTATAAATGGAAGTAAAAACATTGCCTTTGCAAAGGGGTTTGGGTTTAGCAATAATGTGTGGACAATAAGTGGATGTTGTTATGACTAATCATAATCTAGTTTCTATTGACAAATACTTAGCTTCCAGTGAATATAACTTTTAATTTTTTTCTGGCACATTATTATGTCTTAAAAATCCAGACAATTAACAATAATTAAGGATATTCCTGGCCAAAGTTACATGTAGATCTTTGACCATGTGGACAACACATTGAATTTGGAACAGTAGACCACATTTCTGTATAGTCATTTGCAGCAGGATTTAGACTACAAGGGTTCACCATCCCTAAAGTAGATTTTTGGAGTTGTCACTGACACATAATTTAGGAATCAGCCACAGAGCTGCTTGCTTGTTACATAGCTGGGCAAGCACATATGGCAGGCCTTAAGGAGAAAGTCACTACTTTCAGAATAAAGAACATGGTTATAGGTTATAAGTTTGACAACTGTTCTATGAGGCCCTCCAGTAAAAATGATTTTTTTTTCTATTCCCATGTAGTGTCTTTGGATTTTTATCACAGATCTCACAAAATTCTGCCATATATTGTGTTTAGTTCTTGGTGTTGGTTTTGTGAAATCACAGGACTAGGCCAGGAAGCTTCTCCCTTCCTAGACTTCCATCCAGGGGGAAGGGAGGAGAGCTCCAGAGCTCTGCACTATCTAGGTTGACACTTCTCTTCTAGCTCCCACATTGACTTATCTCTGCAAGAAGTGAGGGCGGGAGTCTCTTCTAGTACCTGTAGAGACTCCCTGACCTTCTCAGTGATCAGAACTTTGCCACTCTGATTTAACTTAAGAACCCTCAAGCTGATATTATGCATTCAACTCTGCTGACTCTGAGGTTACTTATGAACCTCTAAAATTGCTAGTCTCAAATTCTATGAACAATGGATAATTTACCACCTCCAATCCTTCAATATCTCTCTTTTCTGTTTATTTTTAGACCTAGCACTTATCAACTTCTATATCTTTCTTTTATTTCTTCACTCTCCAGCTTTCTCCACTAGAGGACACATGTTCTGAGGGCAAGAAAAATTCTACTTGTTTCCTTTACCAGTTTGTAAAAAAAAACCTGGAACTGTGCATGACAAATAGAATGTGGTGGAACTTGGAGGTTGTATTACATTTGTATTTCCATCTAAGTGTTTTGAATTGGATGAGATGGTAGGTTTCTACTAACCAAAGGCTTGGATTCATTCTGTTCTGATGACCTTGGTGAATGGGAAAGTGAGACTAATTGTGCTTCTGTGGTTGATGTGAGCCAAGTGTAGATGACAAATACAGATTTAGACCTCAAATAATTTTATGATGAAAAATTGAAAATAGAAATCATATTCATATTATTCATTATTATATTCACATTATAAACAATGTGGAATATTGATTATTTGTTAATTATTAGAACTCTGTAACAAAGCTGCCATGCCAGAACCACTTCCCAGCACTAATAAAAATACAATACAGCATACTTCTGCCTCATAAATAATAAGAAATGAAGAAAAATCAATATGAATAGGATCCTTCATCCACAAGCTATATATTAGCAACAAGCCAACATTTACTTAAAGAGCAGAGTACAGGCTATCAAGTGAATAGGAGCATAAACAACCCTCATGGAACTTTTCACCCAAACATGTGACTGCCTGCCTGGGAGAAAACACAATATGTCTATAGGAGGCTGTATTGCAAGTGCTATGAGTAAAGCATGAGTGTTTTCACAACAGAATGCTACTCAGCTTTTATTAAAAAGGAAATTCTTAATTTTCAACCTGTAATTACCCCAAGTAAAATAGTATGGGCACAGAAAGTATCCTTGCCACAAAAATAGTAAACACGTGAGATGACACATATGCTAAATAGCATTAAAAATGTATGCATGTATCAAGACATCATGTCATGCATAAAATTATCTATAACTTTTTGTAAGTTAAAAAATATACAAATAAAAAGCTAAAACAACACTCTTTACTTTGCATAATCGTCCCAAGAATACCAGGACCATTTGGAGAAGAAGAAAATGATAATTTAAAAATGATTCAATAAAAGTACAACATTCCTGTGATTAAAATGAAATGATTCTAATAGATTAATAAAAGTGAAACATTTAGACCCTTCTGAATGCATTAGATAATGACAGGGAAGTATTTACAAAACATTTAAAGGTATTTAGAGATGTAATATTACCATTTATTGTATTAAATGGTAAGGCATGTGTATTCCCTGATGACTAAGCATTGAAATTTATGAGCCTATGGAGGCCATTCTTATTCACACCACCACAGTTTCTTCTTTAGTATTTCTAATTTGACTCCACTTTATTTTAGCTTCTTTTGTCCAAAAAAATATAACAAAAACATCGCTGTACATGTTAGCAGTTCCTGGATTTATGTGCCTTTGGTGTTCGTGGGCATTTAAAGATAAATTACAAAGCTAAAAAGATAAAAATAATTTTAGAATGGTGCTTAACATGATGGATTTGAAACTTTCTCTGATCTATAGAAAATTGCTCTTAGGAAGCAGTCACACTATTATAAGCTAAAATTAATACAATCCCCAAAACTCATGTGAAGATGGAGTATTGCTCATTGGTCTGAACCCAGAATTGGGTCTCTTCTCCTGGGCTTTAATCCCAGCACTGTGACTATGAGTAAGTCATTTCCATTTTAACCCCATGATGCCTCAGTTTCTGAATTTGTTACAGAAAAGAAAATACTGACCTAACTCACAGAGCCTTAGAGATTTTGAAATGAAATATTACTGCTCTTCGAAAATATGAACCGCAATAATGCTAATTATTATTACAAAAATAAATGCATGTTCATCATATGGTAATTTAGGCAGAATGAGGTTGGGGAAAGGAGACTCTCAGAGCTCTTTTGTGTCAGTTAAATGAGCCCTCTCCATTTAGTTGGTTCCCTAACAGGAGTTAGCTAAATGTAGGATTTGCAAACAGTACAGTGTTGATAGAGGAATGAAAGAATTTTGAAGATTCTATTACATGGATTATGGGGCAATAGTCCACTTCACTGTAGCAGCTTGTGTCTTCAGACCTGTCCATGAGAATTTAGAACTCTCACGCTAGCAACAAATTAAAAACCTAGAGGCAATCTTTACAAATGTGTCAATCTCATAGCCAGTTAGTCACAATGACATGGCCTTTCAGCATCCCACAAAATTTACTATATAAAAGAGGCCAAGGAAGCCTGTTTAAATTTAACAACATCCATTCCTTCTTGCATAACTTCCTTTTGCTAATTAGAATTATTATGCCAGTTTTTTAATTGTACATTCAGTCTTTTCTGCATGACAGTGACCCATGATAGACAGAAGCAGCATATCAAATTGGCGTTTGAGACTTGCATGGGTTCTGCCTCACTTATCTTCAATGCTTCAGCTAAATAAATATTTATACCACCATCATTATTGTGTTGCATAATAAATGTACATGGGATTTTATAGACACTAGGACAGAGATGATATTGTTTTCTGGCAAGATCACAGAATAGGCTAGTCACGGAACAGTAGAGAATTTAAGTGGACTTCTGCTTCAGAGCACATGAGTGAAGCCGCCAGACAAATTTGGGTGAACGAGAAGGTGACTTAGGAAACAGTAAGACAAGAAATTTCACAGAACAGGAACAATCAAAGCAGGATTTTGGTCAGGAGGCATTGGGGAAACTGTGAGGAAATATTTGTTGGATATGCACAACAGACAAAGACAGAGAAAAGGCCTTTAAGTCCGATTTCAGGAGCAGTTTCGAAGCTATCATTTCAAAACTCTCGTACTATGTGCTTTGTTTTGTTTGTTTGCTGTCCCTTATATCATGCTGCCATCACATGGATTGGTTTGCCTCAGCCTTCCTTTTTGCTATCTATCACTGAGGTCCTAGAATGCTCATCTCCCTAAGATGTAAATTTGTTATGTTCTTACCCAGCTTCAAATCCTTCCATGGCTCCACTCATAGAGCCTAAATTTAGTAGTTGTAATTTGAGTACATCAGTGTAAGATATGTTCCCTGCCTCCTCCTCCTCCTGCATTTCCTAAGCCTGGCCTTGGCTTCCACCTACCAGTCACTATGTCTGTTACACTTCATTCTGCTCCAGCAGGATTTTCTCATCTCTAGGTCTTTCCAAGTGTTGCTCCCTCTGTTCATACAAATTCCTCTCACGGTATTCTACCCATAATTCTGTATTCAAACATAATTTTTCTTTTTACTGACTGTTCTATGAATGACACCCCACTACCACCACCATAAAACTAGAAAAAGTGACTTCTTCCCCTTCCAATAAAAAACTGCTGTTTCATACAGAAAAATAATTAGATGTATAAGCTTTGAGATTAGTGAGCTCGTGTATTTGAACATTTGTTCTCTAGTTGGCAGTGCTATTTGGGAAGGTCTAGTAGGTGTGGTTCTGTTGGAAGAAGTATGTCACTGGGGGGAGCTTTGAAGTTTCAAAGCCTCACACCACTCCCAGTATTCATTGTCTTCATATGCTCATCCTCTCTCTGCTTTCTACTTGCAGGTCAAGATACAGGCTCTCAGCTTCCTGCTGGTGCCAGGGAACCTGCCACCTGCTACTGTTCTTTTCCTGTGATTATGGACTGTAACCTTCTGGAATCAGAAGCAAAAAAGTTTTTTTTTTTTTTCTGTAAGTCGCCTTGGTCATGGTATTTTATCACAACAACATGAAAGTAACTCATACAATGCATGATTTTTTATCTCTAGTGGCACTCTGACTTAACATACTAAATAAAACTTAAATGCTTCTCAAACAAATAAATAACTAAATTTATTTAGTTATGAATGAAGGTAAAACCAATCAACCAAATATTTCTCTGTCCATCCTATCAAACATTGGCTTTAAGTCTATTCATGACCCTAAATTTGCATTGGAATGTTTCTCTAATTTTAAATCTGTTGGGTTTCTGGCTGTGTCTTTGTTGAACAGAAAGCCTCATAAATTATTTTTCTTTCTCTCTAACCTCCAAATTTATATTTCTAATTCTCTTTTGTTTTAAACAGAAGTCTTCAATAATAGAGTGATTTTCTAATATTCTAATAGGTGCAGGTGACCTTGCTGCAGGTAACCCTATGTGACCCTGCTGCAGGTGGCCGTGGCCTCAGTACAGAGGTCATGGAGGTAGCAAATGTATTCCTTGATATTATTCCCTTTGTTCCCCTGCTATCTACTTTGCGTTTCTATCTTTTTTTTTCTTTCTTGTCATGTATTTTGGGTAGGAGATGATCCAGTATCTTTCAAACTGAAGTGGGAATGTAAAGCAATGACAAAGATCTCTAAATACTTACAATAACTATGACACTAATTGTTCTTTAGGCTGGGAGTTGCAATTTCTCCAAACATACAGTCCAACTGTGCCTGTATTGATAATATTAAATAATCTCACTTCTTTAAAGTATGAACAAGTTTTTGTTTCCAAAAAAAGTACAAGTCCAGAATTATTGATAACATCATGATTTGAAGGTATAGCCTTCAAATATTAATATGGATCCAATTTTATGTATTAAAGGCTTCATTTTATAATTAAAAGTGTCTGAAATAGTAGATTCAGATACAGTCGCAAAACCAATATTGGGGACTTCTCTAGTCTTTTTGCAGAGTTTCTCCTAATGTTACATTTCCTAAAATTGATATGCCTTAAATTAAACTGCTGTTTAGAAGCTGGTAAGATGGCTCAGTGGGTAAAGGAATTAACTGCCAAGCCAGAGGACCTGACTTCCATCTTTAAGACCCACATGGTCGAAAGAAAGAACTACATCCACAAGTTGTCTTCTTCCACATTTGTGCTGTGTACCCATGTGAGCTCACAGTGAGAAGGTGACTATGAGCTAGAAAAAAACATAAAGTATATATGTGTGTGTGTGTATAGTAAATAAATAAATGCAATAAAAGTTTAAAAGAAACCATTTATACCTGATAACTTATGTTAAATGCATTGTGAGTTTTTAGTAAGAATATTGAAGGGAAATGCTGTGAGAAGACGTGTAAACATAGTGACCTACTGGACTTTCGTCTGTATGCTCACATTGCTCAGATTCTCAGCCCAGGGCTAGCCTTCATATTGCCTTTCTTATGTTTAGGTACATTTCTTATATTCCCAATTTGTTCAGCCTTTGCATCTATTGAGATGATCATATTTGTCCTTCAGCATGTTCATGAATTTACATATGTTGAAATAAGCTTGCAACCCTGGGATTACATTGATTATGGAGAATAATCTTTTTAATTCACTGTTGTATTCACTTAGTGTTTTTCCATCTATATTCATTGAGGATACTGGCATGTAGTTTTCTTTTTTGCTACATCTCTATCTGGTTTTATTATTGGGATAGTGCTGGTTTCACAGAACGTGTTTGGAAGAATTTCTTCCTATTCTATTTTTTTAATAACATGGGGACAATTGGTATTCATTCTTTAAATGTTTGTTAGAATTCAGCGTGAAGCCATCTGCTCCTGGGCTATTCTTTGTTTGGAGATTTTTCATTACTGATTCAATCTCATTATTTGTTATTGGTTTGTTCAGATTTGCTGTATCTTTATTATTCGTCTTGGTAAGGTGTAGGCTCACACCTATTACAAATACTAAATTTTCTTCAGAATCAAGAGTAATTTTCTTTTCCATGACTCAACAGAACTTCCTAATTATAGGCTTCATTTAGTCTATTCAAATCTTTAGGGGCACAAGTAAGATAAAATTCAGGAATGACTAAAGGCACGTGTTTTAGTCTGCTCGGGCTCCCATAGCAAAATACTGTAGACCAGATGGCTCAGAAAACAGAACTATATTTTCACAGTTATGGAGGCTGGGAGTCAGAGGTAAGGGTGGCAATGTGGGTTCTGATGAGATCTCTTTTTCTAGCTTATAGATGGTCACCTTTTCACTGTGTGCTCACATGGACTTTCCTCCATCTGTGTGCATGGAGAAAGGATCCCTCTCCTTCATCCCTTCTCCTAAGGTCATCAGTCAAATTAGTCGATACTTTTATGTATCATTCTGTCTAGGTTATAGCACTGATCTCTTTAATCAAAGAGTACTCTAAATTTTGTACAAGTATGTTAGAGATGTGGCTAACATTTATAATCAATTGATTTTAAGTAAAAGAGAGATTATGAATAGACTTCATACAATCAGTTAAAGAGCTTAGGAAGAAAAACAAGGCTTCGAAATGAAGAAATGCCCCACTACTACAGTGTCAACTTCTGCCTGACTTTCCAGGCTGAAGGAACTTCCCTGGTAGATTTCAGACTTTCTACTCCTCTCAAACATGTGAGCTTGTTTCTTTAAAACAAACAAACAAACAAACAAACAAAAACTCACTGAATTAATCCTTTCTCTTGGTGTGTGTGTGTGTTTGTGTGTGATGTGTGTGCTGCATGTGTATGTGTGCTCTGCATGTGCATGTGTGCTGTGCACATGATATGTGCTATGTGTGTGTGTTTGCATGTGATGTGTGTGCTGCATGTGTGTGTATGTGCTGTGTGTGATGTGCGCTGTATGTGTGTGTGTGCTGTGCATGTGTCTTCGTGTGATGTGTGTGTGCTGCATGTGTATGTGTGCTCTGCATGTTGGTGTGTGCTGTGCACGTGATATGTGCTATGTGTATGTGTTCACATGTGGTGTGTGTGTGCTGTGTGTGTGTATGTGCTGTATGTGTGAGATGTGTGCTGTATGTGTGTGTGTGCTCTGCATATGTGTGTGTGCTGTGCACATGGTGTGTGCTGTGTGTGTGTGTGTTTGTGTGTGTGGTGTATGTGTGCTCCGTGTATGTATGTGCTGTGTGTGATGTGTGCTATATGTGTGTACTGTATGTCTGTGTATGTGTATGTGTGTGTATGCTGTGTGTGTGTGTGTGTGTGTGTGCACATGTGCTCCTGTATCACTTACTGGCTCTGTTTCTCTGACACAGGGTCTATCTACCAGGTTTCACAATAAATAAGACCTACTCTCCGTCTCCCAGTAGCTATTAAATGCCAACAACAGCTCCTGAGCAATTGGTAGGACTTTCTCACTGCATGTTGGAATTTTTTGTGGCTAGAGTTTGTGCAGTTGTGTGCGTCCTGTCACAGTCACTGTGACTTCATACATCCAACTGTACTGCTATGTGTCTGTAAAATACTGCTTCCTTAAGGTTATTCTACTCCCTCTTCTACAAGCTCCCTGAAACCCCCCAGTGTGTGTGTGTGTGTGTGTGTGTGTGTGTGTGTGTGTGTGTGTGTGTGGTTTGTATGTTCCACTTATAGCTGAGCAGCACTCCACAGTCACTTATTTGCTGCATGTTGACAAGTTGGTGGAGTCTCTGTGTTAATTGCCATCTACTGTAAGAAGGAGCTTCCCTGATGAGGGTTGAGCAATTCAATGATCTATGGGTATAGCAATAAGCCATTAGGAATCATTTTAATACTATATTTATCTACAAATGCTTACCTATGAGATGTAGTTGGAAGTTTTCCTTTGTCCTGACAGGTCAGCAGTCGGGACAAATCTCTCCCACTCATGTCCCCCAAGTAAGCACACAGAGGCTTATATTAATTATAACTGCTTGGCCATTAGCTCAGTCTTATTATTGACTAGCTCTTACACTTAAATTAACACATAATTCTTATCTATGTTTAGCCATGTGGCTTGGTACCTTTTCTCAGTTCTGCCTTGTTATCTTGCTTCCTCTGTGTCTGGCTGGCGACTCCTAACTCAGCCCTTCCTCTTCCCAGAATTCTCCTCATCTGCTTGCCCTCTCTATACCTCCTGTCTGGCTACTGGCCAATCAGCATTTAAATAAACCAGCATACAAAAGCATTATCCCACAGGAATGAGAGATAAATAATTAAAGGGGATCCTAAAAGGAGTTACATTTTTACAATTAAAAGTGTGTGTGTGTGTGTGTGTGTGTGTGTGTGTGTGTGTGTGTGTAGACACATTGTTTTCATGAGTGGCAAGAGTGAGATAGAGGCAAAGAGACAGAATTATAATACATAAACTTTGTACAATTATTTCTTATATTTATGATGTTGAAAATAAGTTTAGCTTTGAGGACTGATGTCAATGTGACAAGTCTAGACAGTGTAATTCTTATCAATGGCTGTCTCCCTAGGTAAAGCAAAGTGTGCACATTTCTCATGCAAGGCACTGAACAATTATAGATCTCTAATACTTAAACCACTTCTGAAAAATGATGGATTAGTCATTGTTTAGTACAGAAAGTCTGACTCAATATTAATATACTAATAATATTATTGAATGTGGTCAAACTCACATTCCTATAACAGACATATTAACTAAGTTAATTTGGATTGCAGGCACAAATATATAATTGCCAATTTGCAGCACAAACAGTACCATGGAATAGTATGATTAGCAGTCAAGAGAGAAGTGCAAGATGTCCTTGGATAGCAGATATACATTCTGCTATACGATATCTATACATAATAGTGCAGAATGCTTGGAAGCCTTCTTTCTGTGATGTATCAGCAAAAGCTTTGGAGACAGCAAGCCAGAGACTCCAAGGAGGACAACTGTGGTCAGAGTTAGACTTAACAGCTTTCCACAGCAAGAACGAATGTACATGAGGCAAACAAGAGCTCCTTTAAAAGCAAGCAGTTCAGGAAAGGGACTTGGAAAAATCTGGAGGCTACAGTGAGTAATAGAATCATGTGAACAGGAACTAAACCAGATCTATAGAGTAGGGACTATCAGTGAATGCACATTCAGAATGCACATGACTATGCAATTACTGTTGTTAATGTAAGCAGTCAGCGCTCTCCAGAAAATTTAATCTGGGAAGCAGGTTCTGGAGACTGTGAACTTGAACAGTCTGGGATTATGGTTGATTTTGTATGGTTTATCAATTGTGCATGGTTACTCTTTTCTCTGAAGGCTCCTTCTCACAGGCAACCTGCCAACAAGGTCACTTTTATTTTAATGGTCTTTCTTTCTGATCATTCTTGAATGGAAACTGAAAGATGACCCATTGTTTTCTAGGAACATGATCAATCTGGACATTCAGCACTATTTGATGTGTCATGATCATGTACTGCGGTTTGATGGCAGCTACTTTGATCTCCAGAGGTGTCAGCCCACTTATTTGTTGTGTGAGAGGTGATCAATTGCTCTATTATAAGGCTTAGCAACATGGGTACAATGGCATTCAGAACTCTGGAGCTTGCATACTTGGCCAAAGTCACACAGGTAAACAATAAGACAAAGAGTTATCATTCAAGTCTGAAAGGAACCTCAAAGCCCGGGCCTCTTAATGGAGACCATGAAAATATGCTTAGAAACTATTTTACTTTTCTTTAGATAAAAAAAAAATTATTTCTCCTTGTATTTGGATAGTTATTTCTCAACTTTTCTAGTTCAAATCTCCAGAATTGCTATGTCTGAACAAAATCTATGACACCAAATTCAGAAATGTTGTATTTGAAAGAAGAATCAATTACAGCACTTAATCAAAAATTCTACTGGTTAATAGATCAGTGCCTAGCCTAATTATCATCAGAGAACCAACCTCCAGCAACTGATGGAAGCAGATGCAGAGACCCACAGCCAAACACCGGGCAGAGCCAGGGGAACCCCACAGAAAATGGGGGAGGTGTAGGAGCCAGAGTGGTGGAGGAGACCATGAGAGCAGAGCCCACAGAATCAGCTAAGCGGGGCTCATAGGGGAATCACAGAGCCTAAAGTAGCAATCATAGAGCCTGTATGGGTCTGAGCTAGGTCCTCTGCATATATGTCATGGTTGTTGTAGCTGGGTGTTCTTGTGGGACTCCCAAGAGTTCGAATGGGTTGTCTCTAACTCTTCTGCCTGTTCGTGAGACTCTTTTGCTCCACCTTTGATATGAGGGTTTGTGCCCAGTCTTATTGTAATTTGTTAGGCAATGTTCAGTGGCTACCTCCAGGAGCCAGCTCTCTCTCTCTCTCTCTCTCTCTCTCTCTCTCTCTCTCTCTCTCTCTGGAAATGGAACAGCTGTGGATCTGGGGAGAGGTGAAGTGGGACAGAGAACTTGAAACAGTGGAGGGAGGGGAAACTTCGATCAGGATGTAGTGTATGAGAAAAGACTAAAAGAAAAAAAGGAAAAAAAATAAAACTAACAAAAGAATTCTTATGATTAAATATTTTGCAGGACAAAACTGTCTATTACTATTTGAATCCAAGTTTCAAAACTTTATTTTCATTAGTTTGTTTTATTTTGGTAATCCACTCTAGCTGACAGTGAAAAAATTTTGATGTTTCACCCACTTGCAGAAGGAAGTAATAAATGCAGGTTCTGGGGCTGCCTAGTCTTGGTTTAATAGCCAGGTGAACTTGGACAAGTTTGCTTTTTGTTTGTTTTCTCTTTCACAAATGCTATTGCGCATATGTGACAGGGACAGCATAATGCTTTAAAAACTTCTTTCTTTTTAAGTCTGTGTGTGTGTGTGTGTGTGTGTGTGTGTGTGTGTGTGTGCGCGTGCGCGCGCGCGCATGCTCATACATGTTGTGTGTGGGTATGTGCATGCAAGTGCAGATGCCATCAGAGGCCAGAAGAGGGCAGTGTATCCCCGGAGATGGAGTCACAGGCAGTTGTGAGGCACCCAGTGTGGGTAGTAGGAACCAAATGTGGGTCCTCTGCAATATCACACTTGCTCTCAACTGCTGAACCATCTCTACAGCTCTTCCAATATTATTTTAAGGGATATATCTAGATACTCAAACAGTTACTAAAACAAAGCTACTTAATATACTCATCAGTTTACATAGTTACAAAAGTATGGTAGCAAGAACAACTAAATTCCACTCAGCAAAAGCCCTAATTCAGTACACCATTAACAACTATATTCTTTATATTGAACAACATGTTTCTAGATATTCTGTCCTATGTGTGTTACTTCATACACTTTGACCTACATCACAATTTTCCCCTACCTCTACTTCTAAGCCTGATAATCAGAATTTTATTCTATGTGTATTTGGGTCGTTCTCCCTTCTCTTTTCAATTCCCTGTCCCTCACTCTTTGGATAGAATCAAGGGCCTTGTACATGTTAGGCTAGTACTCTGGGACTGAGCTGTATCCTCAGATAACTGTTAAATTTCCACTGCTTTCTCATAACCTTCAAAAGATGTTACATATGTATGCCTGTGTATGTATTTCTGTTCATCTTAGTAACTCTATTTAGTCTTGACAGATATGAACATTTTCTGTTTCACCTATGGTGTTTTTGCCATACTATCCCATATATGGGTGCATAATCATTTGTTAGATTATTTTCTACAAACAAGCATTTAGTTTATTTCAAATTCTTTGTTATTGTAGATAATGATACAATGAATATTTTAGTGTAAATGTGTACAAGTATGCACTAGGAATAAATTATTGAAAGTACAATTGCTGGGTCAAAGGATATCTGCATTTAAAATTTGGACTTAAATTGTCAAATTACCTTTTGAAAATCATGCCAATTTACCCTCCTATCCAATATACCAGTGTCATAGACTGTTACTATACCAGTCTAAAGGTGAGAATTTCTATCTCTTTGAAGTTTGAATTTGCATTTATTTGTAATGAGTGAGATAGAGGATATTTTCACATATCTAAAAGACATTTTTGATTCTTTTTCGGTGATGTCTGATTCCATGCTCCAGCTCCTTTCTTATTTTCTATTCTATTTTTGTTCTGTCTACTATTGATTTATTCTTCATTATTACTAAAATATTATTTTTCTTAGACCAAAAAATTTTATCAAAAGCATATCATTTGTTTTGTGTTGTTCATGGTTGCTTATTATGCAGAAACATTTCATTGTATCTATTAGAATTTGCATTTCATTTCTTGTGACTTCCATACACTGTGTCATCTTTTCTCTAAGTTATTATCATTATTTTTGAAATTACACCATACATTCTTTTAGTATTGTTTTTCTCTTTGCATGTGGATGTGCATGTGGTATGTGTGGTTGAATGTGTGGGGATGTGTGTGGTATGTGTGGTTTAATGTGTGGGGACATGTGTGAGAGCCTCTGTATGATGTCAAGAATCTTCCTTGATCATTATCCTACTTTATTCTGTGCGACATGGTCTTTCATTTAGAGCCCAGGCTTGCCAATATGGGCAGTCTTCCTAGCCAGGTTGCTCTGGGGATCCTCTGTCTCTCCCTTCCAAGGTTGGAAGTACAGATGAGCTGCCATGCTCACTTGGCATTTATGTGTGTTCTGAGGATTTGAACCCTTGTCCTCACAATTGTGTGGTAGCAGATTTAAACCACTAAGCCATCTTCCTATGCTCTTTTCTAGTATTTTATGGTTTCAATTTTTTAAGTGGAAAGCAGAAAAGGGAGATATATTCAATGTGGTCAACAATGGGAAATGGCACAAAGAGATCCAGCAAACCCCCAAATCCATTTTTGGAATCCTGAGGTGATATTAGAGATTAAAAAGAGGATCAACAATATGTACATTTAAGCAGGCCCAAACAAGGCATGGTCAAGTCCATTAATGACTCATCATTGTCTGTGCCTGTAAGGTAGTCTCAGATACTTTTAAAACTGTGTGAAATCTTTCTGGGAGATAGGTTCCCCCTCTGGCTGGGGCCTTTTCCTTCTCCCAGCATGAAAGTTCTGGGAGAAATTCTCATTTCTGGTGGTCCATTGTTTCAAATCTCTGATAATCAGACTAAGAGATATGATTGTGTCCTTTGAATATCTTCATTTCTGTCAGACTGATTACAATTCTCCATCTATACAAAAATACCTTAACCTTGAGAATGAGTATGTGTATAATTGAAACAAACATAATAAGCAGAAAGCAAGTACAGATCAAGGTTAGAACACATTTAGTGCCAGATAGCCATACATAAGAACCATTTCTTTTTCATAATCTCTTGGCTTTTAGGTCTTTTAGGAAGGGCTAGGACAAGCAACTTCATCTCATTGATTTAAGATAGGATCATTTCATGAAGCCTAGGTTGGCCTCAAACTCATCCTTGTATTTCAGCTTTTGAAGTACTGGAATTGCAGGCAAGTCCTATCATGCCCAGTGTGAAAGCCCATGGCAGCACTCTGCATGACAAAGAAACAACTCATGGAGATGGTTGAATATGGGCTAACAAGAATATTCCACCACCCATACATCTGTACCTAACTTTGTTCTTTTAAATGAACAATGAATGCAAATAATGAAATCTCTTCAGGTTCTATTGAGTCTTTTGAGAAAAATGTTAACAACACAACAGAACCAATACAACATGAAGAAAGTCCCTCTAACTACTGACTCCTAAAACTATCTGTCACCTTCTTAAAATGATGAGCCTTCAGAAACTCTCCTACCCTCTGTGAAAAATGTTTAATTAACTGTTTGGTACAATCCTGATCTCTTAGTGTCTTATGGATTTAACAGGCATCCAAAATTGCCATTCTGAACAATCTTGCTAATTAATACCTGGGTATATATTTGTTGACTCTGACAAAATAAGCATTTTGCTACTATAAATATGAGATACACTTGTAGACGATCTGCTTTTGGTAACCAGCCCTGTTTCTTAAATTCGCAGGAATTTCCTAAGTGCTTTTGGTTGTCTGGGCTGTAGATTTACTCTACTAAACAAAACCAACACGAAATTTGGCTTTAGAGGTACCTTCCATTTAGTCCTTCTGTGTCATGATGCCCGTCATTGATGACTCACAGTATATATGCCTCTTAAACTATGCAGGTTTTCTAAAAATTGATAGATACTAGATATTGGTAAGTCTGTAAAAATTATTTAATATTCAAGGTAGTTTTACCCTTGTTGGTTGGGTTTTGTAAAGCCTTATAACTAACTATTGTCTGTTACTTGAAAGTTTCTATAGAGCCATGTTCTCTCATGTCTTCATTTTTAATGTTTAACCACTTTGCTCTATCAATTTGCAGTGTCACCTTTATGTATAGTAAATTTCTATTTTTATGTGGGTGTATTTCTGCTTCTGCATTCTACTCCTGTACTCTGTTTCTTGATTTATGTGTATGTCATTCTTTAATCAGCACAACTATATAATATATTGCAGTATCTGATAGGTCCAGGCTCCCCTCATTCATTCTCTTTTCTAATATATATTCTGTCTCTTACGTGCTTCACTTTTCCATATGTAATTTGAGTTGCCACATCCAGTTTCCTAAAATTCTCTTATAATATTATTAAGATTGTTTTCAATGTTTAGGTTCATTTTCTAAAGCACTGCCATCTTTAAAGTGAATCTTCAATTCATTCTACTCTGTTGTCGGTCAGTGTCAGCATGAGCACATGAAAGCCCTACTGAGGTTCAGGTGCAGATATTTTACATAGGTTCACTAGTAAATATCTGATTTTAACATACATTCATAGCTGGCCATTAACTGATTTGTAACAGACTGTAGATCATGGACATGCTGAATGTGTAAGTGCTCAGACTTTGCTGTAAAGCAATTTGTTACCATTTTTGTCCAAATAAGCTGCTGAATAATAACTATATACAGTATAAAAATCCCATTGCTTGTAATGTGAACATTATTTCAAATTTCATTGTCAAATACCACTATGAAAAGCCCACCAAATTAGCTGTATAGGTGTCTCTGCCAGTTAATTAGTAAATGTTAATGAATTATATCGTAGATAATGAATTATATTCATAGTAAGTGAATGAATGATCTGTTGGCTGGCTTTCTTTGGGTCTTATTGCTCAAATTGACATTGTGGTCAATGCAACACATGACTTCCATTTATGGCTATTGTCTTACAGGTGACAGCAGATGAAACATTTGCTGTAATCTATTTTACCTTCCTTGCCCATCTGTTAGAGCATACACTATCACAATATGTCACGGGAGTAAATCTGCCTCCAATGTCTCTTCCTGTTTTCCAAATTACTTGATGCCCTTCAACTTGTTTCTGAGGAAGTACATACGGCATTTGTCCAGGTTATCCGCACTATTGTCGAATTTTGTATTTAAATATGCGAAAAGAATGGAGATTGATTTCTTTATAAGCCCTTCCTCGCTTACCCGTCATCCTCCTGACAGTTTCCAAATCTAGCAGGATCATGTTTTGGTTTCTATGTCCCTTCCAGCCTCATTGTTTTACCACCTCACTCAAAGCAGCCTGTTTTGAATTCCACATTAGTCCACTTTTGTAGATTATTGGTAAATTAGCTAGGGCTGAGAATGGAGATATGAGAAAATACAAAAGGGAGAATAATACCCCTAATTCCTATATAGAACAGACTGTTATGAAAAACAGATCAAGAAAAATAGGAACAAATTAGTCTATTAACATTTGTGTTACATGTGTATATAGTATACATGGAAAGTTTGTACAATTTTTTATTAAGAAATTTTATTATTCCTTAAAATGTATGTACAGTTTTTAAAGTAGCTATGAATTCCAGCTGGCATAGTACCCTCATCAAACAGCATATTTGCTTAATTTGAGAATGATCATAGTATAACAGGGGAAAGGACATTGACAGTCTGTGGACAGCCACATGGGGAAAAGCCAATAAATAGTATGGAAAGTCTAGCTAACAAAGCTTGCTGCTATAAATTCCTCTGGTATCAACCCCAGGCTGATGAGGGTATAAAGTTGTCATCAATGTGTTCTCCCTGGAAGAGAGAAAGCTGCATAGGTTTTCTCTTTGTAAATCTATTTTTGTGTTTAGGCAAATAGAGGAAGGGCAGAGAGCACCTTTGTATCCATTTGTTCTTAATTGCCTTCTGTTCAAGAATCCTTCATATTTTAGCAAGGCACATGATGGCCTCCTACAAGGCAAAGGCCCATATTTGGATCATTTGCTGATTTCTGCAGTATAACTAACTCCTAATAGGGTCTGGTTCAAGATACAAATGCTTTAATAATATGCTTCCAGAATTCTTCCAGTATAATACTGTTTCTCTGTCTAGACTGTTCCTCCCAGCTTCTTGTGTAGACATCACTGTACCTATCTTAGTTGTAGTATAACTTAGATTACTGTGGGGCATGATCTCTGATATTTTTTATATGGGTGTTAGAAAGCCCATCCTGTGTTTTCCTAGGGCATACTTAGGCTTTGTTGCCTTGATGTTACATAAGCATATCACTTTCTGTATCTCCCAGTAGCTTAAAATTTAATGAAAGGGAATATTGCTATATTCTTTATATCTTACAGAAATCCTGGCCCATAGAAGGTCAATAAAATATTTGTTAAATTAATGAATGAATTTATTGTGTTTTATTATCTTCAATTTATATAATTTCATTGCACTATGACAGCAATCAGTAGCAGTAATAAAATGGAATTTAATATCTTAATAGCTGAAAGTATGAAAACAATCATATCACTAAACAGTGGTGCTTTTTATTACCAATAAAATATGATCATATATGTGCTATTTAAAACTTGTTTTAAGAACATTATAGAATGATTGCTCCCCATGTCTCAAGTTAACATTAAATTGAACAGGTTACTCTGAGGTTTCTGGTCAATATAAGTACATATCATTCACACTCGAGGAATATGTGGAGAATTGAATTAAAAAAACAACAGCGCTGGGGATTAAAAAAGATACCAGTGCTTAAGAGCACTTGCTGCTCTTCCAGAGGACCTGAATTCAGTTCCCAGCACCCATGTTGGACAGCTCACAACCACCTGTAATTCCAGCTCCAGGGGATCTGACACCCTATTCTGGCCTCCACAAGAATCTTGTACATAGCTGGTGCACTTGCCTGCACACACACACACACACACACACACACACACACACACACACACAATTTTAATTCTATTTACAAATATTCAGGCTGGAGAGGCGGATCAGCAGTTAATAGCAGGTGTCACTTTTACAAAGGACTTTTGGTTTCATTCCTACTACTGGTAACTCACAATTCCAGTTCCAGGAATCCAATGCCCTTTTCTGATCTCTGTGAACACCAGGCAGCATACGGTGCACATAGATACGTGTAGGCAAAACATTCATAAATGAAATAGTTAAACCTAAACAAATATGTAATTGATACTTCCTTAAAGTGAGTGGAGAATCAGAGTGGTACTCTCCTTCTTCCAAAGACATGCAGGGAATTAGTTTTGCTTTACTGTTTAAAACTCAGAGATAAATAATTAGACCAGAGAGCAATTGAGAGAAGTCAGAGGCTCAGCACAGTGGCACACTCTGCAGGCAGAGGCAGGCAGATAGATCTCTGAGAGTTTGGGGCTAGCCTAGTCCACATAGCCAGTTCCGGGACAGTGATACCGTGTCTCAAAAACCAGAAACAAACAAACCACAAAAAAGCAAAAGAACACAGAGCTAAAAAATTCGGACTTCTTTTCAAACAACTAGAGAATGATTTCATCTCAAGAGGAAGTAGTAAATAAGGCCTTTGGTTGCCATAGGTCATTTTAGTAACTTCAGTGAAAGAGAAAACAAGCTTTGCCATTTCAATGCTTCTTAGGCATGGAGTAATTACTAGGGAGCTCTTATTTTCTGGTAGATGAAAGAAAAACTAAGGTGAACAAGGAAGCAGGAAAACATAAAGACAAAAGCAAGAGTACAAAGTCTTTGTTTAGACTTAGAAAGGTCAACTGGAGTTCTTCATGACAATCAGTTATATACTATCGAAAGTAGACAGTATGATATTTTTGCCTATTTGTTTTTCTCAGTCAGTAGTACTACAGAAAATCTAACTAAATTAGAAATTAATTCCGACAGAAAGGACTGGTATTTTAAAGTGGCATTATGTCTATCTTTAAGTAAATGATTCCAAAACATGAGAATATTGTTGTGTCAAAATAAGCAGCCTGTGGAACAGAACAAAACATTCTAATTATTTTGAACAAAATTTTAAAAAAGTGATCTTGGCAAGAAAGTGCTGTTTCTTTCAGGTTATTTTTCTTTAAGCTTAATTATATTTTTTATCTAGCAGATGGAAGAATTTTGAAGGTTAAGCTTGAAATACTATCATCTTCAAACCGGAAAAATCTACTTTTAGGAACTGATATCACATCTTGATTTTACACAAATCTTCCTCTCTAATCTCAAGCACAACTTGCTTGAATTTTTCCCCTTTGAAGCAGTTTATGATCACCGACTTTGAGCCACCATGCTGTTAAAAAGAAGTCAGATTTCCCAACCTACCATGAAAATTATATGACTAAAGTTTCTTAAATGGAATATCTAAAAGTTAGCATGAGTTGATGTGTGACTTAAGTGTTTAAGTAAATAGATTATCACATTCTGTGTTGGAGTAATCACATGGAAGCTTGCAGCAACCAGCATTAATTTTTAGGTCAGAAGAAATAAAGGCCTGCTGGAGGAGGAAAATTTTCCCTCCTCCTGGTGGGGGGGGGGGGGAAGAGAGAGGGATAGCTCAACCACTAGATGAGTGAAAAGTACAATTTTATTTTGAAAAAAAAAATCTATTGTAAATATAAGGTGTAAGGGACAGTTGTGTGGTGGCTTACTCTGTCCAGGCTGGGATAACAAACTACCATAAACTGCTTGGCCAAAGAACAACATTATCACTTTTTATTGCATGCATTACATTTTAATATATCTACCTTTGTGCCCCTCCTACTCCTTCAGACCTCACTTCCATTCTTCCTCCCAACTTCATGTCCTCTTGTTATAATCCACTGGGTGCAATCAATGATGATGGTAAGTTAGTTCATCGGTGCAGGGCTATCCACTAATGAGCCACTTTTCTGAAGAAAACTGACTCTCTGTACCCCAGTAGTCTTCAAGTGCAAAGGTCCTCAGCTGCCCTTGAGCCCTCTCCTATCTATGCTGAAATGGAAATGTATCTTTACAGTTCTGGACACTAGAAAATCTAAAAGATCAAGGTACTGGCAAATCTGTGTCATGTAAGACAAATACAATAAAAATAAGCTCTACTATAGCACAGCACAGTATAGCACAGTATAGCGTATAGTGAGTGTGGTTTCAGGAATCTACAGACAGACTTCATCTGTCTTCAGGACCCCATTATTCTTAAAGGCTGTACTTCCTAATATCATAACCCTTGTGACTTGTATTTCACCATAAATTCTGGGAGGATGCAACCATTCAGACCATACCAGGTGGGGAATGGTAGCTCTTAGCAATCCCTGCTATCTCTAGGAAACAGTATTGCTGGGGTATCTGATGTAATGTCTGAATCAGAATGCTGGACAGATAATGGAAATAAATTTCTTGACCTGCATGTTAAAGACAGTATCGGATAGACAAGGGCCCAGGCACTAAAGGTGACCAAGACATTGCATTTTCCTCAGTCTTTGTCTTCAAATCAGTTTAGCCTTAGTTTACACATCTCCATACCAAAACTCAGTAACTTCAGTGTCATGTAAATTTATAAAAAATAGTCTCTTTGTATAGTTACTGTAGAAAATGAAGAATTTAACAGTGGATTAAAAAAAGAATAGCTTACTTTGGAGAATTGCAAATTTGATTTTGTCATTAGTTCAGTCCAGTAAACATGGTCTGCTTGCCATCGTTTGATAGATGTGCAATGAAGATTCAGAATGAATCCCTGGTTTCAAGTCTAGAACCTAATGGACAGGTGTTCATCTCAGTATAATAGAAGTGAATTAGAGTTTCAATTCAAATTCTAACAGATGGCATTGTCACAGATACTAAATTATACTATCAATGGTAGATATAATTCTTACAGTAAACCAGAGATTGGCATTAGGGTAAAATGTACTAGGGCATGCTGACAGCATATGCACTATGGAGAAGTTCTAGTTTTGAAATATGTTTGGGGAATAAAGAAGAGATCATGCATGATTTTCAGGATAACTAGAAGAGAATTACTTTACAAATTCATATGAGCAGGAGCAAGATAATTATCCAAATATTCTAAAAAATTATGTTAGGCTCACCTATATGTTGCATAAGAAAATTAATATCCTATTTATTACAAGAAATGCATATTAAATGTTGAGATAAAATTATATAAATACTCAATAAGCAGAAAATGATTCACCAATTAAATTAATATGCTAGATTTTACCACTTAATAGATTGCCAAACTCCTTTGTTGTTTATTATCTCAACAGTATGTTTTTTTTTCCCAACAACAATGCTATACTATCAGGGATGGCACTGGGTAATTTGTCTTTATAAGGAATAAACCATCATTTCTACCATGAATTTATATGCTAACCTTTTAAACTTCCTATTTACTTTTCAGCTGTTAAGCACATAAAGACCATCAATGATTTGGATTCCAACAAAAAAACATATATGATTTCCATTCACAGCAAGTTTTACATTATATACAAATTTCATCTCTTTTTAAAACCACTTAGGACATCAAATCTAATTCCTCTCAATCACCCACTATTTAACCCAAAGCAGCAGAGCTTCATAAGTAACAGCAAAATTTCCTCTTCCTGCAGCAATGCCAGCTGAAAATGAGACCATCACATACTTCCACGCTTCTCTCCAATAACTGTATTCACAGCACAGACAGAACATCCTGTGACAGCGAAGTGTGAGGAGTGGCGATGGTCCCTTGTCAAGATACAGTGAAGTACTCTGTTCTCAAGGCTACCATAAGTGATTTACAGATGAGGTGTTTTGTTGCTGCTTCCAGGTTATTTCACTTTGCTCATATGCAGAAGCCCACAGAGTAACAGATATTGTTTAGCTATCAGCCTCTAATGAATTGTTACTCTAACTTCATCCTTGCTAATGCTACAAGGATCTAGATACACCCTTCAGAGTTTGGGTCAACAAACCCAGATCCTGTTCACTCAGGAAGGGAATTTAACTCATCTGCATAGTGTGAGAGCTTGGGGACTAATTCATAGATTTTAATGGTCTTTTCATTTACTGCACTGCATGAGGTGACAATCAGAGTTTGTTTTGTTCCGACTAAATTTGATTTTATATCATCTTCACATATGGCTCTTCACCATTATCACCATTGGGCTTTTCCCACAGGAGCTGTGTACTTGTGTTCAGCAGCTTCTGATATGACAGGCTACCCAGAGAGTGGCGCTGGAAAACTGAGCCCTTTAAGTTAAGATGGAGAAGGAGTAAACTAAATGTATTGCTATTTTGTCATTCAGCAACACTACAAAGTGGCTCTCAAAAGGGGGGATAAGTCATCTGGTGGGGATATGATTTTCAGAACAAGTCTGTCCAAATGAAACAAATACATCTAGACTGTGTGTGTGTGTGTGTGTGTGTGTGTGTGTGTGTGTGTGTGTGTACGTACTCAATTCCTAGCAACACGTCAATTGGCTCATCTGCAAATGCATGTCTTTTTCTCAGGCTACGAGCAATCACTCGATGAGACAAAAACATCAAAGCTGACCTTGGAGAGATGGAATACATGAAAATAACCTTCCTCATTCTAATGATGACACACACATTTATTATTTCTGATGATGGCTACTGGTAACTCTGCCTGTCCCAGGCACTGAACTAAGTCCCTTTCCCAATATAATCTCTTTTAATCTTTGTGACAGCTCTATGTGGCATAGTCTATTATTATGCTCAGTTTCCTGATGAAGAACATGAGGGTCAGGGGAGGCAAGTCACTTTTGTCAGGTATACTATTAAATGACAGAGCCAGAATTAGTACCAGGCCCCAGATTCTAAGCTCTGCAGGGCTGCTACCCATGGATTTGTGTTTTATTTCTCAGGAATTTTTTATTGTAGTCCAAAGACAGAAATAAATTATTGCTTTAGATTATCTTCATGCCCTTTATCCATTCTTTCCATAAGCATAACTATTTCAGGAGTTGACTTTGTCTAGAAGACTGTATGTCAAATTTTATTCTCAGATAAAGGTCGCTGAAGTAGTGAGTATGTGCCTATGGGATGAATTTGTCCACTGTGAATTGTATATCACCCCAACACCGCGGTTAGCATGACTATATTTATTATGTGGACTGTGATGGCACCAAGGAATGGGTAACTGCACTGCAGCACCAAAACTGTACCACAAAGCTCTCCCAAAATTTCAGGAGGAAGTTTCCAAAACAAATTTGCATTGGCAGATTATTCATTTAATTAAGCATCTTATCTTAAAGCCATGTAAAATGTGCTCTATGTGTCTTTTGACATATGGCCAATTGTGTTTAACACTCTCAAATATGCCGGCTGTGTTTAAGGAACAAAAATATTTTGTTTTCAGACAGCATGATAGAAGTCCTGAAGTGTATGAAAAAACAGATTTCTTTAAAACAAGATTGTTTTGAACCATCAGAAGCCCTGAAAATGATACTCAGAAAGGCAAGTCCTTATTTTTACAAAAATAAAAGCCTTTGCTTTTAAAATAATAATGTATTGCCAAATCTCATTGAGATTATTTTTTCCTCTGGCTTGTAGTGAGTCCCTTCACTTTGGGATTCAGGATATGACAAAATAAAGTGTACCTTGCTGATTTTGTCACGACTATGTTTTGCTTTGGATTAATCACAAGAAAATTTCAGGGCTCACTGATATGAGCTAAAGGGTTTATATCTCAAGAAATGTAAACTAGAAAACAGTTAAATCCAGTTTCTGTGTTTTTAACCCTTGCCTTAAGGATAGATCTTCACTTATGCAATTTCTTATGAATTGAAGACTGGACCTGGATAGTGTGTGGTGCAAGAGAGGCTATTGCCCTCATTCTGGATCTTTTAGCTTGCTCTGGCATTTTAGCTCCGCCTATAGATTGACAGGGTGTTCTCAGCCATTTATTACCTCTATCAAGGAAGAACAGGGTGATCTGTAATAGAGTGTTTATGCATCCAATCTTACTAAACAAGTGCTTTGAAAACAATGGATTGCAATCCATTTATGAGAAGGAAAACAATGACAGCCACTTTCTAAAGGAAAATAGAATATATTGCCTATTTTCAAAATGTGTGTGTGTGTGTGTTTTGTGTGTGTGTGTGTGTGTGTGTGTGTGTGTGTGTGTGTGCTGGATCACAATATACAATGCATTTTTCACTGTTTTAAAGTACAAGTCTAAAATCTACTGCACTGGCCTTTTGCCCTTGACATACGAATTTCTTGAGTTTTGTTTCTAAGGTAAAGGGGATACCTTTTGCTCTGAGTACATTGTGTCATCCTACAAATAAGTAGGATTTCTTAGTAAAGGCTTTTAAGTAGAAAATTGTGTGTGTTGCTCATTCTTAGCAGCTCTGTTAGCATACAGTCACCTTTTCATCTGAGTAGCAAAGTCTATCCTGTGTGAGAATAAATGTAGTATATTAATATCACTATCCACATAGAGAAAAAAAATACGTTCTAGAATCCAAGAGATTCAGACACATGAAAACTGTTTACCAATCCACACAACTGAATATCCATAATGTGCAAAGCACTGTATTGGCAGGAGAAGGTGATCATGAATGTAGAAACAGATGATGTGAACGCTCTTTTGCCAAGGAGATTTACAGTATATTGAGAAAAAGACATGCAAAGCAGTAATTCAAGGCAGTAAACAAAGTGAGGCTATATAAGTTGTTGATTAGTATTCTGGCTTTCAAAGCCATTCTTCTCCCTACTCCTTCTCTGCTCTCTGGTGGGAAGACTAACCCCTACGAGGTGACCATACAAAGTTTCTTCATCAGATGGTATCTTTAAGGGTTTGACTGGTATAAGCCTAGGTATTGAGGGACAACAGTGAGGTTACTGTATTTTTCTCCTCTCTATCTCCATGGCTCCAGATAACTCTTTGGAACTGTCATGGTTCCGGGTTACTTTCAGTGGCCCTGTCCCTTGAGTTCTCATTGAGCTTACATGAATTTCTCCAGTATCATTTCTTTTTCTTGATCTTCTGATTGTTTGAACAATCTCATTGATCTCTTGGGTTTTTATAATGTAGGAATATAGTTTTACCTATTAAATTCTCTTCATTTTAAAAGTTGTTTTGTGTTTTCTTGACTTGACCATGATTAATATGAGTTCAAAATGAGTTGTATATGAATCCTCATCACAGCGATTACAGATGTTGATTAATCCTTGTAAGTGTCAGGTACTATCCTAAGTGCCTAGAGTTTGGTTTGTCCAAGGACATGCTGTGGTTTTTACTTTGGGCATTTTTTAAGTCAGTGATTTTCCTGTAGAAACCTTTAATCACATATGTTATTTCTCACACCTACTATGCATTTGAAGTTTTCACTACCCTTGGATATTAATTGATTGTCTGGTTCATATAAATGAAGATCTCTTAAGCCTCTACTATAAACCAAATATCATGGTAGGCAATATGGTTGATAAAGGCATAATGACTATCTTTTATAATGAATCAGTCCCCCTTTGACCAGCTTTTATGGGTGTGGTGTCATTTCCAAAATCAACGACTTCTCAAGTAGACTAAACTTTCAGGCCTTCTGGTCACTTGAGAGCGAGATGACAACCCAGAAATGGCTGAATTATCTCCGAAATAAAGCTACACTTGGAAATATTCCTGTCTGATCTTCCGTGAAATTTGCAGCTTTGTCCTAAAACCGCTACTCCTCAATTTGTCCATTTGAAGTCAACATACATTTTACTATGGTGGTAAATCAGGTCTGGAAAGTAATCTTGTCTGTATAGCTAAATAATCATTGACACACAACATTATGGTTGTTTCTCATTACTGTAGTTTGGGGAGCTACTTTTCTCAAACTTTCCCAATCAATATAATATAAATCTATCAGCTACCATCTAAACAACCCTCTGGGTATAGATTATTCAGTATGCATACAAGGCTACTCATATTATGGACTGAAATGTACAATCAAGCAGAATGATGTGCACACAGCTGTTTTATATTTAGTTGGTTTTCTAATGTGAGCTAATTTGTTGTAGGGACTGAGGGCATTACTAAGATTTATTTCAAGTTTGGAACGACATAAAATTATTGTTTGAAGGTGAAACTTTAGTCTCCATTTAACTTGAGAAGCCATTGCTTTTGTATTTTCCTAATGTCAGAGGGAGAAAAGTGCTTGATATATTAACATGTAGGAAGATATTAGGCTTTATGGCACCAACCCTCTCCCTGAAACCAATGTCTTAAAACCTCTACTTTCCTTTTATAATGACAAGTGTGTAAAAAAAAAAAAAGCAAAGGTGATATGAATATCACTTAAATTGGAAGTGCAGATGGCAATTATAAAACAATTCAGAATTCACCTTGTTCTTACATTTGTATCTTAAATAGCTAATGTGCATTTCTGGAAGTAACTTTCATTTATGCTAACTTTCTCCCCAGACAAAAGTGAAGCACAAAAGAAGTGGGTAAAAGATCTGGAGGAGAGGAAAATGTCATCCCATTGTTTCAGAATAAACTGGTGTTGTTGCCTGAACTTATACCACAATGGAAACCTTAAAGGGAGAGAATTGTCACTAATGCCATGATAAAAACTTAAAAAAAAGAAAAGAAAAAAAAGAAGAAAGAAAGAATTACATGGAGACAATGATCCTGAAAGGAACAGTATCATACCTGCTTTGAAAATTAAATCTATCTTTGCCTGAGATTAATAGGGTGTAGATTATAAATTTTAAATATCATGGGAAATAATTGGAACACAAACAATTTTATAAGTGAATACTGTTAGCTTATTGAGAATTGAAAATTCTAGAATATTGATTGTCCTTGTTGGCTTATAAATCATGATTGTTTAATTCAAAACACTGGTAATCAATTTATTACAGGCCTCTAGAATTTAGCACAAGTGACACTATGTTAGAGGCACCAAGACATCATTCTCATCTAAGTTCCCAGCAAGTAGACCCTAATACCTGCCAAAATGAGAACAAAGACCTAATCCATCACAGTCCACAATTTTGAAAAAGTCACTAGATGTATTAACCTTGCTTTTCGGCTTCTGTACACTTATTACTAACTGTTCTTGCTAATTGAACCAGGGCATGGTTTGGGAGCATAAAAATCCTAGATCAGTAAGGTTCATGGCTACATGATTTGGCCTAGTTCTCTGTGCATCCTGCCAGCTGTCAAACAAAGACTTTCTATTGGCTTTAAGAGTACATGTGTTCTCTGAAAGAGTTACCTCAAAACAATTTTCAGCTTCTCCACAAGTACTGTGATGGTTTGTTCTGGTTGTCCACTTGAAAGGATCTGGAATCCCCTAAGAGACAAGTCTCCAGAAACATCTATGGAGGGATTATCTTGATTAGATTAACTGAGGTGACAAAACAAATAATAAAGGATCACAGTAAAATTCCTTAGGCTTGGGTCTTGAACTACATAAAATGAAGGGGCTGTAGATGCAAATCATCTGCATCAAGTTCCTGTTCTCTCATGGGCTATACCCTTGAATGGTGAGCCAAAATAAAATCTTCCTTCCTAATAGTAGTTTTTGTCAGGATATTTTGTCACAACAGGACAAGTAACAAGGATATATGACTGTGGATTTGGAATAAGATTTTACTGTGATGCCAGCTGTATTTGTGACACATTAACTACAATTATGTAAATGTTATCATTGAACAACTTTAGAAGCAATGTTGCTTAATATCAGAAAATCAGTGGCACTGCTCAAATATCAGTTCAAGGAAAAGAAATTGGAAAACAAATAAGCTGAGACTATAAGTAAAACTTAATTTAAGGCCTATTATTATATTTTATAATTCTTTAGGGACTTCCATTACCCAACAACTTCATAAGTATCCTATGGGTTCCTGTCTCCTCCACTTCCTCATTCTCTTTATCCTTACAACCACTACAGTCATTATTTCACAGAATAAATCTAATGAGTTTCTAAACAGTGTTGTTTCTTCATACATGTTCTCCTGAAATTAGTTCTAATTCATTTTCCATTAATCAGCCAGTGTGGTATTTCTAGCACAAATATCCAATCTTGATCAACTTCTCACTCAAACAATTTAAATATACCTTATTCTTGTCTTACCTAGCTTTGGCTTATGGCTAAAGCTTAGCAGAATTTGTGATGGTTTCCAGAAAAAACTCCAATGATCAGGAAGAAGATGCTTCTGTTAATGCTGAAGCCTACTTCTTTACTTCTTAGATATAGGCTGGGCACATACTATTTTTTTTAATCACTAAAATATCATGGAAAGCACAGCTTGAGTTTTAGTGTATATTATAAGAGGCCTTACAGATTCTACTCTTGCTCTCTGGAAAACTTGCATTACTATGTATGGAATTCTGGGCTAGGTATCTGGAGAAAGCAGGATCACAAGAGAGAGGCCAGTATTGATGAATGAGTCCAAATGAAATTTTTTAGCCATAGAAATTTGAGTCAATAAATAATTTTTGCCTAAGGTACTGTTTCATGATGCTTTGATATGCATCAAAGACTAAATATATTTCATTTTTATTGTTTTCCTTTGCTACTTCAATGAAAAAACTATTTCATCATACTGTAAAGCAAATAGAATTACAATTCACATTTCACAAATTATGCCTGGGTAACTGCTTATACATTTTTTTAGAGTTATGGCTATTTGTTACAGCTAATCCACTTATTTTGCTCCAGGAAGTTGATGGGAATGATGGTGGGGTAGTGGTGGAAAGAGTGGTGAGGAATGCTCTGAGACAGAAACAATTAAGGCAGTGCAGCTATATAGGGATTTTCAGTGCATGAAAATCCTTAAGTTGGAAGTTCCATTGAGTAGGGTAATGCCAGTGCTACAGTGTAACTGAGACTGGACCCCATCCCTTGAGGTCACATTTAACATGAAATCACAAAGGAACTGAGTGGACATTCAGCAACATATCTGTTTTCATAGGAACATATTTTGACTAGCTTCCCAAGCAGAAGATTCTTAATAGAAAGTAAAATTATAACATAGGTGTGGTAAGTCTGCCCTTCCTGGGTGCAAGGTAAATCTTAGCATAGTATTCTTTTTTAAAAAAAATGTGATTTTAGTTAAAATGTAATCACATCACTTCTCTCTTTTCCTTTTCTCTCTCTGGCCCCTCTCATGTGCCCTCCCACTAACCCCTCCCCATGTCCTCCCTCACTCTTAAACTGAGAACCCTTTTTTCTTTGATTATTGTTGTTACACACACACACACACACACACACACACACACACACACACACACACACACACACAAAGATACCTCCTAAGTCTGTCTCAAGGAAGAGCCCCCTAATCGGTTACCCAAAACAAAATGGTTAGCACTGACTCTGTAAAGGGCATGCTACTCCTATTCTGAGTTCTACTTGGAACTGGAGGAACACATTTGGGAAGGCATATCAGCTTTTATTCTCTCCTAAGGATTTTCTCAAAGCAGAACTGGTAGAAGTGAATGGGTTCAGAATATTATTTTCAAAACACAATCTTCCTTTGCTTACACATTAGTATGTATTGCAGAACCATTCGCAGTAGCTGAGTTATAGAACCAACCTAGGTATGCAATGGTACAAAGAACATGTAATTTTTATACACAGTGGGAAGTTTTTTCAGCACAAAATGAAATTATATTATTTACAAGGAAATGAATTTGGAGAAAAATGTAAACAAAGATCATCATATTAATTGAATTAAACCAGTCTCAGAAAAACAATTATCATGTTTCTCTGATATGTGGTCCTTAGGTTTTATAGAGATACATAAAATCATGTAGAGATGTATGCCATGAAAGCAGAAGTGGTATTTCCAGGAGAACAAAGAGGACTACCAGCAGGGGAAGGTTGAGAACAAACATCCAGGCTGTGGCAGTTACTTGTATGAAAATGTCCTCAGGAACATAACACTATGTACAATGGAATTCAGGGAGGCTCAAATCCCAGAAGTCTAAAATATCCATCATCTAAAACCCTCACTCTGCAAAAATACTTTTAACTTCTTTAAGAGACAACTTTTTAAAAAGAATTATTTTTAATTTTATGTGTGTGGGGTGTGTGTGTGTGTGTATGTGTGTGTGTGTGTGTGTGTGTGTGTGTGTGTGTGTGTGTGTGTGTGTGTGAATATGAGTGCAGGGGTGCCTGGAGACCAGAAGAAGGCAATGGATTCCCTGGAGCTGGAGGTATAGGCAGTTCTGAACTGCCTAGCCCTCATATGGGTGCTGGAACCTGAACTAAGGTCCTCCTCAAGAACAGTATGTACTCCCAACTGCTAAGCCATCTCTCCAAGCCCCCATTTTGCCCATTTTTGAAGAAGTTCTTTGTTTCATTTTATAGTTGTACACATTCATTGTATATTTTGAATATTAATCACTTACCACCTGAATGATTCACAAACATTTCTAGTAGTTCTACATTATTCTCTTAGCACATAGCACACTTAACTGTAATTAGTTCTTTTTTTAAAAGATCTAGTTTTATTTCTATTCATGTGTATCTATGTTTCTCTCTCTCTCTCTCTCTCTCTCTCTCTCTCTCTCTCTCTCTCTCTCTCTCTCGTGTGTGTGTGTGTGTGTGTGTGTGTGTGTGTGTGTGTGTGTGTACATATGTGAGTGCAGCTGCTTATGGAGATAAAAAAGGGAGTTGGATCTCTGGAACAAAATTTTGAGTCAACCATGTGGATTCTGGGAACCGAACTCAGATCCTCTACAAGAACAGTACAACCATATAACTACTGAGCCATTCTTCCAGCCTCCAATTACTTACATTTTAAGGATAAATTTAAGAAAAATAGGGACATGACAGAATTTCTTATGGAAGACTACCCAATAAAATTGTCAACAGTATCATATATATTTTTTAAAACACAAATAACAGATATACTTATAATAGTCTCGTTGGTTTAATATTTACAAACAGATGATTTATGTTTTAGATATAGGTCAAAAATTGAAATCTATAAACAGGGATAACTGTCGATGATGATTGTGTGTAGTCTATGGTGTTGTAGTAACATGATAGACAACCTAAGCTTTTCCAACACATTAATCATGAACCACCATGTGTCACCACCACATACACAGTCTCTCAAAGCTGAGATTTTAAGATATTTTATCTTTTAAAAGTGAAGACATATAAATGAACACTTCTTCAATTACTGAAGTTCCAATATTTACATATAGACACCAATGCCTACACAAAAATTCAACATTGGGATAATAAATTTTGTAGCAGCAAATTTAGGAAGAATGCATAAAACAAATTGAAACCCTCCAGAAGGCTTTAGACAACTTAAACCTCCATCATTGGAAATGATGCAAAAAAGTAAAACAAGGTAACGAGTCATTTTTAAAATGTTGACAATTTAAGGTAGTGGGAAAAGGAAAAAGAAAAACAACAGAAAAAAGCTAAAAAGAACACTCAATATATAAAAATGTGTGTTTGAGGATAGGTTAAAGGCTATCAGCCTAAGGTAGTTCATAATAATTTCCATGATATTTATCTAAATTTTGAAGTTCTGGATGACCCCCTGCCCCACCCTCCAACTTAGGACATTCTTTTTCACCTAGTCTGCTCAGACTTACACCTTAATGTCCTCCAGAAGCAACTATACAGATACTTCCCAAATAATAGTTAACCAGATTGCTAGGCATGCCTTCTGATTTTCATGATGCAACCACCCTGCATTCAACAGAAACGTCAGTAATTCCTTCACCAGAATTTGGCTTTCTATCACTTTTCTATAACTGTATTTTAATCAGTGAGAAGTGTGGTTGGGGGATTTTCATTTTTAGGATTTGAACATGTGAGAAGTTCCTCATTCAGGATATGAAGACTGAGGGTTTTTGGATTTTAGGAATCTTTACCTGGAGGAATTTTGATCCTTCAGGATTTCAATATGCATTATTTTGTCATTGAGTGCTGTGATTATGATCAACATCAGAGATAAAGCTAGTGTTCAAGGATTCCCAAGACATCACCTTAGGCCCTCTGGATCCTCCAGGATTTTAACCTGAGACCAGAGAGGCTAAATGACATGGAATTACAGTTATGACCTTGAAAAAATGTATCTTCCAAGGAAAGGAGAGAAACAAGGATCCTGTCAGTAGGGAAGCTTTTACAGATGATGGTGTTCGGTACCACGCTGTTAGTGGTGAATGTGGTAAGAGCTCACAGAACACTAAGTAAATTTTGAACATAGTACAATGCTGATTTCTGATTAGTTTATATATGGCATTTGAAAGATGTGTAAAAAATCAAAAGAACCATGGAGCACAAGAGATGTCAGTGGAGAAGAATTCTTACTCGACTGTCATGATGATTTGAGTTTGAAACTTCATCATTCATGGACAATCTGGATGTGGCCACACATGTCCATAGATCTGGTGAGTGTGGAGAAGCAGATCTCTGAACTGACTGATTAAAATAAGGTTATAGAAGAGTGATAGAACGTCAAATTCTGGTGAAGGAATTGCTGATATTTCTGTTGAATGCAGGATGGTTGCATCATGAAAATCAGAAGTCATGCCCAACAATCTAGTTAACTATTATTTTGGAAGCTTACTAGTAAGCCAACCTAGCCAAAGCAGCCAGAATCAGTTTCATTAAGACTTGTTTCAAGGGAATAAGACAAGGAATTATAGAGAAGGACATACTACACCCTTTTGTCCTCAACATGCACACATAGGTGCCTACACCCCCCCCCGGAGAGAGAGAGAGAGAGAGAGAGAGAGAGAGAGAGAGAGAGAGAGAGAGAGAATCAGGATCTCTAAAGCCTCTAGCTCACTTCTTAATAATCTCACCTGGCATTTGTCCATCACAATGTACTGATTTTTTTCTGTATATTAACTTCTTTTTTTCATTAAGAGATTTTCTATTATTTTACATACCAACCATAGACTCCCCTGTCCTGCCTCCTCCCACCACTCAGCACTCCCTTCCAACCTACTCCTTATTCATGCCTCCTCCAAGGCAAGGTCTCCCATGGGAAGTCAGCAGAGCCTGGTACACTCAGTTGAGGCAGGTCCAGGCCCCTCCTCCCTGCACCAAGACTGCACAAACTGTCCCACCATAGGCACTAGGCTCCAAAACGCTGGCTCATACACTAGGGATGGATGGACTTCATTCCCACTGCCTGGGGGCACCCTAAACCATTCAAGCTAAACAACTGTCTCATTTATCCAGAGGGCCTAGTCCAGTACCATGGGGGCTCCTCAGCTATTGGTCCATAGTTCATGTGTCTCCACTAGTTTGGCTAGTTGTCTCTGTACTTTTTCCAATCACGGTCTCAATATCTCTTGCTCATAGAATCCCTCCTCTCGCTCATCGATTGGACTCCTGGAGCTCCGCCTGGGGCCTGTCCGTGGATCTCTGCATCTGCTTCCATCGGTCACTGGATAAGGGTTCCATGATGACAGTTAGGGTATTCAGCCATCCAATCACCAGAGTATGTCAGCTCAGGCACCCTTCCGACCATTGCCAGTAGTCTATGGTGGAGTCATCTTTATGAATTCCTGGGAACCTCTCTAGTACTCTGCTTCTCCCTATGCCATGGTGTCTTCATTTATCATGGTATCTCTTTCCTTGTTCTCCCACTCTGTTCCCATTCCAGCTCGAACCTTCTGCTTCCCTAGGCTTTCATTCCCCCATCCCTTGTCCTCCATTACCCCCCTCACTCCCAGTTTGCTCATGTAGATCTCATCCACTTCTCCATCGCTGGGCAATCCTTGGGTCATTCCTAGGGTCCTCCTTACTAGCTAGCCTCCCTGGAGGTGTGGGTTGTAGTCTAGTTATCCTTTGCTTTACATCTAGTATCCACTTATGAGTGAGTACATACTATATTTGTCCTTCTGAGTCTGGGTTACCTCACTCAGGATTTTTTCTAGTTCTGTCCATTTGCCTGCAAACCTCATGATGTCATTGTTTTTCTCTGCTGAGTAGTACTCCATTGTGTATATGTACCACATTTTTTTTATCCATTCTTCAGTTGAGGAGCATCTAGGTTGTTTCCAGATTCTGGCTATTTTAAATAATGCTGCTATGAACATAGTTGAGCAGATGTCCTTGTGGTATGATTGAGCTTTCCTTGGGTATATGCCCAAGAGTGGTATAGCTAGGTCTTGAGGAAGACTGATTCCCAATTTTCTGAGAAACTGCCATACTGATTTCCAAAGTGGTTGTACAAGTCTGCATTCCCACCAACAGTGTAGGAGTGTTCCCCTTGCTCTGCATCCTTTCCAACATAAGCTGTCTTCAGTGTTTTTTATCTTAGCCACACAATGTTCTGATTTTGTTATTTAATCAAAGCTTCACCAATCTCAAGTAACAATCTGGTTAATGAGTCAGTTTTTTTTTTACTAGTTTTTTTTTACCTCAGTTATAATTTGAGACTGACTTGAGAGCAGTCAAAAGGTGAAGAGATGCTTGGTTTACTGGGGTGAGGGTCAATGAAGGGTTAGTACCTATTAAGTCACTTTCAAAGAATCTCTGTGGATGTTTTGAGTCCTTGTGACAAGCCTGGTCCATGCCTCACTACGGCAACTAGGCTTCTAGTTCAGAATTGCATTGGCTTTGAATTCTGTAAAATTAGAGATTAAATCTATGTATGGGAGGATGTAGTGCAGTTTTACAGTGCTTGCTCAGCATGCTCAAGACCATGAGTTTCATCCTTGAAACCACATACACACACAAATACAAAATTATGTAACTTTGTATTTTCAAAGAGAACAAAATACCTATTTCAAGCCAGAGAGAAACTTTTCCTCCTTGACCTTAACACTTCTTACTGTCCTTTCAAGAGAAGAAATTTAAACCTAGCCATTGAAGCATTAATTTCTCAGTTCCCTCGGTTCATTTTCCCAGTTCCCCAATTCCTCAGTGCAAGGAGAGCATGTCGGAAGCAGCACAAACTCGGGGGGCAACTAATGTGAAAACAGAACGCTTTATAGACCAAATGTGATTCAAATTACTCTTTACTGGATCAACTGTAGAAGCACGGCCACCAATTTAGTTGCCAAAATGGTTACTTGAGGAATTACATGGAAGAGTGATGGGTAAATATGCATTCATTATAATACGCTCGTGACCTGAGTTAACATGAGAATTTGCTTTTAAAGTTTTTATTGGGATATCTTAATTGTGTGATGTAAGGGATTCCATAATGGCATATGCATCATGGACTTTGATCATATTCATTCATTCCAGCTCTCATTTCACAGAACGATTGAGTATTTGCTGAGTTCTTTCCTTAGAAGTATGCTAAGGCTCAGAAGGATTTGGCCACTGACCATTTCATTCATAGATATTATAAGGTAAACAATTCAACAATACTCAGCAATGTTTTTTAAGTTCTTATTTTAGAATCTTCAATTTCAGAAAGCTCTAAAAAGATTACAGAAGAAGTCTTTGGGAAAACTGCCTCCAAAGTTGCTTTAGAGATAGTGCTAAGTAACCATGACACAATTCCACCTTTCTCTATTAGGGTAAAACATAGCTCCTATTTCCTTGTCTGACCACACTTTACCTTCACAGCTCACTTATTATTTGTTTGTCCAGAAAAGTTCCTCTGGAGTTTGTGCAGCTTAAGATTCTTTCTATAGAGAAACAGTAGTGTACAGAAAACTGACAGATCAATGCTATTTTATATAACATAGCATAATTAAATTAGTACAGTTTTAGGACATGTTTTCTTATAACTGACATAATTAAGCTTAGTTCCTAAAATAGCCAATGTCACTCTCAAATTTGAGAGTGTTTTAGTTTTGTTTTTTATAAAATCAGAGATATTTAATTTTTCTCATTCTGTAATAGTTATTTACCCCTTAATATTTATTACTTACTGACTTCATAAACTATACTTCAATACTACACATCTCTATAATGAAGCTTGCTGTAGTTCATAATGATTGGCAACTTCCTGGTATTCAAATCACCATGGAAACAACTTTCTGCACATCTCTGAAGGGTTATTTTATTTAGGTTAATTGTGGTAAGAAGATCCATTCTAAATGTGGGTGGTACGCTTTCATGGTCTGGGGACCAGAATTGAATAAAAAGGAGAAAGAGAGCTGAGCACAAGCATTCATTGCTCTCGGCTTCTTAACTGTAGATGCAATGCTCCTTCCTTAAGATGCTTTTGTCTGTTTTTTTTTTTTTTGTCCCGACAACTAATAAAAGTGGGGTTTTTTGTTTTGTTTTTTGGTTTGTTTTGTGTGTGTGTGTGTGTGTGTGTGTGTGTGTGTGTGTGTGTGGTGTGTAATTCAGTAACAAATATTCCTCGGAGCCAGAATAGATCCCCTTAATTCCATTAAAATCAGAGTTTCCAGTATATTAACCATCTGCTAGAATAATTATTGTAGATATAACTCCTCGGGAATATACAACTTAATAGACTTGTTTTGGTTGAGAAGAAATAAATTGATCATATCTTGTAGAAATATTAAATTTTCTAGACCCTTATAGCCCTTATTAAGAAACTATGAACCTAAAACTTAAACAAATCAAAACAGCAGCAGCAACAACACTGAAATGAAAAAAAAGACAGCCCAGGAAATGCCTTTAATATCTATGATGAATGTGTATTATCTCCAAGTCCACTCAGCACTTATGAGTATAGTTTACACTGTTGCGGTATCTTCTGTTGTCTTTCTGTTCATCTTTGCAGCATTAACAATTAGCTCAGTGATGTATACATTAAACTGTATTTTATGATTTATATTTCTATTACTCATTTGTCATATCATTGTATTTGCTCTTGTGGGTTATATGGTGTCATAGGCTGAACTGTGAGCCCTCAATTCCTATTTCAAAACAGTCTCTGTGTATATTGTTACTACCTTTATAAGAAGAGGTTAGGATACAGACACACAGAGTGAAGATTCTGGGAAAACACAGGAGGAAGATGTCCATCTATAAGCAAGGGAGAGGTGATCAAGTTCAGAGGACAGTGACCCTGCTGACACCTGGACCTTGGATTGCTAGCCTCAAGAACTATAAGGAAACAGATTTCTGGTTTTTATGTTACTGAGTCATGGTACTTTGTTGTAGTAGCACAGAAAACTAATGTATATACAACTACCTTTTTAGTGATTTATGTTAAAACACAAATATCCTATAAATGTGCAGTTAGAATAGAGTTAGTCATAAAGTGCTTTGAAACCATGAGGCTTCTCATTCAGTGGTTATTGTGAGTATCTCCATTCGTACTGACCTGTTTTAGAGTTGGGTCATAAGAGGCCATCAATCATTTAACTTGCTTGTCAATTCTACACCTGTTTCATTCAACACATAGTTATGTGCCTGTCATGTGCCTTCACTCATCTAAATATTGGGCACAAAGTGTCGAATAGCAATATGCTGTCTGATTGATGAGGAGTAATGGCTACAGTGAATAGTAGTAATTCATTTCTTGCTTTTACAAAATAGATTTGCTACCTTAATGGCTTCAAGATAATTGTCAACCATTTTATAATTGGTTTTGATTATTACTTTAATGTATTTTTTAAGTTTGGAGTTTTTCAAAGGCCTAAATATTTTGAACTGCTCCATTTTAATGACGTTTAACAGTGCATAGCATATTGTATATAGCCATTCAGCAAATGGTTGATAAATTGCTATAATTGCTCCTGAAATTTTGTATAGTAGAAAGTGTTAGTTAGCACCACATACTCAATTTTCCACAGTGTTAGCTGTAATAATTGCAACTGTTATCCTTCACCATGCTGAGATGTTGCTTCATTTCAATATTAATTGTTCAGCCATATAATGCTGGTTTCATGTTTTAATTTTTATTTAAGGAGATGGAAGAATACATAGTTGATTTTTAAAAAGTATTTAAAATTACTTCAGACTCTGTTGTTAGCCTTCCTTCTCTGTATAAGTACCAGTTGCTAGCTAGAGTCTGATAACATATTGTTGAAAAGGATGTTTACTGATGAACTAACACATGGTAAGGAAACTGTTTTCTGAATTGCTGCCAAAACATGATAAAGTATCTTGGCTAGTATAATAGGGAGAAAATGACAATTTCTTGTAACTCAGATAATTTTCATATATTAGCTTCAACACCACTTTTGGGGCATTATGGTAAATTTCAATTTTCCTGTATGTCTGTTTAATATTATTATTTTACATTGTTTGAATATTTTTGGAGAGGAAGGGAGGAGTTTTACTTTTTGCTAAATTGATTTCTATTTGAACCTGGAACTACCAAGTTCTGTTTTTTTCACTCTTTGTGTTAGTTCCTACCATATTGGTCCTGAAGTGGATTTTGAGCACAATGCATTATATCCATTTTAATGAGAGATAATAAAGAGTAAATATTCATTGCTTTACAACTATGTTTTAGCACTGGAGATTTTTGAAGATGATACAGATACACAGGAAAATTTCAACAGATGACCTTACAGTGCACTAACATTTCAACTGACATTTTCCTACATGATTTATTCTTTGCCCAGTGGTCAAACAGTGAATCAGTCAAAGTGACTTATCCTGCCTCATGAAAAGGTGAAAAGGTATGTTCTCTGTGACTCAACACTTTCCCTGAGGTGACTCAGGAAATACTTTTCAAATACTTATTCTAACTTTTTAGTGGGTCTATACTTCAAATCCTTGAAAACAAAGAAATCAAAACAACAAAATAAATAATGTTTGGTTATTATATTTGTAAAACATGACTCCTTCAAGACTTGATGGTATGTTTAAAATTCATTACCTCTTTCTCTCCAACAAATATGTGCATGTTTTATTTATTGTGAGAATGATTCCAATGACATTTTTCCTTCATATTTTGGATTATGGGCAGGGAAATTATGCACATATTTGAAAATCAGGCAATATTTAAAATTCAATGAAGATTGCTCAAAAAAACATACACCCCAGGTCCAGAAAAATTTGACATTGGAAGACAAAGCAATTTATTTCCCAAAAAGTTAGCCAGCACTGGGAAGGTGACAACTCAAATAGATTTAACTGTAAAGAACATGTTTTCTTTTTTGTTTTTGTTAAAAGAAGAATATTCAGACAGCATCTATAAATAACAAGGTCATTTGCTTTATTGAGAAAGCCAATTTGTTTTCTCCAAATAAGCACATACATGCAGCTGCACTTACCAAGTGCCAAAGCTTTGGCAAATGTAAGTACAGAGAAGACAAAGGCTGCCTACCAGGATCCCCTCACCCCAGAGTTGGAATTCCACAGGTTTCAAGAGTCATACAAAATGTGTTTGCTGTTTGAAAGGGTGTACAAGTTCAGTTCTAGGGGTTCATTATTCAAGAGTATAAAAGGTCCTCCCAAATCAATGTGAAAGAAGACAGAGCATACAATGATTGTCAGAGAAGAGCAAGGAAGATCAAGGAAAGAACTGGGCAGTCCATTAACCTTTTTGTCTTATGTCAAAGCCAAATCAGTAGTGAAAGGAAAAGGTAACATTGAGAAAAGGAAAGAAAAGCTCTGAATCCATGAACAAGGAATGCACCTAGCAGAACTGTTAAAAGCATTAAAGAAATCAATTCTTTCCACACATCATCTGGAAGAGTCTAGGTCTGGAGAGCCAAATATATAGCACTTGCTTACTAGAATGAGTTATCATGCAACTTGTACACACACACACACACACACACACACACAGAGAGAGAGAGAGAGAGAGAGAGAGAGAGAGAGAGAGAGAGAGAGAGAGAGAGAGAGAGTCACAATTTGCCTCTTCTTTGAAATAAAATGGAAAGGAAGAAGTTGCCTTGTCATATCAGTGGAGTTCATTAACTTCATTTAGATTGTGGTATCTACAGAGCATTGGCTCTTCAGAGTTTAAATTTTTAATCATTTAATTAGGAAGCCTGTTATTGTTTAAAACAACATAGATTTGGCCTGCCCCATATACATACAATAGTAACAGTGAAATAATTTAACACTCATTTATCAGCATATAGGGCCTATAGCTTTGCATCCCATCTATGAGATTCAGGCCTATGTGTACAAGAAAATAAGGGCTACAGCAACGTCACACAAAAGAATAAGTTAGTGTCCTTTTCCACTCTGCAGCAGGTTAATAATTATTGAAATGTAGAGTATATACTTAGTTGTTGATACAATTCTTTGCTAGATAATTGTTTTGAGCTCTGGGAAGCTCAGAGTAGGGAAAGATTTCCAAAATAATCATACATTGTGCAAGTAACTAGAAACTTCTAAGAGCTATGATTGACCATAATGTTGATGCCTATCTAAAAGAAACAAATGACAAATCTGTGTCTGTTATGTGTTAAACTATACTTTGATTTTGGCTTGAGAAAATATTTTTAAAATGATTGTTTAGAAAACTTAAATTATCTATACAAGTCTTTAATGTTGTTGTTTATTTCTTCATCATTCCCAAGTTCATTATAAATCGAATGTTTGTGTTCCTCAATTAATTCATAAGTTGAAGTCCTAACTCTCAATGTGTTGGTATTTAGAGAAGGTACTTCAGGGAGGCACAGAAGTTTAGATGAGGCCAGAGAACAGCACTGTCATGATGGACTAACTGATTGCATAAAAAGAAGTCAGTGATCATATACTGTGTGTACACAAAGCAACAGTCGTATAAGCACAGGGAGATGGCTACTGATAAGCAAAACCTATCTTGGTCTCTTAATCCTCCAGAATTGTGAGAAATAGTTTCTGTCATTTGAATCACCCATCCAATCTCTTTCTGCTATTGATAATCCAAGCTGCCTAATTTAAGACTCAAAAAATACATGTGACTAAAAGATAAGATTGGAATAATTTCTGAACTTAGGAATAAGAAAGATCAAAGAACAAACCTTAGCTCTACCATGCAAAATTCAAGCTTAGTATGGTGCCATGTGCCTTTGATACCAGCACTTAGGTGGCAGAGGCAGGCAGATCTCATGAATTCCGAGACAGCCCGATCTACATAGCAAGTTCCAGGCTACATAGTGAGACTCTGTCTTTAAAAAGATACAAACTTTGCTCTTGGCAATCATGAAAGTTGTGCATTTTGGATTTTCAATGCTATTTCATGGTAATTAACCTGGCTTATATATAAAAATCATAAATGCCATGAAAAAGATGTAGAAAAGATTAGAGAGAGCCAAAGAGAATAATAAATACTGGAATAACAACAGCATATGCTAATGAGGCCAAGGTTAATTTTTACATTAAATTTTGCTCTATATATGTCACATGAAGTCTATGTCACTATCAGTAATGTAATGTTTCTTAACGTATTTTGAGATATGTAGTCAGAAGATTTCCTGTGTCCCAGCCTGCCGGTCATGACAAATTTCTGCCACTCACATTCCCCAAGTAAACACACAGAGGCTTATACTAATTATAACTGCATGGCCATGGCTCAAGCCTTTTTGCTAGCTCTTATATCTTAAATTAGCCCATAATTATTAATCTATGTATCGCCACATGTTCTGTGGTTTTACCTGCATCCCATTACATGTTGCTCCTTGGGCAGTTCGCTGGTGTCTCCCCCATACCACTCCCCCCACCCCACCCCACCACCACCACCACCCGCCTTCTTCCTGTCTTTTAATTTCCCACCTACCTCTAAGCTGCCTTGCCATAGGCCAAACAGCTTTATTTATCAACCAATCAGAGCAACACATTTTCGCAGCATACAGAAAGACATCCCCCATCAGAGTTGTCATGGATTTTGAAAAGAACTACCTGAGTTTATTAAATTCCAATGTTGCTGGAGTTTTCCTGCCTGGCCCACAGTCAGGGCAAATCTCTCTCACCTGCCAGTCCCACAGCCACTCAGACCCGACCAAGTAAACACAGAGACTTATATTGGTTACAAACTGTATGGCCGTGGCAGGCTTCTTGCTAACTGTTCTTACAGTTTCAATTAATTCATTTCCATAAACCTATCCCTTGCCACATGGCTCGTGGCTTACCAGGATCTTCACATGCAGCTTGTCATGGTGGCGGCTGGCAGTGTCTCTCTGACTCAGCCTTCCACTTCCCAGCTTTATTCTCCTCCTTGCCCCGCCTATACTTCCTGCCTAGCCAACGGCCAACCAGTGTTTTATTGATTAATTAGCAACACATTTGCCATACATCCCACAGCATTCCAACTTGACTATTTATTGGGTATTATGATCATAGACAAGTCATATTTACTATGTATGACATAGTTTCTGAAAAAGAGGGATACATGGTATGTTGTGGTAATTAAATAAGTGAACATATATAAAACAAAATAGTGCATACACATACATACAATCATTCATCACAAAACATGTTTGTTACCTCCAAAACCCATACATGACAGAAGTCCTAAAGTATTATAGTGGAACTGAAAATTTCATATCACATAATAGGTATGGTGTTATAATTCAATTCATTATTCATGTCCTCATGGTGAAGCTAATATAAGTAAACTTACCTGAGCAGTTTTATAAAAAAAATTATTAAAAAAATAAAAAATAAAAAAATTTATATAATTCTGCATTGTACATAATACTTGATAATAAACACTATGCTTTTGCATGTGTATTTTTACTATACTTTTATAGTTACTTTGGTTGGTACTTATTCTAATTATAAAACACATAATACGAAACAGTATTCTTTTACAACTCAGAAGCACCCTCATATACGTTATACTTTCAACATTTCTTGACTACATTATAAGGTCAACTTGAGTAGCTGATGTATATGATCTAGTTGGTGTAACTGTACTCTGTGATCCTCATTAAGTATCAGGGTTTCTTAATGACACCTTTCTCAGAATATATGTCTCTCATTAAGTAATGAATGACTCTGTGCATATATGTGTGCTATAGTCATGTTATTATTACTGCTAACAACATTAAAATGTAAATGGTAAAAGACAAGTAAGAAGGTATTAAATTATAGACTTGTTCAGTCTTTCAATATTTACTGAGCTCTTAGTATTGTTAAATATTTTATTAATTGAAGAGGGTTTATAGTTTGGCCCAAATTTGTTTAGTATTACAATATTCCCTTGATGGATTATACCATTGATTGGTTTGAAGTGACATTATTTCATTATTAGTTTTGGTTTGAAGTCATTTTATCAGATATTAGAATAGCAATTCCTGTTTGTTTCCTGGTTTCATTTCTCAGAATACCTTTCCTAATCCTTTTAGAGATATCCTCTGTCTTTAGTGTTGAGGTGTGTTTCTTGGAGGCAGCAAATAATGAAACTTGCCTTTTAATAATCCAGTCTGCTAACTTGTGTGCTTTGATTCGGGGAGTTGAAACCATCTACATTCAATAAATAGATGTGGATTGATTACTATCATATTGTTGATTTTAATGGTGTTTGTTTTCTTAGTCCTCCTTTGTTTAACTACTATGCTAACACTGTTTTATTCCCCCTGATACCTCTGGGTGTATTTATTCTTCACTTCCACCTGAAGTATTTCTTTCAGTATTGTCTATAAGACTAGTTTGGTGGTCATAAATGCTTTAATGTGCTTTCATCATGTAATTTTTCCTTTTCCTCCAATTATGGAAGTTTTTCTGGGTATGTTGCTCTGGACTGGCATTTGAGGTGCATCAGAACTTATGGAGCATTATTCCAAACTCTTCCGGCTTTTAAAGTCTCCATTGAAGTCAGCTCTTATTCTGTTAGGCTTGTCTCTCTATATAACTTGGTCTTTCTGTCTTGAAGCTTTCAGTATCCTTTCTTTGTCCTGCACATTTAGTGTTTTGACTATTACACGATATTGGAAATTTCTTTTCTGGCCCTGTATTTGATGTTCTGTGTGCCTCCTGCACCTGCATAGGCATCTCTTTTTCTAGATTTGGGAAATGTTCTGTGATTTTGTTGACAATGTTTTCTGTGTCTTTAATCTGGATTACTTCTTTATCTATATTCATAACTCATAGTTTTTTTTCTTTTTTGTGGTTTCTCAAAATCCTATATTTTATACTCACTGTTGTTTTTAAATTTTTATCATTTTCTTTGAGTGATCCAATTCCTCTACCTTGTCTTTAAGCCCTGATAGTCAATCTTCCATTTGACCCATTTTATTGGTGAGTCTTTCCACAGAGCTTTTTATTTACTTCCCCAATTTTTCATTACAAAATTCACTTCAGTTTTGATTTTCTTCAGAATTTATATCTCTTTATTGAATTCTATTTTCATATCCTGAGTTGTCTTCCTAATTTCATTCAACTATTTATTTGTTTTTTCTTTATTTTCATTCTGAAATTTATTCATATCTTTTCTGAGATTTTTGAACAAATTCATAATTGTTATTTGGAGTTCACTGTCTGGGGTACTTTCCTCAGAGACATTACTACGGAGTACTAGTTTTTGCAGGAGGCACACAGTTTTATTTTGTAGCATTTTCTCATGGTACTAGGGCATACGGGGTCAAGTCATTGGTTTGGCTTTTGGTATCAATACCTGTCCCACCCTTATTGAGTGGATATTTGGATTTCTATTTGCTTGCATGTTTTGCCTCTGCTAGGTGAGGTTTGAGGTCCAGTCCTGGGGCCATACAGAAGTAGTTGTAGTTCACTCAACTAGAGCAAGCAGTTTCTGCCTCATGAATGAAACCTCTGCATGGCTAACAGTTCTTTGAAAATGTAGGCTGGAGTACCAGAGAGGAGATGGAAATTCCCAGTGCAGTGTTGGGAACTAGAACTCAACAATGTTTGAGTTCCAAAGGGAAGGCAGAAGGAAGTAGTATTTTGGAATGTGCCAGCAGCTCAGCAAAGGTCCTCAGAATGTGGTGGCTTGCATTACAGAGGGAGGAAGAAGATAGTGCTGTCTGGTTAACACCTGAACAGGGCTTGGTTTGTTCCTCAAATGAAGCAGCTTGAGGTCTGACAGGGGTAGTTCCACTTGTGGAAACTGTGTAAGGTAGGTCCTCAGACAGCAATGGTGTGGCATTTCAAGAGAAGGAAGAAGAGAGTGCTAGCTGTGGGACCCAGAACTGGGCTTGGCAAAGCCCTCCACTGTTTTTGTTTGTTTGTTTTTGTTTGTTTGTTTGTTTTGTTTTTGTTTTTGGAGTCAGGAATCAAACTGGGGGCTTTCTGTGAGCTTAGCAAATACTCTGCCACTGAGCTACATACTCAGATCATGATTATGATATTTCAGTATTGTTTTGGAAGAGGATATTACTGGGAAAAATTGTAGCAGAGTACATGTAGTTTTCTGCACTTTATATTCTTATTATTGTACATGGATCTCTAATTATCCCAAAACAAAACATTTAAGCAAAATTAATTAGTGGATTTACATAAACTAATAAAAACATAAAGACAATCACCTAAGGAAAAAGGCACATTATTCTCAAAACCTGAATAGAGAAAAAGAGAAACACAGAAAAAATCAATCCATATAATAGTATGGGAGAAAACAAAGTGACAAAAGAAAAGAAATCAAATCCCAATATTTTAGTAAACACCAAAATTGTAAGTTGTCATATTTTTATGTTATAGAAATTCCAAACAAAAAGAGCTATGGGTTATTTTAAGACCACATTCTAAAAGCATAAGCACTTTTAAGAATAAAACAATGAAGTATACAAAGAGTGAGATAGGACATCATTGAGCAAATATTAACATAATTCAAAATAAAAGAATTTGTAAGCTCATCTGTATCAGATATAATATATCTCATCCTCAAAGACTCATTCATTACAGATTATGGGAGAGATTCTACCCAATAATGAAATGGAGAAACTTAGCAGATTGCAGAATAATTCTGAATCTATAAAATTTAATGATATAGTTTCAATATATGAAGTAATACTTGAAATAATTACAAAGAGAAGCAAACATACCAGGTTCAAATGGCTATCTGTGGTACCTATTAGCACAGCAAAGCACATGATGGCCTCCTTGTGATACTGTGACTACTGGCTCTTCTTGGCTCTTTTCATTCCACTTTCTACCCTAAAATTCTCCAGCTCATGGGCTTCCCTTCCTCAGCTTCTCATTTCCTTATAACCCAGCTGTTTTGGTTACATGCTCTCTTTTGTCTTCCTCTTTTGGTCACCTCCAATAACTTGGAGACCATAGTTGCTAACCTCGGACAAATGGATAGAAATAGAATTCATGCAGGTAACATTTAGAAAGCATGTATTTTACTTTAAAGGAACTTATAACGGGGCTTCTAAAAACACAGTCCAAACAACTAGAGAACTGGCCATGGTCTAACAATGCAAAAGGGGGGAAAGACTAGAAATTAATAACAACCTAAAAACAAACTGAAGAAAGATTAAAACAGAATTATAAACAATTTTTGGGTGAAAAAAGACACATGCAAATTTGAAAAGATTTCAGTTAATTACAATGGAAATATTACAGAACAAAATTCCTGGAGTGAAACTAGAACAGTACTAACAATAAAATGTGTATTTTAAATAAACGTTGATGGAATTAGAAATGGTATATAGAACTTAAATAATTTAAAAAGGAAATGATAAAGATATCAAATTAATGAAATTGTAATTAAGAAACACTGAATAAATTAAAAATGTCAAAAGCAACTTCCTTGAACAGACCAGTAAAATACATAAAACTATAGTAAGTTTAGCCAACGAAAAATGAAGAGTAAAAAAAGGTGATTATAAAGACACTACAGATAGAATATTATAAACAATGAGTCAGTATATTTTAGGTAGGAAATGAAATGGGAAATAAAGCACTAGAAATTGTTTAATGTAAAAGCTGATTGCAGACAAGAAAAAAGAAAAGCAACTATACCACTGCAGACAGTGACTATGCTATTTAAATACTCTCACATAAATAACAATATCCATTAACAGAACCTGTACAATTTAAGGTTTATTTAATCAAAAATAGATTTTTATACAATACATTTGATTATGGTTTCTTCTCTTCCAACTCTTCCCAGATCCTCTCTGACTCTCCACCCACCTCAATTCACATCTTTCCTTTCTTTCTCTATCATTAGGATACAAACAGGCATCTATAAACAATAATGGGAAAAAATAAAATAAAAAACAAGGATAGGACAAAGCAAACAAACTACCAGGAGAAAAAGAGCCAAAGAAATGCACAAGAAATACATATATATATATATATATATATATATATATATATATATATATATATATATATGCAGAGACACACATGTTGGCACATGCAGAAATCTAACAATGCAACACCAGAAATCATAATATATACACGAAAGACCTGCAAGGGAAGGAAGGAAAGAAGGAAGGAAGGAAAGAAGGAAGGAAGGAAGGAAGGAAGGAAGGAAGGAAGGAAGGAAGAGAGGAATGAAGGAAGGAAGGGAGGAAGAAAGGAAGGGAGGGAGGGAGGGAGGAAGGAAAGAAGGAAAGAAGAAGGAAAGAAGGAAAGAAGGAAGGAAAAAATAAAATAATGCCCAGACAAAGCATTATGAGGTAAAGAAACAAATAAACAAACAAAACACCTGAAAAAATATCATTGAGTTCGTTTTCTGTTGACCATCTACTCCTGGGCATGGTGTCTGCCCTTAAGAGCAGTTGGTATCCTCAATGAGACTCCACTGGAGAAAACTAATTTTTCGTTTGAGGGTGGTTATCACCTGGAGATAGCTCCTGGGTTCGGGATGGGGGTTTGCAACCACTTCACGTTCTCAGCACTAGAAATCCATCTGGCTTGGACCTTTGCAGGTCCAGTGTGTGCTGCTACAGTCTCTGTGAGTTCAAATATGCATCAGTCTTGCTGTGTTTAGAAAGCCTTGTTTTCTTGGTGTCCTCCATGACCACGCCTCTTAAAATCTTTCTACCTCCTCTTCCACAGAGTTCCATGAGCCCTGAGGGGAGAGATTTGATAGAAGCATCCAATTTAGAACTGAATGTTCCAAAGTCTCTCACTCTCTGTGTATTGTCCAATGGCGAGTCTCTGTATCTGTTACCATCTACTGTGATGTTAAGGTTTTAAGTCCAGTGACTGATTAACAGCTTACTCTCTGCTTCATAGACAGTGCCTTGAGGCTGTATCTTCACATGGTAGCAGGGACTATCTTAACCACATTTCTAAAAGTGTTTCTTCATGAGAGTTCCAATCGTACCTCAACTACCTCCTAAAGTCTCTACCTCTTTATAGTATTGAACCCTATTAGACGAAAATTCAGACCATAGTAGACATGATGTAAAGTTTCAGGATCTAGTGCAGTGGTGCTCAACCTGTGGGTCATGACCACTTTGGGGCACTTAAGACCACTGTAAAACACAGATACTTACACTATGATTCATAATAGTAGCAAAATTACAGTTATGAAGTAACAGCACCAATAATTGTATGGTTGTAGGTCACCACAACCTGAGGAACTATATTAAATGGTTGCAGCATTGGGAAGGCTGAGAGCCACTGAACTTAATCAATCATACATTACCCTTGCAATCATCGACTTGATGGATTGTAAGCATCCCTTGTTGCCAAACTGCCCACATCTGCCATGCCATCTAAGAAAACTAACCATGTATTTTCTTCATTTGCCTCACATCTTCTATGTGTGTGGTTTGATATGCCACACAGGGTCTACTTCAGCTGAGTAAGTTTCCAAAGTCCTTTCATGTTGTCTAGACAGAAAATGTCACTATTAGTATATTAGTCAAATTGCTTCTGACTACTCATAGAAAACATTGTACTTGTGATAAGAATTACAGGTAATCTACATGAGCACTTTATTAGCTAGTCACCTTTGTTTTTGTTCTATGCCCAAACTGATTTAGAAGGAAGAAGACTTTTAGAACACCGAAGGAAGCATATTGAAGACTATCAGGAAAGGAACCTAAACGTGTGTCAATAAAGAGTGCATGATTAAAACATTAAAGAGTTGAAAACTACAGGCCTCAAGACTAAATCAAGTGCAACATAAGTGCTAAGTGAATGAACATATAAACATTTCATTCTTCCTTTTAGTGGAGAGTTTGGAAAGTTTAAGTCCTAGATTCTGGGAATAATATCAATAAAATATATTATAACTGACTTAGGCACTGGGCAGTGAGCACCTTTCCAAATGTGAGATTACCAGATCCATAGCTATTTCATTTTTTTCTAGTTGAGAGTGCACTGAAACAATCAAGAGAGCATAACGTAGAATCCATAACATGAAAAAAATGTTCTAGAAAAATACTAGATAAATGTACTTCACTGGTAATTAGGCAAATCAGAGTTAATGTTATGAATAATTGTAAAGTGAAAGCTCTTAAAAATCATCTTGTTTTCCTTCCATTCTGTGCAGGAGATACACATGCTGGCTCAAGAGGAAGATCACAGAATCAAAGTGGCTTATTCAATAGCTTTCTAGCCTCAAGTGGCACTGACTCTGGGCCAGTAGTTCCCTGGAAAATGTGTTCCCACTACATTTACTTGTTTGGAATGTTCATCTCACAAACTACAAACACTGTAACAATGGACAGAATTCATCTCAGTGCATGCTAAGAATGTTTCTTCTTTTTAAAAATAGTTCCAAACAATGGCCCCATATGAAAATGGAATGGAGAAATTGCCTATGGTATTATTAGAAAATATGTAGTAAAGATCACAGCAATAAATTGGGGTTGTACCTACCATTATTTAATGAAGGGGATCTTACTATCAGGTGCTCTATTAAAATATGGTTTTGGCTAAGATATTTGTGAGGTTATGTTGGGTAAGAGTCTAGGATCACAGATGTCATTATAGATACAGATATAGATATATGCTCCAAAATAGTAAGACTATGTTGTTCTCTCTCTACTTTGCTATGAGATCCCTATGCTTTACTGTCTGGAATAAAGTTGTATAATTGTGAGAGTATAAACTGAAATTGGTGCATTTCCATCATTTGAGCTAAAGCCACTGTTTTTGCTAATCCCTGGTCTACAGGCAGTGATATACATAGATCATATAGAAAGACTGGGGCTTGGCCAGTTGGATTTCCAGATAACTTGGATGGATATAATCCTGTAAGGATCAATGTTGTATTTAAATTTCCTGTTTATTTTTCCTAAATGGGCACATACCTAAAATACATTAACCTCGATTAGATTATATGAAATATAATTTTTATGTAATGTTGTCTCCTTACTCAGTTACCATCATCAAAAACATGATGAAATAGATTTAGCTGCTAAGATGTTATGAGTACCAAAGCCAAGAGTTCTTTTCCTCAAAAGCCTTAAATAACTGAACTATGATTTGCTAATTTACCTCTTTTTTATAAAAGCAGAAGAAAAGCATTTGTCGCAGTTTGGTCTCCAGTGAGGTGTGACATGACTACTGCTCTATAAAATTGACTCAGAATCCAAAATGCCTTCTCCCACTTCTCCCACATCATTGTTTTACCTCCCAGAAAACGTGGTTATTGCTCTAAGTCTCATTTTGATTTGTTAGCAACACTGTCTCGTGTTTCTTAGACCTACCACAGAGGCATCATAGTTTCCCCTTTCATTAAACTATAATTCTTCAGACAGAGAAAAACTTTCCTGGATGATATGCTTGTAAAGGACAGTGAGGTACCTATGACTTGTTAAAATGTAGAAATGTTTCTACATCATCTAAACCCATAAGCAAACACACACACACACACACACACACACACACACACACACACACACACACACACACACACACTCACACACTTCTATCTCTGTCAAAGTATCTACTATTATGTTCACTGGTCTCCTGAGAACTCCTGAAAATGAATTGGCTGTTCAAAGACTACAAAAATGGGACAACATGATATGAATTGCCTTATTGCATCTGACCTTTGGTGTCAGTCTTTTACTCAGTCTCCAACTTTTGATTTCTTTCTGTGGAGGTTCTCTGTTCTATCAACATGATCTCTATATTTTTTCAGACATTGTATCTGGAAGATTGACTTTTGAACCAACCACTAAATGTATTCCATATTGATGAACTGACCATTCCCAACATGAGAATGTGAACAGCTATGTATTCCTTAATATATTCATTTCTGCTAAGAAAGGCTGTTCTTTTCTGTAAAAAGCATTTTATTTCAACCCTTGTTTGTATATTTGTGTTTTCTGTATATATTTGAAGCAGTCTTCTAAATTTAAACCTACTCTCTTAATTCTGATTTTTTTCACTCAGCAGGTATCTATTTCATGCTATGTATAATTCTTAATGTTAAAAATAAAATCCGGAACCAGTTAACTAGGATCCCTGCTTTCATTAAGCTACTTCAATGGCAATAAAAATATTGACATTAAATTATAACATTATAGGAATAGAGAGCTGTCTCAGCAGTTAAGAGTATGTCCTGCTCTTCCAGAGGAAAACAAGTTCAGTTCCCAGCACCCACATCAAGAGGTTTACAACTGCCTGTTACCAGCTCCAGGGAGATCTGAGACCTTCCTCGAGCCTCTGCAGATAACACATTCATGTAACCAGATACACACACACACACACACACACACACACACACACACACACACACACATGCATAATTAAAACAATAAAATTAGTCTATAAAATTATGTGAATTGTATAACATGTGGTGCCAAAAGCAACACAAAGTCGATACATATGATCTGTATGTGAAATGCCCCTTACAGGCTCGTATTTTAAATGTTTCGTTCCAGATGGTGGTGCTGTTTCAGGAAGTCTGACTGAAATCTTTGGGATGTATGGCTTAGTTAGAGGAAGTGATTCACCAAGGATGCTTTGGGAAAGTTACCTTATCTTATTCTGGCCTCTTCTCCTATCCTCTGCTGCCTATCCACCATGAGATGAACACCCTCTTCATACACACACCCCAATACACTGCCAAGATTTGGTCTGCCTTGCCAAGTTCCCAGAAAGAGAACAAAATAACCGTCTACTAGAGTCTCTAAAACTGTGATTCCAAATAAGTCCTTCTTCCCCTAGATGGTTTCTGTCAAGTAGTTTGTCACAGTAATGAGAAAGGTAGCTAATAGAGCATGTCTTTGAAAAAAAAAAAAAACGGTTCAGGATTAATTCCTCTGTTAGTTTACAGAATTTTCCTTTATTTTATTTCCATTTTAGCAAATATGCTAGATGTGGACAACATCTTGAACTTTCTTTTTTGTCCAAGATACTTCAGATGCCATTATTTTTATGAGCTTCTCTACAGATAACAAACTTAGTATTTTGAGACTTTCTGATCTCCTGTGGTAGCCAGGAACACAAATATGGCATGACCTATGAACAACCAGGCCCTGTTTCAGAATATTTCCTGCAAAATTAGTGTTTTATATTTCAAATTAAATACCTTGAATTAGCCCAATACTATATTTCAAGAAAAACAATTGATTTATATGTTTGCCTATTTAAAAAATGGAAAAAAAAGAAATAGAATCGAATAATAGTAATAGAAAATTCATGGTTCTGAATTTGATTTTAGTGTTTTTTTGCAGGTATTAGAGAAAATTAAATACATACACATACAGACTTTTGCATCCAAACTGTGTATTCCTTCGAATCTGCATATATCACAAATACATGTCATATAGATATTTATTTCAAAATGTTATTTGAGTTAGTTTTAATTTTATGGTCACAAATCAATACATAGATTTTGAAACCTATAATACCTTACAATTATATTCTTGATTGCATGATAAGCTGGCTGAAGTTAACAGAAGGAAAGGCTTTATAGCACACTCCTGAAAAAAAACAGATCAATGAAATTGATGTACCTTTGGTGGTTTTAACATAGTGCATCCCTTAATTATTGAATCTGTCCATCAATTCAAAAGGTAAATAGAAACACTAACATCTTATTAGATTGATTATAAATAATAATCCCATTGAATTAAATACATATTTCTCAAATACCTATTGCATACCTGGGGAAGAATTGCTACAAGCTGTGAATGGTCAAAGATTTCTGGTGTATAAAGCATTCAGAAATGCAATGACCAAGAGGTGGAAAGGTGTCAGATTTCCCTAAATCACTGGAGTATCTCCTAGAACATCTTCTAAATATTCTGCTAAGGTTTTTAAATGATCACATTCAGTGTAGTCTCATAAATTGTGTTTTCCCTAGTTGGGGAACAGTATAGTTAATGGAAAAACTTGTATTTGGGAGATCTGAATTTAAGTTACAATTTCTTATGATCTTGCATAAGTCAAGTCTGCTGTAAGATATTTGATTACACTGTGTAAAGATATGTCATTGTGATTGGTTTAATAAAAAGTTAAACATACAATAGCTAGGCAGGAGGTATAGCAGGGAGTTCTGGACAGAGAGATTTCTGGGAAGAAGAAAGGTGGAGTCGCCAGCCAGATGAAGAGAGAGCAGGATGGGCAAAGTGGATATGAGGTAACAAGCACATGGAAGAATGTAGATTAAAAAGTATGGCTTAATTTAAGTTATAAGAACTAGTTAAGAACAAACCTAAGCTAAGGCCAAGCTTTTACAATTAATAATAAGTATCTGCGTCATTATTTGGGAGCTGTCTGGAAGACTTGTTACATATGGCACCGAATGTCTCACCACTATATTCACATAAGGCCCGAGAAAGCTCAAAAACAAAGTTCAGAACCACAGTCTCTTAGGCAGGCTTGGTGGAGTACAGAGACACAGCTACTGGCCTCTGTGTGAAGTCTGGAGCCAGCCACTAGCACCATGCACTAAGCTGAGCTGCATGGCAGCAGACTTAGCAGTTTAAGATTTGTCTCACATGATCAGAGAACACTGCAGATGCTCTGTAAAGACAGATCCAGACAGAATAAACCTCTAAACAGGTTACACTGTGTTTAAAAATCATGCTTAGACTTAAAAAATGGATATATACAATCATAAAAAGATAGTTTACAAATAATAAGATAAAGTCTTTAAAGAGAGAATAAAATAATATAAAAAGGATAAGCCACATAAAAATGGAAAATACACAGAGTCTGTATATATATATATATATATATATATATATATATATATATATATATATATATATATATATTGATATTGATATATGGTGTCTTATTGACTTTAAATTTTTTGATTGCTGATGAGCAAGAAATAGTTGCTGAGAGACATTGGATTATGGAAATTGCTAAATTAAACCAACCTACATGTTTTAAAAATGTCTCAACTTCAAAATGGAAGTAAAAAAATATGTCGTTTTGGGGTAGAGGTTATGCTTTGTTTCCACAGAAAATGAAAGGTAGTAGATTCATTCAAGCTTTCATGGTTGATAGAGATCATATTTGATCAGTGGAGACCCCTGAAAATCCTGACTACAGACATAAAAAAACAGTAAAACTATAAGACAGGTAACATATATCTTACCTGCTCAAACATAAAACAAAAATCGCCTTTGGCTGGCTTATGTACAATGCATAGTCAGTCCATATTTGTGTCAGTACAGATATATATGTTACCTTTAAAAGTTTGTGTGTTTTCAGAGCAAGCAGACTAGACACCAATAAAAATGGATGGCTCAGGTGATCCAGGATCTCAGAGTGCCTCTGTTGCAATTTCCTCAGAGTTCTGCATCCAGAACATCTTCAAGACTGCTGACTGAGATGGTCCAGCCTCACAAACTATTCTAGCCAGGAATGCAGATACGCTTTGTGCTTTCCCATTGCACAGAGACTGGACGACAAATGCTACAACTAGCTCTCTCAGGACTTGACCATTATCCTAATTTTCTCAGGGACCCTCAAAGATGTCATCACTCTCAGTCAGTAGGAAGCAGTTTAGAGAACAAGATGCCACATTCCCAAGCAGTGGGGTGGGTGGTTTTTGGTCAATTAGTGGGTTATTAATGTTTATCATCATCTAGTGAGATTGGTTACACATTGTTATTGGTCATGGTCAGAGAGAAAGTGAAACAAAGAAGATTAGATTCAAGGATATCTTTCAAAAAGGAAAAAGGAGGATATAGTATAGAAATGATGGGATAAAAGGGTGGATTGTTAAGTCTACTTTTGAACAACCACTAGTCTCAAATATTTTATATTGGGATAGAATTTTGTATATTGATACAAATTTAAGGTTATATATGTTAGAACATACTGTACGTATGTTTCTTCTACTCTTGTTTAAAGTATTGTACCTATGAAGTTCATTTAATAATGTAATGTAAATTTCTAGTCCTTGAAAGCTATTATTACAAACTATTGAGGGTTATAAAGAAATGCACATTATTAGTTAGTTAACTATAACAAACTTAATGTCATGGTAGGTATGTTTTCAAGGTCAAAGAGAGGTATATTTTAGATAGATAGGTGGTCTTCAAATACTTCAAAAACATAATATGGTATTTAAAATATTTTAATAACATACGGCTTTTCATGAATAGTGAAATATGTCTGCTCCTGGCAGCACCAATTTACTTCAAAAAAAGATGATGAGCATCAAAGAACCTCCATATGGAGTTTGCTTTCTTTATGTCAAAAGCTAACCATTTGGGCAAGAAACTGCTCTGTCCTTGACTGCTAAGCATATGCTGTCCAAATTGGACAAGCAGGACACAAAAGAAGGCACCACTGAACTTTGCCAAGACAAGGTAGAACAATCCTTCAAAATTCCTGCTTCACAGTAAAGCCTGTCAAAAATTTTAGGCCTGCAGGCCAAAGATGGATGCCCCAACATTATAGAGGAACCTTGGGGTGACTGTCCAGGCATTCAGATGTCTCTGTCATTTCTTAGTTTTGGAAGTTGCTTGCTCTGCACTTCCTGTTTATTCAGGTAATATTATATCATTCTGGCGTCTTTGATGGAGTCAAAGACTACATAGTTATAGATTTAGTTTTCCTTAGTTATGATAGAAGGTAAATTAGGTACAAAACTTTGGTCTTACCAAGATAGGATTAATAATAGAGTATTTTCTCTGAATTTGTAAAATGCAAATGGACTGGACATTGTAAATGTAATTCTTACTCAATAATTGTTCTTATTTGTATATAGTTTTACTGTGTTAGCATTCAAACCCTTTCCTTTTTACTCAGACAAAGAGGCGGAAATTTTGTGAGATATTTGTCTACACTGTACTGTGTAAAATTATGCCACTGTGACTGGTTTAATAAAAAGCTAAATAGGCAGTAGCTAGGCAGGAAGCATCAGGGATTTTTGGACAGAGAGAGCTCTGGGAAGAAGAAAGACTCAGTTGCCAGGCAGATGCAGAAGGAGCAAGATGTGCAGGAGAAAAAGTAAAAGCCATGAGTATGGGGTAACACGTAGATGAATAGAAATAGGTTAATTTAAGTTATAAGAGCTAATGGGATAAGCCTACACTGTAGGCCAAGATTTTATAATTAATAATGTTTCCATGTCATTATTTGAGAGCTGGGTGGTAGAACAGAGAAAATTCATTACACAAGTCAAGGTACTGAGCTTCAATTTCTCCATCTTTAAAATCTAGGAAATATCCCTTGTCTTAAGAACTTCATGTGTGTCTGTAAGAATCTCATAAAACTACAGCTTGATGATCCAAAGCTCTACACATGAGTGCAATATTCTCTAATGATCCATAAACTTATTCATTGTTTATAATAAATGGGTAGTTTAATTTAGATGAAATAAATTTATAAAAATCTTCTATAATATAACACAGCCTATTTGTTCCTTTTGCAGTTCTAACAAAACTCTATATAGTCTGGAGTTCCTGTCAGGATATAACATTGCTAGGAACTATGAACTATGAACTTTAAGGAATATATATAGAATAATGTCTTTATATTTGAATTATAGATTCAAGCTTTCATTTTCTTTAAATTAATAAAGATTGATATTTTACTTTGGCAAACACATTCATGTTATTTAAACACACAAAATAAATTTGTCTTATTATTCCAAAGTTGCCAAAATCTGATATTCTGAAATGTTAGACATACTGTAGTTCTCTACCCAGAAGAATATACATTGCTATTTAATTGTCAACAAATTGTCAACTTCTGTCTTTTCATTTTTATCCTGAAATATTATGCACATAAATTGTTTTCTATGTTCAGTGGATGTGACCACACTGAATACTATGGTTTTGATGCAAGTGTTACTGACCACTCAAAGTCAGATAAATAAATATTCTTTGAGTTCTACGACATTCCCTTCATTGCTTCTGTCCCCCTTTCCTGTTTTTATTTTCTTCCACCTCTTACTGAAATTTTTTTATCCCCTCTATCCATATGTGCTCTACCTCTCAACATTGTCTAGTTTTCCCAAATTCACGTTTTCTTGTATTTTAAAGATCCTTTTTTCCCTTCATTGCTTTGTACAGAAGGCTGTTGTTTTGGAAATAAGATCTCAATTAAAATGAGCTAGTCACCTGGGCAATGTGGGCTTGCTTTTTTCTACTTGGTTTTGTTTCATTTGATTCAAATTATTGCGAATCAAGGACACTTAAATTGGGAGAAAATTAAATTGAATAATTTTCTCTACATCCATTATCTACAATATAATGTACTTTTTGATTCTGTGTTTCTGTCTGTCTCTGTCTCTCTTTGTCTCTCTCACTCTCTGTCTCTCTGTGTCTCTGTCTTTCTGTCTTTCTCTCTCTCTCTCTCTCTCTCTCTCTCTCTCTCTCTCTCTCTCTCTCTGTCTCTATCTCACTTTCATCCTGATGAGAAGAGGCTGGAAAAAGAAAGGGATAGGATGAAACACTTTTAGCGGATAGTACTGGAAAAACTCAAATGCAAAAATATGAAATTAGAGCCATACCTGGCATCCTGCACACACCACACACACACACACACACACACACACACACACACACACACACACACACACAATTTATCAAACAAAAATTTGGAAAATAAAGATAGTACCTTACAAGATGTAAGTGTAGGGAAGGACTTTCTGAATAATCAAGGCCAACATTTGATAAATAAGACAGCATAAAACTACAAACCCCTTTTATAGCAAAATAAATAGCCAATTGAAGAGGAATATCACAGAATGGGAGATGATTTTTGTCAGCTATATAGCTGACAGAGGATTAATATCTAGAGTATACAAATAACTCGAAAACAAAGAATTAAAAACAACTCCCATTAAAAATGGTATATGGATATGAACAGAGAGTTTTTAAAAGAAGAAATAAAACTTCTAAGAAGAAATTTTTAAGTTGTTCAATATCTGTGCTGGATAGTTCTACATCAACTTAACACAGGCAAGAGTCATCAGAGAGGAGGGAACATCATTTGGGAAAATTTCTTCATAAGATCATACTGTAGGCAAATCTGTGAAGCATTTTCATAATTAGTGATTGATGGGGGAAAGCCAAGTCCATTGTGGGTGGTGCCATGCCTGGGCTGTGTAGGTGGATTTTTCTGGCCCTCCTGCTAGCTCCCAAATCATGACACTGAGACTTTATATTAATTATAAATGCACAGCCAATAGCTCAGGCTTGTTCCTAGCTAACACATTTTAAATTAACACATATTTCTTATCTACCCTCTGCCATGTGGCAGTACCTTCTTTCAACTGCAGGTTTATCTCCTGCTTCTCCTGCATCTCCCACAACTCCTCAGACTTTGTCCTTCTCCTTCCCAGCATTCTTCTACCCTGAAAATTCTTGCTTCCCTATTGGCACATCATCTCTTTATTAACCAATGACAGTAATGCATATTCATATAATACAAAAAGATTGTTCTATAGCAGGGCTGGTGGTCTTGACTTCTATCAGAAATCTGGCTGAGCAAGCCATGGGGAGGAAGCCAGTAAGCAGCACTTGTTCATGATCTCTGCATCAGTTCCTGCCTCCAAATTCCTGCCCTGCTTGAGTTCCTGTCCTGACTTCCTTTGATTGTTAACTGTGATGTGGAAGAGTAAGACAAATAAACCCTTTTCTCCTCAATTTGTTTGATCATTGTGTTTCATCACAGCAATAGTAACCCTAATTAAGGCAATATTCTTAACAATTAGGGAAATGTATATTAAAATTAATTTGAAATTTCATCACACCCCAGTCAGAATAACTAAAATCAAGAAAACAACTGATAACAAATGTTGCTGAGTTTGTTGGAAAAGGAGAATACTCATTCACTATTGGTGACATTGTAAACTGGTCTAGCTATTCTGGAAATCACTGTGGAGAATTCTTGAAAAGCTAAAAGTAGATCTACTATGTAATCCCACTATACTACTCATTGATATATTCCCAAAGGACTATACATCTTATTCTACAGATACTTGTTCATCTACTTTCATTGCTGCTCTATTCACAATAGCTGGGAAATAGAAATACTCTAAATGTCCTTCAAGTAATGAATGGATAAGGAAAATGTTGTACATGTGCAATATGGAATACTATTTAACTGTAAAGAAAAATAAAATCATGAACATGTCAGGTATATGGTTGGATCTGGCAAGTATAATATTAAGCAATGTGACCCAATCTCAAAAACTGCATGCGCTCTCTTATTTTTGGATTTTACTTATGAGTCTTTAGAGTTAAGTATATAACCTAAGCAACCATAGAAGCCAGGAAAATAGAAAGAAAGTATTGACAGAGTTGACAAGACTCTATAGAGGGAGATAATATGACGTATGTGCTATGAGTAGAAAATGGGAAAAACATGGATACTTTAACTGAGGAGGAAGAGTAAGGGGAATACAGAGTTAGAAATAAGAAGTACAGATAAATAACCATAAGGATATCTTGAAAAGCCATGGAAAAGCTATCTTTATGAACTTACTTAAAAGTTAGTGTACAGGGGGCTAGAGGGATGGCTCAGCAGTTAAGAGAATTTGCTGCTCTTCCAAAGGACCCAGATTTGATTCCCAGCACCCACACCACATGTGTGCTCACAACTATCTGTAACTCCAGTTCCAAGGGATCCAATGCCCTCTTCTGGCCTCTTCAGGCACCAAGTTCATATATGGTACACAGACATATATACAAACAAAACACTCATGTGAATAAAATTTGTGATCATGTGATGAAACACAATGATCAAACAAATTGAGGAGAAAAGGGTTTATTTGTCTTACTCTTCCACATCACAGTTAATAATCAAAGGAAGTCAGGAGAGAGAGAGAGAGAGAGAGAGAGAGAGAGAGAGAGAGAGAGAGAGAGAGAGAGAGAGAGAGAAAGAGAGAAAGAGAGAAAGAGAGAGAGAGAGAGCTATAATGGCCGCCACCCCCTAAAGAGGCACTGCCCAGTGTCAGGCATGGGAAATCTCTCTTTGGGTTGTTGATTAGAGGAGTTCAAGAGAAACACAAAACAAATTTACATTACTGTCATTGTCCCTAGTTGCTTCCCAGAATTATTGCTAAAGATATCACACACTTTGGACACAGCACTTGGAGGAATCTAGCTAGAACTTACCTGTAAGTTTTCTTCCTGAGGATTAGCTCTCATAGTATCTGAAGGTACTGTGTGAGCTGAGCTGTCTAGGGGAAAAGCAATCAATAGTCCTACCTATCCCTAAGCCTGAAAACCATAACAGTGACTGGTTAGGAAAGATATCTTAAGACATAATAGTGGCACTTTTATCTTAAAGGTAACCAGCTGCCTAGTTATACATAAGCCCTGCTTAATAGTAGAGAATTCACACCTAGTACTAGAAAACCTAGCCAACTACCTACAGCTGGTGAAGTCACAGACCCTGGAGGAAAACCTACTGCTATCACATTACTAAACACAGTATAATTCCCAATTGCTTATAAGTATTTATCCTTGTATCCACAAGTAAGTATATTCTAATCGTCAAATAAGCTGGGTTTATGGGTTATTTTGTGTGTGTGTGTGTGTGTGTGTGTGTGTGTGTGTGTGTGTGTGTGTGACAGGCAGAGACCACCACAGAAATTCCAAAACTGGTCAAAACAAAGAGAATAAATGACTGTCGTGTATTCTGCCCCAATTGATAAATCTACAACACAACCTCTACACTCAAGGCTCAGGGAACATCACAGAAAGGAGGTCAGAAAGGTTTAAACAAGCAGAAGACCAAGAAATCTGGTGTGAAAAAGTATCTTTTAGACATGACAGTTATGACGCACCCATACAATCTCAATTACATGGTGGCCTAAACAAGACCTGCACAATGGTATTGGCAATAGTTACAGTGTTACATACTGTGAGGTCATGGCAGGGAGATGGCTTTTCTGCTGTAGGGCTACAGAATAGAGGTCAGAAGTTTCCCTGTTATCACTTTACACAGCCCCTGCCTGGAAAGATCCTAGCACAGGACAATCCAGCCCCAAATCTAAAATTTCTTTCTGCATAAATTTCAGTAACTGTTGTCTGACAGAATTTTTTGGAGAGAAGCAACATGCACACACACTTGTGCACACACACACACACACACACACACACACACACACACACACACTCACCCCAGGAATGGAACCCATGTCAGACAAAAGTAATGATTGTGCCATAGGTCAACTTGGTGAACCCGTGAGATTTTATTGGGGCTACTTATAGGAGCTTAACAGCTTGACTGGTGGTCAGAGTCTCCTCTTCTAGTAGTTGTTAAAGCTCTTTTTATAAAGCTGGAGATGGACCTTCAAGAATCTTCCAAGTTTTCACTTTCCTACACATGTGACATTTTGTTTACCTCTTGAGTCTTATACCTTCCCGTGTCCAGAAGGGAAGGTTGCAATTTGGAGGAAATCACCATACAATGTTAACCAAGGATGATCCTTCATAGTGTAACAGGGCACACCAGTGCAGGGATTTTTCTACCTTGGATTCTTGCTGAGGCCATTTAGGTTAACTAGAATTTGATCTTTTTAATGGAGAATCTCATGGAAAATTACCCAACTCTATTCTAAGAACCCAAGGTCAAGATGCTCTAGCTATCTTATCTTAGCTTCCGTTAATCTGCTTGCTTATGCGTGCATAGCAAGATACCGGGATGGAGGTTTGCCTTTAAAAGCCTCTTGCTCTAAATGGGTCCCCAAACATCTGAGGGTTGTCCTAGATAACTGGAATAAATACTTTCAATTTGCTATAGACTGTGTCTGAGTGGTCATCTCTGGTGGGTACCCCATAACAATGGCATAAGCACATTTTAATATTATTTTGAAAAATAACACACAATTCATTTGCACAGTTTATATATCTCCTTAGATGTATAAAATTCTCAGATAAATTTGAATATTTGGAAGCATCTGAGGTTCAAATATCTGGTAAACATTCAGAAACCTGAGAATGGTAGAAATACTTTAAAACCATGAGTCAAAACTGAACAGTTGTCTTCCTTTAGAAGAACAAAGCAAGACATCTATTTCTATTTCTCCTAAGTAACCAAAGACGTTGGTATTTGAGCTTTCAAATCACAATCTAGTGTATGTGTTTTTGCTCAAATGGGTTCTGGTTCAATCGTCTCTAGCATTTTTCCTTTTCTTTCTGTGAAAACTGCACACATTCCTCTAAAGGTATGCTTTATTTCACACTTACACCAGAGTCAATCTCTAGTTTGAAGGAATATTTAAGCACTAAATTTGTCTCACCAAGCCCTTCAGTCCCACTGCTCTGCCCAATGTGAGATGACACAACAATGGCATGAACTGAAAGTTCCAAACCCATCGAAACTTCCCCTTGCTGTGACTTACCGTCTCTGACATTTTGATGCTGATGTGCTGTAGATGAAATCCATAAATTCAATTCTAAATTTCAGACATTTGGATTTGTCAGTTTAATTCAGTTAAAATCCAACTTACTGTATTCGTGCAAAAAGAAATGGGGAGGAAAGGGGCAAAAGACATTTTCATTCTGCAATAAATATTATCAGAGTTTTGCGATGAAAGAATCAGTGCATACAGAACAGGACATCTCTAAACAGTAAGCGGGAGGTGAAGTCTGGCAAAATAAGCCCTTCAAAGCTCATGAGCTTACTGCTATTCACCTGGTGGATCTCTCCACAATGAAGCTGAGTGAGTCCATTAAGCTTATGTAACACAAGCTTAAAGGTGAAATGGAAAGCTCTTAAAAAATAAACTATTTAAGTTTCTAAATCAAGACTGTGCATTATGTGCTGAAACTTAAATATGCCAGCAATGCCAACAGCATTTGTACAATAGTCATAATCACATTCATATTTCAAAGCGAAATATTTAAAAGTACATTTCCTCCACCAGAAATGAACCCTCCCCCCAAATCAGTATTCTGGCATTGCTCTGGGAGAAGTGAAGGGAGAGGAGCAGTCAGGGAGTGCTCTGTGCTTCGCAACTGCTGTCTTCAATTCTTATAAATCCTTAATCCAGGCTTTGATAGGCAGGTGGAAAAGAAATTGATTTTTTCAAATGTTTTGGTCTAATAAAAATACAGAATATAAGAAATGTAAGCATCTTCACTTATTTTCAGAGATATGGGACCTTATTTATTTCAGTATCCAATTTAGGGCAAGGAAAACAGTTACAGAACATCCATTGAAAATAGTAAGGGTGTGTTAAAACATGTGTACTGATGACAACCTAAAACTTACTGACAACTGCTAGTTTATTACATTATCCAAGTCCTGTGAGTTCTTATTTTGTTTTCAGTGAGCATGGTTACTGATGGACACTGAGACTTAAATTAAACCTATGCCACCAAACTCTGAACATCTAGTGTCATGCCTAGTACAAGAACGTTGGAGTCTGTAGCCAAGGGTAACTGAAGGAACCTTTCTTCCAAATGTTCTTGGAACTATGCCTAATTGCAACCAAATGCTAGTGAGACAACTAAGAGTTGCCAGGTGAAGTGTTCCTAAGAAGCATCATCACAATTAGACCTTTTCTTAGACTTCTTTTAATATCCTGTTCCTTTTTGAAGGAGGAGGTCTCCTGAGCTTTTGTCCGTTAAAAGGGCTATTTCCTCTTTGGCCTAGACCACCGGTTCTATCATTGTGTATAAGAAAATCAATCATTTGTTTCAGGGGAATGAATCTGAATATTGACTCCCATGACCTAGACATTCATGACAAATAGCAGCACTGATTGTGCCATGAGGCCTAGGAGCAGATGAAGCCATCCAACAGATCAGATCTGGATTTCTGGTGTGGATTTTGTTTTCCAGATGTGTTTTAATATTTCTGCTTCAGGTTTCTCTCTTACAAAATAGAAGATTACACTCCTGATGAAGGCTTCCATGGAAAGTGTTCCTTGTAGCATATCTTCACAAATACAAAGATGGATCCGCCCATTGAGACTGGAAGCCAAAAGAGTGACAAAAAATCAGTGTGAGGGGACTTTGGCATCCAACATAGTCCAGGAAATTACTCCAAACCTCACTTTTGTAATGGACTCTAAATTTTCAGCAACTGAAAACCACACTGCAGCAGCCAATTGGTAATAAATTTAAAATACCAGAAGATGATTTCAGAGAAAGAAATTGCAGCCATGGAACAACATATTTCTAAAATCAATGGGACATATCTGTCTTCCCGGAATAGGATACACTTCTGGAAAATAAAGTAATGATCTGAGAAGGTGGAGCAGAAACTCTTTTTAATATCTTCCTCCTACTCTTTCTTAGAGGAATGGGATGAGAGTTAAGCATTGTAGATCTCTTGGAAATTTTCAGATGGAAACTAAAGAAAATGACATTTATAATTCAAAGCTTCCTGACTCTCAAATCTTTTGAATTTATGAAAAATGTATAGCACATATATCTACTTAATGTACTATATTTATAACACACATTGGAGAAATCCCCATTACAATGGTTTGTGCATCTGTATGTGCAATAGACAGGAATTAACACATTCAAAGAAAAGACATCTAATTTGCCCAACGTGAGTAAAATTAACATTGCTGGACCCTGTCAAAGATCAATACACCAATGACTTAGCAGTAAGGAAAGCAAGGTGAGTTGAAAGTCAAGAAATCTTTTGGAAAAATACTATGGTTTTCTGCTTTACTCTCAATATTTCAATCGCCTAAAGTTAAAGATACAGAAAGTTTTCATTTGATCTGTTTTTTTTTTCACAAAGAGAAATTTGAAAAACTAAAAGGTTGTCAAGCTCTTTACACATTAATTCAACATGTATGTCTTTGCCAAAGTTTAAAAGTGCTCATATACATTACACAATTTAAGCTAATTTTGTCCAATAGCAAACAAGTGTGTTATTAGTGCTAGCTACATCCATTAGTACAGTATACCATGTATTCACTTTACAAACATTTAACTAGTGTTTAATTACAGCATGGGGTACTACAGTAGAGAACAATGAAACAAGGTAAAGTAAGTCATGTCTTTCTCATAGTCTATTGGGAAGATAGAGACTCTAGGCAACATTTACTTTTGTGATTCATCCCAAAGTGATGAAATTAGGCTTTTGAGGATCAGATTTGCCCCTGGAGAATATAAAGTAGAATCATGGATCAAAGACCACCTTGAGAAATTCATTACTAAGTAAAATGTTCTCTACACTAGGTTTTGAAATTTGAAGAAAAACAGAATGAGCCCCATACAACTTGAGCAAAGTCTCTGAGCAAAGAGCAGCCACTGCCAATGCTGATCCACCTAATCCCGGGATTACAGGCGATCCCAAGAGAAAGGGGAGATTTGTTTTAAGTGGGATTATGCTACATGAGAATGGCCTGCAGTCCTGTGGGTTCCCTTATGGAGCCCTTTTCTCTGTACAGAGGCATTTGCTATGACTTTGCTCAAATAGATTTATTACCTATTTGAACGCTCCAGGTGGTGATATCAGCAGCAAAGAATATAGAAATTCGACCATAGAATTTTTTTTAATGCAGTTTCACTTTTTCCAACCTGTTGTGCACTGCATGTAGTTACACATTTGGGAAAATAGAGCCAGTGAATGAACTGTTGTAGTACCTTTATAGAGTGCTTATCTGATACTAGTCAAAAAATGGAAACTCTGCTCAGCTCCATAAGATAAGGGCAATCTAACCTTGCCTGTGGTGTCACATATCTTATTTAGAAAATGTACAATCCCTGTATTGTAGAGAATTACACCAAAAATGTGAATTTCCATTAAAAGGCTCTTACCGTTCAAATTTCCACTTGTCAAAGCAATTTGGGTGCACGGGGAGTTGTATTATGATGTGTAAACCAGGTACATATCATTTAAAATGTAAAGTAAAAGCTTAATATTCCTTTGAAGATAGCATGAGAGTTTAAAATAAAACATTACAAAGGTTCGAAAGAGTGAGGTATTGCATGCACTGGGGAACAAAAAGATATTGCCAATTTAATAGCTGAAAGCTATCAAATTCACTTTGTCTAAAAAATAGTATATAATTTATTTTAAGTAATAAAGCATAAATTATAACACAAGGTTTGATATCTTCTGGTGATTTAATTCTGTTACAGAAATGATGGTTAATTCCCATTGCTGTTTCTTTATGATCCTTTCTTTTGTCTCTTTCTTGTCTGTTTCTATGTTCTGGGCTGGTATTCGGTTAACAATTGCCTATAACATTAACATATTAACTTAGCTCTCCAGACACTGGTCTCGAATCTGCTTTCTGCATGTCTTAGTTACTTTTTTATTGTTGTGAGGAGAAACCATGACCAAGGTAACTTATAAAAGAGCTTATTTGTGGCATACAGTTTCAAACGGTGAGTCCATGTTCATCATGGTGGTGAGCATGGCAGCAGACAGTCAAGCATGGCACTGGAGTAGTAGCTGAGAGCTTATATGTTGAGACAACAACCACAAGAAAGAGAGAGAGCAAGCTATCTGGGAATAGTGTGGCCTTCTGAAATCTCAAAGCATGCCTTCAGTAGCACACCTCCTCCAACAAGATCACACCTCCTAAACCTTCCCGGACAGTTCTACCAACTGGAAACCAAGAATTCAAACATATGAGTTTATGGCAGCCATTCTCCTTAAAACCACCTTACCTTAGGACACTTTCACAAAAGCGTGTGGGGACTGTGGGGCCCCCATCTGTCTTAATCTCCAGTTGCTTTGTTCTGGCTCCAAGATTCCACTGACTAAAACATGCAGGTCCTGTGCTCAAATATCTGCTCATTTACTTAAACTATAGTGATAGTTGTTGACAATGCCCAAATGTGTCACTCTCAAGACAATTTGAATTTTAACAGATATCTCACAGCAACACATTATTTTAATAATAAAATAATAATAGTAACAATATTTTGGTTTGCTTAGTAAAGGGTAAACAATGTAACAGCTGTTTCATATGTCCTAACTGGAATCCTTATAATACAGTTCAGAGATGAAAAAATTGACACTCAAAGAGTCAAATGATGTGCCAAATAATGAAGACAGTGAAAAGCAAAGCTAGGATTCAAACTTAGGTCTATCTGTCTCCTAAACTCATACTCGTATATCAACATGAGACCTAATAATAGAATTTGGTGTTATATGGCAATGTGGAAAGAAAGGTGTTCTTAGTGATAAGAGAAGGGAAAACAGAAGTTCTATTGCTTGAGGTGCCATGGAAAAGGTGATTTCTCTGCCTCCATATACATGTGAGGTTGAATTGAGATAATAGGAAAATTGAGGCTAAGGATATAGCTCTTTCAAAAGGATTTCTTTTTCAAATAGAGTTTGAAAAGTATGTCACCACCTAAACTATTACAAACAAATATACTGGGCCCTGCATACTGTTTAAAAAAGCACTAAATGTACTCCATTTATTTATTTATTTATTTATTTATTTATTTATTTATTTATTAGCTTATTTTATGTGTGTGGATGTTTTGTCTGCATGAATATCTATGTACCACATATATGCCTGGTGCCCTCAGAAACCACGGAGGGTGTGGGATCTCCTAGAACCATAGTTACTGAGAGTTGTGAACTAGCATGTAGGTGCTGGTATTTGAATCCCTGTCCTCTGGAAGAACAACCAGTGCTCGTAAATGCTGAGCAATCTCTCCAGCCCCTGTATAATTTTTACGAAAATACTGCCTCATCTAACATTATTCTAATAAACTTGATTCTTCAGTACACTGAACTGGATTCTAACACAAAGATTTATTTATGATTCATTGTATAAATATGCCTATTTGGTCTTTAGCTTTTCCTCATTATTCCTTTATCATGGTACATTTTAATAAAAATGAAGATTTATATATATTTTTTCTAATTTAAAAATTGGGGTTTCTGTTGTGGGATAATACTCTTGTACATTGGTTTAATAAACTGCTGATTGGCCAGTAGCCAGGCAGGATGTATAGGTGGGATGAGCAGACTAGAAGAATGCTGGGAAGAAGAAGGTCAGAGTCAGGAGTCACCAGCCAGACACAGAGGAAGCAAGATGACAAGGCAAAACTGAGAAAAGGTACCAAGCCACTGGCTAAATGTAGATAAGAATTATGGGTTCATTTAAGTGTAAATGCTAGTCAGTAATAAGCCTGAGCTAATGGTTAGAGCTGTTATAAATAATATTAAGCCTCTGAGTGATTATTTTATAAGTGGCTGCAGATCTGTGGGGGCCAGGTGGGACCCACGAAACCTTCCGACTACAAGTTCCATTCTATACATTGAATTAGTATTATTCCAAATCAAATCTAGTGTTTTACTGAAGGTTCCAATGTTCACCTACTACCAACTACCTTAATATTTCCTCAAACTAATTTCAACCTTAGTTGGTCTTATTTAGGATGATGGTATAGTTGTCCATTTAAGAAACATCATAAAAGGGTTCCCATTTCTCTTCCATTTGAACCAATTTGAAATTCTATGTTTGGGATTTATTCTGTTACAAAGCTATCAGATGCTGCCAATGTGTATATATGTGTGAAGAAAGAATAATAACAATCACAGTACATTGTCTAGTCATCTGTAATAAAAAGTTGACAGTCACAAATAGTGTGAAAGAGGATTGTAAATATGCCACTAAAACTGAGGCAGAGAGACTTCAACTAGCTGGATAATTCAACATTCAAGTCATTTTTTAACACCAATGAGCAGAGCACTTACTGGATCCCAGGTATCATGCTAGTTGATGGGGATTTACAAGTGAAAGTTGTGGTTTCATTTTGAAGGGAGCAGGTAAAGCAATAAAAAATTGAAGGACACTTGCTCAGCTATGTTCATATCAGCATTGTTTATAATAGCCAGAACCTGGAAACAACCTAGATGCCCTTCAACTGAAGAATGGATAAACAAAATGTGGTACATATACACAATGGAATACTACTCAGCAGAGAAAAACAATGACATCCTGAGGTTTGCAGGCAAATGGATGGATCTAGAAAAAAATCATCCTGAGTGAGGTAACCCAGACTCAGAAAGACAAACATGGTATGTACTCACTCATAGGAAGATACTAGATGTGGAACAAGGATGACTGGACTGCTACTCACAACACCTGGGAGGCTACCTGGAAAACAGGACCCCAAGAAAGACACGGGGATTGTCCACTGACAGAGAAATGGATGAGATCTACATGAACAGCCTGGACATGAGTGGGGGTAATGAAGGGCGACGGTCGAGGGAAAGAGAACTTGGGGGAGCGGGAGATCCCAGCTGGATCAACAACAGAGAGGAAGAACAAGGAATAGGAGACCATGGTAAATGAAGACTGCATGAGAATAGGAAGAAGCAAAGTGCTAGAGAGGCCCACAGAAATCCACAAAGATGCCCCCACAATAGACTGCTGGCAATGGTCAAGAGACAGCCCAAACTGACTTACTCTGGTGATAGGATGGCCAAACACCCTAATTGTCGTGCTAGAAACCTCATCCAATGACTGAGGGAAGCGGATGCAGAGATCCACGGCCAGGCCCCGGGTGGAGCTCTGGGAGTCCAATTGGCGAGAAAGAGGAGGGTTTATATGAGCGAGAATTGTTGAGACCAAGGTCAGATAAAGCACAGGGACAAATAGCCAAATGAATGGAAACACATGAACTATGAACCAATGGCTGAGGGGTCCCCAACTGGATCAGGCCCTCTGAATAGATGAGACAGTTGATTGACTTGATCTGTTTGGGAGGCACCCAGGCAGTGGGACCAGGTCCTGTGCTCGTTGCATGAGTTGGCTGTTTGAAACCTGGGGCCTATGCAGGGTCACTTGGCTCGGCCTGGGAGGAAGGGACTGGACCTGCCTGGACTGAGTCTACCAGGTTGATCTCAGTCTGCGGGGAAGGCTTTGCCCTGGAGGAGGTGGGAATGGGGGGTGGGCTGGGGGGAAGATGAGGGGGGCGGGAGGGGGGAGAACAAGGGAATCCATGGCTGATATGTAGAATTAAATTATATTGTAAAATTAAATTAAATTAAATTAAAAAAATAGAAGCAGGAAAGGAAATACGTAACAAATGTCAGACTAGAACTATACACAAAGAGCTTTCAGGAACACAAAGAAAAGCCAGTTAACCCAGAGCAGGCTTAAATAAAGGTGGGCATTGTGGGGGAAGAGATCATAGAGGATGGAACTCCAGGGTGGAGGAAAATGTGCGAGAAAAGTCACCACAGAGCATGATGGCAGTATACTCAAAGGGGCAGGAAAATGAGAAAAGCCTGGTGCATCCAGGAACTTTAAGACTTCTGCATGCCCACACTCAAGAAAACAAACAGGGACAGACGAGAACACAGAGACAGAGGTCATGATCCAGACTTCAGATCATGAAAGATCTTGTAATTTTTTTTTTAACAGAGAGAGTCAAAGAAGCATTTTTATTACAAGAGAGAAACTCTGTCCTTAAAAACACTATTGCCACTGGGTACTGGGAGGAGAGCTTAGAGAAAGAGATAAGAAGAGAGAAAAGAGGTGGCAAGAATCTGACAGAAAGCAAGAGATGAAGAAAAGGAAAGGTTCAAAGCATGAAATCTGCAGAGATAAATTATTGATGGTGTAAGCTATCAGAGATATTAATACCAAGGAAAAGCAGAAAGCAACAGAAACCTGAAATATCATTAATTTATTCTTTAAGTTAATCAAAGTTGTACTCCATTAGTTTCTGCTATGCCAACAAAGCAGTTAGTTACTTCATCACCTGTCACCAGGTGCCTTTCCACCATCAGCTATGTGACATGTACACCCCTTAAAAGTGCCCTCCAGGTGCCTGGACTGGTCTACTGTGGTGACCGGTCTAGTGAATACCCTAAATGTCATCATAGAGCCTTTGTCCAGTGACTGATGGAGGCAGATGCACAGATCCATTGCCAGGTGCCAGGCTGAATCCAATCATGAGAGAGGGAAGAGGGATTCTGCAGGCAGAGGACATGGAGATCATGATGGGAAGACGTGCAGAGATGACCCGCTATACTAGTGGAAGCCCATGAACTGTAGACTAGTGGCCGTGGAGCCACCATGGGACTGGACTAGGCCCTGTGGATATGGAAGACAGTTGTTTGGCTTGAACTGTTTGGGGAGTACGCAGGCAGGGGGATTGGGATCCGTCACTGGTGCATGGGCAGGCTTTTGGGAGCCCAGTGCCTGTAGTGTGATGCCTTGTGCAGCCTTGGTGCAGTGGGGAGGGGCTTGGACCTGCCTAGGCTCAGTGTGCCGGACTCTGCTGACTCCCCATGGGAGACCTTGATTTAGGGGGTGTGGGGATGTGGGGTGCGTGGCTTGGGAGGGAGGGTTGGAGGGTGGGAGGAGGGAGGAAGGGGGATCTGTGGGTGGTATGTAGAGTGAGTAGAAAATTTCTTAATAAAGAAAAATGAAAAGAAAACAAAACAAAACAAAAAGAACAAAAAAGTGCCCTCCAGGCACAGCTCTTTCTCTCTCTTACCTCTTGCTCTTCTCTTAGTACTCTTATTTCTCTTGTCTCTCTTCTTCCTCTTGTCTCTTCCCTGTTCTCTCTGTCTTTCCATCTGTCTGTCTGCCTGCCTCTCTGGTGTCCCACTCCAAGAGGGCCTTTTGTTCTTTCACATCTCTGCCCCACCCATAAATCTCTTGCACTAACTCTGTTGCATGTAGTATTTGCTTAGTGGCGAACCTAAGCAGGGCCTGAAAGGTACCCACTTCACCTTTCTTTTTTTTAACCATTACATGCTCAACTTCTCAAAAATCACAAACACTATCCTGAGAATTTAGGATATTTATTTTCTCTCCTAGAGCTCACTGCCCACTAAAAGTGACTGACATTAGCCAGAATTAAGCAAAATGTAGATTCACTAAAGATAGCAAGTTTTATTAAGGAAATGTATGTATGCACCATGAGAATACACAACAAGGATGTGTGATATGGTTGGTTGCTTACAAGGAACCAAAACCTGTTAGTTTAGCAAAAGCAAAGAGAAAGTATTGAAAGAATAAAAGGAAATTCGCTATAAACCAGAGATCTGAGAAGTAAGAAGCAGAGGGGCTTCAGACATAAAGAAATCAGGAAAAATCAGATAGGATCTTCAAAGGATTTGGCTCAATTTCTCGCTGCTGCAATGTTGCTAAGGGTACGTATTACTGTGTAGGAGAGTCACTGTAGCCTACTGCAGATCACATTCCTATTATTTGGTTAGAGAAAAGGAAATAGCCTTCATTGATAGCCCTATCAGCACTTCATGAGTGAAAAGAACTTCATTCCAAGTAAATAAAATACAATGTTGTATTTACAAGAAGCATAATCATTTGGTGCTCATGAAAAACAAAACAAACAAAAACTACAAGATCCAAAACAAAACAGAGATGACTTCTAGCAACTAGAACTGCCATTAACCTTATGTGTGGCACTGGGATATGAAGAATGATGAAGAATTAGCTGAGGAAAAATTGGGGGCAGATGCCATCAAATGCTGGCTTCCTGGGCATAGAGAATACATAGCATATACTGTAATAAAAATCTAATTAAAGACAAATCTCCTCAAAAAGTTTGCCCTTGGTAAGTCATGTTGGTTCACATCTGTAATCCCAGCACTTACAAAGTAGACACAAGAGTTCCAACCATCTTTGTGTTATGAAAAGAGTTCAAGACATCTTGGGTACATCAGACCCTGTCATTAACAAAAATAAAAACAAGTTGGCCATTTGATGGTATGCCCTTATTATTCACCAGCAATCATATCTGTTAACAGCACTATTAAGACCTAATTCTAAGTTTTGGAATAAAGTATCTAGTCCATAAATGAAAAGAATCACAAACACCCTCCTTTTTCAGTTAGGTGAGGGGCACTGCTTTGTAGAGTAATTGCAGATATCCATCATCCTTGTCATCACTTAGTAGAGGGTTTCCTAGAATTGGGGATTATAGTGAATTGTGAGACAGTAGGGAATTTCTGCTCTTTACCTGTTGTTACACTGAGGAAGTAGATGTCCAGAAGCATAGTGGCACATTAAAAATGGATTTGTTCACTTCTTCACACTTTTGAACTCTATAGGTAATTACCCTTTGCTATGCAAAATTTAGACCATTCTGTGTAGCAAACCAGCTCATCTCTATCACATACTGTGCAGTGTTGAACAAAGCAATGTACATTTTCTCTCCTTAGGGCCCTTTACTTATGAAGATGATGCTAGCACATACTCTGAAGAAGTCCTGAATAAATGAATTGTGTCTTCATTTTATGGATAAGGGGGAAAGACTCAGAAAAGGAATGTCACTTGTTGAACATCACACACTTATTTGGTGGGGGAACTGGGCTTAGAACTCAGGTCTGTGCATCTTGGAAAAACATGAATGTTTACAACATTCCTATGTACTGAACAAGATCCTTCTTAAAATTATTAAAAGCAAAAATGGGGAGCTAGAAAGATGGTTCAGACGTTAAGAGTACTGGATCCTCTTCCAGAGGATCTGTGTTTGAGTTCTGTGGTGGCTGAATATCATCCTTAACTCCAGTCCCAGGGGATCTGACTCTCTCTTCTTGCCTCTGGGGGCACCAAACTGCACATGAAGCACAGATATACATGTAGGCAAAACACTCAGATTCACAAAACAAAATAAATATTTTCTTAAAATCAAAAATCAACATCACTGATACTCTGCCTCAAGTAATACAAAGACATTGTATGGAGCATATAAACAAAGATTTTGACTCTTATAAAACACATTAGCGCCGGGCGGTGGTGGCACACGCTTTTAATCCCAGCACTCGGGAGGCAGAGCCAGGCAGATCTTTGTGAGTTCGAGGCCAGCCTGGTCTCCAAAGCGAGTTCCAGGAAAGGAGCAAAGCTACACAGAGAAACCCTGTCTCGAAAAACAAAACAAAAACAAAAAAAAAAAAAAAAAAAAAAAAAAAATTAGCTAGGTGACTTTAACAGTCATTTTATCTTTCTAAAATTAGATTTTCTCATTTGCTAAATGTGTACAATAATGTTTGCCTAACTCCTTTCAGGGTCACTGTAAAGATCAAAAGAAGAGAATATACATGAGGACACTTTGCATATCATAGACTGAAATGTAAATATGCAACATGGCTGTTATAAACTGGATTTTGAAAAGAATTGGAAATTGAACCTCTGAGATGATATATAACTAACTCAAGTTCACTGGGTCATCTTCTGTCTAAGGGGATCTCTGAACTTCAAGATCTAGTCCCTTACCTCTTAACTTTAAACCCTGACTTTCTTTTCTCTAGAAACACTGGGTGTCATATGCTAATTTAAAAAATATTAATCTTTAATTAAGCACTACCTGGAGTGTTCTGATATGGTAATAAATGTGTATTTCTTTATAATTAACTCTACTCCCACATGACCACATTGTTAAAACTGACCAAAAAATAGTCATTATTTAAACTGTAATGTTGGAAAAATAATTGAAAAAATTAATTCAATTTTGATCTTCATTTGAAAGGCTGAGAAACATTTCTTAAGGTCATCAAATAACTCAGAAACATAAAAAATGCCCCTTACTATTGTGTCTACCATTAAGGACACTGACTTTGGATGTCTCTCCTAATGTCAATATTCCAACTGTTCTTTAAAGAAAAGAGAATCAGATAACAAGTTGATAAATCCATTGCCTCAGCCAGAGTACCCAGATACTCAGAGGATGCACTGGCTTCATCTCACCTTCCATGGTTATTACTCCTTTACATCATGCCATTGTATTTATCATCCTCACCATCAATCAATTATCATTACCATCATCTTCATCCTGATCAGTATTAGTGATGGGATTCACTGAAAATTTATTATCTCACTGATCTGATGTGTGCTACATTACATACATCTTCTCAAACCTTACAATAGCCCCAAGAGATAATTGTTACAAGTTTTAAAAGCAACCAATATGAGTCTCATGAATCTTTGTATCTCCCATAGTGGTTTAGATGAAAGTAGCAACACTAGGTCCTTCTAAATACTGCTGAAATGATTCTTTGAAATACTGTGCTATAAAGCATCTAGCACCATTTCTGACATACAATGCATCCTCAATAAATGACAGAACTCACTTAAAAGGCATGATTGTGAAAGCCTATACTGGACAGAAACTAACACAACCTGGGAATAGGCAGGAATTAAAGTGATTTTAATGTGTTTCAGCTCCCAATAAAATAGAATTAAAATTAATTTTAACCAGTTTCATCTCTGAGCAATAATCTGGATGGATTTGACTCTCAGAAATTTTACTTAACAGGGCTTCAACATCTTTCTAGGGATTTCCTTTGAACTCAAGCTGAAATCTCCATCCTTCATTCTCCATGCTAACTAATGCAATTCTCTGGAAGAAGTTCAATTTTAGAACAGTTGCATATTGTAGAATTATCATTGATAACACAAAACAATTCTTCAGTGAAATACTGAGATAAAAATATGCAGCCTGTTGCTCTCTAAGTATTATGTATATACGCATTCACTTGTCCATATATACATGTACATATAAATGTACATAAACCAAGAAGTCTGAGAAATACATATATGTATATATAGTCATAGTCAAAAGACTAGTTAAAGTATATTAAAACACTGATTAGATTATAGATGAATTTTATCCCTTTCTTTTTAAAGAAATATGTGAATATTTGACAGTGTACCTGTATTGTATACATATATCTCTCTATCTCTGTCAATTAATCTATGTTTCTTGGTGAGATTAGATTAATCTCTAACAGTGCCTTGATAATGCTAGGCAAGTACTCTACCAATGAGGCACATCCCTAGTTCTATATTTAATATATCTATTTTCATTGCAAGGAAAGGAGAAAGAGATGAATGTAGGGATAAATAGGAAATTATACATAGCTTTTACTACAACAAGCCCTAGATTTTTCAAGAACTTTCTTCCGTGTCTTCAATCATAAGAAGGCCACATATGAGCAAGTTCTGAACTTTCCTGGCACTTCCTTGTAAAACCATGATTTTAAAAATAACTAGCTTCCAAATGTAGCAGGAAACCTCATCTACGCTCAAGATTGAGAGCATAATCATGATAACAGTAGCTTAACATCTATTGATG